>NC_137973.1:1312443-1912443 GCF_963924665.1 Micromys minutus | reverse complement strand
GATTCCCCCTTCAACTTCTCCCTAGGTTGCCTTCCCTTCCCCCTTAAGAACACACCCAGCAGGATTCCTGGAATACCTTTCCATGCAAATGAGGTATTCACAGAAATTTAATACTCCAACCAATGATTTTCATTGACCTTAAAAACTCCTTCACACTCTCCAAAGTCCATATTTGCCCCTGGTTCACGTAAATAATGTTTATTTGTACAAGCCCACCCTGAATAACCTTATGCACACAAGCTAAGATTCTCTAAGGGAGCCACTCCATAGAAGGGCATCAGAGAAGGCCTTCCCATAAAAGAGCTGTAAAAAAGAGCATAACTCTAAGATCCTCTGAGAACCCACTCCTCTCCCCCAACACCCACTCCCAGCAGGACAGAAGTTCTGCAGAATCCCACCTGATCTGGACTTCCTACCTGGTGTGCTGATGCTTCTGGACACTCTGAGTGAGAGGAAGCAGAGACCAAGGAACCACAGCTGGACCCCAAATACACACGACAACCTGGTGTTGGCACTAATAAAAGAGGTGTCTCATAAAAGAACTGTGATGACAAGACCCAAACCGATGACTGTAGAATGAGAGTCCAGAGAAAAGAAAGCAGGAAGAAAATGGAGATGCTACAATGATTTCCAAGTTTAAACCATAAGTACTTAAAATTACTGAAAACCTCACTTACTGATGACAATAGATCTATATCAATTAAGGTTTGTATGGGGGTTAAAACCAACATTTTTTCATGCATTTGCTATGGAGAGGTGAGAATTAAGCATGATTCTTGTTGTTAACAAGATGTCCTTATGACATATGGAGAAATATTAATGATACAGAATGCTCATCAAACATGAATTCTCAAGCTATAGGTTACAGCTCCCACAACAAATCTCTATCTCTAAAAATGTTTACACTGTTATTCATAACAGTAGCAAAATTACAGATGTCAAGTACCAATAAAGTAATTTTATGTTTGTTCCCATCAGGGAGTAATATTGCTGGGGCGACCGGAGGTAAGACCACAGCGCTCACCATTCTGGATTTAATTTGGATTCTTGTTTCATTTTGTTTGCTTTTGTTTCCCCTACTGTGACATGGTTTGGAATTTCGAGTCTCATAGAATATTTATCTTTACATCATACATTAAGGTGGGTTTTGGTGATACCCTTGAAAATCACAACAGTGTGTATCGCATTTTGTACTGAAAAGTATTTAACTTTTTTTCAAACTATTTAAGAGACAAAAGCACAATGATGCCCCATTCTCTCCATATACTTCATCGTGAGAGTTTTAACTCCATTTACTTTTTGTGAAGAGGGCAGGAGGTCACGTGCATGCACAGGACACTGTGGGCATCAGTTCTGTCTTTTTAACCTTAGCATGGGAGCCATCTCAGCAACCATGGCATATTTCAAATGAAGCATTTTTTTTTAATGGTGAATATAAAATTGCTAAAGGCAAAAAAAATTATTTTTACTATAATACTTTAACTGGCAAGTCTTATAAAGATTTTTGGGGTCAATTCTGCAAACATTGAAAGGTTTCTCTTACCGGGTATTTTAATAATAATCTCAGAATGAGAGTGGCTGCACAGGAAATGAGACGCATTCACTGATATCTGACTGAACCCCATCTGGGATTCATGAGTCTTAATTCCAGCAGGTCCTTATGGCTCCCAGTGGATAATTTTGCATTTGCTACATCCTTTTCATTTATTCTCTTTTAATTCACACCTTTTGCATTATACTTAGGCCTTTCCTTTCTCCCACAGACAAAGCAGAAGTCAATTACTCTCACATATCTGTCTACCTAGTGCCGTCTTTATTATTCTCTCAGAAATGGTTTAATTTTCCTTTCCATCACTCAGCGTTTCTTTTTTGGCACTGGTTTCACCCAAAAACAGCCTCCTTAAGAGTGGTGCTGTCTGTAGTTAAAGTAAAATGAAGAAGCACAGGGCATTGCCACACAGACAGATGGCAGAGGGAGCCCTGCTCACCTAGATAAATGGCAAGAACAAGTCTCACAGGGAATATTACCAAGTGGTAGATGGGGTGCATTATCCACTGAGTGGGTTCTAATCTCATCCATCACTCCAAAGACATTGTTTAACTGACATGGCATAGATCTGAGAGACTGGGATTCCTTGAATTCAAGCATCCGTGCTACATATTGACTATCAAGGCTTCTAAAACTAGTTCAAAAGCTGTCAGAGAGTGTTCTTAACACATATATATTAAAATCTGGGCTTTATGTGTGATTTGGAGTTCCCTAGCTTAAGAAAATATCTCATACATGAGACATGAGAAGGTATGATATAATATTCTTGAGGAAAGGAGGCTATAATCGATATTCTCACAGAAAGATCCAGGTCACTTATATGACAAACACCTATGTAAGTGTTTGGAACTACTAGAAAGCCAAAATCATGAGTTTTCTTTTTTCTGTCCTCTCTTTCATCATCTTTCTTTAGTAGATTATCTGCTTTATATTATAAATCTGAATTTATGTTTCTACTCTCCATTCTCAACTACTGCCCATTACCCTAACACACACACTGGGAGACACATAGACTGATACACATACACTTAGTCTTACAGAGATACACACACACATACACATGTGCTTGCACATGGACACACATACACACAGACACATGCACACACGCAGTTGTCTGTATTCATCAGCTCTTTCATCTCATCCTATGAACACACTCTGAGTTGAAAGTTCCCTTATCTCTTACCAAAGCTGTTTTTGTAAAGATCTTCAGTGAACTATGTGGTCAAATGCAAGGCTAGTTTCTCCAGGCTTACTGTAACTGACCTTCCAGCAGTAACTATCATGATTTTCCTCTTTTTCCTTGAAACAATTTCTTCTTGTGGTTTTGAGTCTTTGTCTTGGTTCTCCTGTTGTATCCATTGTTTTCTCGCAGTCTTTGTTGATGACCCTGTCTCATTGTTCTTTCTTCTCAACATTGGAGCTTTCTAGGGGACAGTTACTAGCATCTTCCCAATCCTCCATGATCTTGCTCAGGTTAAAGGAGTACCTGATGCTTGTAAGCACAGAAGAATACAAACAAGCAAGCTCTGGAGACAGACTGCTGCACCGCTTACTGAATGTTTAGATATGAACAACCTGCAGAGTTTCTTCTATGCATCAAGGACATTAGTGTACCTATATACTAGTTCTGTGGGAATTTCTAGTAATCAGACTGAAGTCAAAACACAAACTATTTCAATTTTACAACACAATCATCTTAATGTACTTAAGTCTCAGAGAGATGAGACTGGCTCAGAGTAGCCATGCTTGCTGCAGCAGCAGGAGGAGCTGAGTTGGAATCCCCAGCACCCGTGTAAAAAGTGGGTTGTGGCCTTGTGCCCACTTATAATCCTTGAACTGTGTAGGGGTGTGTTTTGGTGGGGGGAGGGCTGGAGTGTGGAAACTAAAGAATTGCTGTTGTTTGTTGGATGCCAGACTAACCTCAGGCTCTGTGGGAGACCCTTTCTCATAAGACAAGTGGGAGGTTATAGACCAAAAGAGCAATGTGTTCCTCTGGCCTCCTCAGAGTGCATGATATGCAACACCAGCACACACAGATATGCATACACCACACACATGCCACATGACGTCACATAGACAGATACATACCCAGACAAAAGAGATGAGAAGACATCTGTTAACTTCTGCCCATCGCTTTGTTCTACAAATGTCTACTATCCTCAGAACCTAGAATTTTCACTCACTCTACTTCAGAATGAGGGACAGCACCATCCAGTGTCTTAAGAAACAGGATCCTCATGGGCTGCTCTGACCTCTCTGAGTTATTGTGACATATTTTCCAATAATATACCTTACTAGACAAGGCATGAAACCCTTGCAGTCTCTCAGACATTCTGAGGGTTCTCCTCTGTTGAGGAATTGCTCCTTCACAATAGTCTTACTTCTCATTGCTCCAGCTTGCTTCTCAAATGCCACCCTGTGGAAACATTCCTTTCCTGACTATTTCAACCTCAATAACTATGGTACTTCCTCTTAGCCTTTAGTACATTCACACATGTAAAATTTTTAATTATATTTTTATTTTTCCTCATATAGAATGCAAGTGTTGGTAATTTGTTCCCTGTTATGTCTTCAAGCTCATAAAATAATGTAGCCAAAATTATGTATTATTTTATTATTAAACATAGCATGTCATTTATAATTTTTCCTTATATATACTACATATAAGTACTAAAATATAAACAGTATGTAAATTATACTATTATAATTAGTAGGGGGACACAATTAACCTGTATGCTCAAAAATAAATGAATGGAATAAAAAAGATGCAATAAATTCATACAGTGGACTGTTTTTTAATTTTTTAAAGGATGGTGTTGTCATGTGCAACAGCACAGATACATCCAGAAACACTACATTAATAATAAGCCAGACACAGAAAGATGTATGCTTCATGAGTTCACTGGTATGCTACAAGATTTAAGTCTGAAATGGTCTTTACAGGTCATGTGTTGAAGGAGGCATGCCTAGCTTGAAAAGCTGAGACCCTGGAGGTAGGGCTTTGAAGCCTCTTCTTAGCTGCTGGTCCCTGTCTGACCTCATGTTTCTGCTTCCTGTGGGATTTGCCCCACCTCAGGTTTCCTGCTGTGATACTTTGCCTCACTATGTACAGGAAAGAGAAGCAACAGGAGCATGCAAGTCTGGAAATAAAAGCACACACTGACGTACATTTTCACCCCTTTAAAGTTATTTTCCTAAGTATCCATCTTAGCTGTAAAAATCTGACTAACATTTGTGTGGAATCTCAAAGTAATGGAGAGTAAAATTTCTGTTAGCTGGAGTGACTGGGAGATTGGAAAAGAGAGGAAAAGACAAATGTTTAGTGCCATCATAACTGTGGCAACCACTGTTAACTTTGAAAACTGCGTAGCAATAGACTTAAGTGTTCTCATCACGAAAATAGCATTTAGGTAATAGATAATAATTTAAGCGGCATCATTTAAGTGTTTACCAAAACACCACATACTCTATAGATATGCACTGTTTTTACTTGTGAAATTTTTTCAGCAAGGTTTTAATTTTACCTTTTAAATTAGATTTCCTTTCCCCCCACTCCTATCCAACCTCCTCTTACCTCCATGAAGGTGCTCACTCTCACAACCACCCTCTCCCAACTTGGAGCCTTGGCATTCGGCTACACTGGAAAAAATTAGTGCTTATTAGAGCAAAAGCCACTCCTTTCATTGATGCCAGACAATGCTATCCTCTGCAAGTTAGGCAACTGGAGAGATGGGTCTCTCCATGCATACTCACTGGTTGGTGTTTTAGTGCCTGGGAGCTGTGGAAAGTTTGGTTGGTTGATAATGTTGTTCTTCCCATGGGGCTTGCAAACCCTTTCAGCTCCTTCAGTCTTGTCTCTAGCTTCTTCACTGGGATCCCTGCATTCATTCCAATGGTTAACTACAAGCATTCTCAACTGTATCTGTGTGACTCTGGCAGAGCCTCTTTGCAGACATCCAAATGTGGCTCCTGCCAGTAAGCACTACATGACATCAGCAATAGTGATTGAGTTTAGTGTTTGCACATGGGATTGATCCCCAGGTAAAGCAGTCTCTGAGTGGTCTTTTCTTCAAACCCTGCTCCTCTATTTTTCCCTGTATTACCTCCTGTCAGTGTTTTGTTCTCCCTTCTAAAAAGGACTGAGGCATCCACATTCTGGTCTTCCTTCTTTTGAGCCTTATAAGGTCTGTGAATTGTTTAATAGGTATTCCAAACTTTTGGGCTAGTATATGCTTATTAAATTTTGTCAAATGCTTTCTCAGCATCTAATGAGATGATCATTTTTTTTTCTATGAGTTTGTTTATATAGTGGATTACATTGATGGATTTCCATATATTGAACCATCCTTGCAACCCTAGGATGAAGCCTCCTTGATCATGGTAAATCATAATTTTGATGTGTCCTTGGATTCAGTTTGCAAGAATTTTATAGGGTATTTTTGCATTGATGTTCATGAGGAAAATTGGTCTGAAGTTCTCTTTCTTTGTAGGATCTTTGTGTGGTTTAAGTATGAGCATAATTGTCGCTTCTAATGAGTTGGGTATTATGTCCTCTGTTTCTATTTTGTGGAATAGTTTGGATAGTATTGGTATGATTAGGCCTTTTATGAAGATCTGATAGAAATCTGCACTAAACCCTCCTGGTTTTGGGCTCTTTTTTGTTAGGAGACATTTGATGACTGTGTTTATTTCTTTAGGGGTATGGGCCTGTTTATATGGTTTATCCAATCCTGATTTAACTTTGGTACCTGGTTTCTGTCTAGAAAATTCTCTATTTCATCCAGATTTTTCAGTTTTGTTGAGTATAGGCTTTTGTGGTAGTATCTGAGGATTTTTTGAATTTCTTCAGTTTTTGATGTTATATCTCCCCATTTGATTTCTGATTTTGTTAATTTGAATACTCTCTCTCTTTCTCTGCCCTCTAGTTAGTCTGGTTAATTTTCTGAAAGATCTAGCTTCTGGTTTTGTTTATTCTTTGTACACTTCTTTTAGTTTCTATGTGGTTGATTTCAGCTCTGAGTTTATTTCCTCTGTCTACTCCTTTTGATTGTACCTGCTTCTTTTGGTTCTAGAGATTCAGGTGTGCTGTCAAACTGCTAGTGTATGCTCTCTCCAGCTTCTTTTTAGAGACACTCAGAGCTATGAGTTTTCCTGTTAGCACTGCATTCATTGTGTCCCATAAGTTTGGGTACATTGCACCATCATGTTCATTAAATTCTAAGACATTTTTAATTTCTTTCTCTATTTCTTCTTTGGCCAAGTTATCATTGAATAGAGTGTTCTTCAGCTTCCACGTGTATGTGATTTTCCTGTTTTTTTGCTGTTGTTGAAGACCAGCTTAGTCCATGGTGATCTGATAGGATGCATGGAATTATTTCAATCTTTTTTTTTTATCTGTTGAGGCCTGTTTTGTGACTGACTATATGGTCAGTTTTGGAGTAGATATCATGAGGTGCTGAGAAGAAGGTATATTCTTTTGTTTTAGGATAAAATGTTTTACAGATGTCTGTTAAATTCATTTGGTTCATAATTTCTATTAGTTGAATCATGTCTGTGTTCAGTTTCTGCTTCCATGATCTGTCCACCGGTGAAAGTGGGGTGTTAAAGTCTCTTACTATTATTTTGTGTGGAGCAATATATACTTTGAGCTTTAGTAGGGTTTCTTTTATGAATGTGGGTGCAATAGATATTTAGGATTGAGAGCTCATCTTGATAGATTTTACCTTTGATTAGTAAAATGTGTCCTTCCTTATATTTTTGATAACTTTTGGATAAAAAATCTATTTTATTCAGTATTAATATGACTACTCCAGCTTGTTTCTAGTGACCACTTGCTCAGAATTTTTCCCCCAGCATTTTATTGCGATAGTGTCTGTCTTTGTTGCTAAAATGAGTTTCCTGTATTCAGGAAAATGTTAGATTCTCTTTACATATCTAGTCTGATAATATGTGTTTTTTATTGGGGAACTGAGTTCATTGATATTAAGAGATACTAAGAAACAATAATTGTTGTTTCCTGTTATTTATGTTGTTAGAGGTAGAATTATGTTTGTGTTCTTTATTTTGGTTTTGTTGCAAGAGGATTATTTTCTAGTTATTCCTAGGGTGAATTTTCATTCCTTTTGATGGAGTTTTCCATATATTCTTGTTTGTAGGGTTATATTAGTAGACAGATGTTGTGTAAGTTTGGGTATTTCTTGGAATCTTGGTTTCTTCACCTATGATAATTTTTTTGTTTTTTGTTAGATATTGTAATCTGGGCTGGCATTTGTGTTATTTTAGGGTCTGTATGATGTCTTTCCAACATCTTCTAGCTTTTATAGTCTCTGTTGAGAAGTCTGGTTTAATTCTGATAGGTTTGCCTTTTTATGTTACTTGTCATTTTTCTCTTAGTGCTTTTAATATTTTTATTTGTTTTATTTTGTTTGTAATATTTGGTGTTTTGATTATTATGTGTTGGGAGGAATTTCTGGTGCAATCTATTTAGAGTTCTGTAGCTTCTTTTATGCTTATGGTCATCTCATTCTTTAGGTTAAGGACGTTTTCTTCGATAATTTTGTTGAATATATTTACTGGGTTTTTTATTTGGGAGTCTTTGCTCTCATTCACACCTATTATCCTTAGATTTGGTTTTCTCTTTGTGTCCTGAATATCCTGAGTGTTTTGTGTTAGGAGATTTTTGATTTTTGCATTTCTCTGACTCTTGGGCCAATGTTTTTTAAGGTATCTTCTGCCCCTGAGATTCTCTCTTTCATCTCTTGTATTCTGTTGGTGATGCTTGCATCTGTGACTCTTGATCTCCTTTCTAGGTTTTCTATTTCCAGAATTTTCTCCTTTTGTGATATCTTTATTGTTCCTATTTCCAATTTTAATTCCTTCATCAATTTGGTTGTGTTTTTCTGTATCTCTTTAAGTGATTTTTGTGTTTCCTTTTTAAGGTCTTCTACTTGTTTTCCTGTCTTCTCCAGTATTCTTTAAGGGAATTATTCCTACACTTCTTGAGGCCCTCCATCATCAAAATGAGGTATAATTAAGTTGAAATCTTGTTTTGCTTGTGTGTTGAGATATTCACAACTTTCTGTGGTGGGAGAACTGAGTTCTGATGTTGCCCAGTTGTCTTGGTTTCTGTTGCTTAGGTTCTTATACTTGCCTGTTGCCATCTTGTTATTTGTGATGGTAGTTGATCTTGTTGTCTCTGACTGGAGCTTGTCTCTCATATTGATCTATAGGCCTGTGGGCCCAGGAGGAAGATTGCCTCTGGGTGTTCAGCTGTCTGTTGGTGGGCTGTGAGTCCTGATGGCAGTTTGCTTCCTCTTGCTTTGGGCACAGATGGAGGCTGAAACAGTTTGTTCTCTAGCAGAAATGTGATACCTGTGCCCCAAGAGTTTTTGGAAGTCTCTCCCAGGACAGTCAGTGGAGAGAAAGTGGGGACTTACTCATAGACTTAGAAGGAAAAGCACTCCTGATGCTACTCTGTGTCCTCAGCTCTTTAGGCAGGCAGTCCTGATCTTACTTGTGAATCAAAATAGTGTATAAAAAACAGAAATGATTAAAACACACACACACACACACACACACACACACACACACACACACACCTGTTTGATATGGACATTTGATCCTTTATTATGATTCCCTGAAACAGTCATTGTGGTCTCAGTTTTTTTGTTTTTGTTTTTTTCTGATGAGTCTCTGGAGATCAGCAAGTGCACAGTGTCAGGGAGAGTATATTTCCCTATCATCTATAAGAACTGTCAGTCAACTGCCATGCTTTTTCCCACAAAGCCAGCCCAGTTTGCATTTCTGTTTCACACTGGACTCCAGGCAGCCACCACTAATTGAGTGAACTTAGCAGGGAACCAGAAATCTGTTTGTTATGCTGGATATAAATGTAAACTTTCTTTGCTTACTGTTTGAGGCTTAATTTCCAAAACCGACTGACAAATAAGATCCCATGGGGTAAAGTAGACATTTGACACCCTTTAAAGCTTGTCCAGCTTTGTTAGGGACAAAGAAGTCATACTGTGTCAACCAATGGCAGCTGCATATTCATTAAAACTCCAGGAAAAAGGTTAAAAATGAAATTCTCAATTCTCCCTCATCTGTATTTATAAACCCCAAACTTAATTGGGTCATATTTCTTCTTAGAATCTTGAAGTCTAATCAATCACAGATTTCAGAGGCACAAAGTGCACTATTAATTGTTTGCTTCCTTGTTAATAATGTGAGCCTATTCCCAGGCAGGCTCTGCATCACTTCTAAAACTAGGAATTCTCTTGCTGGTGAGATCTAGTCTCCATAGTTCTCTAATGATGTCTTTGGGCACATATGAGATATTTATTATTGCCACTTGGGCAGGGAAGTTGTAACTAGTGTGGAAATCAATCTAGGAAACCACCAGTGTATATCCTGTCACGTGTCTGGACTCAAAAATTTTCTGGTGATAAGCTTCTTTGATGATGAGGGAATTCACCATCCCAAATTCTCTTTCTGATTTCACTGCCAAACATAGGGTAGGTTTCTAGTTTAACACCTTTGCCAAGAACTGTCCTTCAAAAACATGAATCTTGTCTCTGTGCTAAAGAAAGAACTGGTTTTCTTGGAAAGGACTTGTCAATATTCATATTTAACATATCTGAAGTCTAGGATTTTAAGGTAATTGGCATATTTGTTATATGTATTAATTGAAGTAATACCTTCATGTGGGATCTGTATTATCATATTATTAAGAAATTTGGAATTGAAGGGTGGCATTGGGAGCGCCACATGGAAACCTAGTACAGTAGAAACTTCTGGAACCTCTGAGGATGACTCTAGCAAGACCCACCCATCTTCTGCAACCAGGCATGGCTTCCAGTGGTGGGACTGAAGCACCAACTGTGCCACAAAACCTTTGACTTACAACTTGTCCTTCCTGAAAGGTGTGCTGAGACAATGGTGAGAATGGCCACCCAATGACTAATGTAACTTAAGGTCCAGACAATGACAGGAACTGGAATGTGGATGTCCTGGGGACCTAGGGGAGAACCAAACACAACTGGCCAAAAACCAAACCACCAACCAACCAGCCAACCAACCAACCAACCAAACAAACAAACATATAGACCAAAAGCTAAAAAAATCAATCACAAAAGAATTTCCATCTATGAAATGATAATTCTGCTATACTCACAGATCTGTACCTAGCCGAATTAATCATCAATGAGGTTT
The DNA here is from genome assembly GCF_963924665.1 of Micromys minutus. Lineage (NCBI taxonomy): Eukaryota > Metazoa > Chordata > Mammalia > Rodentia > Muridae > Micromys > Micromys minutus. The sequence continues at coordinate 1,901,684 of NC_137973.1, read as the reverse complement.
CCTCCAGCAGCTAATGGGAGCAGATGCAGAAACTCAGAGCAAAGCTCAGACAAGTCAATGAGGGAAGAAAAGAATGAAGACGTGTAGGAGCCAAGCGGTTGAGGATACCAGAAGAACAAGGCCCACAAAAGCAACTAAGCAGGTATCATACCGGATCAGAGAGACTGAAAGAGCAAACATAGACCTTATGTGGCTGAGCTAGATCCTCTTGCATATATGCTGTGTTTGTTCATCTTAAGGTGTTGTGGGAATCTTAACAGTGAAAGTGGAGATATCAGGGTGTCTCTGACTCTTTCCCCTGTTCTTTTGACTTTTTTTTTTACCTCCCCCTGGGCTGCCTTACTTAGCCCTTATATGAGGGATTGTGCTTAGTCTTTTTGTATCTTGTTATCCTGAGAGTTTGGTTGATGTCCTTGGGAGGCCTGCTCTTTCCTGAAGGAAAATGGAGGAGCACTAAATCTGGGTGAGAGGAGAGGAGGTGTTAGGAAAAAATGGAAGGAACAAAGGCTGCAGTCCAGATGTAATGTATGAAAGGAGAATATGTTTTTTAAAAGGGAAGTAAAAAGTCTCTGAGTACAGCTGTAATTAAATTTCATATCACTTTGAGCTTACTCTGGCACAGGGGAGAAAGTTAATGGTATATCTACTAACATTTTATTTAGTCTTTTGGTGTTTGCTGACCCCTGATAGAATAATTTGTTAGGTAGAACAAGGGTGTATCTGTTCAGTGTTCACTGTGATTGCCCTGTTCTTTTTGAAGAATTTTCAAAGGTTTCACAGTAACAGTATTTGATTTGTTTAATTGTCTACTGAAGCCTTGAGCACGGTTTCAGTGCTCATCGGGAAACAAGGCCCAATTGGCAAATGTCTCAGAATGCTGAAGAGTCACTCATGTGGATGGTTAAACTTTAAGGGACACTTAGAAAGTTTATATTCCTAAATATGAGTTTTAATTTTACTTAAATTCACACACACACACACACACACACACACACACACACACACACATACACTGTGTGACCTATTAAAATATCATTATAATGAAATTTGTTAAGTAACTGTCTTATTTCTGAGTCGACAAATTTTTTTTGAAAAATTTAATTTATATATAAGAGAAAAAATATAATAAATTTAGTCTTAAAGATGGTTGAAAGGACAGAAAAAAATGGCTCAGTGTTGAAGGTGCTTAACACCAGGCTTGAAAACCTGAGTGATTCTTGAGGCCCCACATGGTGGAAGGAAGGAGAGAATCAACAGCTGTAAGCTCTCCTCTAACCTCCAAATGCATGTCATAAATGTGCATATGCTTTTCAATAAAATTATATATATATATGTATATATAGAATATTCATTCTACAATTACTAATGTACAAAGGGCTTTAGTGTATTTTCTTGTCATATTTATAACGGTGTACTAGTATATAATACAGTGGTAACATCGTCTTTAAAGGTTTCTATTTGACCTGGAAGTTTGAACCTGAACTCTTCAGACAGTCAGAATTAACTTAGAACACTGGCCCTTTAACTTATAAAATATATGAATCTGAGGAATTAATCTGTGCCCTGGTGATCAGCATGCTTGTCTCTGGAATGTGGCTAAGGTCTTCTGAGGATGGAATCCTAGTTTACCTGGCTAGTGCATCGCTGCCTTTGTTTCCTCTCCTCTTCGCTTGCCTACCCTCACTGTTCTCTCTACTGCAGATCTTCTCATGGCCATCTCCTTGTATCACCCAGTTCTCATCCCAGCACAGAAGTAGCTGCCCATCCCAAGAACTGTGTATTCCTCATCTGTCGCAGAGTTTCTCCCACATCAGTACATCTTCCAGTTTTCTGAACTGTTATTCCTGGACACAACTACATGTTTTGCCTTGTCATTGTGGGTGTTTTTCTTGCTTCATAGTTTTGGAGTGGATTCCAGAGACTGACCTTTGACAGAATCAAATGACCGACTAGCTGGTGGACCTCATCTCCTTTAGCTGCATTCACTAATATATCATGATGAGGCATTTGCATGTACAAATATATTGATCGAAACCAATAACAGTAGTAGGTAGCTTCTAACAAGGCAGAAAAGTGCCTCGTACTTGTTAGAAAAGAAAATGGATATGTGTCTGGGACAAAAAGTGTTCACATGTTTACTCAACAAGCTCTTTGAGTGCTCACTCTGCGCTAAGAACTGGGCTAGAGGTTGAAGTTAAGATGCATAAAAATAGTGTATCATCCATTTTAAGACGTACCTGATTGCATCATCACAGAGCCATTTATTCATTTACTCTGCTGTTTTTAACCAGCTATAACCTTAATGGCTATTAAAATACTGCCTAAGTCCAGTGTGGAGGGAAACTTAAGGCAGAACACTTGGTGGTATTAGAGTTAGGCAATAAAGATCAAATAGAAGGAGGTTTTCAGACCAGAGAAAGAAGGGCATACAAGAAAGGTAACTCCTGTGAACAGAGCCCAGAAGTCCTGGTACTCTGTGCTGGATGTGAAGAGGTGGTTGGCAGAATCACCAAGATCTTTGAAGGCTAAACAAGCATGAAAGAAGTTGTTGAGGCTGGCCAAGTAAACTAGAACCCTAAAGACCTGTAAATGCCTTGGCCAGGTCTTACGGCTTTTGGCTATAGGCAACAGGGAGTGTAAATGAATAAGCTCTCGAGTCCCGAAATGTCTTCTTCATTGCTGTGTGGAAACAAGAAGAGACACAGAAGCCTGAGAGAGCAGCATAATAATCCAGCAAGAAATCAAGAAGCTCTAAGAAGAAAGAGAAGGATTTGGTGGAAATTGAGTGGGTGTAGCATTGCCAACTCAAAAGATGATTCTGAAATGGCTAACAATGTTCACAGTTAAGAATACAAGGAGAGGATGATCAAGACTTCAGTTTGGGTGACATTGTGCTTGCAAAACTTCCAGACTAATAAATCTTGTGTGTGTGTGTGTGTGTGTGTGTGTGTGTGTGTGTGTTTGGTTGTTTGGAGATGCAAAAATGGAGTCAGAAAAACTTGCAGGCACTGATTCTCTACTTCTAGCATGTGAGTCCAGAGATTGAATGTAGGTGGTCAGGCTGCACAGCAAGTACCTTTATCAGCTGAGATATCTCACTAGGGGAGGCTGGTAAATATTCAGGTCTTTTAATATTTGAAATGTTGATGCCAAAAGGATAGTAACCATCCTAGTAAAAGTGGAGGCAAAGAAATATTAGCAACAGGCCCTGGGATTTTTGTGCTTCCCCAGCCTTATTAACTAAAAATCTCTGCCAGGTACCAAGATAACTAGATTAGGGCATCTAATCTCAAGAGTTTCTTTTTTCTTCCCACAAACATGTGATTCAGCCTTGAGCTTTCAGGACCAATGTTGACAAAGCAGTTTGTTCCTCAGATAGTCACTCACCAGTTGCTAGCAAACACTAGGATGAGCTTTTTCCAGGTTCCACACTGAGTGACACTTGCACTCTGGCTGATACATGTCACTGATCCTTAGTCTTTCAGGAAGCTGACTTGTTTACTGTCTCTTCCCAGGATCATATCTGAGAACCTGAAAAACAAAACCACTTCATCCATCATTACACAGCATTCTCTGTATGTACAGTCTATATACCTGTTAATTTATACCTTTGTAAGGAATGTATCCTTTTGACAAATATTCCTTATTCTATGTAATACTCAAGCTCCTAAAATGCTTAAACAAAAATATACTCAGTGTATACCAACAAAATAGCCACATATCAACCATATGAGTAATCCTATAACCAAGCAAAAGTGAAATAATATTTATGAATGTAAGTGAACCCAATGATGTTTACATCTTCCTTTATCTACATCTTATTGCTTTCTTCTCAAATGTCTAACCTTAGTTATTCCTGTGAAAACAACGTAATTCATGACATAGAAAATTCAATGTGAACGTAAGGAAGCAGATGAAAAACACAGGTTCTAGCAACAAAGATCAGATTCTCAGGCTTCAAGCAAATTCAAACAGTAAATGATATTTTTAAAGAAGCCAAACTACTTACAGCCAAGAGTTGTTGTACTATGAATGCCCCCAAGTCAGATACTATAAACACATAACAGCTTTTCTCAGCAGCAAGTCACAAATCCATCTCAGTTTATCTCTTACCACTGCAGGCAAAAATTCTTGTTGAACAAGGGAATCCCACTTCTCAACTTCAAGCAATGACAATCAGCAGTCAGCATTCATTCCTGGTGAGGGGGCCACAGCATTGTTTCAAGGCTGAAAACCACAAGCTTTTGTACCACAACCACATTCCACATAGTCCCAATTCTGGTCCTCTGCATCCTGTCTCGAAGAGTGTCTCTCTGTTCTTTCAGTGATTCTGAAGTTGTAAATTCCCTGCCCAGCATTTTCACTCCCACGATGAAAAGCCTGTCATATCTTTGGAGGAGATGTTTTTAACTTTGTTGAGACTCCCTGTTCCTGCCAATCCTCCAGGGTGCCTTAGTGCTAAGGTCATTTATACATTTTCTTGAAGACCAACATGTTCTTTTTGCTGCCTTAGCTCCAGTCTGTTCTGTCTGACTGCAGAGAGAGGGCACAGATAGCTCATATTTAGAATCCTGCCTTCTCTGTCAACACTCTCCACCAGATTTCTTTCAAAAGTTCTGTAGTGTAATGTGCTTTTTTACTATAAGTTTTGAAGTTTTTAAAAAGCAAATCTTGCCCATAAATTCAAAATACCGAATTTATAAGCCTAAGAGGCAGTAACGATATTGGGTACTAAAGTCTTTGTTTTCTCTCATGATCTGTAATGTTCTGTGAAACATTGTTCTCTTGGCTAAAAATTAGTGTGCCTTCAAAATGATGACATCAATATATGGGACCTCTAAGAAGTTCGTGATGGAGGCTTTGTGAAAATTATCAGTGTCTGCTATAGCCTGTATGTTTGTTTCTGATATCCAGTGCATCTTACAGAAAGATAGCCTCCAAGATGAGGCCTTTGAGAGGGGATTGGATCAGGATACCTCAGGTGCTCATTGAATTGGTGCTCTTTCAAAAGAGATCTCAGAAAACTGATCGAGGCAACACATATGGACCTAGAAGGTCTTTATTACACTGCCAGATGGCACACACTTTGACTTCTAAATATATAGAAATAATTATTATCATGATTTGAATATGCTCAGCCTAGGGAGTGGCATTATTTGGAGGTGTGGCCTTGGAATATGTGTGCCACAGTGAATATGGGCTTTAAGACGCTTATGCTAGCTGAAGCTGTCTGGAAGTCAGTTTTCCACTAGCAGCCTTCAGATGAAGATGTAGAACTCTCAGCTCCATTTGCACTAAACCTGCCTGGATGCTGCAGTGTTCTTGCCTTGATGATAATGGACTGAACCTCTGAACTTGTAAGCCAGGTCCAGTTAAATGTTGTCTTTATGGGTTGCCTTGGTCATGGTGTCTATTCACAGGAGTAAAACCCTAACTAAAAAAAATTATTTTGTTTACAAATTACCCAATTTAAAGTAGGGTTGTTTTACCTTATTCTTCTGTATTTCTTAATTAAACTAAATGAAGATTGAAAAATATTTAAATTAATATGGACTTTGTTCTGAAGACATATATCTTCTTTTCTTGGCTATCATTCTCTAAATGATAGAACAACTATTTACATAATATTTTAATGTAAATAAAATTTTTATTACAAGTCACAGAGATGCCTTAAAAATACATAGGAGGATGTAGATAGATGTAAATGAATTCTGCCCTATTTTATATGAGAGACCTAATCATCTATTGAGCTTGCTATTCAAAGACTGAGGTCTTCAGTGCTGAAACTGGACCCCCATGGATTCTGAGAAATGATTGCGTTGTTATAGCAGTCAAAATGAACAAATAATAAGCTTATATGAAGTGATCCATTTCCTTGTTGTTTTTTTTTTTTGTTTCTATGACAAAAGACCTAGCTGTATTTATTAGTCACTTGTCTTAACACTGGGACAAAATACCTGGGAAATATAACATAGGGAGGGAGCAGTATAAAGTCCATCACTGCAAGGGAGTTTGGTGGCAGATGCTTGAGGTGGTTGGTCACACTAAATGCTCAAGCTCAGCTAGTTTTTTCCTCCTTATTCACTCTTGGATCACAGTCTGTGTGATGGTTCTTCCCACATTTAAGGTGAGTTTTCCTCTCCTCAATTCATCCTAGGCAATCCCTTGTAGGCATCCCCAGAGGATAAACTAACATGGACAATACCTTACTTTTTCATTTCCTAAGAGGGTCTAGATCCAGTCAAGTTAACAATTAGAATAAACTAGTAGATTCACAAAAGCAAGTTTAGGAAGGAAGGCTTCATTTTGGTTGTGAGTTTGAAACACAGTCTATCAGATGGAGACATTGCTATGACAGGGTCATAAGTCCTTTGGTCACATTTCATCAACAGTCATGAAGAACAGAGAGATGAATGCTCAAACTCAGCTCACTTTCACTTTTTATTGTCCAGGTCCCTGACCCACAGAGTGATGATGGCCACATTTAGTTCTTCCTCACCTTAGTAAATCTTGTCTAGCAATTCTGTTATATATGTGCCCAGAGGTTTCTGTCCTGGGTCTAGGTCTGTCAAGCTGATAACCAATATTGATCAGCAATTTCTTTCATGCTTGCTTCTAGCTTCCCTGTGAGGATACAAAAAGAAAATGGCAACCAATAATCTTAGGAGACACTACCATCTTGCCCCAGATATAGTTTCAGTTTTTAGAACTGAAAGGAAGAAATATAACTGGCTTAAACCATTCCTTCCTTTGGCATATCCATAGTCTAGATGGGTGGGACACCCTTAGAAACATACTTGAAGAGTATCCACAAAACCCCTCTGACCTAATATAAAGACTCACTTTCTCTGTCTGTCTTCCCTTCCTCTTTCCACCTCTTTAATATGGGCTAGGTTGATTGGAACTCATGGCAAATGTCCTGTTCAAATCTACATAGTGTATGGATACAGTGTATGGCAGTATTAGCTGCCACTGCACTTGGCCAGTCACAGTGCTCTTTCCCCCAAATGTCCTTTTATGTGGAGAACTGTAGAACATCTCCACATTTCATTACAGTGCCATTAAGTGGGTTTGCTTATACAGTGCCATTAAGTGGGTTTGCTTAGGCCTTTATCTTTGCCAGTGTGATGGATAGTTTTATGCCAACTCGACACAAACTAGATTCATCAGAGTAGACATTCCTCAACTGAGAAATTGCTTCCATAGGATTTGGCCATAGACAAGCTTGTAGGACATTTTCTTAATTGGTGACTGATGGGCACAGGCCAAGCCTTTGTGGGTGGTGCTATCCTTGGGGTAGTTGTCCTGGGTTGTACGAGAAAGCAGGTTGAGTAAACTACAGAAAAAGCCAGTAAATAGCACTGCTTCATGGCCTCTTCATCAGTTCTTTCTCTCTCACCTGCTTGAATTCCTGTCCTGACTTCTTGTAATAAAGACCAATCGTGTGCATATGTGAGCCAAATAAATTCTCTCCTCACCAACTTGTTCTTTCCTGGAGTTTTTTGTTTTTTGTTTTCATAGAAATATCAACTTTAAAACAGACAGCTAATGACAAGTGTGCCGGAGTTAGTACAGAGGTAAGCTTGACACTTCCAGATAAGTTTTTCAAATCCTGGAAAGGCCATTAAAAAACAAAACAAACAAACAAACAAACAAACAAACAAAACCCTCTAAAGAGAGAACCCAGTCTTGATTGTAGATTTCAGAGATTATCAATGCAGTCTTCACAGCTCTGTTTTCACTGAAATAATATGCCCTGATGGGAACATAGTAATATATAGGTGGAAGAGAGACCACACCATATTAGTGAATTACTTAATTGTGTTTTCATAGGTAAGAAGAGCATGTACCAGCCACAGGATCGTCACATCTGTGGGTTTTTAAGAATTGCTGCTGGGTCTCCTGTCACAAAATGCACTTTTATTCCTGTTCCTGTCCTCTGAAATGTTTGTTTAATTTTTTTCCTCCATAAAAATAATCTAATCAATTAATCTAATAAGAGTTTAATAGGTCTCCAGGAGAGCTGTTAATTTCGTACCAGAGTTGATTTGAGTGATTCTCATATTTGTTTAAGAGGGACTCTTAATGATAGGTGTTGATGTTGGGCATCCTCAAAATGCATACATTAGAGACTTAATCCGAGTGTCTTAGACAGTGACTATATGTGGAGGTGGCATTTTGCAAGAAATAACTTAGGTAAAAAAAAGTATACAGATGTCTCCTAACCCACTGTCACTGGTATCCTTCCAAGAAGCGACACAAGAGCTGAGAACAACAGAGAAAATTCTATGGGAGGACACAGTGAAGGGGCAGTGGTCTGGAAACCTGGGGCCACCTTCAATTGAACCTACAGGCTCCAGAGGTGCAAAAAATCAGTTCTTGATGTTTAAGCCACCCAAGAAGTTATTGTAGCTGTCCTACAAAATTGAGGCAGTATATTTCCATGAAACCAACAGGTACCTGAAAGATGGAGTGTCTATTAGCTTAAATATGACTGAAAGAAAAAAAAAAGGTTCAGGCATATTTACTTATTCTTATAAAGGAAAGTGTACTCATCCTGAAATTTAGTGTCCAATAGCAAATTGATATATAAAAATAAAAGCTAACATATATTTTAAATGTTTTTTAAATTTCTACATTTTCCTACATTTCCCACAGTTTCCAAAATTTATGTAATAAATTTTAGTCCTCACAATCTCACAATCTCCTGTCTCCCTCCTAAATCTTTTTTCCCAACAAGTACTCTGATTATTTCACACCCCCTCTGTGTGTGTGTGTGTGTGTGTGTGTGTGTGTGTGTGTGTGTGTGTGCACGCGCGCGCGTGTGCACATGCATGCATGTGTGGCATGTGAGTATGTGTACATGAGTGTGAGTTTCAGTATGAGTTTCATTGACTTTAGTTCGGGTTGTTTGCCTGAGCATGAGTGGGAGGTTATTTATTGGCACACAGATAACTTAGTAGCTATACCACCAGTGAATGTGGCAATGCCCACTTTGGTGGACACTAACTGCCAATAGTCCTTTAGGGAGGTGTAGGGGTGGGCCCAGTCTTATATAGATTATTCAGGTAATCACGGTCATAAGTTAGTGAGAAAGGCCATGTTATGCTTAGACGACATCTTGCTGCACACCTTCCCATTCTCTCGCTTTTTCATTCATTTGTGTCTCCTCCTATAGTATATTCCCTGGGCTTTGAATGTGATAATATAGACATCCTAATGATTTCCAATAATATAGACATCCTAATGACTTCCAATAATATAGACATCCTAATGACTTCCAATAATATAGACATCCTAATGATTTCCAATAATATAAACATCCTAATGATTTCCATTAATATAGACATCCTAATGATTTCCAATAATATAGACATCCTAATGACTTCCAATAATATAGACATCCTAATGACTTCCAATAATATAGACATCCTAATGATTTCCAATAATATAGACATCCTAATGATTTCCAATCACTCTGCTGTCACTTATTCTAGACACTTGGACCACTTAAGCCTCTGCAGTAACTGGTACCTGCTGCCATTAGAAGCTTTACTAATGAAGGATAGAATTGTGTGTGTGTGTGTGTGTGTGTGTGTGTGTGTGTGTGTGTGTGTGTGTGTATGTGGTTAGATCACAACTTTCAGGACACAGTTCCTTCTACTATAGGGATTATGGGAATTAAATAGTCATACAGTGTGAACATCGTTGAGTGCAATACCCAAGTTCTATAAAGGAGATTCAGGGATGGGTAAAATGTGTTCAATGTCACTCAACAATCAGAGGGAAGAACCAGGACCAACCTGTCACAGCATACCTCTACTTCTATTTCTTGATAGAGGTTCAGCACTCCTGAGACAAACAGCTTCTCTCTAGTTTAAATTCATCCTCAAAGCTGTATTTAGTTTATGCTAGTCATTTGGAATCACTTTCCCCTGAAACAACGGCAAAAGAAGCATCAAATTCTTACTCAGGCAGGTGGTTTTCTGAAGTATTTTCTCTATTTGGACTGCCAGATCATCTAACATGTAGGCCAGATGATAAAAATAATTTTTCCTGCTAGAATTTACTTAACCATTCTTATTATATGACTTTGAAGAGTAAGAACTCACTGCAAAAGCATGCATATCCCTCTCTTTTCTTCATACCTTCTTCCTTACAAAGGGATGAATGTGGAGCTTGGTTTGAGACAATTTCTTAAATGTATGTATGTGGGGGCAACAGATTCTCAAATATAACCACATAGTTCAGCTAAATATAGCTTTTGTCAGAAGTAACACGTAAGCAAATAAAAAGAGAAAATTCAATCTCGCTGTGGGACAGAGCACATAGACATAATGCCGCTTTTGTTGGGCTGTTTTCAGACTGTGGCCATTGTATGTCAATCCAGACAAGTTCAGGGAACAGAAATCACTACTGAGAACAAAAGGGAGTTTTATTCTACTTCATCTTCAGCATGTGGGCTTTAAAATGAAAACAATGTAAATTAGTCAAGCATTAATGTCTTTGGATCACCATCAAGAAACAAGAGTTGAATTTATTATGTGGGAACCAGTCACATCTACCTGGACGTAAACAGAGGTTCTTTGTGTCCAAGGTGGTTATATCTTAGACTGCCATGTAAGAAGTATACAAGAAAAGCATATTCTGCAACCCACCTGCTGTACACTTACCAGTTCTGGGCATGAATGATATCCCAATTTGAGATTCATGTTGTTCTCTATTATCCCAGTTTTACCCACAGACTGGCAGGATCTTATCTAAACTCAACATTCTAAATTTAGTTCAAATAAAAGTTTCCTAAATTTCGTATGGACAGTTAAGTACATAATACAGGTGTGTATTCACGCTTCTTCATATTTTGATGACTGTGTGGACATTTTTACTTGGATTTTAGAAGATACTTGGGATGTTTCATTGATATAAAATGCATACAGTTGGCAGTAAAAACACATATTGCCTTAATAGTTATTATTTTCATAAGATTTCTACTTAATATTTGCATTGAGAAGACATATAGAAAAAAACAAAGTCAGTTTTTTCTACTTTATGTTTTAAAAAAACACTTCTGTAACCTCAAATGTTATGCAGAAATTTCTAGTAAGCTATAAATTTACTGTCAAGGTATTCTTGGATTTAATTGAGTTTTAATATAGCTAGGTGGAGATAATATTGTAATCCGGCAGAACAAGGATTTCATAATTGAGAATACTCCTTCCCTTACTTTGGATGCCAATCAGAAGCCTTAGGTTGTTCTTGTGTCTCATTACAAATCAGGTCATACATTCCCTGGTATTCCATCAGCTTGCTGGAGGGGTACTAAAGTCAGAAAAACTCTTCTGTTTACTTATTTTCTTATAAAGGATACAAGGAAAAGATTCCTGGTATAAACTATGGAAGTACTGAAGAACTTCCAAGCCCTTTGCATGCAAAGCACTCTCCAGAGTGCGTTCAGCTGTTCCGAAGTTCTGACATCTGTCCTTTGCATTTTTATGGTGATGTCATTGTGAAATACAGGAAATGTCAGTTTTAGATTCTCTGTGGCCTCTGTGAAACATTCTCTCCTCCAGGGTAGGAGGCAGACCTCTCTGGAATGGGGAGTGTGTTATAACTTATTGTAAGACAAGGTTAGGTCAGACAATTTCCATATGGTCAGTTGAGAACAGAAAAGTGGGGAAGATTGCAGTATCTGTGGGAAACTGGGAAAAAGACAAAGTCTAATTTCTGTGTTCTATACTTAGAAAAGAGTCATGGAACAGAGCTATGCTTGAAAATCAAAATACATATGTCAGTATATCATAAAAATAAATGCTTTTGATTTAGGCAGATGAAAGTATCACAGTCTACATTCCATATTGACTATGCCAGGTGTATGAGTACACAGATATACTCTGTGTATTCTAGTTAAACCACAGTGGAGCCCATGATTACAGTAAGCCAAAAATTCAATACGAGTTTTGAATTCAAATCTTAGGATCTGCTTTCTGTCTCATTATAGTCCTCTTAATCTTTGAATACCTTCAGTATATATTCACTGAGTTCCTAATATAAATAGGGAGTATGAGAGGTCCTAAGTACTCAGAGGAGAAGAAAGTATTCTGATTTGTTTGTTTGGTTTTTCTTTCTTTCTTATGGGCTTACATTTTTGTTGAACTCTAAGAAAGAAAACATGAAGAAAGACAAAACAATAGGAAAGGGATAGCATCTGATGTAAATGCAGAAATTTTCTGATAAAAAGAAGTGGGGGAAAAAAAGAAACAGAGGTCATTGAAGTTTAAAAAAAGAGAAATGTTTAATAATCTCTGTGAAGCAAAGACTGATGGTACAAGGTTTAGAATATATACCCTCGAAAGGCTAGTCTTTCCTTAGTTTAAGATGAGTTTTCTTTATGTATTCCAGGTTAGCCATAAGCATTCCTACCTATTTTCTCAGTATCTCTATTGCTGGCATGCCAGCTGTCTGGTGCCGTGGAAAACTTCCATGCTAATGAGTAACAGCTTACTTAAGAAAGCTTTTTGCTACCTGTTTTTTTCTTTTACTGTAAGATAAGTAAATGGGTTACAGGTTAAAGCTAACATACAAGGAACCTAGAGGATGTGGAGACACGGTTTACTCTGTAACATTGCTTGTTGAGTTAGCCTAAAGGCCTGAGTCTGATCTATAGAACTTGTTTAAAACCAGCTCTGACAATGTGTTGAGAGATCCAAGGAGAGAATGGAGGGTTGGTGACAATATAAAACAGACACACACACACACACTCACATGCAGTTTGTGGATGAAGCAAGCATGAGCAAGTTCCAACCACTTTACATACATACACACATGGACACACACATTTGATGGATGGAGTAAAACTCCTACAACTTCACACATGCAGACAAACTGTTAAATAAAGAGACATACACAGTCACACACTGAGTTGAAGAAGCAAATCTCCAACCATTTTATACATATACGTATATGTTTTGGTGGAGGGGGCAGAATCCAATGTGAATAATATACTATACATGTTTAGTTAATGGAAGAGACTCAGATCTGACTCCAACAACTCTCTTTTTTCACTTAACATTTTTATACCATCAAAGAAAAAGATCTCTATGTAAGGAAAAGATTACCTCAAAGCCACAAGTTACATGTTCTCTAAAACAATGACTACAAAAACATATTCTTCAAAAACAAGGTAAAATCAAAAGGAAAGCAATATGAGTATTGATTACATATTATTCTTTTGAAACTCACACCTAACTAAACATTTCTCAACTATCTTTCTCTCCACAAGTTTATTATTACTCCAAAGCAAAAAATTATTTTGTCATTGATTAACAAAGTTTAAGCAAGTCAGTCTATAATAGCAAGTTGTTTCCTATGCTCAACTGACAACAATTTGTTTTTTTTCCAAGAAACAGATTATCATTAATTTCATTTTGAAGTCTTGTTTAGCTAAACTAGTTAATAATCTATCCACTATTCTTATACTCAGAATTATGTACCCTTTATTTACAGCCCTGTCTTTTCATGGTGCACACCAAAGCCTATGGCTACATTCTTAGATCACAAGATCCAGAAATTCAGAACCATTCTAGAATGAATGTTTGCTTTGATTATTAACTTGTCCAAAACCTATTTTTCTCTTCCAAGATCAATAACATGTTTGTAACACATGAAAGCTCACCGAAGTTCTTTGTTAACATGTCCAGCCTTCACCATTCTACAGTGGGAGGAAGCAAATTCTGCTCTTAATTCTAACTTTAATATATCTTTCAGGGAAAACATTTCCTTAGAGTTTCTGTCTATTACATTAACTTTCTAAAACTATTTAAACCAAATTAGAAACTCCATAAAATCATTAATTTATGTAAAAATATTATTTAACAAAAGCTCATCTTTATGCTGAGCTGCAGGAAAATTGCTTAATAGAGTGAGTGTGCTATCACTCAGGAAGTAATCACTTTAGGCTACAGGCAATGAGGTTTACCCACACCCAATCATATCATGCCAGATATGTGAGAAATATGTCAATGACAAACATGAGACAGCACATCAGTAATAAGAACAATCCTGGGACAAAGACCTTGGGGCTGTGCTTCTCCCCAAGGGACATCCATCACAGCTGTGCAAAACAATGGGCAGTCTCCAGAAAGCTCACTTGCGCACTGCAGCTCCTCTTGCATTGTGTCTGCCAACTATTTATGTAAGAGCTGGACATGGCAATTTTTATTTGTAATTCTAGAGTTAAGAAGGTGGAGACAGGAAGATCCTTTGGGCTTTCTGGTTAAACAGTCTAGCTTAAGTATCAGGCTCCAGGTTTAGTGAGAAGATGTGTCCCAAAATGAAACCAACCAACAGATTTAAAAAACAAGATGAAATGCAATAGAAGAAGGTACCTGGAGAGAACCTCTAGTTTTCTGTGTACACACAGGTACGTGACAACCTAGCTCCTTCCAGGAAAACACTTACATACACACACACACACACACACACACACACACACACACACACAAACTGACAAATACATATTCAGTAGAGTAGTAATGTGGGTATATATTAAATGTGAACTGGACTCACCTGATGCTGAGGAGGATGAAGGAGGCATGTATGTCACATGGGGTACAGAAGTGATCATAACCCAATGATCTGAAGATAGGTGGAGAAAGTGGCATGTGTGAAGATAATCAAGATATTCTTTGGAGATCCAGTGTGGACATGGTAAGGTAGCTGAGCTATTTATCAAGGTGAAAGATATTAAGGGACATGTTTTTATGGACTTGCATAGATATTTTAGGTCGAAGGATTGGATGATTAGTGTGATGTGCCCAGGAGTGGTCACTGTGGAAGTTAAAGAGTAGGATTTTTTGGTATAACCTTGGAATGTAGTGGTCTGAACAAGGAATTAGGATGGAGACACAGATTTCACAAACTAAGTCCTGGAAGCATGATATTTTGAGAAGGAATGTGGAGGACAGCATCCATTGGTGTTGGTAGGCAAGACAGAGTTAACTGGGCTTTCCTGAGTACTAAATGCTTTTTGAAGTTGGAAAAACTGGAGGCTAATGCTCAAGTGCTTGGATTTGAATCTTGACTTTGTTCTGAAAAACAAATCAAATAGAACCCCATGCCTTTCTCACTGGTTTCAATACAGATATAGCTACTACCTTCTGTAAGCCTTTTATGAGGGTACTATGACTTCATTCATACAGCTCATATAGTATACTTAGCTATGCCCCTGGGGCATTTTATTCAACAAATATACTTTGACAGCTACTATGTGCCACAAACACTACCAAATGTTTCAATATTCATGTTATACTGGCTGGTGCTGTGTCAACTTGACACAAGCTGGAGTTATCACAGAGAAAGGAGCCTCCCTTGAGGAAATGCCTCCATGAGATCCAGCTGTAAGGCATTTTCTCAACTAGTGATCAAGGAGGAAGGACCCAGCCCATTGTGGATGGAGCCATTCCTGGCCTCGTAGACCTGGGTTCTATAAGAAAGCAGGCTGAGCAAGCCATGGAAAGCAAGTCAGTAAGTGACATCCCTCCATGGCCTCTGTACCAGCTCCTGCTTCCTGACCTGCTTGGGTTCCAGTCCTGACTTCCTCTGGTGATGAACAGCAATGTGGAAGTGTAAGCTGAATAAACCCTTTCCTCCCCAGCTTGCTTCTTGGTCATGATGTTTGTGCAGGAATAGAAACACTGTCTAAGATGAATGTGAACAAAAGTTTCCAAAGACACAAACGGGAAGCCAACAGTCATCAGTGAGCAGAGGATAAACAGTACTGAGGAAGATGGAGGTTGGAAGATGGAAGTCGAAGGAGGAGAAGGAAAAAAAGCAACAAATAAACAATGTGGAAGGAGAGAAACCAAAAGTGTAGATGCCAGGTGGTGAAAGGTGAAACCTGATGATACGTGGAGGGCAGAGCTTCATCGAGGAAGAGGAGGCACAAACCCCTGGCATATTAAAACCCTTCTCATTAGAAACTTCAGTCTACACATTTTAGGTCAAAGGTTTTGTGGGTGGATTGGAGTCCCTATCCCTACACTGGGACTCCTGCCTGGCTACAGAAGCATATTGTTCACTACTCGGAGTCTCAGTTAGAGTGCCCCCCTTAGAATTCCTCTCTTTGTTCCAGGTCTCTGGCATGTCCTACAGATATCACCCCCATACATGCTACTCACTGCCAAATTTTACTCATCCCCCACCCCCTGATTTTCCTGTACCTGATTCAACTGGCCTGATCCACATTCTCTTTCCTATCCAGTTCCCTCCCTCCACCCACTTCTGAGGTCTGCCCTCCCTTGTGCTCTCAGTATTTTGCTTCTTTAGTTCTGCAGGTGGTAGCCTGGTTGTCCTACACATTATGGCTAATATGTATATATAAGTGAGTACATATCATGCATGTCCTTTTTGGCCTGGGCTATATCACTCAGGATGGTATTTTCTAGCTCCATCCATTTGCCTGTAAAATTCATGAAGTCCTTGTTTTTAATTGCTGAGTAGTACTCCATTGTGTAAATAAAGCACATTTTATTTATCCATTCTGTAATTGAGGGACATGTGAGTTTTTTCTAGTTTCTGGATATTACAATTAAAGCTATTGTGAACATAGTTGATAAAGTGTCTTTGTGGTATGGTAGAGCATATTTTGGGTATATGGCAAGGCATGGTATAGCTGAGTCTTGAAATAGAATTATTCCTTATTTTCTGAGCAACTACCAAGTTGTTTTCCAGAATGGTTATACAACTCCCACCAGCAATGCAGGCATCTTCCCCTTTCTCCACATCCTCACAGCATGTACTGTCACTTTATATTTTGATCTTAACCATTCTGATGGGTATAAGGTGGAATCTCAGAGTTGTTTTAATTTGCATTTCCCTGATGATGAGAGATGAGAACATTTTTTTAAGTGTGTCTTGGCCATTAGATATTTCCCTGTTAGGAATTATCTGCTTAGCTTTGTACCTCACTTTTAAATTGAGTTATTTGGGTTGTTAGTATATAACTTCTTGAGTTCTTTGAGTATTTTGCATATTACTCCTCTGTCAGATATAGGTTGGTGAAGATATTTTCCAATTCTGTAGACTGTTGCAAAATCTACAGAGACCAAGAAGGAGCAAAGACAGAGGGAATGGTCAACCAGTGACTGGCCCAACTAAAGACCCATCCCTTGAGCAAGCAGTAATCCCTGAAACTATTAATGAAACTCTCTTATGCTTGCACAGCAGAGTCTAGCATAACTGTTTTCAGAGAGCTCCACCTAGCAGCTGATGGAAACAGATGCAGAGAACCACAGCCAAACTTGGGGAGACTTGTGGAAAAGTTGGTGGAAGGACTGAAGAACCTTCAATCCCAAAGGCCTTCAAGTGCTTAGGTCTGTCCCAAGAAGACCAAAAGGGTCGACTAACCTGGACTCTTGGGAGCTCCCAGAGACTAAACAAACAAACAAAAGGCAAACATGGGTTGGACCTAGTCCTCCCCACACACAAATGTTGCCAATGTGCAACTTGGTCTTCATGTGGGTCCCTCAACACCTGGAGGAAAGTCTGTCCCTAAATCTGCGACCTGCCTGTGTATTCTGTTCCCCTAACTGGGCTGCTTTGCCTGGCTTCAATGGGATAGGATGTGCCTAGTCCTGCAGTGACTTGATGTGCTAGGATAGGGTGATACACATTGGGTGGGGGGGGCAGGCTTTTCAGAAGAGAAGGGGAGAGGGTTATATGGGGATGGGCTGTATGAAGTTGAATGGAGTACCAGGAAAAGGGGTCGCTTTGATGGGGATATAAAGTGAATAGGTAAATAAATTAGTGAAAGCATTAAAAGAAACTAAAGTCTAATTCCTGTTCTATTGGTCACAAGCACCAGCATGTCCAATAGAATGCAACTGATTTACATTCTGGGGCTTTGAATTTAGAAATATGTTCCAGTTTCCATTCAGGGTATATTGAAAGTCTTCTTGGAGAATCAATTACCATGTAAGAAACTTCATTATTCTGTAGTGGCAAGAAGTATGGGGAAACCCAAGCTAGCCATATGGAGTTCAGTTATGGGAACACAATAGAGGAAGAGTAATAAAAGATGACAGAGGGGATGAGGAGGAGAAAAGATATTACATCTGCCCCAACTCTCTCTTTTCTCTCTCATTTTCTCAGTCATACACCAAGTGTCTGAGTAAAAAGGCCTTTGGGTGTCTCTTGTCACAGGTTATGAAACCTATTGAATAAGAATATCCCATGATCTGCAGAACTGCTTGAAAAACAATGCACTGTTGATTTAAACAACGTACAAAACCCAAAACAACAAGAAGAAAGAACAGGAAGTTCTTTGTGTTTGAAAGGCCAAGTCAGTAATGAGCAAACAAAATCAAAGTCATGTATTTTGTGATGGCCCTTTTGTACTTGCAGTAAGGAAACCTGTATATGCTGTCTGGGATGTGGGAAGATAATTGTGTCATATAGAATGAAGGAAATATAGGGGAACTGAAACAGAAAGGATGAGATGGAATCTGGTACCCCATTCTCATCTCATGATTTCTTATTGCCAGAAGAGAGGAAGATAGGAATGAGGGGGATCTGAAGACAGTTAACAGAATTCTCTAACTTTGCATTTCTCCAGGGAAGCAGTGGCATGTGGTCCTAGGCTGAATGGCACAAGCGGGTAGATGGGAAGCTGGTCCACAGCAGGGAGGTGGATAGAGAAGACCAGCATTTTCAAGGTAAGGGAGATGAATCTGGTTTGCAGCAGTGTATAACCTTTTACAGTGGCACAGTGAGGAGGAAAGAAAAGTAGATTCAACTCAGAAGCAAGAAGGAGAAGAGCTAGAAAAAAATGGGAAATTTCCTTTAGCGTGTTTCTGAGGCTGCTGAGTAATGTCTCAGCAGTTGCCAGTCAGGGGAATAAGCAGAGGGTTTCTAAAGGACAGAAGATTTGGCATTCTGGCAATGTGATCATTTTATCCACAGATACATTCATCTGTCAATAGGACAAGGACAATGGAGCCATGAATCCCAACTATGGGTCTTTGAGGCTGATATAATCACAGAAAGTTCACTGCAAAAGAGCTTGTCTATAATTTGTCACATATATGTATGTGCATATGTAATATCTATGACAAAATACCTATTACATTTTAGATTAATGAGAATATCCAGTTTCTTTGAAATTCTGTGTAGCAAAGCGTCTGACATTTTTAAAGAAAGATCAGGAGAATTATGTCAGAATGGGAAAAGTTGAGGATATGGTAAGACAATTTCTTCTGGCCAAAGTATACTGACTTCATAAATTAGCAACAATTGTGCTTTTGTACTATGTCACTAGATCCCATTAGATATGTATCTTTGGAACTTCCTCACCAACTCATTATTCACTACTGGAAATTTTATTAGACATGTAACCCAGACTTATAAAGAAAAGATGCAACCTTGGGCACAGGTACTGCACCCAATCCCACAACACCAGAGGAAGCCCACCACCCAGGAACTCTAGCACACTCAGAACCACAGGTGAGGAGGACACAAAGTCTGTCCCCATACATGGAGTAACTGGGTCCCCCAGTATCCAGGAACACAGAAACCCCTGGCCACCCAGCACCCTGGGTCCCTTCTGGTCTCCACCTGAGCCCCGAGCAGACCTTGACTGGTCTTGCTGCACCCAATCCCACAACACCGAGAGGAAGCCCATCACTCAGGTGCTCTAGTGGACCCAGAACCACAGGTGTGGAGAGCTTTTTGGCGTCAATAAAACAGTTGGCAGAGGGAATTTTGACATCACCAGGACAAAAGAAATAAGTCAAGCCAGGAATCTGACTCTGGCCCTCTGCTCAGAAAATTGGTCCTGATTAAGAACATTTACATTTGAAGCTCAGAGCCCACTCAGGGGATGTAGGTGTGGCAGTCCCTTTGTCTCTTGGAAGGCCTTTTCTGTGTCAGTCTCTGCACCTAGCCCCAGAAAGATGTTTACAGGATTTTTGATGATTAGCTTGCTTGTTCCTTGACTCAGAACTGATCTAATCTAATCTTTCTGCATGTAATTAAAGTAGTTTAAAAGAAGACTGAATTATAAAAATTTTCTTTCAGCCTCAGAACGGGTTGGGAGCATGTTATAGTTTTGTCTAATTGTCTTTTTTTTTTCCTTTCAATCCTCGCTCCTGTCCTGGTGAACCTGCTGCTTGGCCGAGTTGGTTTCAGTAAAGTGGCGCCGTGCGACATGGGACCTCCAGTAAGAGAGATAGAGTGAAGAACACCTCAGAAAAGGAAACATACACAGAGGAAACTAAGGTAATGGTAGAGGTAATGGTCTCCCCCCCCCCCCCCCCCATATGTGTTATGCTAAAAATTTATAGGAGCGAAGATAATTTTCATAGGTATTTTTAGTTCTTTGTATACAGATTAGAGATAGTTTAGTCCCTAGAATGGCTTTGTAAGCAGTCCTCCCTGCCTACCCAGGGATGGTTTGGTGAAAGAGAAGGAAAATGAATGTAAACTGTTTCAGAGCTCGCCTAGGGACAGGAGAAAATCAGGAGATGTCCTGACTCTGGTTCCCAATGGAGAAATATCTAGTTCTGGTACTGGGTCCCTTAGAAAGAATGTCAGGGTCCCTTTGGCATATCTAGTTCTCTTCTTTCTCTTGTGTAATGTCTGTCTATTGGCTTGACAATCTGTCCATGTGTGTCAGTTTGTGTCTGTGTTTTCATTTCATTGTTTTTGTGTTGCTTTGTGTTTCGTAACCAAAAGAAAAAAAAATGGTTAAAACGTTATCTGTTGGTTGTTCACCCCTTGATTTAGTTTTAACTCCTGTCAAAAAGGGTTTTTAAAAAAGGAAAAAAATACAAAGTATCAATTGGACTTTGAAGCCCTGTACCTGAAGTTGAGATTTAGCTCAGCTGGAGACCTGCTAGGATGCTAGGAGCTGATTGTCTGCACAAGATGCTGTAAAAGATACGAGCAGCTTAGATTCTCAGCTTAGAGCTGTTTGCTGTTTCTCCCAGGAAAATCTCTATGACTGTGTTTACTGAGTTCAACAGGTGACAAGGTGCACCTCTTGAAATTACAGCTAGAAAAAGTGGAACATTTATCTGGTTTAAATATATAAGATGTGTGGTCACTTCATCCTTGCTTTTGACTGTTTTTAAATGTATAAATATGCTCTACATTTCTTGGTTGTAGACTACTGGCTTCTAAGTAATTGGGCATGATTAAAAATTTTTAATATTGGTAACATAAAGTTGGTTTAAAATTGGTAACTCAGGGTTAGAGTCATTCTGCACAACAACAGGTGGCATGAACCAACCCAGGGAAACTGGTCTCTGAAATACCTCTAAATTGGGTTGCCTTCTATGCAATAAAATAAAATTTAGGACAGTGTCTATTTGAGGTATTGGTGGCTGCACTCCCGTTTGTTCATGTGCAGAAATTGGCAGCCAAACTTCATAGCTCTAGGATGATACACTTGGTGTTAATTTTGTTTGGGGGTTGAGTTTTGCTTTCTAAAGTTGTGGTTGTGCTCTGGTATTACAAGGGAAACTTAAAGAGTGTTGTTAAACTGCTGGTGTTCCATTGACTGCAGTTTGCAGTTCGATCACAGGCTCAGGAATTGAAGTCGGACATATTTATAATTAAGACAAACACCAAGCAGGTGAAGATTGTTGCAGGCTTCATGAATGGTTGATGAGGCGACCGAACTTTCAGGGGCATTGGAAAACTGTCTTATATACTTCAGCTGCCATTTCAAAGAATTATCATGGATTTAAAAGATTGTTTCTATACTATTCCTTCGCATCTTCATGATGGTAAAAAGTTTGCATTTAGCATGTCTGCTTGTAATTTTAAAGAACACAATAAAGAATTTTCATTGGACAGTTTTGCCTCAAGGAATGGCTAATAGCTATTATATAAAACATTTTTTTTTTTTTTTTTTGCAGCTTCAATGCAAGAAGTTAGGACTTTGAATTCTTGAATGTATATTATTCATTATATGTATATTTTATTAGCTGATACCTCTGAAGGAGATTTACTAAAAGTTTTTCTCTTATAAAATGAGCTTTATAATTTGGGGAGTGGTTGTTGCTCCAGAAAAGGATCCAGAAGCTATTAGTTAATAATAGATCCGTTTTATGGATTATGATCAATTATTGGGTGTTTGTATTTTTTGCTTTGCACCCACAACAGTCCTTTGACAAAAGGGATCATTAAAGTAAGTTCATCTTCCTTCCTTTTTAAGGTTTTAACATCCTATTACATAATTATTTCTGTGTTAATACATAATTGTATTATAGAATCATGAAAGCATTTTGGGAAGAATCTGATGAAATATTTGTTCTTTATTCCAAACAGCAATTAAATTGGTTATTGCAGAATACTGATATTTGGCCTATTGCATATGCAAACTTTTCAGGCAAAATTGATAATCATTATCCAAAATTGTTAAAATATTTTTCTCTATGCATGCTTTTTCCTTTTCTATAAAGAAAATTTTCTATAAAGAGAATTACGTATGAAGCCCATAGATAATGTACTTAATGTATTTACAGATGGCTCTTCTAATGAGAAAGCAGCATAAACAATTGGATCACATATTTATCCCCTTGAGTTTCCCCCTGCTACAGCATAGATTATTGGAATAAGTGTTGTAGCAACTGTTTTTAAACATTAAAAAATTAAAGCTTTAAGTTTATAAACTAGTATCCAATATATAGCTTACGGTTTGCAATTGCTTGAAATTGCTTGTTTTCAGTTACTACTGATTCTCGAGTTCTGCAATTGTTTATACAACTACAACTTCATTTGAGGTAACACACTGTCCCTTATTTTATAGGATATTTAGGAGCTCCTACCAGGTTGCCTGGGTCTCTTAGTAAAGGCCATGCCACAGTAGATTTGTATATGAGGACATTGCAATCTCATTCTTTACCATTAAAATAGTATTGGCCTGAGACAACAATTTGACATTTCTAGAAAATGTGCACTTCAAATTATAACGATTAGTCTTGCATATTCTCAGTTTCTTCCCATAATACATAATGGTGTTAACCCTTGAAGACTTATGCCTGACCAGTTTTGGCAAATGGATATTACTCATAGTTCTGATTTTAGAAAATTAAAATATTAATTTGAGTATAAAAACCTTTTGAGGCTTTCAAGATGCAACAGTTTTAACAGGAGAAGCAACTAAAAGAGTAATTTCTCGTTGCCTATGTTGTTTTCCTAAACATAGTGTTCCAAATCAGATTAAAATAGATAATGAAACTGGCTATTGCAGTCAAACATTTGGAACTTTTTGCCAACAATTTAATATTAACCCATATTATTGGGATTCCTTATAATTTTCAAGGACTATACTATAATTTTCAATACTTTGGTACAGGTATTGTGGAGCTTTAAAACAATATCTTCGTAAAATAAAAAAGAGGGAATTATAGCTTCATACACCACAATTATTTAAATCATGCTTTTTTCAAAAGAAAAATTGGATATTCTTTGTATTTACACTTCAGATGTTATCCTGTTTCCACCAATCCCATCCCCCTCCCTCCTCACATTACCTCCATGAAGGTGCTCCCTCTGCCAACCTCCTTCTGCTACCTTGGCATTCTCCTACACTGGGAAAATGAGTCTTCACTGGATCAGAGT
Source organism: Micromys minutus (assembly GCF_963924665.1). Lineage (NCBI taxonomy): Eukaryota > Metazoa > Chordata > Mammalia > Rodentia > Muridae > Micromys > Micromys minutus. The sequence continues at coordinate 1,878,062 of NC_137973.1, read as the reverse complement.
ACTCTCCTCTCATTGATGCCAGAGAATGATATCCTCTGCTGCATATGCACCTGGAGCCATGGTCTTTCCACAAGAACTCACTTAGTCCCTGGGGGCTGTGATGGGTTTGGTTAGTAAATAATTTTGTTTTTCCCATGGGGTTGCAGACCCTTTCAGCAACTTCAGTCCTTTTTCTAGCTCCTTCATTGGTGTCCCCAAGTAAGTTCAGAATGACCGTTAGCTGCAGGCATCCTCCTCTGTATCAGTATGGCTCTGGCAGAGTCTCTGAGGAGACATCCACGTCAGGTTCCTGCCAGGAAGCACTACTTGACATCATTAATAGTGTGTGGGTTTAGTAGCTGCATATGGAATGGATTCCCAGGAAAGCAGTCTTTAGATGTTTTTTTCTCCAATCCCTGCTCTTTTATTTTTCCCATTATATTCCCCCCAGGAGTATTTTATTCACCCTTCTAAGAAAGACCGAGGCATCAACGTTCTGGCCTTCCTTCTATTGGAGCATCATAATTATTTTGAATTGTTTCTAGGGTATTCCAAGGCTTTGGGGCTAGTATCTACTTATCAGTGGGTATACACTATGAGTGTTCTTTTGAGACTGGGTTACCTCACTCAGGATGATAGTCTCTAGTTCCATCCATATGCCTAGAAATTTCATCAAGTAATTGTTTATAATATCTGAGTAGTACTTCATTGTGTAAATGGGTTGTTTTGATTTGCATTTCCCTGATAACTAGGGATGTTGAGCATCTTTAGGTGCTTCTCAGCCATTCAATATTCCTCAAGTGAGAATACTTAGTTTTGCTTTGAACTCCATTTTAATACGATTATTTGATTCTCTAGAGTCTAACTCCTTGAGTTCTTTGTATATATTAGATACTGTCTCTCTTTTAGATGTAGGATTGGTAAAGATCTTTTCCCAATCTGTTGGTTGTCATTTTGTATTTTTGACAGTGTCCTTTGCCTTACAGAAACTTTGCAATTTTATTCCTCTAAAGTTCTCTCTCTTTGTAGGGTCTTTGTTTAGTTTAGGAATGAGAGTAATTGTGGCTTTGAAGAATGAGTTTGGCAGTGTTCTTCCTGTTTCTATTCTGTGGAATAGTTTGTAGAATATTGGTATTAGGTCATCTATGAAGGTTTGATAGAATTTCCAACTAAACCCTTCTGGTCTTGGGTTTTGTTTTGCTTTGGTTTGGTTTTAGTTGGGAGGCTTTTGATGACTGCTTCTGTTTCTTTAGGGGTTATGGAACTGTTTAGATGGTTTATCTGATCCTGATTTAACTTTGATACCTGGTATATGTCTAGAAAATTGTCCATTTCATCTAGATTTCCTAGTTTTGTCGAGTATAGACTTTTGTAGTAGCATCTGATGATTTCTTGAATTTCTTTAGTTTCTGTTGTTATGTCTTCTCTTTCATTTCTCATTTTGTTAATTTGTATACCTTTTCTGTGTCCTGTCATTAGTCTAGCTAAGGGTTTAACAATCTTGTTGATTTTTTCAAAGAATCAGCTTCTGGTTTTGTTGATTCTTTGTATAGCTCTTCTTATTTGTACTTAGTACATTTCAGCTCTGAGTTTATTCCCTACAGTCTACTCCTCTTGTGTGTATCTGCTTCTTTTTGTTCTAGAGCTTTAAAAGGTGCAGTCAAGCTGCTAGTGTATGCTCTCTCAAGTTTCTTTTTAGAGGTGCTCAGAACTATGAGTTTTCCTCTTAGCATTGCTTTCATTGTGTTCCATTAGTTTGGGTATGTTGTACCTTCATTTTCGTTAAATTCTAAAAAGATTTTGATTTCTTTATTTCTTCCTTGACCAAGCCATCTTTCTGTAGAGCATTGTTCAGCTCTATGAGTTTGTGGAATTTTTGTTGTTATTGAAGACCAACCTTAATCCATGGTGATGTGATAGGATGCATGGGATTATTTTGATGTTGTTGTATCTGTTGAGGCATGATTTGTGACCGACTCAACAAAATGCTCAATTTTAAAGAAGGTGCCATGTGGTACTGAGAAGAAGATATTTTATTTTATTCCAGGACGAAATGGTCTACAGATGTCTGTTAAATCCATTTGGTTCATAATTTCTGTTAGTTTCACTGTGTTTCTGTTCAGTTTCTGCTTCCATGATCTGTGCACTGATGAGAGTGGGGTGTTGAAGTCTCCCACAATTATTGTGTTTGGTACAACATATGCTTTGAGCTTTAGTAGAATTTCCCTTATGAATGTGGGTTCCCTTGCATTTGCAGCATAGATATTCAGGATTGAGAGTTCATCTTGATGGATTTTTTTTTTTTTTTTTTCTGTGATGAGTAAATCTGACATGTTTGTTATGGTAGTTTATCCACCAGCTTTTGTTTTATTGCCTGTGAGTATTACAGGTCTGTGGTATTCTGAAAAATGCTCAAAGATTCTGGAGAAAATGAGTCAGGCTTTAAGCAAAATCAAAAAGTTAGCAGGCTTTATTGTTGCTGGTATAGTAGCTTTAATCGTATTGATAGCTAGCACCACTGCTTCTGCTGTTGCTTTGAAGTTAAGACAGCTCCTTTTGTTACTCATTTAGCAAAAAATGGTACTAACGTTTTGAATATTCAAGAGGATTTAGATAAGCATTTAGAAGAATGGATTGATGCTCTTTACAATACTATTCAAATTATTAGAGAAGTTGTTCTGAGTTTAAGAGTAAGAGGCCATCTACAAATCTATTGGTATTGAGTGTCATACTCAATACCAATAGATTTGTGTTCCTTCTAAACTTTACAATGATAGTCACTATAATTTGGCAAAGATTCAAAGACACATGCAGGGTATTTGGCATAGTTTTCAAACCTCTCTGGATATTTTACTCTTGTGCAATGAGATTATTAATTTAAATAATGTTGTCCCGCTGAACTTTGATGCTGCAGGTGTTACTAATAAATTTACTTGTGGCCTAAAGTCAGTATTTCTTTCTTGGTCTGGCTTTAAGAATGGCATATATAGCTTGATAATGCTAGTCCTTCTTGTCTTTCAAATACCTTTATTCCTGCCCATTTTGATAAGGCTTGCCTTTAACAACATCAATATGCTGGCCACCAAAATACATGCTTGAAGTTAAGAATGGATACCTATACTGAATTATTAATGTAACAGACTCTTAGTCTACAATGGGTAAATTCTGGACAGTGCTTTACTGATTTAAGCCAGAAGTGCATTGATATTCAATTCCATATCAATATGGAATATTGATAGTGCATATTCCAAAAGGACAAAGGAAGGCATATTTGTCAGAACAACCTAAGACAAAGGCAGTATTGTTTTTGAAATTAATAAAGGGGAGATGTGGAGAGCTTTCTGGCACCACAGGACAGTTGGCAGAGGAAATTGTGACATCACAAGGACAAAAGCAGTAAGTCAAGCCAGGAATCTGACTCTGGCCCTGGGCTCAGAAAACTGGCCCTGATTAAGAACATTTACATTTGAACTTGAAGGCAGGATCAGGAGATGTAGGTGTGGCAGTTCCTTTGTCTCTTGGAAGGCCTTTTTCTCTCAGTCTTCCCACCTAGCCTCCAGAAAGATGTTTAACAGGATTTTTGATTATTGGCTTGCTTGCTCCTTGACTCAAATTGATCTAATCTTTCTGTATGTAATTACAGTGGTTTAAAAGAGAACTGAAATATACAAAGTTTGCTTCAGCCACAAAACTGGATGGAGTCATGTTATAGTTTTATTTAATTGACTATTTTTCTTTCAGTCTTCACTCCTGCCTGGAGAACCTGTTATTTGACCAAGCTGCTTTCAGTCACATAGAATCACAGGAACACAGGGTTACTAACAGGCATAGTCTCACAGAGGAAGCTAGACTCCCATGAGATCAGTCACAAGCGGAAGCACTGGAGCTCTGTGACACTCAAGGACATCAGGAACTTGACTACACTGAAACTCAGTTTCTCAGATGTAACTTGATTTCCAAGAGCTTTGACACACTCAGGATCCCAGCATCACTGGATCCCAGAATGAAAGAATCATAGAGACACCTGAACTCTGAGGAGTTCTGACACAACCAGAATCTCAAGAAGGACAGGATCCAATGAGAGACAGCTAGGGCAGGTAGCACTAGAGACAACCAGATGGTGAGAGGCAAGCATAAGAACATAAGCAACAGAAACCAAGGCTACTTGACATCATCAGAACCCAGTTCTTCCATTATAGCTTGTTCTAGATATCCCAGCAAACCTGAAAAACAAAATTTGGATTTGAAATCATATCCCATGATGATGACAAAGGACTTGAGAAAGGTCATAAATATCTCCATTAAAAAATACAAGAAAACACTACAAAATGTGAGAAGAAATTGAACAAAACAATCCAGGATCTAAAAATAGAAATAGAAACAATAAAAAAATCACAAAGGGAGACAGCAGTGGAGTTAGAAAACCTAGGAAAGAGATCTTGAATCAGAGATGCAAACATAACCAAGAGAATACAAGAGACAAAAAAGAATCTCAGGGTCAGAGGATACCATAGAAATCATTGATACAACAGTCAAAGAAAATGAAAAATGCAAAAAGCTCCTAACTGAACACTTTCAGGAAATCTAGGACACAATTCGAAGACTAAACCTAAAAATAACTGGCATATAAGAGAGCAAAGACTCCCAAATTAAAGGACCAGTAAACATCTTCAATACAATTAAAGAAAAAAACTTTCCTAACCTAAACAAGGAAATACCCATGAAAATACAAGAAGCCTACAGATCTTCAAATAGACTGGACGAGAAAAGAAAATTATTCCATAAAAGTTAAAACACCAAATGTTTCAAAAAGAGAATATTATAAACAGTAAGAGGAAAAGGTCAAGCAACATATAAGGGCAGACCTATTAGAATTGCACCAGACTTTTCAACAGAGACCATGAAAGCTAGCAGATCCTAGACAGATGTCATTCAGACCCTAAGAGCACACAAATGCCAGCCCAGGTTACTATATTCAGCAAAACTCCCAATTACCCAAGATGGAAAAACCAAGATATTCCAGGACAAAAATAATTCACACAATATTCTTCAACAAAGGATAACAGATGAAAATCTTCAACACATGGACTAAAACTATACTCTAGGAAAAGCAAGAAAGTAATCTTCTTGCAGCAAACTCAAAAGAACATATCCACACAAAGAAAATTTTACCTCTAATAACAAATATAACATAACAACAATCACTATTCCTTAATATCAATGGACTTTATTCTCCCAATTAAAAGATATAGTCTAACAGTCTGGATACATAAGCAGGACCCAGCATTTTGCTACATACAGGAAATGAACCTCACTCACAAAGACAGACCCTATAACAGAGTAAGTAGCCATTCTAGAAAAATAAAATGGACTTTTAACAAAAAGTTATCAAAAAACATAAGAAAAGACACTTCATACTCATCAAAAGACAAATATAACAAGATGAACTCTCAATCCTGAATGAAAGGGCACCCACATTCATGGAAGAAACTTTATTAAAGCTCTAAACATACATTGTACCACACACAAAAATAGTGGGAGATTTCAAAAACCCATTCTCTTCAATGGACAGATCCTGGAAACAGAACCTGAACAGAGACACAGTGAAATTAACAGAAAATATAAACCAATCTATTGGACATTTCATCCTAAATCAAAAGATTATATCTTCTTTTCAGCACCTCATTGTACCTACTCCAAAAGTGACCATATAATCTGTCACAAAACAGGCCTCAACAGATACAGTAAGATTGAAATAATCTCATTCATTCTTTCATATCACAACAGACTGCAGCTGGTCTTCAACAACAACAACAACAACAAAAAAACCCCAGAAAGTCACATATATATGGAAGCTGAACAACACTCTACTCAATGATACTGTGGCCAAGGATGAACTAGAGAACAAAATTAAAGACATATTAGAATTTAATGAAAATAATGTTATAACATACCCAAACTAATGGGACAATACCCAAAAAATGAAACAGTGATAATAGGAAAACTCATAGCCCTGAGTGCCTCCAAAAGAAAACTGAAGTGGCCATACACTAGCAACTTGACAGAATACCTGAAAAGCTCTAGAACAAAAAGAAGCAGATATACCCAAGAGGAGTAGATGACAGGAAATCTTCAAACTCAGAGGTGAAATCAACCAAGTAGAATTAAAAAAAAAACTATATAATGAATCATCAAAAGCAGCAGCTAGACCTTTGAAAAGAATCTACAAGATAGATAAACCTCTAGCCATACTAACCAAAGGGCAAAATGGGAGACATCACAACACAGCGAGGAAATTCAAAAAATCATCAGATCATACTACAAAACCTATATTCAATAAAACTGGAAAATCTAGAGGAAATGGTCAATTTTCTAGACAGATACTAGGTACCCAAATTAAATCAAGATCAGATAAATGATCTAAATTGTCCCATAACCCCTAAAGATATAGAAGCAGTCATTAATAGTTTCCCAACAACAACAACAAAAACAACAACAAAACCCTGGATCAGATGGATTTAGTCCAGGATTCTATCAGACCTTCAATGAAGTCCTAATGCCAATATTCTTTGAAATATTTTACAAAATAGAAATTGAAGAAACATTACCTATTTCATTGTATGATGCCCCAATTACACTTATACCTAAACCATACAATGATCCTACAAAGAAAGAGAACTTCAGAAAAATCTCCATTATAAACATCTTTGCAAGAATACCCGATATAATTCTTAAAAACCAAATCCAAGAACATATCAAAAAGACCATACATCATGATCGACTTGGCTTCATCTCAGGGATACAGGGATGGTTCAATATATAGAAATACATTAATATAATCTGCTATATAAACAAAAAAAAACACATGATCATCTCATTAGATTGTGAGTAAGTATTTGACAAAACTCAACATTCATTCATGGTAAATGTCTTGGAAACGAGAAATTCCAGGCTCATATCTAAACATAGTAAAAGCAATATACAGCAAATCAGTAGTCAACATCAAACTAAGTGGAGAGAAACTTGAAGTAATCCTACTAAAATCAGGAACTAGACAAGGCTGCCCACTCTCTTCTAACCTATTCAATAGCACTGTAAGTCTTAGCCAGAGCAATTAGACAACAAAAAGAAATCAAAAAGATACAAATTGGAAAGAAAGAATTCAAAAGATCACTATTTGCAGATGATATGACCTTATACTTAAGTGACCCCAAAAATTCCTCCACGGAACTCCTAAACTTGAAAAGCAACCTCCACAAAGTGACTGGATATAAAATTAACTTAAATAGATCTGTAGCATTCCTCCACTCAAAGGACAAATAGGCCAAGAAAGAAATTAGAGAAACATCACCCTTCACAATAGTCACAAGCAATATAAAATACCTTGGTACGACTCTAATCAAGCAAGTGAAAGATTTGTATAAGAAGAACTTCAAATCTCTGAAGAAGGAAATTGGAAAAGATCTCAGAAGATGGAAAAATCTCCCATACTCATGGATTGGAAGAGTCAACTTTGTAAAGATAACCACCTTGCCTAAAACAATTTACAGATTCAATGCCATCTGCATCAAATTCCAACTCAATTCTTCATAGAGTTAGATTGAGCAAATTGCAATTTCATTTGGAATAACAAAAAACATAAGATAGGAAAATTTATTCTCAACAATAAAAGAACTTCCAGGGGAAATTATTATCTATAACCTTAGGCTATATTACACATCAATCTTGACTAAAAAAAAAAATCTCATGGTATTGGTACAGAGATAGGCAGGTAGATCAATGAAACAGAATTGAAGACCCAGAAATGAACCTATATACCTATTGTCACTTGATCTTTGGCAAAGGAGCTAAAAACAATCAATGAAAAATGACAGACTCTTCAACAAATGGTGCTGGTTCAACTGCCAGTCAGCATTCAGAAGAATGCAAATCGATTCATTTTTATCTCCTTCTACAAATCGCAAATACAAGTATATCCAAAACCCCCACATAAAAGCAGGTACACAGAATGTATTAGAAGAGAAAGTGGGAAAGAGCTTAGAACACATAGACACGGGGGAAATTTTCCTCAACAGAATACCAATGACTTATGCTCTAAGAACAAGAATCAACAAATGGAACCTCATGAAACTGCAAAATTTCTGTAAGGCTGAGGACACTGTTAAAAAGACAAAATGGCAGCCAACAGATTGGGAAAGGATCTTTACCAATCCTACATCTCATAGAAGGCTAATATCCAATATATTCAAAGAACTCATGAAGTTAGACTCCAGAGATTCAAATAATTCTTTTAAAAAAATTGGCTATGGAGTTGAACAAACAATTCTCAACTAAGGAATACCAAATGGCCAAGAAACACTTAAAGAAATGCTCAACATCCCTAGTTATCAGAGAAATGCAAATCAAAACACTGAGATTCCATCTCACACCAGTCAGAATGGCTAAGATCTAAAACTCATGCGACAGCAGATGCTGGTGAGGATGTGCAGAAAGAGGAACACTCCCTCATTGGTGGGATTGCAAGCTTATAGGACCACTCTGAAAATCAGTCTGGCAGTTTCTCAGAAAACTGAACATAATACTACCTGAAGACCCAGCAATTCCACCTGGGCATTTACCCAAAAGTTGCTCGAACATCTACATGCTTCATCCTGTTTACAGCAGCCCTATTTATAATAAGCAGAAACTGGAAAGAATCCAGATGTCCTTCAACAGAGGAATATATACAAAAAATGTGGTGAATTTACACAATGGAATACCAATCAGCTATTAAAAACAATGACTTCATGAAATTCCTAGGCAAATGAATGGAACTATAAAATATCATCCTGAGTGAGAACATCTAATCAGAAAAGGACACATATGGTATGCACTCATTGATAAGCAAATATTAGCCAAAAAACTCAGATTACCTAAGGTATAAGTCACAGACCACATGAAGTGCAAAAAATTGGAAATCCAAAGAAGGGGTGCTTCTGTCCTTAAAAGTGGGAACAAAATATTCATGGAGGAAATACCAAATCAAAATTTGGAGCAGAGACTGAAGGAAGAAGATTCATCCAGACACTGTGGGGATCCATCCTCTATACAGTCACGAAACCCAGACAATACTGTGGATGCCAAGAAGTGCATGCTGACAGGTCCTTGTTATAGCTGTCTCGTGAGAGGTTCTGCTAGAGCTTGAGAAATACAGTGTTGGATGTTCTCAACCAACCATTGGACTGAAAAAGGAGTCCCCAATTGAGGATTTAGATAGAGGACTGAAGGAGCTGAAGGTGGTTGCAACCCCACAGGAAGAACAACAGTACCAACAACTAGAGTTCCCACAGACTAAACCTCCTACCAAAGACTACACATGGAGGTAACTGTTTCCAGCAACATATGTAGCAAAGGATGGCCTTTTCAGGCATCAAGTAGAGGACAGTTCCTTGGCTCTGTGAATTCTCTTTATGCCATGAATGCCAGGGCAGGGAGATGTGAGGGAGTTAGCGGGTGGGGAAACATTCTCATAGAGGCAGGGTGAGGGGGATGGGATAGTGGAATAACATTTTAAATGTAAGTAAAAAATATATACAATAAAAAGTAGATGCTTTATTTTTTCTATTTCTACACTCAAAATTTGAAGTCTTAGTGACAAAAATACACACTTTTCTAGAAGCAAATAAGAATATACTTATTCTCCATTTCAGGACTTAAAAATGAGATTTTTTTTTAAATTACAAGAGTGACTGTGATATCTAGGGTTCTGTTTCTCTTTCCTTCCCTTTTTTCCTTCCTTTTCTCACTTCATTTTATCTTTCTTACTATTTTCTTTTGATTTTGAAACATGTTCTACAGCAATTATACCCAAAGTTATACTATACAATTATAACACAGCAAAGGTGTTTATCACACTGTGGAACAAAGGAAAATCAATAACTTTGCCAGTAAGCAATCTTGTGAGGTCCTGTTGGGTTTAGACATTTTGTTGAACGATATACGCAGCATTATTGTAAAACTCCAAAGCGGAGTGAGATAATTTACCCACTTATCAAAAAGAAATTCATGTTTAAATTATGTCTTTTCAGAAAACTCATTCTCTAGAAGATAATGTTCCCACATTTCCATTTTTAAAAATTGCCTTGAGTGACTGATCCTCAATATTTCATGGCATACTTTTATATTATCTTTTCTTCCTTTAAAATGCTGTGGTTACTAAGAGTTCCAGTGCTTTTAGCTGAGTTTCAATTGAGGATTCATTGTAATAACTCCATCAAGTTTTATTTTTCATAGTCTTGTCTAACGAGGAGAAAAACTGGCCTGTTTCCTGACTGCCCAGAAAGGAAACACAGATTGCCTTCCACTTCTTTGCAACATGTTGCTAAAAAGTAAGGCATATGGTAACACAGAATGAGAGTGTGATGCTATAGTGGCTGCAGTCCTTCGAAGGCTGCTGTGGAGCCAGAGAAACCCACAAACACACCCCAAGTATCATGGCTGCTTTTTTCTATTAGTTCTAACAGAATGATAACAGTATTGAGGGACAATTGTAAATTGGCCAATGAAATAATAACTTTCAACTGACACTTAAATATTTTTTAAAGAAATATTAAGGCATAAGCTGTGCACAGAAATAAACAAATGCACATACAGGTTGACTTCTAAGGAAGTGTCATTTCTCTTAAGATGCATCTCTGAAACATCTTCCATGGAAGAGAAGAGGCAAGTGTCTCTCTGTAACTGTGGCACACTGCTCCTGTCTTAGAGACTCTCTGTCAGAGTTTCTAAAAGTTGGGAATCTCTTTTTAGCATCAACTCACTGGAGTATTTGAATTTACTTAGGAATCCTGCTAGCAATATGTTCTAGAACATACCTAGGACAACACTTTCTCCTCTTTCTCCTCCTCCTTTCCTTCTGCTTCTAAGGTTTATTTATTTTATGTGTGTGGGTACACAGTCACTGTCTTCAGACACACCAGAAGAGGGTATCAAATCCTATTACAGATGGTTGTAAACCACCATGTGTTTGCTGGGAATTGAATTCAGGAACTCGGGAAGAATAGTCCATGATTTTTACTGTTGCACCATCTTTCCAGCCCAGGACATGCATCTTTAACTTTCTTTCACCCTCCTTTAGGAGTATTATATGGGAACAGTAAGTGAATTTACCAAAATAGTTTCCTCTTATATGTCTTTCCATCCAAAAAAATAGCCTAGTAGGAATTAGTAGTCAGACCCTGATTTTCCACAAGTTTGTTCAATTCCATAATTACTAGATCTGTGAAAGATTATAGTGTTATTTTTAAGTTACATGCTCAGGGATATAAAATATGAATCTGGGAACTCAGTCTGGACTTGTCTGATTGCCAGATACTTTCAAGTAATATAACCACTCTTCCTGTAATGAGTTATATACAGTGCTTCTGTGGAATTTGTAGTCGTATTTATTTTTGTTCTAAAACTATTGATGAGTGCATCTTCAAATGGTTCTGAATAGTCTGGTGCGAGGACAGTGAAGTTAAGAAAAATAACCTAAAATATTATTTTCAAAAGAAAATCTGGAGGGAAATTATTGAGAATGTTAAACCCACTGTCAAGGAAACCAATAGCTTAAATAAGTTATGAAGTTTGCTAAAGTCTAAAAAATGAGGGTGTTAGAAAGAATGTATGCTGGATATTTGTCTATATATCTTAAAACCTATTCATCTAGGTATGTTTTATTTTTATTTATAAATTTGTATTAAAAATTGATACTCATTAGAACTAAACAGAAAGTCATTAGTTACACAATAAAAGTCATGCCACAGCTGTGCAGGTGGGGCCAGCTTGTATTGCAACATAAAGTGTCCAGTGCTGGGTAAGTTCATTGATGGCTTCTCTCCACAGCAACTTTCATAGCACTGTCTGGTACTATGAAATCTACCAGCAGGGAGCAAGTTTCCTTGTCTGTTTGAGAAGCCAAAGTGTGTGGTATCTTTAGCAACCATGTTTTAGCACATAGTTATAGTTCGGCAACCAAAGGCAATGGCTGTAGCCCATGTTGTTTTGAATATTTCTGTGGCCTTCCTAAGTAACTGCTACGAGGGAGGTATTCCATGTCTTTTGCTATGGTTTTTATTTAACATTCCATTTCTTGTAAAAGATAGACCACTCATCCATGTAGGATAATCCCATTTAATCTTTGTTTTAAGTGTGTTATGGAATGAGCTTACACACTATTGCATTTCCATAAAGCTTTCTCATAAATGCTTAGTTTTAATTTAGCTCTCCCCTTCTCCCATTCCTGTTAGTGTTTCATTTACTCTCCTTTCATTTTACATGTGTGCTCCCATCTCACCAAGTGCTTTTTAACTGGATTGTGAGATGGCAGGCTTCCATGTACTTTTCATACAGCTTTCCTCTGGGTTAGCTCTCCACTCACCGTGACTTCTTCCACACTCTCTTGGCCTTCCCTATGTAAGCATTTCTACCCTAAGTATGCTACATCCTCAATTTATCTTTACTTATAACCTGTCACATCTTCTTTAAATACCCCCAGTCTTAACCATGGAAGGTTCCTTTCTAGCATTCTAACTTCTACATGTGCTCCAAGTTAAACATGTAAAGCAAAGGACTTGAAGCTGGGTCTGCTTCTGGGGAGGGAGTTCTGTGCCTAGTACAAAGCAATTTTAGTCATAGTTCCTGTTATTGTTATTTTGCTAGATGATGATATTATTGACTTTTAAATATTTCTGTTTATACACTTATTACTGGTCTGCTCTCTGCCTTGGTCGAAAACTTTTCTTTCCAGTGGGAAGTAGGTGGTGGAGAGATGCGAACATAGACAAAGTGCTGAGAATCAAACTCTGGGTGTTTAGCCTTAAATGAAAAGTTATATGAAAACTCAAGTGAACGCCCCCTGAGACCAGACAGATGCCTGAGGGAAGTCCCCAGTGTTGTTGATATGGGTGTTGTCCTCTGGAATTTAAACTGACGACTTAACTTGTCTAGGTGAATGGTTTCATGTGTCAGATCAGTATTTGTCAAAAGTCACCCTCAAAATCATGAATATTATGTGGTTAAACGAAAATAACATTTATTGTAAAAATTGAACTTTAAAAGGCTTGTTCTTTCCAAAGCTAGAGGGAGAAAAACCTTTTCTTTATTTTACTGACAATATAAATATAAAGCTGTACTCATGTCAGAGCTTTGATTCCAATCAACAAGAAATGTAGACAACAGTATAACAAATAAAAGAAACAGGCAGCCATCTGGAGAAGCGTATCCCAACTGACTCATCATACTGCGTGCATCTAGACAAGGGTTTCCACCTAACCTGCTGCTAAAATGACTTAGGTCCCCTCACTGCAGACACAGTTCTCAGGACATCTTTTCTGGCCTATGTTATTAGAACAGATTCAGAGTTTTCAGTGGGATACATTGCTCTACTCCCTAAAAATACCTACTAGTAATTCCAGGAAATGTCCTTGACAAGTAGGCTAAGCTGGTTGGCCAGGAAACCCTAGAGACCTGATTGTCTCTACCTCTCCTGTGCTAGGATTACAAACTCATAGCACTGGTGCCTGGGTAATTGTTGTAAAGAAAAAAACAAAAACTTTTCTTAGGGAAACACAACATACACATCTATCACTTCAAACATGGAACACATAACAGAACAGAGTATTAATATAACCAAAATCTATCTTGGTGAACTACGAGTTTTAAAATGAGGTTATTTGTAGGAATATGGATGAGGAGTTGCTTATAGGAACAGAAATGACTTCACAACAGCTGCATTACTAAGGTTTATCCAAGCAGGGCGACAGCTTATAAAAGCTAGGGATATGTACTGTACACAGCCTACAACCAGTTCAACAAGTTGCATGGTTCTTCCCAAGTGACTCTTGTCTAAACTCTTCCAGGTCTGGTCTCAGTGTCTCCATTGCATCTTAGAGTTGGTCCTTAGAGAGGGACTTTCAGCGTTTACTGCTTCCTCTGGTAAGGGTGGGCATAGTGAATCTGATCAGTTTCGGGGACTTTCTGAAGTTATTCGAGTTGTTTACTGGCAGGATGGACTGTTTCAGCCTCAGAGGAAACTGTTACACATTAGTAATTAATTAGTTAACTAGGTAGTTTGTGAGTGAGGACTAATGGGTGTACAACTACATGCTGTACATGGGACATGGAGGGAACAGTCAGAGAACAATTTCTGGGAGTTGTTTCTCTTCTTTTACCACCATGTGTTCCAAAAGTAACTCTGGTCATCAGCCTGGGCAGTAAGCACTCTTAGCTACTTGAACCATTCAGTTTCATGTCTGGCTTTTACCAAATGGGTTCTAAATATTGAACAAAGGTTCTAAGGCTTACAGTGAAGCATTTTACCAACCAAACTATCTTCTTAGACCTCGCCATTCCTATTTTTTAAAAATAAGAGATGATTTTTTCCAAAGTCATTCTACCAAGCCAGCTTCTTATCATTTTCCCAACAGTTTCATGGGGTTAGTATATATCTTGTTAAGTAGATTTTAAGAAAATGCAACTTAGTCCTTAAAAAGCGGAGCCCTTTACAGTTAAGATTTTAAACTACAAGCTTTGTTAGCATCAATGATAGAAATCAGGTACGAACAACTTTCAACCTCTTTGTTTACTCCATACGTGTAGGCACATTTGTTGATAGGCCATGAACATCTGTTCTCCCTCCACAAAATCAGAGAGTGGACAGGAAAATGAAGGAAGCGGTTTTGTCCTAAGCCAGTGCAGGGGGGTGTGAGTAAACCCAGACCACATCTCCTGACCACCAACAGCTTGGGCTGTAGGATATTTCCACTTCTGTTACTAGGCAGAGTTAGAGACAAATGACATAGAGAACAGAAACTGATTACCCCAAATGAGCTCAGGGTCAGGTACCTATCCAGACATGTGGTTAGAAAGAACTGGGTTCAGGAAATCGTTGTAGATTGAGTAACATGAAGAATATTTGGAAAAGATGTTCAGTCCATGTTAACAAGATTTATACATGGTTTTGAACCTCAGGTGTATTTGTCAAGCTATATGTTAAACCGTGTTGTTAAGAACTCTTCAGAAAAATATATTTTCTATGTTCACAGTGCTTGATGGTTTATAAATCATAGCCTTATTTGTTAATCAAACTAAAAGTTTGTGAATAGAGCTGTTAGTCTCCCACAAAAATACAGATAACAAGATTTATATACGTACTGAAACTTATCCAGGATTTTCAACTACTTTTTATGATTAAGCCTTAACAATTTTGGAAACTTTATAACACATATACATTTGTATACACATAGGCATATTAAATAGCTTATATGTACATATATATGTGAATAATTATGTACAGCTATATTTATTTATATACTTATAGGCAAAAATAGTTTTCTTGATCTAGCTTTAAAAAAGCTTATTCTTCCAAATAAAGCATTAGTAACATAGAGATATAAAGTATTAAATCCTGACTTTTGCCATGTAGTTAACATAACCTAGGTTAGTTATTATTCTTGTACATCATTTTCTCATCCGATAATGACAATTACTGTATAAAGTTATTTTTATGACTATATAAACACATACATTTAAGGTGCCTAAAAATGAAAGTAGTAGTGATCATTTTCTGTCATTATCTTTTGCTAGTAAACACTTACTTTTCACATGGAGGTATACTTCTCATTCTACTCATTAGCAAGGCCCAACCAGGGGACGTAAGCAATGAGGTAGGCTCCGTGTGGTCTCTGGGAAGAAAAAGTAACTGACTGGTTCCTGCTAGATCAAACCTGGAATTCTGACTTCATGAGCAAAACACAGAGAAGGTAAGTCTACTGCAGACCGAGTTTGGTTCATCATTTTTACCCGTGAGTCTTGGGACTCAACCTGTCTTCCTCACAGTTCTGAGAGA
Source organism: Micromys minutus (assembly GCF_963924665.1). Lineage (NCBI taxonomy): Eukaryota > Metazoa > Chordata > Mammalia > Rodentia > Muridae > Micromys > Micromys minutus. The sequence continues at coordinate 1,862,215 of NC_137973.1, read as the reverse complement.
TGGATGTCCTAACACAGATGCAGGCAATGAGACCTTACCTCTTCTGGGATAATTATGCCTTGGTCCACTTTTGCATATAGAGAAAACCTAAGCATTAAACAACTTGAATACGCTATGGAATATTCTAGATTCCCTCTTGGGTCTTGTGTTGTTTCATCAAACATCTTTCTTAACATGTATAGCAATCACTTTGTGGTAGAAATAATGGACATAAATTATTTGGAAGAAAGTTTAAAAGATGGCTGTGGGGAATTACAAACAGGGTGTTAACAATCAAAGAAACAGAAAACAGTGATTTTCTCTGCATGTCTGTATTTTCTTCAGTAATGAAGCTAAAGAAATGGTAGCAGTCATGAAAGATTCAGAGAGCCTTTGTATCCAAAAGACCCCTTCTAAAGAGACACAGAGGCAGCAGTTGATGCAAAAGCAAGAGGTTTATTAGTCTGGTATATCAGGATCATCCTACACCCTAAGGAGAGGCGACCCCAAAAGGTTGTTACACGTAGTTTTTATACTTTTTAGGGATATAGGTTACATCAACTAGGTTATAATTTAAATTCATTGGCTAAATATATTGACCTTTAAATCTGTTGGCTATTGAACATATGCATCAGGACCCTAAGTGGGACTTTCCAGAGGGTCAGATGGCCATCAGTCAGCCAGCACATTCCTCAGTTCTCCTAAGAATTATTTACTCAAAGAAGCCCCTTAGGCCGAGGCAGGCTGGGTCCCTTCATCTCTATGTGTCCGGCATGGGCAGGGAGAATGGGAATCTATGGAATGTGGAGGGCAGGGGTTTCAAGGGCAGAGCATTTTCCACTGCAACTTCTTCAGTCACATCAACCCACCGACACACACTCATGGGAAAGAAGCACTGTTCTGTGTATATATCTTGGGACCAAAAAGAATATGCCCTTGCTGGACTCCTGGGAGCTGCCTTTGTACAGGCACTTTTACCCCATCCCCGTTCTCAGCCTTTTCGTGCTCAGAAGTTTGAGCTTCTTTTCCTGAAGCAGCTTTCTGCCTTCCACAAAGCTCATCAGTGCCATTCGCAGGGTTGGCATGCAGCTGGCTTTCCCTGTTTTACTTTTGAATGGATAGCACATTTCTTTCCAGCAGTTCTTTTTTTTTAAATTATTTTTTCATGATTGACCCAAAATGGGTGCAGATGTGGTAAACACACGCTGAAAGTCACTGAATATTATTTTCACCCTGACAAAAAGGCTGACACAAGCAGTTTCAGATTGTCTGAATTCTTGATTTCACAGTGGCCTTCTAATTCTGTTTCTGTTGCCAGTGATAACAGGCACTAGGGAGAGACCTTGGGAGGTAAACCACAGGCTGACTTAGTTCCCAACAGCTAATGGCCTCATGAGGAAAATGCAGCAGAATTAAAAGACGTTTGTTTTTCCAAACTAGTACTAAGGTCTAAACCATTACGTATTTCTCCTGCTATGCTTTAGGGCATTGTAACAAAGACCGTCTTTGAGTGCCCATTCCAAGTTTTGAATTTTCTTTGGGTTCTTATTTCCTTTGGTTACCTGCATATTTTACTGCAGACTCATTTCAACTGGGAGTTAGAAATATGCATTTCCCTTTTGGTTCTGTGAAATGAATATTATATGTACTATACAGTTGAGAAGAAATAAGATAATGTCGTCATCTATCTAATCTTTCACCTAATAGTTAATTATATTGTTTATAATTTATTTATCAATCTTTAAGAAAAGCATAGTATTAAGTATAATTACCTTAAATATATGTTTGTGTATATGTGTGTGTTTGTGTAAATTATTCATTACAGAGTGTTGTAAGTAGAATATTTTCATGTTCTAACCTTTTCTTTAATTGGGAAAATGAATAATTTTTCTCTTGATAGATGATACTCACAGCACTGATATTAGTATATGTGGTGGTTTGATTATAAATAAAGCTCACAGTCCCACTGGGAGTGGCACTATTAGGATATATGGCTTTGCTGTAATATTGGTGGCATTGTTGGCAGAAGTGTACCACTGTTGGGAAGGCTTTGAGGTCTCAGATGCTCAACTCCTGCCACTGTGTCACTGTTTCTTCCTGCTGCCTGTGGACCAAGATACAGAAGTCTCAGCTCCTACTCCAGCACCATGTCTGTCTGTATACTGCCATGTTTCTGCCATAAATGTTTTCCTTTATAAGAATTTCTATGGTCATAGTGTTTCTTCACAGCAATAGAAACTGTGGAGGACTTTTTTGGGGTCAGTTGGGAACCTGTTGACTGACTGAGCTGTCTATGGTCAAGAAACTCTAAGACGGAAGTCAGAACCAGGACTGGAGTACTGCTCTGATAAATTGGACTATGCTTTTGTTGGGAGGAATGTGGAACACTTTGGGACTTGGGACTAGAAAAGCAAATGGGAACTTTCAGAATGCATTAGTGGGCCATACTAGTAGAATCTTGGATGACATTGGTGGTGAGAATGATTTGAACTGTGAGGGCCTAGTGCAATAGTCAGAGAAAACTATTAGTATACGACTTAGAGATCATTCTTGTGATGTTTTGGTGAAGAATGTGGATGTTTTCTGCCCTTGTCCAAAGAAATTTGCTTGAGGCTAAATTAAAGAATTATGGATTAATAGCTTTGGCCAAGGATACATACATACATACATATATATATATATATATATAAAGCAAGCATTGACTATATTGTGTGGCTATTAGTGGGCAGTCATATACAGATCATAATGAAATGAAGCAAGCTGTGCAAGGAAACACAGAACAGGTGCAGTTTGGGGAGAAAAGGAGCCCCAGGAAGTGTGAACAGATCAAAGAAAGCCTGCTGCTAAGTGGAATAAAAGGAGTAGTGACCTCAGAGCAAGAGTCCACTCAGCCAAGCTTCCTATTTGTGAAAAGGGATTAAACTGTGAAAGGAAGATGAATTAAGATCAGGTGTTGAGTTGTACACCTTTAATCCCAGCACTCTGAAGGCAAAGGCAGGTGGATCTCTGAGATAATGGCCAACCTGGTCTACACAGTGAGCTTCAAGATAGCCACGATTAGGCAGTGAAGCAAACCATCAAAACCAGAAAGCTGCTGAAGATGCTTCAGACCCAGCAAGCAGCAGAACTTGGCTGATTTGGCCACATGATACTGGCTTTATTTCAAAGATAGAAGGGCTTATGACATCTCTCTCCAAAAAGGAAAGCTACTGAGGCTAGCTCTATGGTGGTGGTGTACCTCGTGGAGGTCTAGAAAGTCCACCAAGTGAATCTATAAAGCAGAACACTGAATTTCCTTGCAGACTCCCAAAATATTGGAGATTCCAGAGCTGTGGAATACCTGCTGAGAGGAGCTGTTAACAGGGAGAGAAACCAGCCTTAGCGACAGAAATGTGTTGCAGTCAACACAGCAGAAAGAAGTTGGAGAACACTTTGACATCAGACATGAAGATGCAGAATATGGTGTTTGCCTGGTTTTCAGTTCGGTTTTGGTCTGTTATGTCCTCACTGTGTTCCCTATGTGAAATGTATATCCTGTGCAGTTACATGTGGGAAGTGCCTGAGCTGCTGTCCATTTTGATTTTACAGTTAAGAGAATGCATGAGTCTCAGACGACTTTGAGGTTTGAACCTTCAAACATTGTTGAGACTATGAAAGACTATGGGGATTTTTGAAGATGGATTGAAGGCACATTTGCATTATAATATGGCTGTAAGCCTGTGGGGACCAAGGAGTGGAATGTGGTTGTTTGAATAAAATTGTTCTTCTTAGGCTTGTGGGATATTGTAAGACCCAAATTGAGTCTTATCTATTTGAGGCTCCAATGAATGAGACGAGCAATCACAGGTACATTGTCAGGTGTGATATAGAGGCCAATTAGAGATACAGTCCCAGCTGTCACAGTGTCTGTAGACTAATGTGGAGAAAGATAAGTCAACCACTGTGATTCTCAGTGTCTGGGATGGGTAGCTTTTTCTGAGGAGTTCAGTGTTACAGCTATCCTAGACAGTATTGCTTGCTGTCTTTATTTGGGGTGAACAAGGGCTATATGAACCTTGGGCAATTAGTAGGGGTTTTTATGGTAAGAGTACATTATTGGCTGTAAAAGAGCCTGGGTTTACATGAAGAGGAATCCCAGGTGTTTTCAGGGCAGGTCATATTGACAGAGAGAAGTTGAACCAATTTGGCCATGGACTATGTGTTTTTCCAAGGCCAGAAGATGTGGAATCATACTCTCACATAAGGTCTGACAAAGAGGAAGACCTGCTTAGAAAGGGGTCCTCCACTTTGACCTGAGCTCAGAGAGCTGTCTGGATATAATGAATTGTGACCTTAATAGCAGAGTCTTCCTACAAGCAACTGCAGCTTAAGTACTCTGAGAAAAGTCTTGGGATGGATTTAGTGATGGGAACAGGATATTGAAAGTAGGGAAGATCTAAGATTAAAGGGGAATTACCCAGGCTTCTTTGCATACTGAGGGAGAGTAAGGACAGTGAATGCTTCTATTTAAAAGACAGAAGCCAAAAGGAGAAGGTAGAGAGAAGGAGAAATGTAGTGAGGAGGAAGAAGAGGAGAAGAAAGAGAGGGAGGGAGGGAGGGAGAGAAAGAGAGAAAAAGAGGGAGAGAGAGGACTATATATTATACCAGTTCACATTTGCAAAGAGAGAGAACTAGTTAATGGATCAAGTCTACATTTGGAATGAATTAAACCAGCATTACACACTGGTGATAACTCTTCCCTGGTCACAATTAGGGTCTCAGAAGCTTGCTGGCCTGTTCTAAATTTTCTTTCTTGGAACACATAAAGAAAATTGAACACATGTCCCTTTGGGGTGAGAGAAAGTTAATAGACCACTAAAAGGGCCTAATTTAACTCCCAGGATTAGATTACTCTGAATGAAAACAGCAATTATGCCAAGGCTGTATTTAAAAGCTACATAGTAACTCCACAAGATCAGAGTTTCCCAGAAAGTGTCAACATTTGTTTAATAAACTAAAACTTTAGTTTTTCCAGAACATTATACCTGAAGCCAGGTAATGAAAAAGAGGGAGAATTCATGTGGGTTCCATTTTACATACCCAGGAGCAGGCCCTGCCCGCATTACTCTGGTGGGTTTTGTGAATATAAAAATCAGATGTATACTTGAGAGGAAAACATGGCAATTTTCATTTTTCTTTTTTTTTTAAATCATCTTACGTTACTGCCAGCTCTCAATGATCCAGCGAACTGCCATCACACTAGGGAGCCACATTCCAAGTTCCATTTCGAGTCTTCACATGTGTTTCTGATTCTTTGGTCCAGTTTTCTATTCCTCAGATATGTTATTGTGAAATGACTCTTTTCAGACAGTTCAAAGATCTCCTGTGCCTGGTAGTGGAGCCAGTTCTACATGCCGTATGCCTCTTAGCATTTTTTAGAAAGGAAACCAAACTCTGGTTTCTGAAGGTCTCGAAGGGCTTTAACATAAATTTCAGTTCAAAGACTTAGACACTGATTAACTGAGATTGTTGAAAAGCAAAAATCAGAAGAAGCTTGTCTTTAAATGTGGAATTTACAATTTATACCAATATCTTAATGTTCTGTCAGACACTCCCTCTAAGTATTATATATGCCCAAGATCCAATACTTGATCAGGCCTAAATTAGAATTTCAGTTCCATGAGACACATTCTGGGAATACATGTGTAGTGATGGAGAAAATCAAAATAACAACAAAGCACTTCACTGTATCATTGATCGGTGACAGAAGTCGGGGGATGTCAGAGTACTATTTATACTGACTCAGTGCCCATGTTACCTTACAGACTGTCTTTCTGTACACTGCAGCTTTTACACTGTTCATCTGTTTCTTCTATCTTCATTCACCAGAAAATTGGTTAAGATCAGATGTGACACACTAAATGAAAAGGAGTCTACTTTGTGAGCTCTGGGCTCACAAGGTTAACCTGTCAGATTTCATCTTCCAGGAGTCAGCACAACCAGTGGATATCACCTTGTAGACTTCTATTAGGCCTTATTTGGGAATTCCTCACTCCAAAATCTTATCCTCACACCTCACAGTGCTCTGCAATGTACTTACCCCCCCCACATACACACACTGTTTACCATGTATTGCTTCATGTTTAATCTTCCTTGAATTTTCCTCTAGACTCCATGCTTCAAGAGGACAAATGATGTGTTGGTTCTACCTTCTATTTTAGGTTTGTTGTTTAGAAGAGTCCATTTGTCATTGGTAACTGAACCAAGGATGCTTGTGTGTCTCCTACAAGACTAACCGAGGACAAGTTTCTGAAGTAGGTCAGAGGGGACCACACATTGTCTACATTGTTTGCTTTATACTTGTGCATCTGCAGTTCCATGGAAGCTCAAGAGAATTTTTGCTAGGATCTGGGCCTTTCCAATTACCAGTGAGGACATCTTTCCATTTTACTAACTCTTTAGGTGGCACAGGCCATTGTCCACGGTGCTCGGCAGCTGAATGGCCATGGGCATCCATATTTTAAAAATTTAAGGTAAGAAGCATAGTAGAAATGGCCAATTTGGGTGTGGGGGTACCTCTTCAATTCCCCCTTTTTGTTTGTTTAAATAAACCTTTAGGGTGCGATGAGCACGTTCAATAATGCCTTGACCCTGAGGATTATAAGGCAATCCTGTCAGGAGTGAAACTCCCATGTGATGGCAAAATTGCTTGAATTTTGCTGAGGTATAGGCAGGGCCATTATCTGTGTTTAACACTTTAGGTATGCCCCCATGCACTCCACGCTTCAAGACAATGAGTAATAACATGAGAAGCCTTTTCTCCCGATAAAGGAGAAGCAAAAATGACTCTTGAACAGGTATCAATGGACACATGTAAAAGATACTGAGATAATTGTTTAGAATAATTTGCAGCTTTGGTAAAATTTTCATACTGAATACTGGTCACACATAATCTTGAGAACTTCCATTGGCAGCCCAGCTGGGAAACCTGCCACAATATATCTATCTGTTTTTGAACCAGATCAATTCTCTAAGGTATTATTATAAACAGTTCTTATATTAGAAGAAAAGGTAAAGAGGCCCCTAACTGCCCAACGTATGTACTCCCCGAGATTGACAGACAATCTAAGGGTGTAGGGCTGAATCTCTTCTTTCTGTACAAAAAGGTGACCACTTAGGTTGCGCTAGAATAAACAAATTACCCTTTGGCTGGGAAATAGGCCAGCTACCAGCAATCCAGGTGGCATCAGCTTATCCAGGTTTTTTGTATAATTAGCAGTGACTCTATAAGTTTGGACTGACTCTGCCAACTCTTTGACTTGTTTATGTTCGAGGCGGTGATCATCCTCGAACACGGGAAACATTTGCCTGATGGCATGGCGTGTCTCAAACTCGCACTTCCTCTCTGGATAAAGCGGAAGAGCAGAGATGGCTGCTGCTTTAAGAGCTTCCAGTTTCACTATAGAAGTCCTTCGCCCTGGCTGAAACCGCTCCGCTTCAAATTTTGCTGCCTCCTCATCTAAATCTTTCTTCTCAAACAATTTATCCTCTAACTCCTCTTCTGCCAGCTCAAAAGCTTTTTGCTCTTTTAGTTGGATACAAAGTATTCTCTCCAGGAAACTTGTACTTTGTTTCCCCGGGGCACAATCATCTCTTCTCCCGGCCGTCTTTCCGCCTTTTGGTTTTCTTTTTCACCTGCAGGCACTACTTTTAAGCTTTTGTCTTTGTCTTCCTTTTTTCCTTTTTTCTTAGGCCTACCCTAGTTTTCCCCTTTTAGTTCAGCTTCTGAGGTCTCTGACAAACTATCCTGGTTCCTGGTTAATGCTCTGCGTCCTTCCCTACACTGCAACCAAAAGCAGCAGTCAAGGACAACAATCGCCCAAATCACAAACACAGCACAGAGAACCAGGGGGTCGAGACCCGCAAGCAACATACCTGGGAAAACTTGACTTAACGATGTCGCCGCTCCCGCGTGTTGAGTTCTGGATCCTCTTCGGCCCCTCAAACGGTCCAGGGTTCCGGCACCAGTTGTTACGCGCCCCACTTCCCGCCGGCAGGAAAAGGCGTGCAACAACAGGATTCTTCTGCGAACAACCTTTATTGTACAACACTCTGAGCGGGGACCCACGTGTAAGGAAAATGCACTGCTTAAATATGCCCAGGAGACTCATGTCACTACCTGATTGGTGCGCCCTCCAGTAACTCATTAGCATGTCCCCAGAGCAGGCTGTGACGTCTGTGGCACATGCGCACTATGCCTCTCGGGCTGGACAACAGCTCTGTTTGCTGAGTCATCGGCGGGAAGCCGGCACCATGTTTGGGTGCGGCACAAACGGCTCTCAACAAAGACTTACTGGAATTTGATCTTTGTAGCAAACCTGCTGCTTTGCTCTTATTAAGTAAAGATAAACAATGGCTGCTACTGATGCTCTTGAGTGAAATTTCTGCTTAAAATTAAAATCCAGGCCATCTCTTCTACCTTGTTATTTGTAATGAAAAATGAATTTATGTTTCTAAAATGTAAATAACAAAATAGTTTTTGGGTGCAGCAAAACTTTATTGATGGTATTCAAGAGAGCAGGGGGGTCTCCTTGAGCCTCTCTTGTTATTATGGGGGTCTGGGATAGAAATTGTGAGGGAGATGATCAGTGTTGGGGCCCAAGTTGGGATGGGGACTCCTCAGCAACTGAGAGCCTGTCTTTTTCTCTCAGTGTCTTTTCTAGGGGGTGGATTGTCCAGAGTTTTTTACTCCTTTGAGACCATGTAGGCCATAAGATCCACTACCCTGTTGCTGTAACCATATTCATTGTCATACCAGAAAATGAACTTCACAAAGGTGTCATTGAAAGCAATGTCAGCCCCAGTATCAAAGGTGGAAGATTGAGAGTTGCTGTTGAAGTTACAAGAGACCACCTGGTCCTCATTGTAACCCAGGATGCCCTTCAGTGGGTAGTAGAATGTCTGCTTTGCCATCTTCTTGATGTCATTATACTTGGCAGGTTTCTCCGGGCGGTGTGTCCAATTCACAATGGATAAATTGAGGGTAAGAATATGGAAGGCCATGCCAGTGAGCTTCCTGTTTATCTCTGGGAAGACCTTGCCCACCACCTTGACAGCACCAGTGGATACAGGGATAATGTTCTAGGCTGCCTCAGGGTCCTGACACCACAGCTTTCCAGAGGGACCATCCACAGTCTTCTGAGTGGCAGTGATATCATGAACTGTGTTCATGAGCCCTTCCATGATGCCAAAGTTGTCATGTATGACCTTGTCCAGGGGGGCTAAACAGTTGGTGGTGCAGGATTCATTGCTGACAATCTTGAGTGAGATGTCTTATTTCTCATGGTTCACACCCATCACAAACATAAGGGCATCAACCAAAGGGGTGGAGATGATGAACCTTTTGGTCCCACCCTTCAAGTTGGCCCCAACTTTCTCCATGGTGGTAAAGATGCCAGTAGACTCCATGACATACTTAGCACCAGCATCACCCCATTTGATGATAGTGAGATTTCCCTTCTGTAAGATGATGATGATGGGCTTCCCATTGATGACAAGCTTCCCATTCTCAGCATTGACTATGCCATTGAATTTGCCATGGGTAGAGTCATACTGGAACATGTAGACTGTGTATTAGAGGTCAATGAAGGGGTCATTGATAGCAAGAATGTCCATTTTTTCAGAAACAAAAGGGAAACTACCTGGAAGATACCAGGTGCTCCCTTGGGTCAATCTTTGTGGTTGATTGGTTCCTCCCCTTACTCTAGGTTTCTATGGATCCTTGTTTGCTTCCAGAAATCTGTTAAGATAAAATTTTCAGGAATTGTATAAGTATGTTCATCTGAGTATATTTTGGTACACATTCCTAGAAATAAATTTGAGTGGATTAATTTGGTGACTATATATATTCCACCATTCTTTATAAAATATATTTAAATTTGTATTTTGGCAAGTATACATCTGTGGAAGACAATATCATATTTATTATGCTCATTTTGAGCACTTTTTTGCCAATAAGAGGGGGAAGATTTTAAAGCATAAGAAAAGCTTTTAAATGCATTCAGGATAAGTTTGAAATTTCCTATCATCTGCTAAGTAAAACCTAAATGCACAAAGGGCAGCTAGGTCCAGGCTCTCTTGACAATGGCTTTGGGTGGAGTCAAGCCTACAAAGAATAAGTGCTGACTGCTGCATCCAGAAATGACATATTCTCTTATGAATTCTTTACCCAAAAACTTAGCCATGATAATAGCCTCTATTACGGTCATTCTTCAGGAAGAAGTAGTATGCCTCTACACAGACGTTTCTAGAAACCGAAGATCTCTAGATGAACCTGATTCAGTTTTTCTAGGTGCCAAATGAATTAGTGAATGGTATTCCATAAACACATAAAACAAATCTGACCAAGGCTTAAGTAATGTAAAGATAATCCTTTAAAAATTCTGGTGGGTAATAAAGATGCTTAAAAATTATCCAGACAGGTATATGGCTGTTATAATCAATTGAAAATTTAGAATTAAATAGCTATCTTCTTTACTTCACTTTGGATACAAATTAAAGAGAGCCAGACATAGATAGTCCCCAACTTGGAGAGAATGGAATAACCAAGAGGGTGTAATGAAATATCAGATTATGAGACTTCTCTAAAGCTTGGAATTCCATAGGATTGGAGCAGTATCATTGTTCAGCATTGCTTTTAAGAGTTCATGTGTTTCTGGCTGATGTTTCTGGTCTGCATAATATACTTTGAAAATCTCTGGCCTCCACAAATTTTTTGTTTTATTTAAGACACATATTAATCACACAATGAATCTCACTGCTTTAGAGGCAGTATCCAGTTTATTTAGAGCATCAGACAATTTATATTCTAAGGTTTAAGGACATGAGCAAAGTTCACAATACTTCAAGGTTTATGGAGTCACAAGAACAAGTGGTACTTGGAAGTATTTTCTGAACAATAAAAGTAAGTAAAATTCCCTCCCATTTGTTACACCTTAGAAGGTCAGAAAAGCAGATTCCAAGAACAAACTGTTGTTTAGAAGGAAAAGAGGCCACCACACTCTTGTTTTCTTGGAGTTTTCCCACAATCACTCAACATTTTGCTCACATAGATCCATTCTTGGACCATGTTCTGAAAACACAGGAAGCTTTATAAAAATGAACCATCAGACTCATAAGTTGAAGCTGAGGATCAAGAGTCTGTATTTGATTAGCTAACCCGACTAATCTTTTCCAATTATTTTTTGTTACTGTGTATGAATGTATGTTTTTGGACAAGCCTGCAGTGTCCAGGGAGGCCAGAAGAGACTGTTGGATCTTTAGAACTTGAGTTACAAGTAGTTCTTAGCTGGTTTGTGACACTGAGAATCAAACCTAGGTCCTTTGGAAGGGCAGCTAGCTAACAGCTGAGCCATCTCTGTAGGCCATAGAGTGATCTTGGTAGAGCCAATGTGAGAACTTCATTCTGCGTATCCGATATGCATAATATGATAAATGCAAAGCATGTTCTAAATAGGTAACACTTGAGAGCTGCCTAATGAAAACATAAAGGGAATGAAAATTTAGTCCTGCTTATTCATTTATGTTCTCATTTTTTGTCAGTACTAGACATTAAACCAGAGCCTCACAAATGCTTACACCTCTTAATTCATATGAGGATTTTAAATAAACTCTTATTTATGGTTCTTTAGCTAGAAGACTTAATCAGTTGGACCTGTATTCTCTATCACATAATTTGTTAAGACCTACCTTGATATCACACAATAGGCACATGGTCACTAAGATCATATCTATGTAATACTGGGATTTAGCAGAGATTAGGTCATGTACGATGCAAAGCTTACAGCAAGTTTGCTATTTCTTTTCTCTTTTGGTAAAATAAGCAGTTGATACAGTCTGTGTAATGTAGGAAGAGATTCTTTGTCTAGAAATAGTGTTTAGCCAATGAGGAGACTGACGGTAGTGAGTGGGGCAGGTGGGATTTACCTGGCTGCTGTAGCTCTGGTCCTTGAATTTAAAAATGGAAGTCTTTCAGCTTCCTGTGGCAATGTTTGGGGGAAGGAATTGAGAATTTCAGTCTCTCAGTAATGGTTCTGGCATCTAGTCCTCTGTTCTACTGTTTTACACACCAATTTACATTATTCAGCCTGGGGTACAGTGAGATGTAAGAGCAATTGTAGATCATGTCCAAGGTTCCTCCGCCCTGGAGACAGGAACTAAGCCTTAAAAATAAATCTAATAACAGGTTTAGGCCTCTTTCCAGAAAAGTACCTGCTAGATATCAGAACACTTACAGCCTAGATGAGAGGAGCTTATGATTAGGATTAAAATTACTTGTAGCTGCATGAGAAGTTTAGAATAAATCTAGTCAATTCGAGCAAGAGGAGCTAATAGCATTTCTGGGATGTCTCGCCCTCCTTGCAGAGACTGTACACTAATTTGTCCTCCTATGAATATCATAACTTTTGATCCAAGATTTTCCAAACTGACTTTATATTCCAGCATTTTAGCTGTTGTTCCTAGACCCCATATACTCTGTGTCCCAATTCAGCAACCAACTGCTTTAAACAGAACTATGAATTCATCTCACCAGAGGCAACAACTCTCTCCTCAAGATAACCCTAGATGCAACACTTCCTCCTGTTCTATCCTTTTGCTTTTGTCTCTTTGTTGATCTCTTTCCTTTATTTGAAGTGCTGAAGCTATAAAGTCAATTGCTTAACAACCCCTAAGCCCCACATTATAAATGAAGAACATTTTTTGTGCCTTCAGAAAAAGGCCATCTCCTAGTATTGTAAACAGTGAAATAGGACCCAATAAAAAGATACAATTTGATTAGCATTAATTAGTATTGCTAAATCACCTAACCCATTTCAACTTAAAGTAAACTATGGAGTTTTAAAAGATTCATGCCCAGTCTCTAACACAAAGTCTCACAGACTCCTCTGATTTTGTGACTCTGTCAGAATCTGTTTTTACTATCTCTAACCATATATAAATGACATCTCTCTCTGTATATAATAATAATAATAATAATAATAATAATAATAATAATAATAATAATAATAATAAAAGTATTCTTACTCATTTATTGTCAGACTATTTACTTAACAAGAGTTTACGAAACTCCCACTATTTTTTTTTGTTATCACATATCAAATATAAGATTCATGAAGATGAATGAAGCACAGTACCTGCCTTGAATGAGTTCCTTGTCTAGAGAGTGATTCATTGTCAAGTCATTCATTACAAAATAAGGTTGCACATCCCCTATCCGTTGTTCTAAGCCTTGAAGAGATCACATTAAGTAGCAATGGGTAGGAGGTACCAGTGAAATAGAAGAGGAAAAATACATATGTGTATACAAATATCATATATATATATATATATATATATATATATATATATATATATATGTATGTATGTATGTATATGATAGCAATAGTGAAGAAAAATAAAAGACCATATTTGAAGAAGAAACAGGAGGTGCATATGGGAGAGTTTGCAGGGAGGAAAGGGTAGGGAGAAATGTTGTAATTTGATTAATATCTCAAAAATAAACAAAGAAACCAGGAACAGCATCAGTAGAAAGTGCAGTTTGCAACCTCTTAGGAAGAACAACAATAAACTAACCAGAACCCCCAGAGTTCCCAGAGACTAAACCATCAACCAAAGACATTTGGGAGGCCTATGGCTCCAGCCACATATGTAGCAGAAGATGACATTGTCTGTCAATAGGAGGAGAAGAAGCCTTTGGTCCTGGGAAGGCTTATTTTTCTAGTGTAGGGGAATGGAATAGTGTTGAGTTGGGAGGGGAAAGAGTCTCATAGAAGCAGAAGAAGGGGGGGTTTGAGAGGGGAGAACTGGGAAAGAGGGTAACATTTGAAATGTAAATACATAAGCTATCGAATAAAAAAAAGTGTAAGTAGTTGGTCAGTGTGGTGGGAGAAGTACTCTGGGCTGAGGAACAGGTGAGCGTGTTGCCATGAACCAGCTGAGCTGCTGATCAGGAGCAAAACATTCCAGGTGGAAAGTTCATCTTGAGAAGGTGCTAAGTTCAGAGAAACACCACAGATCACAGGGACAGAACTTGGAGACTGTGGTCTGCAACTGACTTGGAGAAGAAGAGATAAGCAATGAAGTTTAACAAATTGCTAATTTTCAAGGTACCTGAGCATGAGCATGTGTGTGGTCTGTCAAAGGTGAGGCACAGTCTATGGCTTCCTGGAGATCTCTTACAGAATCTTTAAGAGCAGAACCTAGACTCTCTCCCACAAGGTGCTTCTAAGACTCTTACTGAAGACTGAAGGAAATGAATGGACATGGGGTAGGTGAAAGAGGAGAAGATTCTATATCATTTTACACATTCCCATAGATGACACAGGTCAAAAAGATTTTTTATATTTAGAGAAATAGCTTCCTAATAATTTTACAGATTTTGCAATGGTTTGATAATTCTTCTGAATAATCACAAATGCAAACTTACTCAAATCTGAGTCAATTAGTTTTGTGAACGCATGCTCCCTCTTTAAGAAAATTGATGTGCCCAAAAGATTTTTTAAAAATCATGACCATCTTTGTTACTCCGTGCAATATTAAATATTTTGATTTATGTATACTGTATGTTTTGTCTGGTTGATAGATATGTTTAACAAAAAATAATTTTGAACTACATTATCTTCTTGATATGGCAAAGGGTATTTTGGACATCTCTATTGTCAATGAAAATAATTTGATAAAATTAAAACTCAAAATTAAAAAAATAAACAGCATTTAAAAACAAGTGTGTATGGTGTGTGTGTGTGTGTGTGTGTGAGAGAGAGAGAGAGAGAGAGAGAAAGAGGGGGGAGGGAGAGAGGGAGAGCAACTCAGAGAGATACTATTACATTTTAAAGGCATGCCTGTAGGTTCTCATAAAACTCATTGTTCTTGATTTTAGATCCTTTAAACATCTGGATCTTTAAAGGTAAAATGGAACTAGAAAGAAATTTATTTAATACCAGTGAGTGGACACCATATTAAACACCTGAAATGTGTAAGAAAAATACAGTTCTAGATTCTAAAATCCCACCTGAGTTCAATCTTTGACATTCTAAGTAGAATAACAAAGCTGATGTTGTCTGTTACTGCCCTTGACTAACAGAGGTGGGAACATGATGCATAGACTTTTGGAATTATTTAAAGTGCATTAGTTTACAATTCTTTACATCCAATTCTTTCCCTGACAAAAACCTTACTATTAAGTAAGAAAAATTTAAAGCTCAGTGTTTTCAAGAATTCTAGTAGCATTTATGCTGTTTAAAAAAATAAATTGCATTCTTGCCTGTAAGCAAAGGTGAAAAATGTATGTAATATGTATGGTCATTCTTTTCTATACCTAACTGAGTCATTTTTACCATTCCTAATTCGCTGAGTCCCAGAGGCTCCCTGAATGCAGAATGAAACATTTCCCCTCTGCTTACTGGCTTCAGTTATTCAAAGCAATTTGCCCAATGTTACACCTGAACCAATGTGGTGAGTAGTTTGTATATTACTTTTTAGAATCCAAGACACAATACAATCTTTTCAGTTACTCAGGGCAAGCATTACCATATAACTAGAATAAATAATGTTACAAATGATTGGAGAGTTGCTGAGAGACTCTTTTCCATTGACCTTTTTTTTCATCTTCCCTGAGGCCTAAAATTTCCCTATTAGAAAGGCTTTGTCTCAGAAGTATGAGACCAGAATGCAAATGCATGAATAAGAGATTAAGTTCAAAGCCATGGTCTTTTTATGCCTCTTCATGTAGATGGAGTTCCACAGCCTAGCAAGAACTTGAGAACAGTGTGAAATATTGCCATGTGCTTATAAACACAGGGGAGGAGGGCAATTCCTGTTGTCCATGCCCTACTTAACTTATTCAGAGTATGCATGAAGGGCTGTGGAGATTTACATGGCCACAGGGTGGTAGATACAGACCTTACCACAACTGACTCCATGATGGAAGTACCATTCAGGTGTATGAATGTGTGCTGTCCACTTTCCCCCGGTTGTCCTTACCCTGCCTCTCTCTATGTGTCTTCTTGTATGTTTGTATCATTTCTGTTTCCCTGTTTTGACCAGTGGCTTTTTCTTGCACAACAACCGCCGAGTTAAGACCTATGTGCTCACCCGTTAGGGACACAAATTCTTTTGGCTCTGTCATATTGCCCAGAAAAACAAACAAAAAGCAAACAAGCAAGCAAGCAAACAAACAGACAAACAAACAAACAAAAACAAGCAAGCAAGAAAGCAAGCAAAACAAACAAGCAAGCTTGCCACCTTTTCTACTTCTAGATCTGCCTGTTTGTTTCATTACTTGGCTTCTGCTTATGGTTAGGATTCGTACCTGTGTGGAGACAGAAAGAGGCTGTGCCTCACATAGAGGGACTCCTACCATCTAAGAGGAATGTACAGTAGGAAGAGAAAATAGCTTCCCCAGTGAATATTTTCTCTGTTTCCAGCTTGCTCTAAGCATCCCTAGAGGAAGAAACGGCTGGACTCCCTACACCAGCTACCCCAAAGAGGAAGTTTCACTCATTTCTTTTACTCTCTCTTTTTTATTAGATATTCTACATTTACATTTGAGAAGTTATCTCTTTACCCCACCCTGCTCCCATACCCTCCCCCACTCCAGTTGCCTTAACAAAGGTGCACTCCCTTCTGATCACTCTCTCCACCCCATTGCCTTGGCATTCCCCTACATTGGAAAAACGTGCCCTCTGGAATAAAAGCCTCTTCTCACATTGATGCCAGACACTGCTATCTTCAGCTACATACACAACTGGATCAAGAGGTCTCTCAAAGTCCACACAAAGGTTTGTGTTTTATTCCATGGGAGTTTTGGAGGGTTTGGTTGGTTGAAAATGTTATTTTCTCATGAGATTGCAACCCCTTTTAGCTCCTTAGGTCCTTTCTCTAGCAACCTCCTTGGCATACCCACGTTCAGACCAATGGTTAGCTGTAAGCATGCTCAGCTGTATCTATATGACTCTAGCATAGTCCCCGAGAGGGCATCTCGGTCTGCTTCCTGCCAGTAAGTACTTTTTGGGACCAGCTATAGTGCTTGGATTTGGTAATTTCATATGTGGTGAATCCCCAGGTGAGGCGGCTTCTGAGTGATCTTTTCTTCAATCCCTGTTCCTCTATTTGACCTTGCATTTCCACACATGAGAGTTTTGTTCTCTTTTTTAAGAAGGACTGAGGCATCCCCATTTTGGCCTTCCTTCTTTTTGAGCTTCATAATGTCTGTGAATTATTTCTTGGGTATTGGGTATTCAGGGCTTTTGGGGGCTAGTATCTGCTTATCAGTGAGTGCATACCATGTGTGTTCTATTTCATGATTTATATATACTTTTTTTCAACCAAATGATCCACAAAACCCATTATTCTCTGAAAGAAAACAAAAACAAAAACTAAAAAGACTACCCTGGGCCAAGCAGGGAGATTGTTGTCAGACAAGGCACCCTGGGCAGATGGATATTCCCTTCTGTCCATCACTGACCAAGGAGACTTTAAACAAACTTTACTATTTTTTTTTCAAGATTAAAGACAGCTGCTAAAGAATAAATTCTTTGTCACCAAGTTTTATCTTTAGGCTGAAGATATTAGAAAAAGTCATAAAAGTTAGAAATTTTTAAAGGTATATGTTATTCTCAGTTGCTGGAGGCAGCTCAAAAGGTGATTAATAACAGAGAATTGATTGGGACAAGACTTTTACATCACCTTCTCGGTTCATGAAACACAGACTACAGATACACAGCAAAATTTGAGGGTCTTACCCTCTTTCAGGAAAAACCACCTCCTGGGACTGGCCCAACACCTAACCAACCAGTTTGGCTGTCCCTGTCCAGATTAAACAATACTCATTGAACCTGGAAATAAAAGAAGACATTGTAGTTCATATTGCTTGGCTTAAAGAGACAGGCATTCCTGTTCCCTGACAGTCACCCTGGAATATGCCTCCCTTGCCTATGAAGAAATCTGAGACTTCAGATTCTCAAGAATCTAATTCTTCCAGGGAAACAGGTGTTAATTGTCTTGGGTTTGAAAGATGCAATCTTCAGCTTCTAATTGGGAGAGGTCAGCCAACTCATCGTTGCTTTTAAATGGACCAACCTAGTGGGAGGTTGCTGTGGACCAGGTTTCCCTTGTATTTAAGATACTAAATGTAGACTTCCTGTCCTTTAATCAGAGGTTTCTTGGGAAAATAGATTTTAAAAGGGCCTGTAAGGGACTGCTGCAAGGGTTATAGGCCTTGGGCTAGTAAATGTTAGTTATACGTAGACACCCAGCCCTGTACTACATAGGAATAGGAACTAACCATACTGTCAGCCCATTGACTTCCAACAACAACAACAACAACAGCAAGAACAAGAAACAAAAACAAACAAACAAACAACCTAAAATATCAATAACAAAAACAAAAAACTCACTTTGACTAGGGTTAGCTCAAATTAACATTAGAGGACTTGTAAGGGGCTAAAACATTTTTAATATTTAAAACCTTTATCTAGGCACCCTTTCATGCTGATGGCTGATATTCTGCCATATGGGCTAGTTCTTCTGGATAACAGCAATATTACCATCCCCCTGAGACTATTTGGTGGACATGCACCAGCGGTTTCATTAAATATGCATCTTCTGACACTTTACAAACTGAGAAAGTTGATCAGGACCTAGAGGTATTAACACAACAGTTATATTCCCTTGTAGATATGATCCTACAAAATTGGAAATATTTATACTTACTTCTCATAAGATAAGGAAACTATGTCTAACTTTGGGAAAGAAAGTATTGTTTCTATGCCAATTGATCAGAAATAACTTTAAAAAATCTTGTTATGTTTGGAAAAAGAAATTCAGAAAGAGAAAGGGACAAAGGCTTAAATCAGATCATTGATCTGTTCTCCTGCCTAACTACTTTGCTCTCAGCACTGACTGGGCCTTTGCTTCTCATTCTGGTTGCATTGACAGTCAGCCTCTCCATTTTAAATTGTATGGCAAATTATGTATCAATTAACAGACTTAATTGCTCTTAGGACTAACTACCCCTTTTTAGTGTAGGATGAGTCCTTGATTTCAATCCTTCACTAAGAACAGAGGAAAACAGATTTTAGTAAGCTCCTAGACTTTAGCACTACTGATGCCATGATGGAAGTACCATTCAAGTTGTAAAACTCAGCATGAAGACTGACAAAACTGAAACAAAGACCTAATCCATCAAAGTCCATAGTTATGGAAAAGTCTCTCAATGTACTAATCTTGCCTTTTCTGGCTTCTATAGCTGTTCTTGTTAACTAAAGTATGTCAAACTGGGACATGTTTTTGGTGCTTAAAAGCTTGCCCTAGGAAAGGCTTGAGACTACACTGGGGTGCAGGATACCCAGTGTAGCAAGCAGCTGACAGCTAGCTGACAAAGACATTCCATTGGCTTGATCCTGTTTCAGATCTCTTTGGTGTCTACCTCACAATGGTAAGTAGAGATAGAGACTCTTATTTAAGTCACTGATAGAAGATTCAGGCCTTTCATTCTTCCTGGCTGAATTAAGTCTTCCTGAAACTCTTTGCCACAATTTTGTTCTATTTCTCAGGCTGTTCTTTCTGATCAGATCTCAGCTTCATGATTTTCTTCTGGTCTTCAAGACTCAGCTAAAGGACTACTTGTTTCTGCACCCCTCTTCTGGCTTTGATTCCTGTCCTCTCTTCTGTGATTGGTTAAGTGCTCCCTCATGCCTATTAATATAATAGCTGGCTTCTCTTACAATGTTTATTAATGGTGTATGAACTCCTTATACCAAAGCCCTACAGTTCTGTGTTCTTCCTTAAAGGTCTGTCATGAGTTTTCAATACACGTACAGCATATGCATTTTAGTATTGTTATTCTGTTCCCCTGCTTACCTTCAATATATGAAGCTGAACATTCCTTGACCATTCTTTTTAAATATCCACAGTATTTTATTTTCTAGATAGTTCACTCTTTTACATTTTTTCACCAGTTCAGTAAGGGGTCTTTACTCCCCTAGCTGTGTAAATGTTAGCAGTTTTTCAGGAGTATGCCTTTGACTTTCTTTTCTTCTCACTTTACACCCACTCTCCTTAGTTTTCTTCATACATACAGCATTGACTACAAACAATGCTGACTCTCGAATACCTCTGTCAAATTTAAAAGAAGTAAAAACAAACAAACGAACAAACAACAGTAACAAACAAACTTGTCTTCCCAAAAGCCCATCTGGAAAATTTCAAATTTCCCTACTGTCTCCCACATCCAGTGTGTCACATTTAATTGGCAGGTAGAAGCTGAAAATGAGCAATTTTCTTCCCCTGCCCTTACTTCTAGAGAAATGGATCGGTTGAAGAGACGCCCTATGTGAATTTCCTCATGGGGGTTTAGGCTCAGAGGTGTAGGAACACATCACTGCCCTGCAGGGAATTCACATGTCAGTGGTGAGATCCTTTCTTTTCAGAATGTATCCTTTCCCACAGTAGCCATCACAAACCATCCATGTTATTCTTGTTTTTTCTTTACTCCCATACACCCCCCTTTCCTTCCTTCCTCTTCTTATCTCCATTTCCAGCTCATCAAAAGGCATTTCTATACGGGGGCACTATATTTTGTGGTAGACTATCATTCTACCTGACTCAAAATCTGAAGGCTCAGGCATAAGAGTGATCTGGCTGCAAGATTTGCTTGAGTTTGATTGTCATAGATTGTCAGGATTGTGCGAGCTGAGCTGGTTGGCTATGCCATTGTTCCTGCTCTCCGTGGGCATGCTATGTGCATCTTTTCTGGAGCTGCTCACTCAGATGTAGAAAATGATCTTCCCCATTAGAAGAGGACGTTCTTCAGTCAAGGGTATGAGGTATCTTCACTCTCCTGCTGAACCCTCTAAAGAGCTCAGAAGATTTCAAAGACTTAATGTGCTTACTTAAAGGAACGTTCCTAGAAAACTGATATTTTGTAAGATCTCCCAACTGGATTTTCACTCAAAAAATCTTCAGGTAGGAACGGGAAGGGCCATTTGATCTTGATTTGATTTCTGTATATTCACTTACTCTGGGAGCTATGTGGAGAGACAGATGAATAAAACAAATATTTGATTAACTGTGGCTCCCTATCCAATATAATCTCTAAGTAACTTTACATTAAATTAATTTTGTGTGTACATGCCTGTATGTGAGTATGTGTGTGTGTGTGTGTGTGTGTGTATGTAGATGCATATGCACATAGGTGTGCATGTAGGTATGTACATGTGGAAGCCAGAGTTGACTTTGGGTGTCTTCTTCAACCACTCTCTACCTTATTTATTTAGTTATCTTTATAAGAAAGGTCTCTCCTTGAGCATGGAGCTTACCCATTTGCTTGGAATGGCTGGTAGCAATTCTGGAGGATCCTCTTATTTCTGGGACATAGAAGCTTGCCTACTCTGGGATAACAGGGATCACAGGTGTTGCCATACAGTTGTCCTTTTGTTGCTGTTGTTGGCTTGTTTTGTTTTGGTTTTTGACTTGAGATTGAATTGAAGTCCTCATGTTTGTGCTTGTTCAGCAGACACTTCATTTAACTGAGCTATCCCCTTGTATCCATTTTTTTTTATTTTAATTGACACATAGTAAGTATTCTGCGGTATAATGTAATATTTTAATGCATATATACTATGTCTAATGATCAGATCAGGGTAACTGGTAGATCCATTATTATAAATATTCTTTTTGTGGAGAACATTCAAAAGTACCTCTACTTGTTTGCTTTTGCTTTGTTTGGATCTATTGCTATTATTGTTTTGTTTTGCCTTGTTTTAGACAGACTAGGTAGTCCTGGATGGTCTGGAACCAGAAATGTTAATCAGGCTTAAACTTGAAGAGACCCACCTGCCTCTGTTTCCCAGGTACTTAAGTGCCATTGTGCCCAGCTTCTACTGGCTTTAAAAAATATAAATTGGCTTTTCTCAACCACAAGTATCCTCTTATGCTGTCTAGTTTTTTCACTGAGTGACAAAATACCTCTGAGATAAAAAAAAATAAAAAATTAGATGAGGAAGGGCATTCTTGGCTCATGTCTTCCACAGTACAGTCCACATGGACAGAAGGGCAAGCACATGCTTTTACCTGCTGAACTGTCTTTTCAGCCCAACTTATCTTCTCCTTTCTTGGATTTCGTCCCATCAACGAGGAAAATAACTAACATATCATTCTTTTATTCTTTTCTTCTATATGACTGCCCCCTCCATTTTTGATTTACAACATTTTCTCCTTAAGAACACAAATTCAAGATAAAAAAAATTAATGTAAGAAAAAAGTCTTGTTTGACAAGGCACTCTCCCAGTTACTGGTGGAAATTGAGGATATATCAGTCTTGATCTGGAGTGTTCAGATCCATGCCACTTTTGATCACGGTTCTTAAGGCCTCTACATAGCAGTAATCAGCACTGAGAACTGTTCCAGAACAGATCAAAGCTTCACACTGCTGAGTCCTGGAATTAAGTACTTGCATTTTCACACGTCCACGATCATGCATAAACAACCTGAAGAGGATGCTAAAGGAGATAAGGTGAAGAATGAGACACAGAGAATTACTCCAAGATTATCCGCTAAACCTATGCTTCTAAAGCTGGAGTCCCAAATGGCCTCTGCAAAGAAGTGGGGAAGGGGGAAAAGTTGATGATGGGAGATTGTGTATCCTTCTGCTGAATATAGAGATGCCAAGTCAGACCAGGCTAAGAAAGCTGAAGGTGTGGGAGATTCCAAGTAAAGTATAAGGATTATCAATAACTCTGTCTTCTCATACCAAGGCAGATTGTAGACTTTTGTTTTACTTTTTCAAAAGCTATGATGTTAGCACATAGAAATCTTCATTGCTAGGGGGCAGGGAAGTAACATATGTCACAAACTGTCTTCCAAGCTGTGTTGATGAGGGGAAACCTCCTTTTCCTGCTGATTTTGAAAGACTCCTCCTGGCTCCCAGGAAAGACATCTCAGTGTTGACATACGTGGCTATCATGGCACAGAATGCCATGGGGTGCAGGAAGAATAAGTTCATTTTTTAATCTCCTTTTTCTTTTTCTAGAATATTCACTAGATAAAAGAAGAGACCCTATTAGGACTTGCCCTGTTTTTTTTTTTTTTTTTTTTTTTTTTTTTTTTTTTTTTTTTTTTTTTTTAACCAGTTTATTGAGCAGTCAAGACTTTCCAGTGACATCATTGGGTGGTCCTCAAAAGAGTCAGTTTACTTTCTAAAAGACTGTGAATCTTTAGACAAATAATTCTACGATTTTCATTTTATTAACTGAAAGTCCAATTTGACTTGTGAAAAGCTGTTAACATCCTTAATGTGAAATGCCACTCCTCATTCTGAATCTCCTGTGTCAAAGTAGCAAAGGAAGATTTTATTGGATGCTACAGCATTTTTTGATCTTAGTGGTTCATTTAAGAAGAGACTTTGGAAGTCCTTGTATACTATTAATGACTGGGTACCCATGTCTTGCTTGAAATACCATGACTGATTATGAAAAATATCTTTAATAAACCTGGGTACAGTTTGACTTGGGAAAAATACTTCTGCCTAGAGGAATTGGCAAAACTTTTCCCTGAAATTATTACTAATTAAATACAATCTTTTATTGAACCTTGCAGAGCCTCACAGTACAACATTACTACAGGACCAAATTTTCAGCCCTGACATCTAGTCCTTTAGATTCTACAAGCCTTTTGCTTTAGAACAAAAAATAAACAACACAAAATAAAAGAACAAAAACAAAAGATTCAACTCCATAAAATCCAGTTTATAAGATTTACGCGAGAGGGCTTTTTAGAAAACTTCTCTCTTGTGAGATTTGCCAGAGACCTTTGACTTCCAGCAGCCAGTCTAAAAGGGTAGAGGTCTCCTTTAAGGTGAATTTTGGAAAATTTCAGATATTGCTGTTGAAATATTTTTTTTCTACGTTGTGTTCCTTTTGTTCAAATAAAATTCAAGGGACCTAAACAATTTGTTTGGGTAGAAAATCATAAAAGGATTTCCAGTGAAGTGTGTCTTCTAATTTCAAGAATACAAGGACCCAAAATGGGACACTGAACAAGTATATAACCCTGTGTTCATATCCCATGGGCCTTCCACTGTCACGCAATGGAAGACTTCAGAACAGTAAATAAGGAGCTACACCATTGGGGAGAGCTAATAAAATCTTGTTGACTAATCTAGGCTGAGAATCCAGTTTAAATAAATATATACTGCATAACTAAATTCATGTGAAGTTTTAAAAAATGAGCCCTAACCACTTACAGTGATAGAGGTAAGAACCACAGTGCTGAGACTTTATTCTATGTAATCACTTACTGGTTATAAGAGGTGTGTGCATGTATGGTAACTCCCAGAGCTGAGTGTCAGATCTAAATATTCCATGGATACTGATATGTGTACTGAGAAGACATTAAGTACAGTTTGTAACTTTTATCTCGGTTCTGAGTGCAGGAGCCAGCATTTCTGCCTTCATGCTGTGTGGACACTTTAGCTTCTCTATAAAGCCCTTACCAGCAAGGCTTACTGGCTCACCTGTATTTCTGTATGGCCTAGCCCAACACTTCCTATAGAAAAGTGACTTTGTGAATGTATTAAATGATGACAAATGTCATCTAGACTCCCAACCATGAATGTTAGCCACCGTTTCTTACACATCCATTGGGAAATTATTAAATAGGTGCGAATTTGCATAACTCTCACCACTTGTCAAAGTTTCAGATGGAAAAAATGTGGCAAATTCTCCTACCTGCACTGATTCAAGTTCAAGGTAAATGTTCTTAAGATTGAAGATTATAACTTACATAAATGTTTAATAAATCTTCAAACGTCTGGCACCGTGATCAAAGAGGCTTGTTTTCTAAATCTGGAAAGGGCCCAGGTCTCTACAGTTAAGCTCACCATCACAAATGTCAGCTTTTGAACTTACACATAGTAGTGAAATATGTGGTATCTGTATTTTGGTGCTTAATATATTTAATTCATATAACATATGTCGAGTTAATGTTATCTTGACATATCCTAGAATCACCTAATATGAGTATTTGTTGAATAATATAATTAAAAAATGAGTAATTATTTATCAGGTCAGACTATAGATATCTTGATTGTCATAATTGATATAAAAGTGCCTGCCTTCCTCTAGATTCTACCATTTTCTAGATTGTTTATCTTGGGCCATCACACATTGTTTTTGCTATACTTCCTTAATTAGGAGTGAGATCTGTGTTTAGCGGTAATACTGTGTGGAATATCAAGAAATCCTGCCTTGCTTGATTTCTTTCAGTGATCAACTGTGACTTAGAAGTATAAGATGAAATAGACATTTTTCCCCAGCTTGCACACAAAAGAAGTCTGAACAACATGATACCACCTGTGTCCTTCAATGGAACTGAAAAATGACCAAATTTAATAGATAAATAGTAGTTTATTTTACATTTATAGTTGTCCAATATTATGTTAGCATTGTTTCTCTCTCTCTCTCTCTCTCTCTCTCTCTCTCTCTCTCTCTCTCTCTCTCTCTCTCTCTCTCTCACACTTACTATTCGATTCTACATCCTGTACTTCAAGAATCTGTTTCTGTGATAGATTACATAGTAATCACAATTTGATTAGTATTGCATCAAGTATAAGCTAGTTTTCTACTCTATTTTAAATCTGGGCTGACTTTAGGACTTGATTTGGTTCACAGAATGATATTGGTATGACAATGTGTAAGTTGCGAGGTAGGCTAAAGATGCCTGAAACATTTCATGTTCTCTTACAGCTCTACCACTACAATGTTAATAACTTCTGGTTAGTTCACCAGAGGATGAGAAGCCACAAGGTCTGGCAAGGTATTATGCTATCTTAGTGAACTTATTAGAGAGCCTATTAATATATTGACAGGTAGGTTGAACTCAATTGAGAATAAGCCAGGTAGTGAAATCTCAGTGAAGATCAAGCCACAACGTTTGCCCACAAAATCTTAAATTGGGGTTTCTTCACTTTAATTATAATTGCTGTTTGAACAGAATGGTTTTTGGATAACTGTCTTTGGCACTTTGTGATATTTAGAAGCACCTTTAGACTTAATCGCTTGACGCTTGTAACACTATCACCTATAAACAGTGACAACTAAAAATGTCTTCAGACATTGTAAAATACTGTCCTTCCCTCAAATGGCTGAAGATAGATAACTTCAAATCATGGGAATTGTTTAAACTTCAAAGCTGTTTGTACATGGGGTGTGGGAGTTTCATTCTGCAGTTTCATCTTTTATCTAGTCATGTTCTTATTGTCTTAGGTTTATAAGAACTAAATTGCTGGCAACTGTTTAGCTAAGTTTCCTACTTCCAGTGGCCACTTTTTCCCACTGTACACACTTCCATCAGTGGTTAAACAAACAAACACAAACACACAAACCGGATCTTAAAGTCTCATGTTAAGTACACATCAATGGTTTCTCCTTGCTTACTCTGCAAGATTCCAAGTTGCCTGCATAAGGAATTTTATTATCTAGTTTCCACCACAAGCCACTTGAGGAAGTTTGTGTGCACTTTTATAGAACATTTTGTAAAATTGAAATATTTACAGAGATAGGTCCTGATATACTATAACTTTTATATCCTCGACCATTCAGTATGCTGTTTGGCCTTAACTTTTTCTGTTTGAAAAACACATTCTTCTTTTAGAAATAAGCATTTTGTCACTGTGTGCAGGATTAATAGATCTATTAATAAAGCATCTTGACCTTCCTTAGTGAAGGGATGGATACTTGATTAAAAGTAGGCTAATCAGCATCTCCTCTGAGATGTACCTGATTGAACTGCATGATACAAATCAGTATGAGCAGAGTTTCTTCATCTTAAGGCATCCAGGTTACTCCTGCACAATACTCTACTCCCTGATTCACTGATTTTCCCTTATTTTTAAGACTCGTGCAGGCTGCTTGGCTTGTCTGTGTCTATGATCCTACACACCTATTTTTCTTGCATTCTTTATACGTTTTGTTACTTGAAAAAAAATCCTAAGTGTTCTCTCTGCCTAAATTGTTTTTCTCACTCTAAGGAAATTGAAGCATGAGTAAAGTAACCGTGGGTAGATATAGCTGATATGCCTTCCATGCCAGGAGGAACATGGACAACGCATGTTAGCTTTCTGTCTAAATTGGTGCATGTTTCTCTGAAGTGTCTCCTCAATAGGAATTTATTAAACTCTGTTTCTGGTCCAAAGAAAATCAAAGATGGAAAGTGACAAAATCAATAATCCAGAGATGCTAGTCCTTAGGAACTTGAAATGGTCCTATAGATATCCATTCAGAATGAAAAAGACCTTCTCCCGGTCAACTTTTAAATACAGTTGACAAATTCTCTGTGACCCATTTGGGAAAAAATTAGTAACTGATTCATGATTTTAATAGCTGGATCAGCCATTGTGAAACTCTGTCTGTACTCTACTGAGGAAAGCTCCTTGAAAGTTATTTTCCAGTAACGGGTATTTTTTTCAAACTACCTTTTACCTTTATTATAAAATATGAACTCAAGTTAATTTGTAGTTATTGAACAAACCACTGTGTATTTTCTTAAACAATTTATAAAAAGTCTCATATAAAATTGAGAACTTATTTTATTTTGTGTTTACATATATATGAAAAAATACAATTTAAAATTTTTTTATTTATGTATGAAGCATTGCACTAAAAATCTGACAATTATACAGATTCTTTCAGGAGGAGACCTTTGTTTTGATGTATGTGACTATCATTGCATTCTACAACTAATAAATGCAATCAATACCAGACATATTCACATGAAAATACCTGTGTTCTTGTAGGGTTAAATGTGTGTGTGTGTGTCTGTGTGTGTGTGTGTGTGTGTGTGTATGTATGTGTGTGTGTGTGTATAAAACTTTGTCTATGTGGTTATTTGAGCAATGTCACCATAAGTATTAGAACAATGAATCTTTGGTTATGGTTGGGAAGGTAATAGAACCTTTAAGAGGTAGAGCCTTGATAAAGTAACTATATCACTGAAGAAAGAATTTGGAAGTTTATGGCTCCTTATCCAGTTTCTGTTCTCTGTTTTCTCTATGCCTGTGGCTGGAAATGTGATCTTTCTTCTTCTTGCTTCTACCGCCATGCCTGTCACTTTGTTGCCATCCTCATCCCCGTAGTAGACTCTTTTTTCTCTTCTACTGTAAGCTAATCTAAATGCTTTCATCTGTAAATTACTTTAGGTCATTGTACTTTATCAAAGCAATGGGAAGCTAACTCATATGCTACAAATATGTGAACACTCATACACATACACACATACACAGACACACCCAGACATACCCACACAACTCCTTAGGGTGCCCTAGGTACTAACAAATTTATATCCATTTATTCCAAGAGTGGGTCATTAAGTAGTTTAAAGATCATGTTGTTTGATGCCAATTCAAGTTTATAATCACATATATAAGCAGAGGTAATATTAGAAACTTTTTATTAATTTTCTTAAGTTTTTGAGAGACATAACATGCCTTTCCATATAGTTATCAGTGCTATTTATCTAGTGTTTTTTCTATACACTGACCTGGAATCTGGGTACATGCGTAGCCTCATTGTAGTATGTGGGCTGCAAGCCTGTTTTTAAATTGTAAGTTCTAAGCAGATATATCATGCATAGCATTATTTCTAGTACAATAATGTGATAGCTAGTATAAAATCTTCAGTATTCTTTTTGGTTTCAAATTAACCATTGACATTTTGGATATTTCTTCAGGAAATAGTGTAAACATAGCAAATTCATAGAAACTGCA
The DNA here is from genome assembly GCF_963924665.1 of Micromys minutus. Classification (NCBI taxonomy): domain Eukaryota; kingdom Metazoa; phylum Chordata; class Mammalia; order Rodentia; family Muridae; genus Micromys; species Micromys minutus. The sequence continues at coordinate 1,833,438 of NC_137973.1, read as the reverse complement.
AAAGCAACAATTTTGTGAGTTGCTTTGAGTTATTGAGACAGCCTCATTCTGAAATCTAGGACGGCATAAAATTCATGTAACTATCAGAGCTGGCCTCAAACTCACAAAATATGTCTTAGCCTCCTGTGTTGAGCATAGAGGTGTGAGCCATCATACCAGCATGGAGTTGTTTTAACCCAACGAGATACTGTCTTTATTGGAACAAAATATTCCTTTTTCTTTCCTATAACTTCTATATTCCTGCTACATTTTTTGTCCTGGAGGCTAGCCTTTCCTTTTTCTTTTAAGCCACACTGGACATGCATGAAGAAATACTTAATGTCCTATTACGTCTCTTGCTCTCGTGTGACAACTTGTTCCCTTATGGCTTTGTTGAATGCACATGTAGTTGTTCCATTTCTCTTTTTACCTCAAAAAAAAAAAAAAAAAAAAAAAAAAAAAAAAAAAAAAAAAAGAAAGAAAGAAAAAAAAAAAAAAAACCCCGAAGGCTTGAAAATGTCTTCAACAACTCTAACCATATGAAACCCCATTCCTAAGAGCTAGACTAGAAAAAAACCTGCCCATACTATCTACCACATTTTTCTGTAGCGTTTAAACTCATTTCTTCTCACCCACACAACACATGCTTTTCATATCTTGGCCTGCTTTCTATCTTCTGGTCACAGAAAGGGAGTAGATAAACTTTGACCCCAGCATTTAGTAAATAGTTTTCTTCATTCAACCTTTACCTTTATAAAGCAGCTCCTAAGCAAAAGCTGTTATTTTGACTTTGATGTCCAACATCCTTTTCATGGAGAAGATAGAAGTAACATGGCTCACATGCGGGCATGACACATATTTGACCCAAATATTTTCTACATTTAGCAAAAACTGTGTCCTGAATTTTATCAAAATTCTCTTACATCTGGTCCTCATGGTAGCACACTTGAATTGCTTTTATGATGTTTGGAGTGCTGTTGCCTGGTAAGTTTCAGAATTTTAGAGGAGTTGTTTGCACCTTGACAAGAATTTCAAGAAAGCCTCTTCTACTTTTTCCATTTAACTTGCGCTGAGTGGCCCAACAGTGACCAAGGAAGGCATCCAGCAGAGGAGAAGAAGGGTGGGGGTCAGGTCAGTAATAATGAGGAAGGAAACGAATTGGAACAGTTTGTACCTCCCTGCTTCCATTGGCGACAGGGGCAGCACTGAGGGTTTCGTGATTTTGAAAATTTGAAATGTACGGATTTAAATATTTTTTTATTTCTAGGGGAAAGCCCACTTTTTTTTTTCTGAGAGATACTAACCTTTCCTTTATGATTGTCTGGTAAGAAAAAGGAGAGTACATAAATATAGTGGAATAGTTTGTTTCTTACTGATTTGCTAAAGTGCTGGAAATATTGAAGTGAAAAGCCTTTCCAAGGCTTTCGTACTGGGTAGTGATGTCTGAATAGTCATGATGTCCAGGATCTTGGATACTTCAGTGGCTTCCTACTGATTATAGAATGTTTCTTAATGTAACCTCTGTGTACTTCAGAAATAAAAGCGATGCTAAGTTGTTTTTTCTTTAATATTTAGATGTAATGTTTCTCTACATAAGACTTATACCTCAGAACTCAGATGCCGCAGCACACAAGTGCTCTGTACCGGATTTTTTCCTTTCCATACAATTTTTTGTTGTTGTTGTTGTTTAACTGCATTTTATACGGGTATAAAAAAGTAATAAGTGAAACTGTTTTGATTGGATAGAGAACAGTGATTCTAAACCAAATTCCAATCCCCTTTCTTGAGCTTTGATACTCATTTATGGCACACAGGCAATAGAACACCCTAGATGTCAAACCAGACAGATTTTGAGTTACATACTTCTTTTATTTTTCTTGTTTAAGTAACCTTAGATAATCTCTATCCAAGCCCCAGTTTCTTCTTTAAAAACCTAGCTTCAGAGAATAAAATTATTATTCCCTGAAATGTTGTATGTGAGTACAGTGAATTTTGATCTTATTCACTCCCAGGTTCATTCAGGGACCCCAAACATGGCTCCCTCCAAATTCATGCTCTTATCTTGTAAAAAAGAAAATAGCCTATTCAGCTCAATTATTATGACTCTGTTGGTATGTATGATGCATCTAACAAGGTGATGAGGCCCAAGGGAGTTTTGACTTGAGAGTCACAGGAAATGTTTTTCAACCTTTCAATTAAATTAAGAGATTTTATAATATGATTTCTCAGGGTTTTTCTTTGGAATGAATAATTTAACTTGTACATAAGATAAATCATTCACAGTGTGGGATGAAAAGTTGTGGCATGGTGTTGGTGCATGTGTGTGTGTGTGTCTGTGTATATGTGTTTGTGTGTGTGTGTGTGCGTGTGTGCATGCACACATGCATGTGCATGAGTATGTATGTGTGTGAGTGTACATGCAATTATTTTTCACAGGAAACTCATAAATAATTGCAGTCTTTTCTCAATCCTGGAGAAATGCAGCAATGAGCCACTTAGATTGTGCATTTTGATGTTGTTTAATTAAGAAGCATGCTATTTACAAAATTACTCTGAAAAGAGAAATGTGTTATGACTGAGGATAACTTCTTGTCTAAAACACAGATTTGAGTTTTACTATCAGATTGGAAACATCTGAGAAAACCTACTCCATAATGTTCAAGTTATTTTTATTGCACAGATAAAATTCTTTTCTATGTGCATAGAAATGTTTAGAATTTAAATATGTATAGTTAACTATAATTTTAAAAAAATCTCTTGATCTTAGATTCAGAATAGCAGTTTAGCTGAAAGTAAAAAAAAAAAAAATGCATTGCGAGATTGTCAGTTTTATAGTTTTAAAAAGAAGTAAAAGGTTATTGATACCAGGAAAATCTTTGTGGCATTTGACATCATACTCTTATGAGTAAAATATTTTGAGTAAATACAATTAATATACACTCTGTCTAGTTAATTATATTATTTTTGCATATGGCATTATAAAATATACACATAAATAACAAAGTTACATAAGAAAAGAAATTCATGTGTCTTAGAAAGTACACACAATCACCACAGATTGACAAAATTCACTGCAATCATTTTCTTGATTCTATAGTTTTTTAAGGTTCTGGAGAGTTTCTCCAGGGCTGGAGGTTCATGCAGTACGGTTCCTGAAGCCATCTACCCAAAGAAGCTTGACACAGTAAAAGAGTTCCTCAGACACAGGGTACTCCTCTGTTTTCACTACACAGCACAATCACCTCTCTCTTAAGACTACTGCTCAGTATCAACCTAAGGCCTTAGTATCAGTGTTCTGGTGGGAGGACAGTTCAGGCTCTGGTATTTTAAAAGATTTACCTAAGACAAGTTGTCATCAGTTGGGCCTTTCATTCACTCTCCTAGATCCTTGTTTGAACATTGATAGAACTTTTAGGGCAAAGTGACTGAGGGCCCAGCTGCATTGGCTGGAAGGTCAGTGATGGAAGCAAGGATCTGTTTGTTCAGAGATGGATTCCAGGATCTGGGAAGGTGTTCTTTTCAGAAAACTAGCAGCTGTGCCATGTGGTGCCAGAGATGCCAAACAGAGACCTAAGTTGGGACTGCTTTGGGAGGTTTGGTCAGTGCTCAGGATGCTGCTGGGGCTGTGATCCCACTGAGCAAGCAGGAACAAGGACTTTCTTTTTCAGCTTAAATTAATGTCATTCCTATGTCATTAGGACTTCCACAGCCTGGGGATGCTTAGGGAAACTCCAATTACAGCATTAACGTTATAACAATAACCAACCTTTACTCACAGCTTCACAAGATACAAAGCTCCTTTTGTGTATATCATGCTATTTGACCCACACTTCATCCCTGGGAGGTAGCTGGATGAATGCTATTAGTTCCATTTTGCAAAGAAAAATAATGAAGTTCAGAAATGGCACATATCTTTCTGAGTTCATACATATAATTAAAGTCAGAGCAAGAAAGCAACTTGGATTGCTCATTCTTCAACTTCTTTGCTTTTCACCTGATTCTTTCAGCTCAGACCATGCTTGTTAATGGTGTGACTTTATTTGGACATTGACTTATTTGGACTAGAGTTACTTCAAAGTCTGTCATTGTTGCTCTCTACCATAGCCAGGGTTCTGTTCAGCTGCCCTATTGCTTGAAATGTTGAAAAGGCTACTATTGATTTAGTAAACAATGCCCTAAGCTGCCCATCCCTTCACCATTATAAGGTGTCACTCACAATGAACCAAGACTTAGTTATACCTGACACAGCAAGAATATCTTTATTCAGAGTTGAGGAACAGTGTCTGAGTTACTAGATACTAATATTAGGGCATTAGACTCTCTATATCCATGGTTTTCTATTTCAGATATTTTATAAATTCATTTCCTTAATGGTAATACTATATTATGAAGAATGAATTAAAGAAACTTTGAGTTATTTGATCATCCACCCATCTATTAATCAAACAATCCAATAATTCTTTCAATCTGTCATTGTTTAAATTCTGCTTCTTTAGTATCTACTATTTGTGTCCTGGTATATTGTGCCATCACTACCTTGGTCTGGGCTTTTACCATCTTTCATTTGAACTATTACTACGGTTCATTTTTCATGTCTAAATTCAGACCAAGGACTGCATAACTTTAGCTTTATGATCTAGATCTGATACCTGTATTACTTATTTTGATGCCATGCCAAAAATGCCTGACAAATCAGCTTAAGTTAAAAAAAAAAAAGGTTTATTTTGCTCACAGATTACATACAGCTCACTGAGACAGGGAAGGCCTGGAGGCTACGACTTCGGGGATCTGGTCACATAGCATCCACATTCCAAAGTACAGAGTGATAGATGTTGCTGCTCAACTGATTTTCTTTTTAATTATTATTTTGTAGTTTAGGACTGGAAGTAATGAAAGGTTGTTGCATTTTGCAAGTGTTGCCTCACCTCAGTTAACTAAACCTAGAAGTTCCCTTGCAGGAGAGCCCAGAATTTTGTTTCTATGGTGACTCTAAATCCTATCCTTTGGACAGTCAAGTCTGACTACCTATTTAGATTAAAGTGCTATGAATAAAATTTCAAGCTAGACTACAAGATGCCAACTACTGTGGAAATGTCCAGAGTTCTTCAAATGTGATTCATTGTTGTTATCAAACACTGCTCTTTCACAGAGGGACTCTCTTTAGACTCCTCTCACCTTTTCGTCCTGATGAGGCTCAGTACTTCTCCAGAGTCATCCCACCCCTGCCCTTTCCACTAGCCAACAACAGACTCCTTTTGTTCTTGCAAAATTGTCAGGAGTTCCCACGCAAGTAATTCATTTCTTTCTAACCCTGGAGCCTTGTTACAGTGGTTTGCTAATGTATTCAGTCTTCTTTTCAAATCCAAAGGACCCTTAGTGGTGTGAATAGGAACTTCCTTACTATTCTTTTTTTTTAAATTGAACAACTTTATTTTAAAAAACGAAGATAAACGTACAAATTTTAAGCATTTTTTGCATAAAAGTATATGAATACATTTTTGTCAGTACTTGATTTTCTTTAAATGATTGATAGTGTACATAAAGATCTTACTAGTTACAATGAGCATAAAGTACATGAAAACAGGATGTAACATGGAATTAGTCAAAGATTTCTTCGTGTGTTAGGGTTAAGCATAATAATTTTTCCTTTTCTTTCTTTTTTTTTTTCTTGAACTTCATACAGTCTGTGAGTTGTTTCTGGGGTGTTCAGAGCTTTCTGGGGTTAGTATCCCATTATCAGTGACTGCATGTTATGTCTGTTCTTTTGTGACTGGGTTATCTCACTCAGGATGATATTCTCTAGATACATCCATTTTCTTAAGAATTTTGTTAAGTCATTGTTTCTGATAGCTGAGTAGTACTCCATTGTGTAAATGTACCACAATTTTTGTATCCATTGATCTACTGAAGGACATATGGGTTCTTTCCAGCTTCTTACTATTATAAGTAGAGCTGCTATAAACATAGTGGTACATGTGTCTTTTGTATTTTGGAGCATCTCTAGGGAATATGCCCAGAAGTGGAATAACTGGGTCTTCAGGTAGTACTATGTTCAATTTTCTGAGGAACTGCCAGAGTGATTTCCAGAGTGTTTGTATCAGTTTTCAACCCCACCAACAGTGGGGAAGTGTTCCTCTTGCTCCACATCCTTGACAGCATCTGCTGGCATCTGAATTTTGGATCTTGACCAATCTGACTGGTGTGAGGTGGAATCTCAGGGTTGTTTTGATTTGCATTTCCCTGATGGCTAATGATGTCCAGCACTTCCTTAGATGCTTCTAAGCCATTCGATATTCCTCAATTGAGAACTTTTTGTTTACCTCTGTGCCCCATTTTATAATAGGGTTGTTTGGTTCTCTGGTGTCTAGCTTCTTGAGTTCTTTGTATACCTTGGATATTAGGCCTCTATCTGATGTGGAGTTGGTAAAGATATTTTCCCACTTTGTTTTCTTGACAATGTCCTTAGCCTTACAAAAACTTTGCAATCTAATTAAGTCCCATTTGTCAATCTTTGACCTTAGAGCACAAGCCATTGGTGTTTTGTTCAGGAAATTTTCTCCTGTGCCTATGTGTTCTATGGTTTTCCCTACTTTCTCATCTAATAGTTTCAGTGTACCTGGATATCTTTGATGCACTTGCAATTGAGCTTTGTGCAAGGAGATATGAAAGGGTCTATTTTCATTCTTCTGCATGCTGAGTACCAGTTGGACCAACACCATTTGTTGAATAGGCAGTCTTTTTCCATTGAATGTTTACAGCCCCTTTGTCAAAAATCAGGTGACCAAATATGTGAGGGCTCATTTCTGGATCTTCTATTCTATTCCATTGATCCACGTGCCTATCTCTGTAACAGTACCATACAGTTTTTAGTACAATTGCCTTGTAATATAGCTTGAGGTCAGGGATAGTGATTCCCGTAGATGTTTTCTTGTTGAGGATAGATTTCGCTATTGTAGGTCTTTTGTTATTCCAGATGAAATTGCACATTGCTATTTCCAACTCTATGAAGAATTGGGTTGGGATTTTGATTGGGATTGCATTGAATCTGTAGATTGCTTTTGGTAAGATGACCATTTTTAGAATGTTGATCCTTCCAATCCATGAGCATGGAAGATCTTTTTATTTTCTGAGATCTTCCTTGATTTCCTTCTTTAGAAGTTTGAAGTTCTTGTCATACAGGTCCCTCACTTGCTTAGTTAGTCACACCAAGGTATTTCATATTTTTGTGACTATTGTGAAGGGCATCTTTTCCCTAATTTCTTTCTCCACATTTGTGCTTACAGTAGAGGAAGGCTACTGATTTGTTTGAGTTAATTTTATATCCGGCCACTTTGCTGAACTTGTTTATCAGCTATAGAAGTTCTCTGGTGGAATTTTTGGGGTAACTTAGGTACACTATCATGTCATCTGCAAATAGTGATGTTTTTACCTCTTCCTTTCCAATTTGTATTCCTTTGATTTTCTTTTGCTGTCTAATTGCTCTAGCCAGGACATCCAGTAATATGTTGAATAGGTAGGCAGAAATTGGGCAGCCTTTTCTAGTCCCTGATTTTAGTGGGTTTGCTTCAAGTTTCTCACTGCTAAGTTTGATGTTGGCTATTGGTTTGCTGTATATTGCTTTTATCATGTTGAAGTATGGGCCTTGGATTTCTGTTCTTTCCAAGACTTTTTAATATGAAGGGGTGTTGAATTTTGTCAAATGCTTTCTCAGCATCTAGTGAGATGACCATGTAGTTTTTTTCTTTGAGTTTGTTTACATGGTTCATTATGTTTATGAATTTCTGTATATTAAACCATTCCTCCATCCCAGGGATGAAGCCTACTTGATCATGGTGAATGATCATTTTGATGTGTTCTTGGATTCAGTTTGCAAGGATTTTGTTGAGTATTTTTGTATCAATGTTCATAAGTGAGATTGGTCTGAAATTCTCTTTCCTTGCACGGTCTTTGTGTGGTTTAGGAACGAGGGTTATTGTGGCCTCAAAAAAATGAGTTAGGTAGTGTTGCATCTGATTCTATTTTGTGGAATAGTTTGGAGAGTATTGGTGTTAGGTAATCAATAAATGTCTGACAGAATTCTCCACTGAACACATCTGGACCTGGGCTTATTTTGGTTGGGAGGCTTTTGATGACTGCTTTAATTTCTTTAGGTGTTATGTGATTATTTAGATGGTTTACTTGGTCCTGCTTTAACTTTACTATCTGGTATCTGTCTAAGAAGTCATTCATTTCCTCTAGATTTTCCAGCTTTGTTGAATATAGGCTTTTGTAGTAGGATCTGATGATTTCTTGAATTTCCTCAGTTTCAGTTGTAATGTCTCCACTTTCCTTTCTGATTTTGTTAATTTGGATACCCTCTCTTTGCCCTGTAGTTAGTCTGGCTAAGGTTTTATCAATCTTGTTAATTTTCTCAATGAACCAGCTTGTGGTTGTGTTGATTCTTTGAATGGTTTCTTTTGTTTCTATTTGGTCAATTTCTGCTCTGAGTTTGATTATTTCTTTCTGTCTACTCTTCTTGGGTGTATATGCTTCTTTTTATTCTAGAGCTTTCAACTGTACTGTCAAGTTGCTCGTATATGCTCTCTCAGTTTCTTTTTGGAAGTACTCAGAGCCTTCATTGCATCCCATAGGTTTGGGTATGTTGTGTTTTCATTTCCATTAAATTCTAGAAAATCCTTTATTGATTTCTTTATTTCTTCTTTGAACATGATATCATTTAATAGAGCATTGTAGAGTTTCTATGTGTACATGGGCTTTTTGTTGTCTTTGTTGTTATTAATGACCAGCCTTAGACCATGGTGATCTGATAGGATGCATGGGAGTATTTCAGTCTTCTCATATCTATTGAGGCTTGTTCTTTGATCCATTATATAGTCCATTTTGGAGAAGGTTCCATGAGGTGCTGAAAAGAAGCTGTATTGTTTTGTTTTAGGATGAAATGTTCTGTAGATGTCTATTAATTCCAATTGGTTCATAACCTCTGCTAGTTTCACTGTGTCTTTGTTCAGTTTTTGTTTCCATGATCTGTCCATTGATGAAAGTGGGGTGTTGAGGTCCACCACAATTATTGTGTGTGTTGCAATGTATTTTTTGAGCTTTAGTTGGGTTTGTTTTATGAATATGGGTGCTCTTTTTTTTGGAGCATATATGCTAAAGATTGAGAGTTCCTCCTGACAAATTTTCCTTGTAATGACTAAAAAGGTTTTTGGTTGAAATATACTTTATTTGATATTAGAATGGCTACTCCAGCTTGCTTAATGGGGCTGTTTGCTTGGAAGGTTTTTTTCCAACCTTTTACTCTGAGATAGTGTCTGTTTGTTTCTCTGAGATGAGTTTCCTGTATGCAGCAAAATGCTGGATTCTGTTTATGTATCCAGTCTCATAGCCTATGTCTTTTTATTAGGGAATTGAATCCATTTATGTTAACAGATATTAAGTAGTAGTGGTTGCTGTTTCTTGCTATTTTTGCGTTTAGAGTTAGAATTGTGCCTGTGTGTCTTTCTCCTTTTGGTTTTCTTGCTTAGGTATTTTCTTGTACTTACTAGGATGTAATTTCTCTCCTTGTATTGGATTTTCTACCTATAATCCGTTGTAGTGCTGGGTTTGTGGTCAGATATTGTGTAAATTTAGTTTTGTCCTGGAATATCTTTGTCTCTATCTATGGCAATTGAGAGGTTTGCTGGGTATAGTAGCCTGTGCTGACACTTGTGTTCTCTTAAGGTCTGTATGATGTCTGTCCAGGATCTTCTAGCTTTCATAGTCTCTGTTTAGAAGTTTAGGTGTGATTCTAATTGGTCTGCCTTTATATCTTTCATGACCTTTTTACCTTACTGCTTTTAGTATACTTCCTTTGCTTTGGGCACTTGGCATTTTGATTTTTATGTGTTGGGAGGAATTTCTTTTCTGGTCCACTCTGTTTGGTGTTCTGTAGGTTTCTTTTATGCTCATGGTCATCTCATTCTTAAGGGTAGGGAAGTTTTCATCTCAGATTTTTTTTGAAGATATTTACTGTGCCTCTTAGTTGATATTCTTTTTCCTCTTCTATTCCTATTGTCCTTAGGTTTGCTCTTCTCATTGTGTCCTAGATCTCTTGGATATTTTGGGTTAGAAGCTTTTTGGATTTTGCATCTTCTCTGTTTTCTCTATGATTTCCATGTTGTTTTTGGCCTTTGAGATTCTCTCTTCCATCTCTTGTATTCTGTTGGAGATGCTTGCATCTGTGACTACTAATTTCTTTTTAAGGCTTTCTACCTCCAGGGTTGTCTCTTTTAGTGTTTTCTTTATTGTTTCCATTTCCATTTTAAATTCTTTCTTCAATTGCTTCATTTCTTTGGCTCTGTTTTCTTCTAGTTCTTTGATTTCTTTGAGTGTTTTCCTTGTTTCCTTTTTTACAAGCTTCTATTTCTTTATGTTTTTCCTCCCGTTCATGTTTAAGGTTCTCTATCATCATCTTGAGGTATGATTTCAGCTCTGAGTCTTTTTTTTTCTGGAGTGTTTGGCATTCTTCTCTTTGTTGTGATGTGAGAGCTGGGTTTTGGTGTTGCCAGGTTGTCTTGATTTCCCTTGGGTACATTCTTTCACTTTCCTTTGGTCAACTTATTGTCTCTGATTATACGTGGTTTTGTTGTCAATGACTGATTCCTGTCTCTCTCGTGTACCTGTCCTGTGTCCCTAGTTTTCTGCTGTTCCTGGTGGCAGATGGCCTGAGCGTTTTGTTCACATGCACGGCCTCTCAGGGTGGAAACTGAGTCCCTATGGCAGAGTTTCTGTTTCCCTGAACCAATTGGGGGGGCGGTGTGCTTTCCCTGTGCTTGGCCCAGAACTCTCTGTGCCTGGGCTACTCGCAGTGCAGTCTCACCAGGCCTGTGTCTCTGGATCTCTGTTGTTCCTTCCTTAGTATTCTTATCACAAGCTCCCAAAGCAGAATATGACATGGGTGTGTACTAAGCACTGGTCAGATAAATTTCTTAGTTGCTAGGCTCCTGCTCCTAATTCCATGGTCCTCCCTCTGTAACTTACAGTTTCTGGATGAAAACATCAAAGATTGAGTAAAGATGCTTTGAGTTCCTTTTCAAATCTATGAGATAATACATATGGCACATTTATAGATATCAGAGTACAGACACTGCTAAGTGCATTTTAAAATAGCTGGAGTCTTGAATTAAGATCTGTAAACCAAATAACACACGTAAAAGAAGTGTCTATATAATTGTGAATGTGTATGTGTCTAAGCTGGTGCTTCCAGGTTCTTGGCCTCTTATACAAGTAATTGGGGGAAAAAAGGTGCACAGGGACCGCAAACAATCTCAATATAATTTTAGTCAAAGCTATGTGAAATAGTAAAGATCACAACAAATTCACTGTCAAAAAGTGACACTGAGCTACATGTGTGAGGATACTCAAGTACCTGATGATTGTTTGGGGCTCATTTTCTGAGATTCAAAAGAGGAGCCTGGTTGCTAAAGAGCACGGTATAGATGGTCCTGTTTTGATTGACATATTTAGGTTATATCAGCCTCTGTTCACTGCAAATACACCTTCCCAGAATTTATATAATTTTAATTTTTATCATATGCATACCTAGCCATGATTGGAATAAGATAAGAAACAAGGGTTCTCTTTCTAACTTAACTGGGAAGCTACTGTTTGCTTTATTGCCCAAGTGTTCAACATAAGTTCTGTCAGAATTAACTCTACTACCCCTGTAACCAGAAGATACCTTTGCATAGAAATAGTTCAAAATAGGTCATTATGGGAAATAATAAATGTATTCCATGGTTTAGAATGGAATATGGGCATAACTCAGTATAGAAGAGTTTTCAAGATTGCTAGGTGTATTTCTACCTAGTAGGAGAAGGATGTGTATGTATACTATATTCAAGTGACCTGCCTTGAAGTGAATTGTAGAAGAGAAGTGTGTCAAGCCAGGTGGAGTCCCGGGTTGCTACACTATTCCCGATACCTGGGTGGCCTCACAGGTGATAAAGCGTTTGGAAGTGGGTCATCTCAGCAAACAGTAAAACATTACTTCCATCTGGAAAGAACTAACACAGGTAAGTTCTAGCAATTTTCTCTTTAAATATGTTAAGTATCATCTTGCTTCTTAAGTGACTAGGAACATCAGTTTCAGCTATCATTTTAATAATAAGTTTGTGGTATAACTGGACCATTTTTTAACTGTTTAAAGAGTCTAGTTCAGAATGACAATGGCTAAGTAGAATTTGAAAACAGAGGCTATATAGTAAAAGTATTTGAAAGAGAAAAATAACCTTTTTATCTCTTTAGTGTTTTGAGAATTATGTAAAAACAAATAAAAGAAACAAAAACGATTCTGAAGGCTGTTTATAGTTACTTGACAAAATATGTAAATTCCAAGTGTCTTGTGATTTTTTTTTTGAACACATAATTTTTATAATATTAGCTCAGTATTTCAATATTTCTTTTGTTAGGAGTCTGCCTATTACCTTGAAAAAAATAGACTATTCCAAAACATGCAGTATTCTTAATTGAGTGAACATTACTAATGATTCTAAGGGCTAAGAGATTTTCAGAGTGCTTTTGGAGAAGACATAAGGATTTCCAAGATCTCCAATCCACAGGACAAACAATCAAGATGCACTGCACTATATGCATTGGAATGGCCCCAAACCTTTCTTGTCCTCAAAGTAAAAACCACGAAGTATACGCTCGTTGTGGATAAGCCTGTTAAAAGTACTGTGAGAAATGTGTGAGTATAAGCAAATCTAAATCTGAGCATGATATAATTTTTAATGTTGTGAAAGAATAAGAATAAAGAAAATGTCCATTTTGCTCTTAAAAGTGTGCAGTCAGGGTTTCTATGCATCCTAACCAATTTTTTCACACATCATCAAGAAAGCTAGGGTTTCATAATACTCTAACAAATTACTGTACTATTTTTTTAAGACAGATAAAGAGGACTATGGAGAGACCGAGACAATTGGGAAGAAACCAGGATTGAAGTTGGTTCAGAGTAAATATTTTAGGGTTTTTGAAAAGAAAGTGTGTTCTGGGTTTGCTGGATTACTAGGGTTACAGTTAATGCCATGTCTCTGCAACCTTTTCTATATCTGTTGAAGCCTGACCTATATAATACTGGCTGCACATTGTTTTCAAGTGCTCTCTCATATGCAGGTTGGACCTTCTAGACTTAAAGAGGGTGGTGATGACTGCTCTTATAAAACTGCATTTTGATATGTTCTACTAGCTGAGCTACCTTGTCTGGCCTCAGTGGGAGTGGAAGCACCTAGCCTCCTAGAGACTTGAAGTATCCTGAAAAAACTAAACAGAAGGGCCCCCACCTGCTCATAGAAAAAGGAGAAGAAGCATAAGAGAAGTATTATGGGATGGGGTGACTGGCAGGCAGGCAGTGAGGGGGTCTAAAGTGGATAAGTGAAAAAAAATTAATTAAATTTAAAAAAACGGTGCTTTTGTGGTTTTCTGATTTGTGATTTGTTGTATGCAGTGCATTATAGAAAGTTATTAGAATTAAATATTTATTCATAGTCTATTAGGAAAATCTAAATAAAAAAGAGTTAGAAAAATTAAAGTTAGTTTTTAATATTATAGGACAAGTAATAATATATATCTTTAATTGTTTTGTCAACCCTTTAAAGATTCCTGTTGGAGCTTCAGAGAAGACTACTTATGTTAACTCTTTACCCAACTGACAATAAAAGCCATTTCTCTTCTCTAGGGAACTTTTAGTACTGGATTTGTCTACATCCTTTGGTAAAAATTGCCCACTACTATTCCATGACTATGAAAACTTTGCTGTAAATATTCTTTGGTATGAGACAGAAAACAATTGTTGGAAGTCAGATTACAATACTTACTAAGTTTTAATTAGCACATAAATTTGCAAAGAAAAATTAAGTGTACGGCTGGTGTCTGTGTTAGCATTAACTGCGGTCTGTAGCTGAGCATACATTTATGAGTTGGTATATCAATCAGGCTGGTTCCAGCACCAGCTATGTGGTGATTCTGATTTTGATGATTGACTGTTGCATGTCAATACGTAAGTTCAGCAGTAAAACAGTATCTGTCTCATGTATGTATACAAGAGATTCTTATGAAGGCAGAGGAAAGGAACACAGGAAACAACAATAGATCTAAATCTATTTTAATAGCTTAAGAGACTTGTAGTACCAAATATTGAAAATATAAACCACCAACTCGTACTATTGCTGGGGTCATTGAGCAATATGGCTTTAGTGGGGTAGTAATCTTAGTGGTGGCTGGTTCCAGTGGCACTGCACCACCACACTTACCCCGATCTACTCTCTCACTCCAGCGGTTTTTCCATCCCCATTGCTAGCTGCCCTCTCCCAGCTGTCTCTGTGCCAGTTGAGAACTCTGCTCACATTCAATGCATCTTGGTAAAATCAAGACTCTAGAGGTCTTAGCAGTGGCTGGTCCTCCACGACTATGGGACCTACTCTGGTTCCAGAGCTGCTACCCTCTTGCTGATGCTGTCAACACTCCCACCAACCGCTCCTGCGGTCACCATCACAAACCAAACCAGCCCAACCAAATCAATGCTCCAGAAGATCGTAACTAAATAATCGGATTTATCTCAGTAAATTCTCACTCTACAAAACATCCACACAACAAACTCAGATCCAATTGATATGATATAATTTGCCCACCTAGATAAAACAAACTTCCTATAATAATCCATCCCTTATAAGATATTCATAAATACTTGTGGTTAACTGAAGCCACATGGAGATTGATCCTCATCCTCCTCCTCCATCTCACCTCTCCTTCTCTCTTCTCTTCTCTTCTCTTCTCTTCTCTTCTCTTCTCTTCTCTTCTCTTCTCTTCTCTTCTCTTCTCTTCTCTCCTCTTTCCAAAACTCTCTTCCTGCTAATCTATTTTTGTCCAATCACAGACCTTGCCTTATCTTATGCCTGCCCTCCTTGGATATCACAACAGAAACTGGCATTCCATTCATAACTAATGGCAAGAATGGGCACATTCAAGGACCTGACTGAGAAATACGACCTTTAGTTCTTTGTTCTTCCATATTCATGGCTTCTTATGTGCCTGAAGTCATGCAGCAGGAACCTGAGCCCAGTATATGGCTTTTTGAAGCATGTCTCTTGCCTTGTTTTATGGAGCACTGTCTGCTTTCTTTACCCAACATGGACAAATTTCTTGGCTGTCAGTGTCTCCTGCATTTGATTCTGTTCTTTGTTTTGTGTTTTCAAATCAAAAATGGTGATCTTGCTTCTGAGTTGAATGATGCCTTTTGAACCTTTCTAAGCCAATGTTCCTAACTGTTCTACATGTGTTTCAAGTGGAGAGTGTTCACCAAAATCTGAGTTTATATAGTCAACTTGACTGGAAGGCTTTATTGGGAAAAAAATTTTATAGTTTTAATATAACCACACACACACACATACACACACAAAACCCTAGTAAATATTGGGGTTACAAAGATGGCTCAGTGGTTAAGAGCACTGACTGTGTTTTTATAGGATGGAGCAGGGTTGGCATAGAGGAGGGTGGAGCTTGATTCCAAGGTGACTCATGATCTTCTGTACTCTAGTCTCAGGGATCTGATGCCCTCTTCTGGCCTCAGCAGACACTGTTTACACATAGTTCACAGACATGCATGCAGGTAAAACACCCATTCTCATAAATAAAATGGAAAAATATTAAAGGAACAATAAATGTAAGAGATCATGTTGGTGTGTATAAAAACTAATTTAAGATTGATCTTTTTAATGAATTTACAACTATCCCTGAGGATTATGACAGAGGATACAGAGCAACGGAATTATTTTTGTAGTAGCAGAAGTCAATGTCAGTCAGAGAGCTGTAGACAAGAAGATGCATGAATTCCTATTGGTGTGAGGCAATATAAAGTAAAACATAACCAGAAAAGGCTCAAACACAGAGCTATTTGACATAGCAATTTTATACTTGTATGGAATTATTTAAAGAACCAGCAAATTTTATGTCTTTAAAATGTTTTGTATACTTTTCATAATAATAATAAATGAATTAAATATTTTCTAATGTTTTATACAAGTTTATAATTTTAACTTTTGATAAGATTTGATAAACTGGGGATGTGAGTCATTTGTTACAATATTTGTAGACAATGTGTAAAGCCTTGATTTAAGTCTATACAGTTGCATAAAACAGGGTTTGGTGATATAGGCAAATACATAATCCTCAGAATACATAATTCTCAGAATGTAAGAAGTGTAAGCAGTAGTCCTATAATCTTTAAAAAAACAATAGTATGTGACTCAAATCAGTACATATAATATGACAAAGGCATTTAACTCAACCAACGAGAGGAAAATATGAAAAGCATGGCTGAATTTGCCAGTGCTTTAGCAATGCCTGGCTTACTGTAATGGCAACTAAATATTCTAAAATTTATCCTGGCATCAGAGATTTTAGATTATGAAAAGAAAGTAAATAAAATCTATCTATCTTTTAGAGTGGACTCACAATTTACTTGAGTAATTCTAGTTACTTTGGCCCATGATTAATGTTTATTCCTGGGAGAAACACTAAGCCTCCTAAATCTTTGAAATTAAAAGGATTTATCTGACTGTATAGAAATCGTTACAGTCCATTGACTAATTGAACTTCCCCACCAAAAACTTTACTAATTATCTAAGTAATTCACCAGATGAACCATTTAAGTTGCACTGTGCTGTATGTATTCTGAACTTGTTGACTGTCAGACACTTCTTACAGAAACATTTTGGGTTAGCGTCTTCAATATGCTCGTTTGGGAAGATCAGAGAACAGGGACATGGAAAACATAGTAAGCTGCAGGACAGGAACCAAGCTGGTATGTCTAGAGCTTGATTCCGAGCTTTTTGCATATGCCATTCAGCTCCTCAGCAAGTGATATTATTTTGTCTACACTTCTGGTTTTCAGAAGATCTCATAGTTGATTAGAAAAATAATCCACTAAAATGTTTCAGGCATGAAAGCATATTATGGGGGGGGCAAGTCTGAATTAAAACAAACAAACCAAGTGGGTTAGTCACGTTCTTAGGCATGAATGGAACCAGAAGAAACCATCAGCAAATCTTTGTAATAAATCCCCTTGGCAAGCACAGACCATCAGACAAGAACTGCTTTCCAGTACCACTGGAAGAAAATTGCTGGCAGGGGCTGTGGAAATATGGTGAGCAGTAATTACCAAGCAGAAGGGGAATCTAAACTGGGACACGTTAGATGCCAAGCAAAACTATTACAATGAAACTCAAGTAGAACAGCATAAACTTAAGTTGTGGGCCAGGCTGTTACTCTGCTAATGTATATACAAGGATGAAGTTGACTCACCAAGCACATTCTGATGCCAACCCAGTTAACACGAAACCACATTGCCTGAAAGAAATGTGTTTCAGAGAATTTAAACATCAGATTATTGTTTACCTGAAATACAGCATGAAATGTCTGTTGGCCAGATGTGAATGAATCTTAAAAATTTTGAAGACAGTTCTGAGAAATACAATCTATGGAAACTAGCAGAGTGTTTTACCCATTATAAAATATGTGATGACATTTCTTTTCTAATAAGTTGGAAGTAAAACTCAGAGTTATCAAAGAGGGAGGTGTCAGGTGCTAGGGAGGAATGTGGTTTGAGAGGAAACCAGTGATTGATCCTTCTTCAAGCAGAGTTAATGAGATGAAGAGAGAGAGCAGAGTATGAGGGGTTGGAAGGAAAGCTTTGGCCTGAGCAGGAACAGAAGTTGGCACTTTAAGGTCTTCAAGAGAGTATGGAAGAATGGGGTGGAGATATGATGCTTTCTTGTATTTCTTGGCTGAAGTGGGTATTTAAAATGTCCCCCAGGCCACTCCTAGATAAGGGGCATCTGGAAGAAATATGGACCAATTAATGTGTAGTGTGAGAAGGGCTGCTAGTTCTGCCTGCAGGCCTTAGTTTGGGGGTTTGATCTCAGAAAGGAAGAGCAATCCGGGATACAGCAGACAATGTGACCTAGGATTCTGTGAAACTGTGAGGGAGAATGTCTCTACAGAGGGCAAGGACATTAGTGTTCTGGGTCATGCTTCCACTCTGGCTGTAGGGCTCTGTGAAACAGCTTCTTTATCTAGGCTTTATAAGAATAGACATTTCTCTGCATTGGTCAAACTTCACTAGGAAGTTAACTGAACATGACTTCAAATACAGAAAACATCTTTATATTCTGACAACAAAATCAAGGCTTGGTTGACATAAAAATAAACAGTGACTAAAAAGATCAGATGGGCAGATGCCTCCTTTTAAACCAGGATAAGGCAGGTCTCAGCAGTATCACAGGAGGGGCATGACCAGCCCCGTATCAGCATCAACATCACAGAAGGCTGAGAGATAATCCCTTTCCAGTTCTCACACTTCCTGGGATTCCACAAAGAAGTTATGTGTGTCTGACTGCAAGTCTGCAGAAGGTGTCTTCACTTTTGTTGGGTTTCAAAATCAAACCTGTTACTGCCTGGGTATAGAATGATCCACATTTAATAATTTCCCCCACTTTTGTTTGAATTTAGCACCTTGGCACATCATTGTTTATACACAGCTTTTGTTTGATTCAAATTTAATGAGTTTCCCCCCTATTTTGTTAATAAAGAAACTGAAGTTCTTAATTTGAAGCCCTTTTTCTTTTCTAAAATCATCATGGTAATTACAGCTTTGTGCCTATTCTTATCCATTTCAATATATTTTATTGAATATATATTATATATTCATCATTATAAATAACATTTTGATTCCCTTTTTATTTCTGAGTTATGTAAAATTTTATAATTAATTTTCATGTATTAAGCATTGCTAAAATATATTTTGTTATTGTTTCTCATTTAATTCCATGTGTTATAGAAATCAACATTCTGTAGAAGCTGTCCAGTTAGTTGGCTAATGCTTGTTCCACGTTCAGATCCACTGGGAAGCAGGATAATGAGACTTTCCCAGATTTAGGGAACTGGAGCACATCAGTTGTGGAATCATCGACATGTATAAGCCTGCTATGTTGGCAGAGTCAGATATCCGGCATGTCAGATATTTTCATCATAATTACAACATTAGCAAAATTATATTTATTAAGTAGCAACAAAATAATTTTATGGTTTGAGTTCACCACAACATGAGAAACTGTATTGAAGGGTTGAGAACCAGTGCTCTAGGGGTCACAATATACTTTCACAATTAATCTAACTCTACTTTCAAATAACAATAACATTTCACAGTTATTTTTTATATTTCATACAAGCAAAGTCTTCCTATTGAATTTATTTATGTTAAATTACTACTGTCAAGTGTAGACTCAAATTTTAAAAGCTGAAGTATTTTTTAATGCTTTAACTTCCCTTTTATTCCATCACTCACTAGGGGTAGTAGAAATGAATGTTTACTAGATCAATGGAGGATATGTACCTGTTTAGAAATATTTATTTAGAGCAAATTCAGTCTGCTGTGTCAGGATATCAGCAGTTTATGTCACATGAATCATCATCAGTAGTTTGATCCACTCACAAACACCATTCATGAATCAACAATGGCAGGTAAATTGAGAAGAAACTACAAGGCTCTGCCAATTGGCCTAGAACCTGAAAAACCACCAGGAATTTTATGGTACATTTCTTGCTTTGAAGTCATGACAAATGATGAACAAAGAATGGTAAAGTGTACCAATACCACCCAGCATCATTAGTGAAGACCAGTGTCATCATCGCCCAACAATAACCAGCAAAGAATAGCAAGGTGTACCAATACCATTCAGCACTGTCCACTGTCTCTTCCAAGCATCAAGTGTTCTCTCAAGTATCTGCTCTAGCAAAGCATCACATGCCCCTTTTCCAAAAAAAACCCACATATCTATTCTTAGAAAATACCCTCCCATGTGTCTGCTTCAGCAAAAACATCCTCTCTGAAGACAGTTTCCAGATAAAAATCACATGACACAATAGCGTTTCCAAAGAAACCAAAAATTCAGAAATTACCACTTCAGTCACTCCATACAGATACACACACACACACAAACACAAACCCACATTTACATATAGTGTCTTGTGTGTGTGTGTGTGTGTGTGTGTTTGTGTGTCTGCGTGTGTATTTCACTGGATTATTGTTTTTCCTAAAATGTTATATTGTAGGTCATTGAAGAATAAGAAATGGGAAATCATTTATTTTCCTTTCAGGTTTTTATTATTTGAGAGTTTTCTTTATGAATATCCAGGCTTTGATCAGTTTAAATGGCTCTCACTGATGGGTTTCTTTTTATCACTGATCATAAGGCAGTTCTTCTAACAACTAATTTTCTTGTTACTTGGCATATCAGTGTTTATTTGGCACTATTTATGGCAGCTCTACTATTGAGTCAAGCCAAGTGTCCAAAAGCAATACAATGGATAGAGACTATGTAGAGTATATACGAATTAGAAGTTTTTATTTTTGTTGTTAAAAATGTAGTTTTTTGTTTGCAGGAAAAAATGATTACACCAGAGATGATCACATTGAGTATATAAATGCGGTGTGAGAAAGACAAAATGTGTTTTTTCTCATTTGTGAGCTACATTTTGTACAGATATATAAAAATTGTGTATGCATATGTAGGTTGATGTCAAAGGTGATACATTATTGGACAGTGAAGAGTGGGGTGGGAAAAGAGTCTGGAGGAGCAGAAGTGGAAGAGAGAGGGGAGATTTGAAAGGAACCAATATGGAAGCAGACATAAAATTTTTTCTTGGTGAATTTCTAGATAAGTAAGGTTGTTAGGATTATTTCTAAGGGTTTCGATAGGACTATTTATCTTATCTACATGGGCAGTTTATATTTTTTTCCACTGTTGTAAGCTTATTGTATAGAGTGTTTGTGGGTTGAGAATTTAACATATAAACCTGTTTGATAACTTAATGGTTGTGGAATCATGTTTCTACCAGGTGGTGGAGGAAAATGAGTGAAAACAACACGCAGGGGTGGTGGAGTGAGCTGCACCTGACTTCTAGAGGCTACATAGAGCCGCTAAGTTAGAGATAGCCTGATGTGCCAGGTGTTGGCCCTAGTGCAGGATAAAAGGTTTTAACTTTTGAATATTTAGCACAACTTGTATATATGATGTGAAAGTAGAAATAAAACTGTCTGGTTAGAATAAAAGGGAGCTAACAGAAGTATAAAGTGTAAGAGTGGGCCTCAAGGAAGTATGGAAGGGATACATTTAATATACAATGGGAAAGCATCATTATGTAAGACCATAGCATATACAATTAATATTTACAATTAAACTTCAAAAATCTTGTATGTTTATGCAATGTGAAAGAATTATATCAACTATCTGGGGGTGGATAGGTGATTCCAGCTCACAAATAGCATTTGCCTATTTTGAGTGCAATTAAAGAGGCAGAGTGACTCTACACCTTGTTGTGCACCTACGCACCATCACAGGCTGGAAACTTATTTCTGAAATGAAAAAGGTACCACCATGTAGACTTTACTGATTAGATTGAGGAGCACATGGATATTTAAAGCCATACATAAAAATCATGCCCAAGACCTCATCAAACACACCAGGAGAGAGACAGAGGGAAAGAGAGAAAGAGAGAGAGAGAGAGAGAGAGAGAGAGAGAGAGAGAGAGAGAGAGAGAGAGAGATTACTATGTAATATATAACATATAATTTGAGAGGTGTGATTTGCAAACAGCCTGCTATCAGGGGGAATCAGGACTACTTAGCAAATCATAGCCAACACAGTTACTGTTAATCAATACATTCTAACATTAGTGAAAGACACGAACATGACATATCTGATTCTTTTAAAAACCATTTTATTTAATATTCCTATATGCATATAATGTGTTTTGATAAAACCCATCTTCCATTCTGTCACCTCTTATTTAGTCCTCTATGCTGAACCTATCGCCACATTTTTCTCTTAACATTTTCTTTCTCTCAGCAACTTTGACGACTCAGTGCAGCCTGTATGTGCATGGAGGAGACTATCTACTACATCATGGATAGTTTCTCAGGCTCTGCAACATTCCTGAAGAAAACTAACTCTTCCTTTCCCAGAAGCAACCAGTTGCCAATAGTTTCTCAGCTAGGGTGGAGCTTCATGATCCCCTCCCATATCCTTGATGGGATTTGGATTGGTTTAATCTTGTGAAAATTTTGGGCATGCAGTCCCAGCCAGTGTGGATTCATATATTTAACTGCACTATCAGACCCAGCAAATACATTGTTTTTGCTCCATATGTCTACTCCTTATGGCTATTAAAATATTTCTATTCTCTTTTCCAATGATCCCTGAGCTTTGGGAGAAGACAGTCTAGTGTAGATGGCATAACTGAAACTGAACACACAAGTCTCATTTTCTGAATATTGACTGGTTGCTCATTTCTTTATTAATTTCTAGATACTGTAAGAAAGAAGCTACTTTGATAAGGGCTGAGAGATGTACAAATCTATAGGTAAAACAATAAGAGCTCAGAGTACAGTTTATCACTGGGTCCATTTTGCAGAATAGATGCTCCCTTACAGTAGATGATTTAGCCATGAGTTTAGGGGCAAGTTAATGGTACAAAACAGACATTCTGTCTCATGGAATGGGATTTAAATTCAACCAGAAAGTGGTTGGTTACTACATTATTTATATCATTATTGGACTAGTGGTATATATCTTGTGGACAGTTATTACTGTGGTTCAGAAGATTCACAGATGGGTTAAACTTTTGATAACTTTCACCTCCAGTATCATACACAGAGCATTCTAGCACCATAAAAGCTAATTATTAGGGAGAAAGATTCCCGGTTCCTACCTATAACGTTTGAGGAGTGGGGGTGGGGCGTTCAATGAGACACCACTGACCAACAACTCAAAGAGGTAACATTTAGCACTAGAATTTTTAATTGCTGGCCTATGGTGTCTGAGGAAAAGAATTGCCTATCATACACTTGACTAATATCTATAGAGTAAAGCTATTTAAATGCCTTTTATATGTATGTATGTATATGCATATATATATATATATATATATATATATATATATATATATATATGTTTGGGGAAAATTCTACAGTAATATGTTTTCATATGGAATTCTCTGATTTAAAAGTTATCAGATTTATCAATTTTATTTTACATGGGCATGTTTGTCAGCATGCATGCTTGGTACCTGCAGAAGTCAGAGGAAGCACTCCTGGAACTAGAGTTACACATGGTTGTAAACCACAGTGGAGGTACTGGTCATCACACCTGGATTTTATGCAAGGGCAAGAAGTGCCCTCAATCACAGAGCCTTGTCTCCAGTCCTCCGCCCCACATAAGGCACTTTCAGTGAGTCTCTGGTGTCACTTATTCTTTGGCAATCCCTACTACTCTTCCCTCTTATTGTTCACCACATTTAGCTCTTTCTGTTCCGTTATTCTTCTTTCTCTCTTTATAGCATCAGCCTTCTTTTCTGCCTTCCTTTTGTTCTCCCTGCTATGCCTTTTTACTAACTTCCTGCCTTCAATGGGTGCTTTAATTTTAACACAGATTTCTAAGATTCAGAGCTGACATCCACGTATATAAGAATACATGCGGCATTTGCTTTACTGGGACTTGGTTATTTAAGTCAAGGTGATTGTTTCCAACTCCATCAATTTAGGTGGGAATTTCATTCTTATCTAGTACTAGATAATATTGTATATGTGAATGCAATTTCATCATGCATTCAGACATTGATGAACAATAAGTTGTTTCCATTTCCTAAGTATTGTGAGTAGAGGAGCAATGAACATGGATGAGCAAGTGTCACTAGTAGGGTAGAGTCTTTGGGGAATACGCCTAGGAGTGGCATATCTGCATTTGTGGTAGATCTTCTTTTAGCTTCATTACGAAACTACTTGATGATTTCCAAGTAGTTGCACAGTTTAAGCTTCTATCCTTATGTCAGGCAGATATAACTTGTACAGATATTGGAGAAAAAAATCTTAAACTAGAAACAATTTGGACAACACATTTTGTCTTGTGGTTTCAGTCTATTACCAGATCAGTAGACTGCAGTGAGACTAGTGGAGAAGCGGACATCAGAGTAGTGCAAAGAAGTGGCGGAGAATATTGCTGGTCTCCTTGCAACTAGGAATCAGAAAAAAAAAATAACAAGAAAGAGAGATAACGAAAGAGAGAGGCAGGGGAGAGGGGACTTAGTGAATCACCTTCTCAAAGCTCCTTAATCTATCATGTAATTCATTGTTGTAGTTAGTATCTCCATGAATCAATCAGCTCTCAATTGTATCTCTACCTAGAAACAAAATTATCCTCACACGAGCTTTTGGTGGGAATACTACAATCTATAACTCTACTTGTTCAGTCTAGTAAGGAGTCCATAAGAATTATATTTGCTTTTGTCACAATGTGCTTGATATTCATGTTAAGAAGAAAGCCTTGACTATAATAACGATGTTTTAGTGGGCTAAACCTCAGACTAGAACTTGGCAAGTTTAGTTCCAGTCTGAGGTCAGACAGTGCTGGGGCTGTGTATTTCTGTCCTTCAGTTGGACAGCTGTATCAAGCTGGAGTTAAGTATTCCTTTTTTAAAAAGATATGTTGTTCTAATTAAATGCAAGCAGGTTAGGCTCTGGAAAAAATTTTTTTCGCTTGAGGATGGGTCTCATTAAAGCAAACACAAAGCTCTTGGGAATCTCAAGAAAGTTCTTTTCTTCTTGTGTTAACAAACATTTTCTTTCCTATGTAAATAAAAGAAAGTTCAAAGTATAGAAATATAACTCCCCTAAAGAAATTCTGTGATGCTCCCTGAAAACAAAATCCCAAATCAAACCCCAAGGCTAGTGGTTGTTGCAGATTCTACCTCCCTTGTCTCTTAAGTCCTGACTTCATGCTCCGGTGTTGATAAACTGGCTGCAATTTGCTGCAACTCTGAGATCCAGTGATTTCTATAGGTTTATCAGTGAAGATAAGTTAGTAGATTCAAGTCTCTGTGAGATACTGAATTGCATGTGAGATGCCAATGAGTACTTTTCAAGACATTTGCATGTAAAAGCCCTTTTCTGTGAGTCTCTGGGTATCAGCTTTGAACACAGGACAGTATCTAAGGAAGACAGGTTTGAGAACAAAAATAGGTTAGGTTTACATGGAATACGTGGAGTGGGTTCATTCCATTACTGAACTCTGTTTTGAATCTCACATCAGGGCCAAGATGTGAAGCGGCCAGGAGCCTCATTGCCAAGGCACTGACCAACTTCTCCCGTGAGTGCTACAAGTTAATCAGCTTTGGTTGGAATCAAACATCATAGCATTTTAAAAGAGAGACAGAATAAAAAAATGCATATCCAGGAGAAAATGAAAAGTCATGGAGATATCCTTCCTCATGTCTGATTACACTGCACAGCCCAGGGGATGGAGAGCTGTTCAGATAGGCAGCTTGAGATGAGGAGTTTCACGTGTGGAAGAAATCTCAGACAGCTGACAAAGAAAACACAGAGAATTAGGGGTATGCAATTAGATCTCTAAAGAGTTCACATATATCCACTGCTGTCCTTCAGCTCATGTTTAGGCGTCACACTGGTGAGACTTTATGGATATACTTCTGAACTAGAGTCAACTAAGAAATGCTGAGAATAGGAGGAGTAGCCTTTCTTTGGCTTTTAAAGGAGTTAGTTTAATTCAAAGCTTCCAGAATTTAGAGGACAATGAAGATGTAACAGAAGGCTCTGGTGGAATTCCAGACTGGGTTTACTTTAAATTCACAGCTGAGGTAGGAACTGATGAACACTAGAGACAATGAGCCATTGCATTATTCACTTTCTTTTTTTTAAACAAAAGTTTATTACAATGTACAACAACAATCTTCAGGATAACACTCCATTCTAGCTATTGAGTGGCAAAGATGTTATGACAGAGAATGCAGATGTTTGACAGGTTACAGAATAACACTTCATTTTAGTTGTTATGGCAGATGTTATGGCAAGGAATCCAGCTGTTTAAATATAAGTGAAAGAGGAGGGTCACAATCACCTAAGATGTGAGAAACAGCTTATTTTTGTCAGGTTTCTTAATTCCACCTTTGGTTAGGGGGGCCCTTCCCCACAGTCTTGTCTTTTATCTCCTCTGGTTTCTTCTGTTCCTCCTTTTGTTTCTGCGTGAAAGCCTTATTTTTCTTGTCCATCTCCTAGGCCTGCTTCTGAGACTGTTTCAGAGGCTTCTTTTGCTGCCATCACAGCCTGACATGGCACCTTTAGGTCCTTCACCAGACCCTGATCAGTAAGAGTAGTCTTAACCCATGGAAGAATACACCATTTAATTATCCAATATTAAAATGCCAGAATGAAAACATACGTGTACAGATTGAGCATGTTATATTTAGGAATATATATGTATTACACACACATATGTAACACACATGCACACATGTATGTATTCTTGTGACAACAATTAGTTTAAAAAAAGGCCATGGTTTTGAAAGATAATAAGAAGGAGTCTATGGGAAGGTTTGGAGGGAAGAACAAAAGAGAAAGAAAAAATGGTGTAATTATATTACACTCTCAAAAATGAAAGAATAACTAGAAAATAATGTTTTTGTTTAGGAGAGTTTGTTAGAAATAAGAAACAGTCAAAATTGTAAAAGAACAAGAAGATTAAAGCAAAACAATATTCTAGGATTAGTTATAATGCATGAGACACTTCTAAAGGAAGAATGCGAAGATAGAGTCAATTTATCATTCTGTTAAAAGTTTTTACATAGGCTATTAAGCTGTCTGTAAAAATATTTATATCTTATTAATTGAAAACAAGCTATTTGAAACTAATTTCTAATTCAAAGTATAAATGAAAGTCATATTGAACCTAGTTTAACATATACATTCTTGTCATCAGTATATGCTGGGCAACTATATTTTAAAGTCTTTGAATGAGGGGTGTACTGGCTGGTTTTGTGTTTCAATTTGACACAAGCTGGAGTTATCACAGAGAAAGGAGCCTCAGTTGAGAAAATGCCTCCATGAGATCCAGCTGTAAGGTATTTTCTCAACTAGTGATCAAGGGGGGAGAGCCCAGCCCATAGTGGGTGGTGCCAGCTCTGGGTTGGTAGACCTGGGTTCTATAAGAAAGCAGGCTGAGCAAGCCAGGGGAAGCAGGCCAGTAAGTAACATTCCTCCATGACCTCTGCATCAGCTCCTGCTTCCTGACCTGCTTGGGTTCCAGTCCTGACTTCCTTTGGTGATGAAGAGCAATGTGGAAGTGTGAGCTGAATAAACCCTTTCCTCCCCAACTTGCTTCTTGGTCATGATGTTTTGTGCAGAAATAGAAACCCTGACTAAGACTAGCAGAAATGCATCTAATCATCTATAAGATACATATATGCATGCTGGGCCCATCCAGGCCATCCAGTTAGGGGAAGGGGATCCAATAACAGTCAAGATTCTCAGAGGAAATCCCTGCTCCCATTGTTAAGGGACCCACATGAAGACCAAGCTGCACATCTGCTACAAATGTATAGGGTTTGTAGGTCCAGCCCCTGAGTGCTCTTTGATTGGTTGTTCAGTCTCTGTCTATCCCTCTGCATGGGGCTAAGGCAGTGGCACATACTCTTGGACTCTAATTCTCAGAGGTTTTCTTCCTTTGGCACAGTGTGTTTCACTGGCTGAAACAGTGACAGGAGTTGCTAATAGAGACACAAAGAAGCCTGAGTTTTGCTGCCAGGAAAACTTTCACTTTACAAGATCCATGAAGTAATAACATGTACAGTCTAGCAGAGATGGGGCAAAATGCTGGGCTTTTTGGCTTTTCATAAAATGTTTGGCTTCCCATTTCCAATGTACTTTAAAATGTATAGCATCTTGGTACACAGCACATACATGCTCTATGCATCCCTGATCTATCAAGTTCTGGATTCTATTACCATTGGTACTAACTTCTTTAAATCTCTTAGCTTATAGTTTAATTATTAAAACCTACCTCTGGCTCCTTCAATTAAAATTTTCGCATTGGCCTATTTTTTCCTCTTGATTTGATTCTGGTTTCTTTCATACCGTTGCCTTCACTTATCTTATTTCTCAGGCAGTTGCTTACTAGGCTTTTTACATGTTAAATCTTTGTTTTTTTCAGTTCACATCATGTTTTAAAAGCTTTATAATTCCCTTTAAATGTTTTGTTATTACTTTAGCTGATAAAATTATGTACAAGAATCATAGCCAATAATTAAAAGTTAATGTATGTGCCAAGAAAGGTGGGGTAATGAATTTTTTCCTTTGTCCTTTGTCGTTCTGGTTCTCCTGTGTAGTTCAAAATAGCATGCACACACACACACACACACACACACACACACACACACAGAGAGAGAGAGAGAGAGAGAGAGAGAGAGAGAGGATACGGAGACAGACAGGGAGACAGAGACAGAAAGAGACAAATTCAGTCAATTTAGTAGTAAAACAGTGACCTTCATATCTGGAAAGTATTCAATTCAGTCTTTAGCTTCAAAGAGTCACATATGTATCCATTTAGGCTTTGCCTTTTATATTATTAAGTAGTAAAGGTTTCTCATGAGTTCTGATTAATGGCTTTATGGACTTACATCACTAGGCATTGAGGATGTGCTAGAATCTGTTTTATGTTTTGAACTTCACTTTTATTTACTCATTTTGGGGTTGAAAGAATGATGCATTAGCTCAGGGTGAAACATAGAGTGTTTTTATTTCTATTCTTCAATAAGCAAAGAAGTATTGGGGGAGGGGAAATTTACTTTAGAGTCATATTTTCTTACAGTTCTTTCTCTGTACACCAGGCTGTCCTCAAACTCAGAGATTTGCCTGTCTCTGCCTGCAGTGCTAATATTAAAAGCACTAGCTCCCACCGCTTCACTCAAATTTCTTTTCTTTCTTCCCCTCCCCCTCCCCCTTCTCTTTTTTCTCTCATTCTCTCTTTCTCTTCAGTAATTTCTATTTTTACGCACTTTTCATCACATTCACACCACTCTCACAACCCCACACTGACACATCCCTTCCCCATTACACCTTCCCTTCTCTTTATGGAAGAGGAAGTCCCCCTTGGGTACCACCCTGCCCTGGAACATCTAGTTCCAGCAAGATTAAACACATCTTTATCCACTGAGGCTGACCCAGCCCATACAGTTAGGGGAAGGGAATCCAGTGGCAGGCAACAGACTTCAAGGTGGCCCCTGCTCCCATTGTTAGAGGACCCACATGAAGACCAAGCTGCGCATCTGTTACAAATATATAGGGTTCCAGGCCCAGCCCCTGAGTGCTCTTTGATAGGTTGTTGTTCAGTCTCTGTGAGTCCCCATGGGCCCAGGTTAGTTGACTCTGTAGGTCTTCTTGTTGTGCCCTAGATCCTTTTAGCTCATTCACATATAACTCCCTTTCTTTTAGAGGACTACCTGAACTCCACCTGATGTTTAAATGTGGGTCTCTGCTTCTGTCTACTGCTCGATGAAGCCCTTTAGGAGACAGTTACTTTAATGTTGTTAATAGTGCCAGGGGTTGGCTCTCTGTCATGGGATAGGCCTCAAGTTGGGTCAGTCATTGCTTGGTCATTCACTCAATCTCTGTTCAGTATTTATGCCTGCATATTTTATAGGGCAAATTTTGAGTTGAAGGTTTTGGATATCTCTCTCCCTCTAGGAAGTCCTACCTGGCTATGGGAGGTGATCACTTCACTCTCCATATGTCCTGCTGGTAGAAATCTCAGATAGGGTCCCCAATCCTAGCTCTCCAGCTAGTCCCAGAGATGCTCCCCACCAAGTTTGAGCCTCACTCACACCTTCTCCCACTTTCCTTTCCCTACAGCCGATCCAATCCCATTCACGTCTGCACCCTCTCCCAGACAGTTCTCTCTCCCGATCAAACTCCAAGGACAAATTCACTTCCCCTTCTGAATGGGATTCATACATCCTTTCTTGTGTCCTCCTTTTTACCCAGTTTCTTTGTGTCTGCAGGTTGTATCATGGGTCTTCTGCACATTCTGGCTAATGTCCCCTTATAAGTAGATAAGTACCATGAGTATCTTTCTGGGTCTGTGTTACTCCATTTAGGATAAAGGGATACAAATTGGAAAACAGAAAGCCAAAGTATTACCATTCACAGACGATATGGTCATGTATGTAAGTGACCCCCAAAAAATCTACCTGAAAATTTCTACAGCTCATAAACACCTTCAACAAGTGATTAGATAGTTAACCATCCTCCCCCAAGTAACCCTGTTTTATACAAATGATAAATGAGCTGAGAAAAAAATTAGGGGATGAATAATACCCTTTACAGTAGCTACAAATAATGTATAATATCTTGGTGTAACTCTAACCAAGCAAATGAAATCCCAGTATGACAAGAAGTTCATCTCTGAGGAGAGGAAGTGAGGAAGACATCGATGATGAACAGACATTCCATCCCCATTGACTGCTAGGAGTAACCTAGTTAAAATGGCCGTCTTACCAAAGCAACTTACAGTGTATTTCACATCAAACTTCCAGCACAGTACTTCACAGACCTTGAAAGAACAAATCTCAACTTCATGGGGAAAAACAAACAGAGCCACAATAACTAAAACAATCCTGTACTGTAAACAAACTACTGGAAGTATCAGCATCCCTAATTTCAGTTTTTTAAAAGTTTGTTTTATTTTGATGACTGATCCATGTGAGGCCACAGCCAGGCCACTATGTACAGACATGAGGAAACTTTTATCTCTTGGTCTCTTCCTCCTTGGACACAGTCATGATGATTTCTTTCTTCTTGGCCTGGAGGTTCTCCTCCTGGTGCTTTCGTGCTTCCTTAGTCTTAGACCTGAGAGCCTCAGCCTGGTGAGCCAGTCGCTTCTCGTGGGCCTTGTCCACTTTCAGTTTGTGGATGTGCTCCATGAGAATCCGCTTGCTTTTGAACACATTCCCTTTGACCCTCAAGTACAGGTTGTGTGATACGTATGGCGGTCAATCTTCTTAGATTCCC
The DNA here is from genome assembly GCF_963924665.1 of Micromys minutus. NCBI lineage: Eukaryota > Metazoa > Chordata > Mammalia > Rodentia > Muridae > Micromys > Micromys minutus. The sequence continues at coordinate 1,802,513 of NC_137973.1, read as the reverse complement.
TGTATCTCCTGAGAAGCCGGCGCAGGATCCTCATCCTTCTCACCCAGGTCACCTTCTCAGGCATGCGAGCATTGTCAGTACACTTCCTCTTCCCTGTGCCCATATGCCTGCCCTTCTGTCAGGCCAAGGTGTTTTCCGGCAGTGAGTTCAGGAATAGACAGTCACAGGCTTCCGGATGATCGGCCAATCTTTGATCAGCTTCCTGATCTGCTGACGGGAGTTGGCATTGGGGATTTCTTTGGTGTCATTGGGGTCCAACCAGTCTGTCTTTTTACCACAGCAGAGGACACTAGAGGCAAGCCTCTTCTGTTATCTGAGCATACTTATGGCTGCAGACGCAGTGGCCTCATTTTATTTTTCTAGTTGATACTGTTTTCCCACTTTACAGTGAGGTATTCATCCTACGTGCACAGCCTAGGAGAGTAAGTTTCTTCAAAGGACTGCATGTAATCCATAAAGTGAACAGAGTAGGTGAACCTTGAAGTGGAAGCATATGACCAGTGAAGAAATACCTTGCTAAGAACAGGCTGGGATACAAAAAAGAACAAATGCCAAGTTTTCACCATTTCTATATGATGATTTCTACAGAGCTAACTTAATGATTTTTCTCTTCTGCATTTTTTCACAAGCTCTGGAATTCAACAGAAGAATAATATAATTCAACAATTCCTAGGAAAATTCTAGCCTTCCTCTAGTCAGGAAGTTTTAGAGTCTCCTAAGAGTTCCTGTTTTTGTAATATTTATGACCCAATTGATAAACTCTAAAGAGTTGAACCGGGGTCAGCACAGCAACTACTTCTTGTTCATGAAATACCAGCCACTGTTCTGTTTATACATTCTTTGCTCTTTATGAATCATGACAGAGTCTGGAAGTATGTCTTTGGGGAGCAAAATTGAGACAAAGCATTTGAACAAATCCCTATATCTCACCTTTTCTGTTCAATTTTAGAAAAGGCTATTCTCTCAGACATAACTTGAGCATAACCATAACAATTATATACATTCAAAGTATTATATATAATTAACATCTAGTTCAACATAGTTTGTCAATTAAAGAAATTACCCTCTATCCTAACTTAAAAAGATATATATATATATATATATATATATATATATATATATATATATATATATGTTTCTAATTTTTGCTTGATTGCCATCTGAAAACCATCCTTTTAAAGATATATCTCTCACAATGCTAAATAACTTGAGTTTGATTGTTAGACTATAGTCTTTAACCCCATCAGAGATTTAAGAATGAATTTATTACCTGAGTATGTAGGAAGCACTAAAATATAGCCTCCAAAACATAAACAAATTGTAGAGACTGCTGACTACTTGAATGATCCCCTATTACTCAAAACATCAGAGCATCTGTCTTTAACCTTCTGGCCCAGAACCATCTGATAAATCTTGAAATGAAGCAGAATCTATGAAAGACTAGTATTCTCTGTCTTGGCAGAGCTAAACTGTTGGCTATCCTACATCTGTGTGTTTTCCTGGATAGAAGTTTTTGTTTGTAGATGATTATGGCAATTATTGTCTACTGGCTATGTTGCCATAACTGGAATAACTATATATAGAGGTTTTATTGTTCAACTTTTTTCCTTAAAACAAGAAGGAGGTATTCTCAGGAGCAGTCATGTCTATATTAAATGATGTTTAATAATAAATTAACATTAAATGCCATATTCTGTGGATTTATGATGGTTTTGAAGACTATATAAAATAAATATATCTGAATTGTTATACTTTGACTACTCTTAACTATTTCTGTTTGAATACTGCAGCAAGCACCTTGATATAATTAGATTAGAAACTAATACAACCATGAGTTTCCTATCTGGCCCTTAATTGTGTTATTTAATCATTGTAAATCATTTGTAATATTAGTTATTAGAAGAACTGGGACTAAGCCCTGTGTTCTTAAATGAGTTGTACAAGCACAATCCCAATCTAAGAACAACAATACTAATTTTAATTCTTGTATCAACATAAGAACTTTATATCAATGAAGACCTTAAATTGGCATCAATCTATAATTTCTGTACCAATGTAAAAATTATAACTTTATTTTATATCAGTTTATATATTTAGCATATATTATATATATAATAAAATACATATTATTTTCTACCAACATAAAATTTGGGGTATATAATGTTTTGTTTAAGAATAAATCTTGTAATCTATCCCATTTCCTGTTCAAAATTATGACCATTTTCAAATTATTCCTTAAAATAGCAACCTGTCTACAATTTATAAAATAATCATAATCAGACATCCAAACCCAATAGATAGAGATGATGAGTCTCCACAAGTTATTCCTGCTAAACAGGAGTGAAAAAAAATTCTTTAAAGAAATGGGTAGGGGTGGGAAAATTAGAAAATTTGCTTAGACATAAGAAAGCTAGCTTTAGCATTTTTTATCCAGTCTTCGCATGTTCAGAAGGTGCAGGACTTGACTAACGCTCTGACTTGACCTGTCTAAAAAGTTGGATGAAATGATTTCCAGGTCATCTGGAATCACCATCTATTTCTGGAGCTGTTTTGGAAGCAATTCTCTGGAAACAGCTTCAGAAGGCACGGGGTCAAAGAGTAGGTCACTTCAGCATACCCAAAGATGGATCTTGCCAAAGCTGTACATTCTGTAATGTATCTCATTACCAGAATTTTAGTACTATTAAGATGCTTATATAAATTGTGCAAGATACACAGATCAGTTCAGGATGAACTTTTTCTTCTTGTTTGAGCAGGTAAAAGACAACAATTTTTATGAGTTAATTTCATCAATAACCAATTGTGATAAATATTAGTTGGTGTGGTATAGAGGATGGCAAAATGAATCTTAACGATTCCACAACCAAGATTTATTGTCTAAGTTTAGATGAAGTTTGGCTAGAGGTATTTTTATGTTTAAGCCAGTTATTGGGCTGTTCCCATGTTAAGGAATCAGCAGATCAAGTTACCTGTTCTGTTTGATTCTCTTGAATTATTACTTTTTTTTCGTAACCAAGTTCTTCAGAGGCTCTTCCCCTGTAATATCTGATTCGTATCATTCTGGAAGGGGCCCAACCCTTTCCTCCTTTCCTCTCTCCCAAAATAGCATATTCTTGGTCTAGTAACTGGAAATCATTAAAGGTATAGATGGAATTAATTTAATAGCTTGACCTCTCCTGCAGAGGACTTTTAATATCATAAAACCACCAAACTTATAACCAGCTTCATTTTGATAATAAAAACAATCAAAAGCAATTAAAACAATCTAGACACATTATCTGCTGGAATAGTGCTCCTCCATTATCTCCTGGTTTGTTCTCATGTGGTTAATTTTAAAGTGAGATCAAAGTTTCTACTGTCTGAAGTTAGTTATGATCCCTAACCCCTGCTTTTGCACCAACAGTTTAAGATCAAAATCCTCAATGTATTTATTCACCTATGTATTTAATTTTAATTAAATTCCCTTCTACATCCTGTATAAACCTATTTCCAGAATATATTTTTGTCATACCAGGCTGAGTAATCCCAGAAGTCCCATCTAGACCATGTTCAAAAATCCAAAGAGCTGCCCAGGCTAGACTTTAAAAGTTTTCTTTTAAAGTATTTTTCCTTTTTTGTCTTTTTTATTAGATACTCTGTATTTACATTTGAAATGTTATCCCTTTATCCCCCTCCCACCCCCTCCTCCATTTGCCTTCTCAAAGGTTTACTCCCTCCTGATCCCCCTCTCCTTCCCATTGCCTTGGCTTCCCCTACGTTGGGAAAATATGCCCTCCCTGGAACAAAAGCCTCTTCTTACATTGATGCCAGACAATGCTATCTTCAGCTACATATGCAACTGGATCAATACATCTTTCAAAGTATGCACAAAGGTTTGTGTTTTACTCCATGGGTGTTTTGGGGGGTTCGGTTGGTTGATACTGTTGTTCTTTCCATGAGGTTGCAACCCCTTTCGCTCCTTAGTCCTTTCTCTAGCAACCTCATTGGGGTCCCTGAGTTCAGTCCAATGGTTAGCTGCAAGCATGTTCAGCTGTATTTATATGACTCTAGCATAGTCCCTGAGGGGGCATCTCTGTCTGGTTCCTGCCAGTAAGTACTTTTTGGGAGCAGCTATAGTGCTTGGATTTGGTAACTGCATATGTGGAGAATCCCCAGGTGAAGCGGCTTCTGAGTGATCTTCAATCCCTGCTCCTCTAGTTGACCTTGCATTTCCTCCCATGAGAGTTTTCTCCTGTCTTTTCTAAGAAGGACTGAGGCATCCCCATTTTGGCCTTCCTTCTTTTTGAGCTTCATAATGTCTTTGGATTGTTTCTTGGATATTGGGTATTGAGAGTTTTCTGGGGCTAAATCATTTTTCTTATTCGTTCTATTCTCCCTTTTTGTCTTTATTTCTTATATTTGAGATCAAAGGCCTGGATTTCTTGATTCCACGCATACTTAAACATTTAAGCAATTACCATTATGTTCCTTTCTATATTTAAAAACAATTAAATCAATTTTTATTTATCCTTATCCTTTTATTATTTGCTTGTAGGAAGAAGGCAATGCCTATCATTTGATTTTTCTATACCTCAGAACGGCCTGTCTCTGCAGAGCAGAAGCTCCCAGAACCTCTAGCTTAAGCTTTCTGAGGCAGTTGAAAACCTTTTAAAAGGGTTTGGGGTAAATTCCTGAAGGTGGCTGTGTTCCTTTGTTCTAGTTTCATGGCTTGTACTGGAACCATGTGATTTGGCTGGCCTCACTAGAAACTACTTCTTCCCTCCTGTGAATTTTACATCTGGGTGCATGTGTATTCCATTCAGGAATATCCAATTTTATTTTAATTGTGAGTTCTTGCCTACCACATTTCATACTATCTGTAGTGGTAAATGGTTAATTTGCTTTGAGTTCCCCTTTAATAGATAACAGAGACTCTAGCCATCTGCCAGAATTCTCTGGATTCACAGATGAAAGACACACACACACACACACACACACACACACACACACACACAGAGAGAGAGAGAGAGAGAGAGAGAGAGAGAGAGAGAGAGAGAGAGAGAGAGAGAGAGACATACACGCATGCACACACACTTAATTTTTAATATGCCTAACTAGCTCAATAGTTGGGCATGTCTAAACCTCCCTGCAGCTAGCACACACTCCTCTCCAGTATTACTGAATTAATATTTGCTAAATCTATATTTTAATCTTTGCTGCCCAGACCCAGTCAGGGGAGTGGTCCCTGTGGCCACTTACCCCAAGTCTTATATTTTTGCAGGCTTTTTAGTCTGAACTTTCTGCTTCCCTATCATGGATCTGTTCTTCTTCTTCCCCACTGGTCCTTTGCCCAAGAAATCTAAAAGTCCTGCCTCTGTCTCCCTGCCCAGCCATTGGCTGTATGGCAATTCTTTATTACCAATCAAAGCCAAATAGAAGCAAGGATCTTATCATCCAGAGGACCCAGGTTCAATTCCCAGCACCCACATGGCAGCTCACAATTGTTTGTAACTCCAGTTTCAGGGAATCTGGAACACTTCCACAGACATACAGGCAGGTAAAATGTTAATGTACATAAAAGTAAATTATCTTAAAATAAAAGAAATTGATTTATTCTGAAATTTCCTTCTCATAAATAGCAGCTTCTTATAGCAGGATCTTAATCTCATTGTATAGTACACTCTAGCAACTGATTGGATTTTACCTCATTGATATGAGGTAACTGAGATTCTTTAGTAGAATAAAGCAGTTAATAAAAATTAAATTAGTATTCTAAAAGGAGAAGCTTCAAGTTGTGTGTGTGTGTGTGTGTGTGTGTGTGTGTGTGTGTTTGTGTTACTTCTTGGTGGTTTTTTGTTTGTTATTCAGAAGCTATGATGGGCATTTCTTCCCACTCATTATCAACATCTTCACATGGACCAGAGTGAGTCTATGCCATGCCTCTGATCCAATACTTTAATCCTTCTGGCATCAAGAAGTGCAGTTCAAAATTTCAACAAAAACCACCACAACTCAACTATCTTATGTATTTGTGAAGGTATCTTGCCTTAAAAGGGCTTCTATCTTGACCTTTTTGTCCCCATTGTCACCATAGCGATCTTTGTTGGCTCAGTGTTGTTCATTGTCATCATTTTTCTGTAGGCAGGAGAGTTTCAGGTGCACCCTTCCACTCAAACTTCACAAAAATGTAGTTTAAATGACCACTGATTCATATTTTTGTTTTGGACAAAGACCTTTCCCAATATTAGTGGGCTTGGTCCATGAATTATTATGTCAGAAAACCAGTGTCAACAGAAGTCAACATGAGACAATGGCTCATTGACTCAAATGTCTCATCTGATGAAGACTCAAGACACAGAGAAAAAAATGAGCAAAAGTAAAGAACTAAAACTTTCAAGAATGGGAAAAAAGTTATTCAGCCGAGTTACAGGGATATTTTTATAGGTCTTTTGGCAGATAGTGAATAAAAGCTCCTGTGAATTCTATGGTTAACTCTTTGGGCACATTTTGGGCTCAACTCAGGGAGGGCTCAACTCATATGGGCTGTGTCTGTTCTCTGGCCCAAGTTGGGAGTAGACCAAGTTCTAATCATTGAATTAAGAGCGTTGTTGCTCGATATCGTCTGTGATCATAGCTAGCTTGATTTGCTAGCTGTTAGCCTTGGATATGTGTCTAGCCCTCGACCCCTGTGGACTTCACTAGCCACTGACATTGGCTGGTTCTTTCAGCTGTTAATCAAACCATGATAACTTTGTTCCCACGATTATAAAACCAGTATATGGCTGACTATGGAAGAATTTTCTTACTGCTCACAGGGAGCTGATGTTATTATAGCTGCCCAGATGCAGCTGTAATTCTTGGTTCCTTCATTTTTAGCTCTTGGTCTGTGGTGATAGTGCAGATGGCCTTCTTCCAGAAACAGGTGGAGAGTTTCTATAAGTCACCCTTATCTGCAATTTGGTAATTGCAACTAATTGCATTAGATATAGCAGCATGAAACAACAACAACAACAACAAACCCCAAAAACAAAAAAATAAAGCAAAACCAAACCTCTTTGTGTATATTATTGAAGTGGCCAAGAGCCTCCTGAGAGACAGGTAGAGCTTGCTAATGCTGTTTAAGCCACTGTTTTTTGTTTCTTATTGCCCAGCTTAGATCATCTTACACCTAACTGCAAGCCCTCTTATTTACTTTCCTCTCTGTTTCTGACCTTGCTATTTAAGTGTAAAATGTTTTTAAGTTTAATGTTCAAATCTATTGCAATATCATTAGCTTTTAAAATGTATAACTGAATGACCCAAATTCATAAACCCCACAATCTTCTTAGATAGCAGCAAAAAAAATGACATAAATTTAAAACATTCTAACATTTTAGCATCTATATTTGTGCTGGCTAATTTTGTCAACTTTACACAAAAATAGACATACACAGGAAAAAGCTATGTCGGTTGAGGAGCTGCCCTTATCATTTTGTCTCATGGAAATGTCCATGGTGTATTTCCTTGTAACTGTGAGCTTTCCATCCAGATATGTTTTCCCCCAATGACTCTGAGACTTGGTAAAAGAATAAATGTCTAGACCAAAGCATATGGCTTTGTCCTCTATTTCATATTTCAATTATCCCATTTATTCTATTCCAAGTCCAGCCACTTGGTTAGTTACCTTATTTCAGTTTCCTGAGACTACCTCCTTCAGTATTTGAGGAGAATTTCCTCTTTCTGTACCTTTCTCTATCCCAGAAATCTTCTCCCAGTACTCCAACAGCCACCTCTATTCCCTGCCTAAGCTAATAGGCCAGCAGCATTTTACTGACAAGTCATGGTTCAATACATTGTTCAAAGGATTCTTTCTACATTTTCTTGATTGCTAATTAATGTATGAGAACTCAGACCACTGTAGGTAGTATACATTCTGTGAACATAGGCCTGGGCTATATCATGACATATATGTTTGAACATGTGCCTGGAAGCAAATCTATAAATAATATTTTTCATTGTGGTTTTTGATTCATTTCCTGTTTTCAGGCTCCTGACAAGAGTTTCTACCCTGGTTTCCCTCTATCATTGACTGTAAAAAACCAAACCAAACCAAAAAAAAAAAAAAAACCAACAGCAAAATATTTTATTCTTCCAAATTCTCTTTGTGCCTTATTTTATCACCAAGTGCTATTTTGAATGAGAATGCTCTCCATAGGTTCATATATTTGAATGCTTGGTTCTTGATGGAACTTTTTGAGAAAGATTAGGAGATGTGGCTAGGAAGTGTGTTGGTGGGATGAAATTTGAAGTTACCAATCTCATATCATTACCAGTCTTTGCTACCCCCTGCTGTGGATCAGTGTGTGAGCTCATAGCTGTTGTTCTAGCAACTTGACTGCCTGACTGCCTGCTGCCTTGCTTCCCTCCATGATGATCATTGACTAACTCTCTGAAACTTTAAACAAGCCCCTAATTAAATGCTTTCTTGTATAAGTTGCCTTGGTCTTGATGTATTTGCACAGCAATAAAACAGTGACCAAATTTTGTGGTAACTGAGAAACCAAACTAGAACAACTATTCATTTTTGGGATATGGTTTTTCTCAAATGACGAAAACTTGGGGTGACTTTATTTATGTTAAAAATACATCTCAAGTTTTGAAAGTTCTTACTTTGAACAACTTGGTATTTGTTAACGAATTTAAGACCCAGAAGTTTCAGTAGAAAAGAAAGTCTCATGAAATGTTTTTGGTGTTTGAGGTTAGGACTCTAGTTTCTTCTGTTTGTATTGTACTAAAGAGACAGCTATGAAAACATTCTGGCCTTTCTTATTATATTTTCCATAAATACAGGGTTTTTCTCAGTACTTCAACTTTGGGATCAAAAAAGGGGGAAAAGGGTGTTATTTTAGGCTCAGAAGCAAAGCAAAAACTCTGAAATTAATGGACTAAATAAATAAAAATGTGTTGCTCTAAATACTCCAAATTTACATGGGCCTAATAAACGTTTCCAGTTCCCAGAGTCCATGTTTGTTTTTATTAAAAAATTTTAAACCTTGTTTTTAATTAAAAAATTCTTTACCATAATAACACCCTTAGTGCCAGATTCTGAAAACACAAACTTGTCAAATGTCAACACTCTTTGGAGAGAGGTCAAATTAACATTTCCTCATGGATATTTGTGCTGGAGTTTCCTGTTACTAGCCCTGGCACTAAAAGAAAACAAAGCCATGTTTTTTTCTTTTCCTTCAGATCAAGTTGAGGAAGAACTTAACTCTGCAAATCTGAGGGGGTAGTGATATTACTCAATAGCAAAGAAGAAAATAAAAGAGAGGTTGAGACATTCAATTTTGAAAGAATTTGATATCTCCCTTTATATTAACTCCTCGTGTATAGTATAAAAGTACAGAAATCTTATATTACTTCATTAGGGTTGCTATAAAAAGTCATAGACTTTATTTTTGAAGAGCAAACATTTATGGTTCAGTTCTCAAAGGAAGGAAGCCCAAGATCAAGGCATGGACACATGCCATGACTGGCGAAATCATGCACTGTACTGAGATGGTGCCTAATCTCTGTGTCATTATTTTGCTGGGATAATGAATGTAGGCCTTGTTTGCAAAGATTCTTATATAATTAATGAAAGTAGAGCCTTTATCAAAAAACTCACATCTTAACACTTCCACGTTGAAACTAAGTTATGTTTCAAAGCATGAATTTTAGGGAGAAATATAAAATAGTAGGGGCTATAGAAATTATACAAAAAGAGATCAGTTGAAACATATTTTATAAGATTTCATGTTTTCCTTGAGAATTTATTAAGTACCTGTTCTGTATAAAGCACTATTGTAGAGGAAAAGATGACTTGTTAATCAAATTTTTTTGTTATCCTTCCATAGAGCCACCACTGGGCCATCCTTGATAGCAGTGACTAATTATTGCCCAGGCATTAATTGTAACCAATATTTTCTTGATTATAGTACTCATTCAATTATGCTGACTAAAGGCTTTTATTTTGGAGGCAATTTTTTATGTTATGAGATGCATGTCTTCTCTCAGTCATAAGTAACCTGAAGACTGAGATTTAAACAAAAAATGTATGAATTAAAATATGCAATATTCTTAAGGGAGCTTTTCTGTTATTTGCTATATCATAGTTGTTATCAGACTTGAGCAATGACAGGATCGTGGGAGTACTATTGATGAATGGATTTTTGGAAAATAGTATATGGTTGTAGGAAATGAATTATACATTCCTCTCTTACACAGTCAACTTAATTTTTGAAGTACATAATTTTGCCACACTTTTTTCTGTGATATTTCTTACTTTTCCCCTAATGATGATTAGTGTTAATCCTCGACTTACAAAACCCAGAATGTCATGGCAAATGGACCTGTGAACACATCTATAGGAGTTACACTGACTGGAGTCGTCAGGTTGGAAGCTCTGCTTGTGCTTACTCTTGGTGTTTACTGCTCTAGGGACAGTGGGACCTAAGAAAATCGATTCTAAAAACGAGATAGATTAAAGTTTTGTGTAATAGCTAACTTTATTCAGAGCACCATACAATTTATATTCTGAGAGTTAAATGAATCACAGGAATGAAGTTCCCATTAGTTCAAGCAGGATACCATCATGAGGACAAGCCAAACATGGCAAAAAGTGTGGTTTTTTCATAGAAATAGAATCGAATAAAAGCAAATAATAATGAGTGATGTGCAGTAAATGTGCTCCTTTTCACTACAGGGAGGAGAACCAAGACACATTCTAAGAATCATTCTGTGTTTTCTTCTGACAGGTCACAGGACATTTTGTAAATAGTTTTCTTACAAGCTCACACATTTCTCATATGACTTCATTCTTGGAGTATATTCTGGCATCTCCTCAGTACCATTCCCTCAGTAGGAGATCCTGAACCATGTAACAGGAGAGAAGGCAGCTTAAAAGTACTGTGTACTCATTCTATCTCTCCATTTATTTTTAACCATAAAAGAGTTGACTATGGCATCATGAGATAAATTGTTCTCCTTTTAAAGTTGTGTTATAGTAGCAACAAAAGAAGTTATAGTACAAACAAAACCAGGAATAGGGTTGTTGTGATAATATTTACAATATAGCTCAGATGCCTTCTGGTTGTCTTATAGGAAGGGGTTTGGTAGGTCTGAAGATTTGTCTGTGTGACGGAGTGTTGACCCTGTGCCTTTCCAACAGGTAAATTTTTTACTGTTTCTTTTTCTTTTTTTTAATTAAAAAATTATTAGCTACTCTCTGTATTTACAGTTGAAATGTTATCCCCTTTGTCCACCCTGCTCCCATCCCCCACCCCCTCTCCTTGTCTTCACAAAGGTGCACTAGCTCCCAATCACCCTCTCTACCTCAATTCCTTGGCATTCCCCTACACGGGGAAAACATGCCATCCCTGGAACAAAGGCCTCTTCTCACATTGATGCCAGAAACTGCTATTTTCCGTTGCATATGCAACTGGAGCCATGTAATTATTTTAAGGGAGGTCATAGTCCAAGTATCAGAGACTTAAACTTGAACTTTTAAAAACACGAAGATTGAGAAAACTGGAGTATATACATTTTGAAATGGAAAAGAGATTTTTGAGGCCTAGAGTTGGAATGTGATGGTTTAGATTTGAAGTATTTCCTAGAAGAGTACAAATGTCGAGGCCTGATAATGTGACTAGATTACAAAGGCAGTGATTTTTTTTGTCAATAGATTAATTCATGAATGTATTCATAGATAAATGTGTTATTAAAGAGACCTAGAGATAAGAAGTAGGTCACTAGTCTGGATTTGAACGTATAACCTGCCGGTCTGCATGTGTGCCTAGCTGCTGCAGTGTCCAAGCACTGACAACAATCCCCTCAAGACAGAGCACAGTCAGTAATAGGAATCCAAGCTTATGTTTCCCTGGGTGAGATAGAGATGCTATCATTCTCAGTCTCCTGTGCACCCATGCACTGCTGGCATACCACGGGGAGTTGGAACCAGGATCCATGGGTCCACACAGGAAGGGGGAAGGCTGAGCCTGGGATGGGGAGGTAGGAAAAGAAGGCCTTTTCCAGGAGATATAGGATCACCTCTTTAAAACGAGGGCCTCCCCCATGGTGATCCTTGATAAAGAAAACAGTCTTTCCTGGTCCAGTCGGGTGGTGAATGTGAATTTTTATGTACCATGCTCAGAGTGAATGAGGAATTAAAAACCATTTGCAGGAAGAAATGTCCAGGAAGGGAAGCTCATTGGGGGAATACTTGGGGCTTATCTAGGAAACTCATTAGCATGGAGAACTCCAGGTTTTTATGCTACGTGACCAACTGTTATTGTCCTCTCAGTGGGGTGTCATGGTTACGTGTTCTATATCAGGTAGTTTGGCAGGGAGCTGGCTTCATGCCTGCCATTCTCAATTCTGAGTTTCTCTGGGGTTTGAGCCTGCTCAACTTACCAGATATTGTCAGGTTGGCATGGTCCACTTGCCGCACAATAAGCATCTATCTTGGTTTCTGCTTCCTGGCTTCCATGACATAGGCAGTTTTCTTCTGTCAAGATATTGTACCATGATGTTTCATTCTTGCCTAAGGTCTACAAATTACCTGGTTGATTATAGATTGAAGCAGGCTAGTTTTTAGAAACAAAGGTGGCAATGTGGAGCCAGGAAAATATGAGAACTATGCAGAGTTTCTCTATGCTTGAAAATAAATATGTCTGCTACTACTTTTATGTCTTTTATGTTGAGTTAAGAGTCAAAGTCCTCTAAGGTATAAGTCACTGGACCTATTTGATCATAGGCCTACCACTCAAATAGCAGCACTGGACTAATGAGGCCATAAAGCTTCACAAAACAGTGTGAATTCATGCACATAACAGCAAACATGTTACTCAAACCTAATGGAAAAAATTACAGGTTACTTAGTTGCTTTTCTATTGCTGTTTCAGAACACCATGACCAAGAGAACTCATAAAAGAGTTTAATTGGCTCCTTAAAGTTTAATACAGTTTTTGAGAGCTAGCATCTATGATGGTGGAATGAAGACATTGAAGCAGATCAGCCAGGAGCTAACATCTGGATCCACAAACAGCAGGTACATTGGGAAATTTAACAGCCTTTGAAACCTCAAGACCTGCCTGCAGAGACTCACCTTCTCTATGAAAGTCATACCTACTAATCCTCCCAGATCAGGATTCCCAACTGGGAGACAAGCATTTAAACATGTACACCTTTAGGGATTATTTTCACTCAAACCACCACATCCCATGGTTAATAGGGTTAAACTATTATATATTATATAATATAATGATATATTCCTTGTCTTCTTGTTTAGCATTAACACAACACACCAGCAATGGGCAGTGAACATTTATCTCCAGGTTTCTCTGGAATGAAGGCCAGACAGAAAGGAAGAAGTGGTAGAAAGTTAATCAACCCTTTTCAAGGCAGAGTCCATTTAGAATCTTTTTCAAATTCCATATCTAGACATGGAAGAGTTTGTATATGCCTTATTTTTATTGAAGTATTCACTGTAGATATGTGCATACTTTCCAAGGTCCAGGATGGTTATCTGTGTTTGAACTTCTTAAATGTAAATTAAAGGTCAGCAATAGCTGGTCAATCTAAGAATGTCAAGATTTGGGTAGCCTACTCTTGTAGTTAAGAAGCGGGAGGTAACATTCTTTTGATTGTGTAGTACAATACAGTATACTTTTGACTAAGCTGCCATAGGAGATGGGGAAATAAACCTGGTGGAGCAACAATTGGGAAAAAGAGCCAAGTATCATAAGGCTTCTGCTACTCCTGGAATAGTCCTGATCTATCATATATGGTATACAATCTGAGATAGCTCCTGGTACACTAGTGAGACAACACAAGTACTGCAAGCTAGAGCAGCGGCTGCTTCCCCTGGCTTCACAAAAATCTTCTTGGGTAGCTGGCCCTTCCACTATAGGTTCATAAGCAGATGAGTCACAGTCAGCTAACACGTTATGCTCCGATTTGCCCTTGAATACATAAACATATTCTAACTGCCTGAAATATAGAAGTGTATAAGCTTATGTGGTAAACATTAAAGTTAGATCTGCACTTCTATGGTGGTCTCTGGAGTCTGAATCCTGGGAACCTTCGTGGGCTCTGCCTCTACTTTTTCCCCACATCCTGGACCCTATTCCCCCAAGTTGCATGCTACTAAGCCATTGGAATTCATAGAAATATCAAACTTCTGCATAAGGAGACTTCAAGTTTTATGATTCATTTTTTTCTTATAAATTCAAGATACATTATAATACATTGTTTTTTGTTTGTTTGTTTGTAATTCCTAAGTGATTCCTAGTGGTTTCTAGACATTTCATTTACCTTTTGTTTGTCTTGAGTAGGAAGGGATGGCAGGCCCATTATTAAAATGTTCCTGACAAGTTCTGTTTCTTCTTCACCAGTTAGGGTTCTCCAAGAACATTAGTCAAGAGCCTTATACTTATAGTGACTTTTTTTTTTTTTTTTTTTTTTTTTTTTTACCATATGCACTCTGGAAATCTTGGGAGAGACATGATTTTTCCAGACTAATATCCTGTAATACATATAATGCTTGAAAATACATTATGAATGTGATACTAATTCTAGCTTTATCTAGCTTTAGTGATTTTTGAAAAATTGCTTGTTTAAAAAACTTGGCAATATTTTTCTCTGCTAAGCAATTTTAAGTAGTATAATGCTTTTGCATGCTTAGGATGACTATAAACAAGGCCAGTATCATGTTCCCAAAAGTTGTTGGGTTGGAAGAAATATTAATAATAATGATTAAGAGCTATTCTCACTTATCTGTATTTTTGGAATAGATTTAAGCCTGCAGAAAAATTAAGTAAGGGCTGTAAAAGTTACCCATGTCTCATAAGTAAGTTTCCTTATTTGTATTGTTCTCAACAGAGTCGCATCTTTATTATAATCAGTGAACCTACATTTGTGTAATATAATTTACCTACAGTACATAGGTAGATCATACTTTGTTTTGTGTTGCACATTTTATATCTTTAAACAAGTATATGATGATACAACTCTCACTATGGTAGCACACAGAGTATATTCTCTGCCATGTAGCCCTTCTATCTTCCTCCTTCTCATCTCTCTCCCAGTGAGACCCATAGTGAGCAGGGAAAACAAAACTCTCATATTTTTATAGGTTTACTTTTTTTTAAACGTCATGTAGTTGGCGTCACAGAGCATGTAACAGACTTTCTGTACTGTTGTCTTCTAGTCTGTTACATGTTTATATTTCCTTCATTTCTTCTCACTGTGTGATAACTCTTTTCGTCTAAAATTAAATACTATTTAAATACCTGAAAGTACTAAATTTTATTAACTTATTTTAGAGCAAAAGAACATCTAGTTACTGGAATTTTTGCCATTTTTTTAAAACTGCTATGAAGATCCACAATTAAAACTTTGAGTAAACATCAATGTCAATTCTTTTGGGCAAACACCAAGGCATTCTGAGATTAGACCTTGTGATAAGATTGTGCTTAGCTTTATTGAATCAAGTAACCTAGAATCTACAGTGTTCACACCATTTTCTTCACCATTAGCATGAAAGAGAATGTCATGGACCAGCGTCCTTGTCAGTGTACCATTGTTTCAGATCGTAGTCATTCTGGTCGGTGTGTACTGCTAATTCATTGTTGCTTTCAGTTTCTCCAATAACTTGATCCATATATTTGCCTATTTCTTTTAATGATGCCTCTGGCATACTTTAAGCAAGTGGTAAGTTTTTTTTTGTTTTTTTTTTTTTATTGTTTGGTTGTGAGAAATCTCTGTATGTCTTGAGTGCCATGCAATGGTGCAAATGTTTTCTCCAAGTCTATCTCATTTCCTCAATTTTAAACTTTGTCTTCCTCCAGAGAGCAGAAGTTTTAATTTTAAAGAAGTTCAGTTTATCAACAATTTCTTGGTTGGATTTTTTTTTTTTTTTTTTTTTTTTTTTTTTTTTTTTTTTTTAGCATTATATGTTAAAAGGCATAAACTACTTTGACAAGACTTACAGCTTTGGCTAGATGTTTTGCCCTAGTATTCTTGTCTAAGAAAAGTCAAATTCACTGCTTGAGAGTTACTTCTAAAGTGTCTCATTAGCTCTCAGTACTCCTTTGCATATGAGTGTTTAATGCAAATTAAAAAACTAAAGTTGACCTTGTCTTTTGTCATGCTTGTCATGAGTGTTGACAGAAGGATGAATATCTTGCCTATAGTTAAACTGTAATTTGTGGACTGAAAACCTGAAGAAGAAACTCTATTTTTTTGTATAAGTCAAGATGCTATCTAATATTTCCTTGTTGATTACAGCAGGTTAGGTGAACTGATACTGTCAGTTCAAATTTATGAAATCACCTGAACCTTCATTTTTGCAGTTTTATATTTGGCATTAGCTTGTAAATGTCTGTATTTGTCTAAGTGGGACACCCCATTAGTTAGTGGACATTTAGAACTGTTATTGTCACTTTATAACAGTGCTTTGTATCAATTTAACAAACTTTTATACTGCAGTGTTGTTACTTTTTTTGGGACAAACCATAGGTCTGTTTCTGAGGAGTTTGTACTACCTTCTTTACCACCATTTGATGGAGGAGCATTTATAGATTGGTAGTAAATAAAAATAGACTAATTTAGTTTAGAACTAAAGTCAAACCTTATTACATTTTTTAAAGTTTTCTTTTTTTAGATTATAATGTAATTATATCATTTTCCTGTCTCTTTCCTTCTTCAAAATTTTTTCCTTGCTCTCTTTTCCAATCCATGGTTCCTTTTTGGATAAATGGTTGTTATAGACATACATGCATATACCTAAGTTATTAAAACAATAAATACAACCTGGTCATTGCAACAGAGACTAATATAAAACAAAACAACAACAAATCAACATGCAGAGTTGTAGAGCTGGGTTGAAATTCGACATCTATAATACAACTACCACTCCTGAAGCTCGGGGAATATAGCAGACCTAGGGAAGGAGACATGGAAAGGTCCAGAGAATTCAGAAGTTTGCTATGATATTATGTATCCTAGAAATCTCAGAAACTATACCCATAAATTATTTCCAAACATAACTGCCTAAACTCAAGCTGATCAAGGACAACAACAGTAGGTCCCCTTAAAGTCAACAAGGGTTACAGGAAACCCAGGAGACTTTAATCCTCAGAACAAAAAGAAAACCAGGGAGCTGAGGAATGTGGAAGAAGGAGAAATAGTCTTCCCCAGGGAAGAACACACCAATTGATTATCCAAAGCTAAATGATCAGCCCTGAATGTGTAAACTATTTTTTTTAAAAAAACAATGATATACCAGAGGTCATCTAGGTTTTTCTCTGAAGCTATAAATAATTTGAATTTTATCTTTAGGTCTGATGGATTTTCAATTAGATTTTGTGACACTGAGGTTTGTGTCTAGACTTATTTTGTGAATATTCACTTGTGGCCACACTATTTGTTCAAAGGCTTGGCAATACACTGCTTTTGTCAGCAATCAAGTGATTTTACTTATGTGGGTACATTTCTGATCTGTCTATTCTATTCTATAGATTATTTTTGTTAATTGAACAACTTTATTTTAAAAAACAAAGATAAGTGTACAGATTTTAACAACATTTTTGCATAAAAGTATATGAATACATTTTTGTTGGTACTTGATTTTTTTGAAGGTTTGATAGTATGCCTTAAAATCTTACTAGTTACAATGAGCATAATGTACATATAAAATAAGATGTAACCTGGAAATAGTCAACATTTTCTTGGTGTGTAAAAATTAAGCATAATGATTAATCATTTTTTTTGGCCTTTATTTTTCTTGAACTTCATAGAGTCTTTGAGCTGCTTCTGGGGTGTTCAGAGCTTTCTGGGGTTATTATCCATTATCAGTAACTGCATATTATGTCTGTTCTTTTGTGACTGGGTTACCTCACTCAGGATGATATTCTCTAGATGCATCTGTTTATTAAGAATTTCATAAAGTCATTGTTTCTGATAGCTAAGTAGTACTCCATTGTGTAAATATACCACAAATTTTGTATCCATTCATTTACTGAAGGACATCTGGGTTCTTTCCAGCTTCTGGCTATTATAAATAAGGCTGCTATAAACATTGTGGTGCATGTGTCTTTGTTGTATGTTGCAGCTTCTCTGGCATATATACTCAGAAGTGGAATAACTGGGCCTTTATGTAGTATTATGTCCAATTTTCTGAGGAACTGTCAGACTGATTTCCAGACTGTTTGTATCAGTTTACAACCCCACCAACAGTGGAGAAGTGTTCTTCTTTCTCTGCATCCTCACTAGCATCTGCTGTCCTCTGAATTTTTGATCTTAGCCACTCTGGTTGGTGTGAAATAGAATCCCAGGGTTGTTTTGATTTGCACTTCCCTGATGGCTAATGATGTTGTGCACTTTCTTAGATGCTTCTAAGGCATTAGATATTCCTCAGTTGAGAAATTTTAATTTAGCACTGTACCCCCTTTTTAAATAGGATTTCTTGATTCTTTGGCATCTAACTTCTTGAGTTCTTTGTATACCTTGGATATTAGGACTCTATCAGATGTGGGGTTGGTAAAAATCTTTTCCCAATCTGTTGACTGCCGTTTTGTTTTCTTGACAGTGTCCTTAGCCTTACAAAAACTTTGCAATCTCATTAAGTTCCATTTGCCAATATTTGTCCTTAGAGCACAAGGAAATTTTTTGTTCTGTTCAGGAAATTTTCTCCTGTGCCTATGTGTTCTAAGGTTTTCCCTACTTTCTCTTCTAATAGTTTCAGTGTACCTGGTTTACTGTGGAGGTCTTGGATATACTTGCACTTGAGCTTTGTACAAGCAGATAAGAAAGATATTTTCATTCTTCTGCATGCTGAGTTCCAGTTGGACCAACACCATTTGTTAAATAGGCTGTCCTTTTCCATTGAATGTTTACAATTCCTTTGTCAAAAATCAAGTGACCATATATGTGACATATATGTGAGGGCTCAATTCTGGATTTTTTATTCTATTTCATTGATCCACTTGCCTATGTCTTTACCAGTACCATGCAGTTTTCAGCACAATTGCCTTGTTATATAGCTTGAGGTCAGGGATGGTGATTCCCACAGATGTTTTCTTGTTGTTGAGGATGGATTTCGCTATTGTAGGTCTCTTGTTATTCCAGATGAAATGGCACATTGCTCTTTCCGAATCTATGAAAAATTGGGTTGGAATTTTGATGGTGATTGCACTTAATCTGTATAATGCTTTTGGTAGGATGGCCGTATTTAAAATGTTGATCCTTCCAATCTATGAGCATGGAATATCTTTCCATTTTCTGAGATCTTTCTCGATTTCCTTCTTTAGAGATTTGACGTTCTTGTCATACAGGTCCTTCACTTGCTTAGTTAGTCACACCAAATTATTTCATATTGTTTGTGACTATTGTGACGGGTATCTTTTGCCTAATTTCTTTCTCCACGTGTTTTTCCTTTGAATAGAGGAAGGCTACTGATTTGTTTGAGTTAATTTTATATCTGGCCACTTTGCTGAACTTTTTTATCAGCTGTAGAAGTTCTCTGGTGAAATTTTTGGAGTCACTTAAGTACACTATCATGTCATCTACAAACAGTGATGTTTTTACTTCTTCCTTTCTAATTTGTATCCCTTTGACTTCTTTCTGCTGTCTAAGTTCTCCAGCCAGGATTTTCAGTACTATGTTGAATAGGTGGGGGAAGAGTGGGCAGCCTTGTCTAGTCCCTGATTTTAGTGGGATTGCTTCAAGTTTTTCACCATTAAGTTTTATATTGGCTATTGGTTTGCTATATATTTCTTTTTTTATGTTTAGGTATGGGCTTTGAATTCCTGTTCTTTCCAAGACTTTTAACCTGAAGGGGTGTTGAATTTTGTCAAATGCTTTCTCAGCATCTAGTGAGATGATCATGTGGTTTTTTTCTTTGAGTTTGTTTATATGATGGATTACATTAATGAATTTCCATATATTAAACCATCACTGCATCCAAGGGATGAAGCCTACTTGATCTTGGTGAATGATCATTTTGATGTGTTCTTGGATTCAGTTTGCAAGGATTTTGTTGAGTATTTTTGCATCAATGTTCATGAGAGAGATTGGTCTAAAGTTCTTTTTCCTTATAGGGTCTTGCTGTGGTTTTGGCACAAGGATAATTGTGGCCTCACAAATGAGTTAGGTAGTGTTCCATCTTACTCTATTTTGTGGAATACTTTGGAGAGTATTGGTATTAGGTCATCAATAAATATCTGATAGAATTCTGCACTGAACACATCTGTACCTGGGCTTTTTGTGGTTGGGATGCTTTTGATGAGTGCTTCTATTTCTTTAAGTGTTATGGGATTAATTAGATGGTTATCCTGGGGCTGGTTTAACTTCAGTATCTGGTGACTGTCTAGGAATTTATCCATTTCCTCAAGATTTTCCAGCTTTGTTGAATATAGGCTTTTGTAGTAGGATCTGATGATTTCTTGAATTTCCTCAGTTTTAGTTGTTATGTCCCCACTTCCTTTCTGATTTTTTTAAATTTGGATACCCTCTCTTTGCCCTTTAGTTAGTCTGGCTATGGGTTTATCCATCTTGTTAATTTTCTCAAAGAACCAGCTCTTGGTTTTGTTGATTCTTTGAATTTTTCTTTTTGTTTCTACTAGTTCCATTTCTCCTCTGAGTTTGATTATTTCTTGCTGTCTATTCCTCTTGCATGTATCTACTTCCTTTTGTTCTAGAGCTTCCAACTGTGCTGTCAAGTTGCTTGTGTATGCTTTCTCCAGTTTCTTTTGGGAGACATCCAAATCTATGAGCTATCCTCTCAGTACTGCTTTCATTGCGTCCCATAGGTTTGTGTATATTGTGTTTTCATTGTCATTAATTTCTTGAAAATCTTTACTTTCTTTCTTTATTTCTTCTTTGACCATGCTATTGTTAAAAGAGCATTGTTTAGTTTCCATGTGTATATGGGTTTTTTGTTGTCTTTGTTGTAATTAATGACCAGCCTTAGACCATGGTGATCTGATAGCATGCATTTGAGCATTTCAATCTTCTTATATCTATTGATGCTTGTTTTGTGACTGATTATATGGTCAATTTTGGAAAAGGTGCCATGAGGTGCTGAGAATAAGTTGTATTCTATAGTTTAGGGTAAAGTGTTCTGTACATGTTTGTTAATTCCAATTGGTTCATAATCTCTGCTAGTTTCACTGTGTCCTTTTTCAGTTTCTGTTTCCATGATTTGTCTGTTGATAAGAGTGGGCTGTTTAGGTCTCCCACTATTATTGTGTGGGGTGCGATTTATTTTTTGAGCTTTAGTAGGGTTTCTTTTATGAAATGGGTGCTCCTGTATTTGGAGCATATATGTTAATGTTTGAGGGTTCCTTGTGACAAATTTTCCCTGTAATGAATAAAAAGTGTCCTTCCTTATCTTTTTTGATAACATTTGGTTTAAAATCTACTTTATTTGATATTAGAATGGCCACTCCAGCTTGCTTCTTGAGACCGTTTGCTTGCAAGGTTTTTTTTCCCAACCTTTTACTCTGAGATAGTTTCTGTCTTTGTCTCTGAGATGAGTTTCCAGTATGCAGCAAATTGCTGGATTATGTTTTTGTGTCCAGTCTGATACCCTTTTTATTGGGGAATTGAGTCTATTTATGTCAACAGATATTAAGGAATAGTGGTTGCTGTTTCCTGCCACTTTTGCTTTTAGTGGTAGAATTGTGCCTGTGTGTCTTTCTTCTTTTGGTTTTCTTGCTTAGGTATTTTCTTGTTCTTACTAGGATGTAGTTTCCCTCCTTATATTGGCTTTTCCACCTATAATTTTTTGTAGTGCTGGGTTTGTGGTCAGATATTGTGTAAATTTAGTTTTGTTCTGGAATATCTTTGTCTTTCCATCTATGGCGATTGAGAGTTTTGCTGGGTATAGTAGCCTGTGCTGACACTTGTGTTCAGAATCTTCTCTTTTCATAGTCTTTGTTGAGAAATCGTGTGTGATTCTGGTTTGTCTGCCTTTATATATCACATGCCCTTTTGCCCTTACTGCTTTTAGTATTCTTTCTTTGCTTTGGGCACTTGGCGTTTTGACTATTATGTGTGGGAAGGAGAATTTCTTTTCTGGTCCACTCTATTTGGTGTTCTGTAGGCTTCCTTTATACTCATAGTCATCTCATTTTTAAGGGTAAGGAAGTTTTCTTCTACAGTTTTGTTGAAGATATTTACTGTGCCTCTTAGTTGATATTCTTTTCCATTTTCTATTCCTATTATCCTTAGGTTTGGTCTTCTCATTGTGTCCTGGATTCCCCGGATATTTTAGGTTAGGAGCTTTTTTTCTTTTGAATATTCTCTGACTCTTTTGTCTATGTTTTCCATGTTGTCTTTGGCTCCTGAGATTCTATTTTCCATGTCTTTAATATGTTGGATATGCTTGCATCTGTGACTACTGATTTCTTTTTAAAGTTTTCTACCTCCAGGGTTGTCTCTTTTAGCATTTTCTTTATTGTTTCGATTTCCATTTTAAAGTACTTCTTCCATTCCTTCATTTCTTTTGTTCTGTTTTCCTCTAGTTCTTTGATTTCTTTGAATGTTTTTCTTGTTTCCTCTTTAAAAGGTTCTGTTTCTTTATGCTTTTCCTCCCATTCTTGTTTAAGGATATCTATCATCTACTTGAGGTATGATTTCGAGTCTGAGTCTTCTTTTTCTGGAGTGTTTTGCATTCTGCTGTTTGCTATCATGGGAGAGCTGGGTTCTGGTGTTGCCAGGTTGTCTTGGTTTCCGTTGGATAAGTTCTTTTGCTTTCCTCTTGCCACCATTTTGTCTGTGATTATAAGCAGTCTTGTCAGTGATTGTTTCATGTCTCTCCTGTGTACCTGGCCTGTGTCCCTTGATCCCCTCTGTTCCTGGTGGCAGATGGCCTGAGCATTTGGTCCTCATGCATAGACCCTCTGTTTGGAACCTGAGTTCTTACGGCAGAGTTCCTGCTCCCCTAAACCAATCAGGGTGGGGTGTGCTTTCCTTGTGCTCTGCCCATACCTCTGCACCCTGGATACTCGAAGCACAGTCTCACCATGCCTGCATCCCTGGATCTCCGCTGTTCAAGTTGGCAGATAGCCTGAGCATTTGCCTCTATTCTGTAGATTTATTTTCTATTTTTTTTTAACAAATACTGCATTGGTGTAATTTCTGAGACTACATTACAGGTCTTAAAGATAGGTAATATTGTTTACCAACATATTCAGTACAACCTTTGTCATTCTGGTTCATTTGTCTGTTTCTATAAACTTTAAAATCAGTTCAATAATATCTACAAGATAGCTTATTAAAATTATAACTTGGTTTGTACTGAGTCTGCAGACCTTGTAGAAAAGAATTTATATGACAATAATATTGAGATTTTTCTACTTATAAACATTGTTGTAGCTGTCTCGTTACTTTGTTCTTCTTCTACATAATTTATTAGTCTTGAGGTTTCCCTCAAATCATTCTTGCACATACTTTATTAGATTGGTAAGAAAGTATGAATTTGGGGGTATGAAAATAAATGCTACTTGATTTTTTATTTCAATTTTTTTCTACTTGCTTCTGTTCCATATTAAAAACTGTTTATGTTTCTTCTGGTTCTTCTCCCTCTGCCTCCGATCCCTCATTCTCATCCACAGATCCACAGCAGAAAACCTGCCTCCTGGTACCATCTCCTCTGGGTTCAACAGACATTCTCCTTCTAATCATGTGGGTCTTCTTTCTTCTCAGGGTCATCGGCCAGAGGCTCATGAGGATAAAGGGATCAGAGTCAATAGACAGTTTTGTATGGGCCTGAAAGTATGTATGAAAATGACATCATTCCAGAATCAGCTTCTGGGAAACAGAACAACTTTATTCAGGGTGAATCAAGATCTATATATTTTTGGGGAAGTGGGTAGGAAGATGCAAAGTGAGCAAATAGGACATTGGCTGCAGCTTAAGGGACTGAGGTACCTCATTAGCATGGGGTAGCATTATGGAATCTCAGGTGTGTGCTTAATAATTTCTCCTTGGGGTAAAGGAAGTTGAACCTGTAATCTACAAGGCCACTTAAGATTCCACCAGTAGAGGTTATGGAGGTTTCAAGCTCTTCATATAAGATCAGTAGAGAAGTCCTCCAGACAAAGGGCTTCCACCATTTTGCTCTTGGCTCGGGACTTTCTGGTAATGTTACATTTAAACCTTAGTTTGAAGAACAATATAATCATACCCCCTCCCCAACTCATTGCTTAGTCCTAGTCTCCAACACTAGCAGTCATTTTGTGTTAAACCAAGGGCCACTTCTGCCAGGACAACAAAGAAGCAACAATAGACAGCAGATCCATACTTCGTTTTGTATCTTCCAGATCCAGTTCTCTCACTCATATTCCCAGATCTGTAGCAAACAATGTGCTTAAGTCTCCCTTTTGTCTCTGATACCATTACCAATAGATCACAATGATCTTCTCCACCAATATTTTTTCCTAAAATGTATCTCATTATGCCCAATTTCATTATTCCAACATTATTCCAATAAGCATTTCTTGTGAAAACACCAGCTGTACTAGCAGATTTGGTGTGTCACAAGCTGGACTTATCACAGAGAAAGGAGGCTCCCTTGAGGAAATGCCTCCATGAGATCTAGCTGTAAGGCATTTTCTCAATTAGTGATCAAAAGTGGGAAGGCCCATTATGCATAGTGCTATTTCTGGGCTGGAAGTCCTGGGTTACATATGAAAGCAAATTGAGCAAGCCAGTGGAAGCAATCCAGTAAGCAGCTCCCCTACATGGCCTCTGCATTAGCTCCTGCCACCAAATTTCTGCTCTGTGTGACTTCCTGTTCTGATTTCCTTTGGTGATGAACAACAATGTGGAGGGGTAAGCTGAATAAACCCTTTCTGCCACAACTTGCTTCTTGGTCATGAAGCTGTGCAGTAATAAAAACCCTGACTAAGATACTTACAAAGTAGACAAGGAAGTAGGTAAATTAATTGAAGACCTTCATCACTTCTTCCTCTCTTCCAAATCTTATCTTTGAGTCTCATTCCTATCTCTACCACAGATAAATCCATGAAACCTTATTTAGAAATATGACCTCATGTCCTAGGGACCCCACAGGCCTTCTCCTTTACAACTTGATAGTTTATTCCAGTAATCAACTCTATCAGTGACTCCCTGCTTACCCACAGACTACTAATACCAAGAAAGCAGAGAATATTCTTTCCCCTTTTTTTCTGTTCCTTTAGACCTAACTTACCAATCTCATCCCCAGCACCTTTATAGTTTTCCCCAATCTAAGGAGAGGAAATGGGAAAATCCTGAATAAACAATCTGCTCTCCTCACTCCTGTAAACACATTCAGATTCTTAGCCTATCCACAATATTTAAATGTTAGCTCTCTATACCCAAAAAATACACCTCCAGAGGCCATAACTATCAAGCCCAAAGAAAATATCTTACCGGCAATCCAGAGGCATCACACATTTTGAAAATCAAGAGAAAAAACTGAAGCTAAGAAAGAAAACACCCACCCAATCAAGAAATCTGCACCTAGACCTATAATCATTCCAATTCTAAATGGATCAAAGACCTTAACACAAAATCAGATACACTGAACTTGATAGAAGAGAAAGTAGAGAATAGTCTTGAATGTATGGACATTGGAGACAACTCCCTGGACAGAACACCAATCTTGTATGCAATAAAATCAATAGTTTATAAATGGGACCTTATGAAACTGAAAAGCTTCTGTAAGACAAAGAACACTATCAATAGGACAGAAGAGCAGCCTACAGAATAGAAAAATATCTTAACCAACCCTACTTCTAACAGAGAACTAATATCCAAAATATATAAAGATCTGAAGAAACTTTAGAGCAAAAAAATAATCTATTCAAATATGGGGTATAGATCTAAACATAGAATGTTCAATGGAGAAAACTCGAATGAGTGAGAAAGACTAAAAGAACTGCTCTAAATGCTTAGCCAGTGGGAAAATAAAAGTCAAACCCACTTAGAGATATCATTTTAGACCTGTCAGTATGGCTAAGATCAGTAACTGACAACTCATGATTTTTAGGCTGACGAATAAATCAAACACTGATTCATGCTTGGCCATGGTGCAAATTTGTCCAATGAAAATCAATAGCTGGAGACTAAAAACAACCTAGACTTTCATCAAGTGAAGAATGAACAAAGCAAATGTGGTATATGTTTACACAGTGGAGTATTACTAAGCTGTTAAAACAAATGACATCATGAAATTTGCAAAGACATAGGTGAAACTAGAAAAACTAACTCTGAGTGAGGTAACCTATATCCAGAAAAATGCATATGGTAGAAATGCAATTACATGGTCTATACCACATGTCTTAGTTAGGATTTTATTGCTGTGAACATACAAAATGACCAAGGCAAATCTTATAACGGAGAAATTTTAATTGGGACTGGCTTACAGGCTCAGAGGTTCAGTCCATTGTCATCAAGATGAGAGCATGGCAGCATCCAGGCAGGCAAGGTGCAGGAGGAGCTGAGAGTTCTACATCTGGGAGCCAGGAAATGACTGAGCATCCTCAGGTAGCTAGGAGAAGTGTCTGAAAGCCCACCCCCAGAGTGACACACTTCCTCCAACAAGGCCATATCTTCTAAAGTGCCACAGCCTGGGCTAAGAGTATGCGAATCATTACATTCCACTTCATGGCTCCCATAGGCTTGTTCAAACACATAAATTAGTGGGAGCCATACCTAAACATAGCATAATAAAAGTTACATTTACTCCAACTTCCAAATTTCCTATAGTATATAGCATTTTCAACAATTGTAAAAGTTCAAAGTTCAAAGTCTCTTCTCAGATCCATCCAATCACTTAACTGTAATCCCCAAATCAAGACAGGCAACCAGCTGGGCACACTCCAAAGTCTGACATCTCCATGTCTGATGTCAAAGCAGTCTCAGATCTTCAACTCCCTTTTCATATTTGTTAACTGTAAAGAAACTTCTTTCTCCTGAGCTGGTTTCACTTCCTCTTAGCAGCTTTCCTTGGAAGGTTTCCCATGGCTTTGGCATCTTTCACACTGTTGGCTCTCCAAGGCAGCTTCAATGTTAAAGCTTCTTGTTTCAACATCTGGGATCCACACATGATCTTCTGGCATTTTCCAAAGGGCTGGCTTCCCTTCTCCAGCTCTGCCTTCTGTAGCACTTTAACTGAGGTTGATCCAGTACATTGTTGCTGTTGTTCTTGGTGATCTTCCCATGGTACTGGCATCTCTAATACATTAGGGTTTTCTGTTGCAACTGGGCTTTACCTCTCATAGGCTCTCTTAATGGTGCCAAGCCTCAAATACTTTGCATGACTCCTTCAGTCCTGAATTGTCAACTACAACTGAGGCTGCACCTTCCCCAGTGGCCCTCCATGGCCTCTCACAGTCTCAAGCCTCAGCTGTTCTTCATGATGTCTTCATGCCTTCCAAACCAGTACCACCTGGGTGACTCTTACATATTACCAAGTATAGCGGCAGCATTAGGTACAACCTTGGCTGTCTCTGGAACACATTGTGTGTGTGTGTGTGTGTGTGTGTGTGTGTGTGTGTGTGCTTTCAGAAAACATTTCCCCAAAGATTTCACCTCAGTGATAATGGTCTCTCTAATCACTACTAATTTCTTAGCTCCAACTAACTAGCATCAACTGCCCCAGTGGTCTCCTTCTCCTCTTGAATATAAAGCCAGAGACAAATGGCTAAAGCTACTGAGTTCTGCTGCTTTCAGAAGCTGGAAGTTACCCCCTCCCCCATTTCAATTATATTATGACTAGCTTCTTCTTTCTACCTAAGCTTGGCTGTCCTGGATCTTGCTCTGTAGATTGACCTTCAATTTAGAGATCTATATGCCTGTCTCCTAGGATTAAAGGTATGTACCTGGGTTTAAGCTTTTCTTCACCTAGAACTTGATCTGTTCTAGGCTGGCCTCTAACTCAGAGATCTGTTTGTCTTTGCCTCTTGGGATTAAAGATTTGTACTAAGTTGCTAGGAGCTAATTTAGCTGGGTAGGATCTTGCCCCAAGGTCATTGCTCCCTTAATTCAATTTGATATTCTTGAACACAGGATTCAGCTACACTTTACTTCCTGATGGTCCTTTAATACTTGAACCATATATTGTGTATTTTTCCTTTTCCATCTTGCTCCTATTCATTAAAATGCTCTTCATAAGAATGAACTTTAGTAAACACACAACGAAATTTATGCCAAGCTGTTTTTATACTCCTTTCAAAGCAATGAATCTAAATCTCTTCACATTAACCTCATGTAAATTAGACAAGGGAAAATAGCAGCCACATTCTTCTCCCAAATACTACAAAAACAGTCTCTAAACCATAAGCTGAGTTTCTCCACTGAAACCCATTGGGCCAAGTTGGCTCATTTCAAATCACTCTAAGTAACGAATTCTTCCACATTCCTACTAGAATAGTCAATTAAGCCCCCATTTAAAGCCTTCCATAGCTTTTGAAATCCAAAGTCCTAAAATCCAAATTCTTCCAAACAAAATCATGGTCAGGCCTATCACAGCATTACCCCACTCCCTTTACCAACTTTTGCCCTAGTTAGGGTTTTATTGCAGTGAACAGACACTATGTTCAAGGGCAAGTCTTATACAGGACAAAATGTAATTGAGGCTGGCTCACAGGTTCAGAGGTTCAATCCATTATCATCAGGATGAGAGCATGGCAGTAGCCAGGCAGACATTGTGCAGGAGGAGCTGAGACTTCTACACTTGGGCACCAGGAACAGATTGAACATCCTCAGGCAGCTAGGAGGAATGTCTTCAAAATTCTTCTCAGAGTTTCCACAAGGTCGCACACTCCCTCCAACAAGGCCACACCTTCAGAGAGTGCCACTCCCTGGACTAAGCATATTCAAACTATCACAGCACAATAATATTTTTTTAAATTGTATGTGTCCAACTCAGAAACTTGCATGTACAAGATGAGCATTCCATCACTGAGCTGTATAATTAGACCTTATTATGATCTTGACCTAGTCTGCTAGTTAGGGTTACTATTGCTGTGATGGAACACTATGATCAGAGTAACTCGTGAAAAGACTGTATTTCTCTCATAGTTCACTTTAACACTTCACAGTCAAAAGGCATGAAAGCAGGAATATTGACTCAAAAGGGCCCTGAAGTACTGTTCATTGCTGTCTGTTCTCCATGGCTCGCTCAACCTGCTTTCTTATTGAAACCAGGACAACCATCTCTAGATGGTACCATCACAATGGACAGGGTTACGAATTTAGCCTCCTCTTTGGTGATTGTATCAAGTTAACATAAAACTCGCCAGTAATGTAGGTATTAGTGTATGCTCTGTTTATGTATGTTTGTGTGTGTGCACATATATACGCTTATATCTACAGGGTTACCTAATAAAATATATTTCTTATGGATTATGGACAAAATAATCTAAGAACCAACAAAAATTGCAGAGCAGTTATCAAGTTTTTAAAGTAATGTATAACTGAACGAAAATATGATTTTTATACCAACATTCTTATAAAATTATATTGCTCATAATTTCTCTGAGTTCTAAGCACTTTCTAGTGTCCTACAAACTTGGGCCAGAGAGTGGTTCCTTTTGACAAACATGGTCTAGGTTTCTTTTCCCATCATTAATCTTTTCCTTAAAATTCCTTCCAACTGATAATCTGGGCTCCATTCAAAACCTTATGCAAATTTCTCTTCCAAAAAACTATGAAAAACATTATCCTAAACAATATCTATTTTTAATTTAATTTGATGAAAATATTTCTACATTAAATAATCATTTGTTCTTACTTCAAATGTCTCTACTCCACAAAAGTGAAAAATCTAAAAAAGTAGAGAACTTTCTAGACAGAGACCACTTATATACTATTTAAATAGTCTCATAACACTTAAGGAAATAGAAGAAGTCATTAGAAGACTTTAAATCATAAAAAGCCCATGGCCAGGTAGTTTTAGTGCAGAATCTTGCTAGATTTTCTTTTTTCTTTTCTAATTTTTTTTTTTTTTTTTTTTTTTTTTTTTTTTTTTTGGAAATAGCTGTTGATATTAGAAGGTCGTGGTCTGCATCAATGCTTAATATTTTATGTTTTTTCTTACAACATTATTTAAAAAGAGAAATACATATACAGATTTTTAAAAGCATTTTGGCATAAAACTATATGAATATATTAGGTCAGTACTTGATTCTTTTAGAGGTTTAATAGTATGCATTGAAATCTTATTACTTACCATAAACATAAAGTATACTCAGAACACAACGTAACATGGAAACAGCCAAAGTTTTCTTGGTGTATATAGATTAAACATAATAAATTTGGGTTTATTTTTTTGTTTTTTTCTCTATTACAATTTTCTTCTAAAAAAGAGGGGTACATATACAAATTTTTAAAGGCATTTTGGAATAAAACTATAGGAATATATTTTTGTCAGTACTTGCTTTTTTAGAGGTTTGATAGCATGCACTGAAAACCCACTAGTTACCATGAGCATAAAGTACATGTAGAACAGAATGTAACATGGAAACAGTGAGATTTTTCGATGATTATAGATAATGCATAATGATCTTTGAATACCAAAAATTGCCACAAGGCTATATTCCTAGCTCTTGGATTATTAATAATTTAAGGTCTAGGAGTACAACACTCTGTGATGGTGCTATAAACTTATTTTTTTTCTAAGTAGGACTGAGGCTTTCATTTTTTGGCCTTTGTTTTTCTTGAGCTTCCTATGGTCTGTGAGTTGTTTCTGTAGTATTCAGAGCTTTATGGGGCTAGTATCCAATTGTCAGTGACTACATATTATGTCTGTTCTTTTGTGACTTGGCTACCTCTCTCAGGGTGATATTCTTTAGATACACAGAATTTTCTAGGAATTTCAAAAAGTCGTTTCTAATAGCTGAGCAGTACTCCATTGTGTAAATGTACCACAATATTTGTATCCATTCATCTACTGAAGGAAACTGGGTTCTTTACAGCTTCTGGCTATTATAAATAGGTCTGCTATGAACATTTTGGTGCATGTGTCTTAGTTGTATGTTGGAGCTTCTCTGGCATATATGCTCAGAAGTGGAATAACTGGGCCTTCAGGTAGTATTATGTCCAATTTTCTGAGGAATTGCCAGACTGATTTCCAGAGTGGTTGTACTAGTATACAACCCCACCAATAGTGGAGTAGTGTTCCTCTTTCTCCACATCCTCACGAGCATCTACTGTCATCTGAATTTATGATCTTAGCCATTCTGGTTGGTGTGAGGTGGAATCTCAGGGATGTTTTGATTTGCATTTCCCCCATGGCTAATGATGTTGAGAACTTTCTTAGATGCTTTTCAGCCACTCGAAATTCCTCAGTTGAAAACTTTTTGTTTAGCTCTGTACCACAATTTTTAATAGGATTGTTTGATTCTCTGGTGTCTAACTTCATGAACTGTATGTATACCTTGGATATTAGGCCTCTATCAGATATGGGGTTTGTAAAGATATTTTTCCAATCTGTTGACTGCCATTTTATTTTCTTGAGAGTGTCCTTAGCCTTACAGAAACTTTGAAATCTCATTAAGTCCCATTTGTCGATATTTGACCTTAGAGCACAAGCCATTGGTGTTCTGTTCAGGAAATTTTCTCCTGTGTCTATGTGTTCTGAGGTTTTCCCTACTTTCTCTTCTAATAGTTTCAGTGTACCTGGTTTACTGTGGAGATCTTTGATTCACTTGCACTTGAGCTTTGTACAAGGAGCTAAGAAGTGTCTATTTTCATTCTTCTGCGTGCTGAGTGCCAGTTGGACCAACACCATTTGTTGAATAGGCTGCCCTTTTTCCATTGAATGTTTACAGCTCCTTTGTCAAAAATCAGGTTACCATATATGTGAGGGCTCATTTCTGGATCTTCTATTCTATTCCATTGATCCACGTGCCTATCTCTGTACCCTGCAGTTTTCAGCAATTGTCTTGTAATATAGCTTGAGGTCAGGGATGGTGATTCCCATAGATGTTTTCTTGTTGTAGAGGGTGTATTTCACTATTCTAGGTCTTTTGTTATTCCATATGAAATGGCACATTGCCTTTTCCAACTCTATGAAGAATTGGGTTGGAATTTTGATAGGGATTGCATTGAATCTGTATATTGCTTTTGGTAAGATAGACATTTTTACAGTGTTGATCCTTCCAATCCATGAGCATGGGAGATCTTTCCATTTTCTGAGATCTTCCTCGATTTCCTTCTTCAGAGGTTTGAAGTTCTTGTCATACAGGTACTTCACTTGCTTAGTTAGAGTCACAGCAAGGTATTTTATATTGTTTGTGACTATTGTAAAGGGTATCTTTCCCAAATTTCTTTCTCAGCATATTTGCCCTTTGAGTTATGGAAGGCTACTGATTTGTTTGAGGTAATTTTATATCCAGTCACTTTGCATAAATTTTTTTATCAGCTGCAGAAGTTCTCTGGTGAAGTTTTTGGGGTCACTTACATACAGCATTATATCATCTACAAACAGTGATGTTTTTACTTTTCCTTTCCAATTTGTATTCCTTTAATTTTCTTTTGTTGTCTAATTGCTCCAGCCAGAACTTCCAGTAGTATGTTGAATTGGTAGGGGGAGAATGGTCTGCCTTGTCTAGACCATGATTTTAGTGGGATTGCTTCAAGTTTCTCACCATTAAATTTGATGTTGGCTATTGATTTTCTGTATATTGCTTTTGTTATGTTTAGGTATCGGCCTTGGGTTTTGTTCTTTCCAATACTTTTAACATGAAGGGATGTTGAATTTTGTCAAATGCTTTCTCAGAATCTATTGAGAAGACCACGTGGGCTTTTTTGTGTTTTTTTATATGGTAGATTACATTGTTGGATTTCTATATATTAAACCATCCCTGCATCCCAGGGATGAAGCCTACTTGATCATGGTGAATTGTCATTTTGATGGGTTCTTGGATTTGGTTTGCAATGATTTTGTTGAGTATTTTTGCATCAATGTTCATGAGAGAGATTGTTATGAAGTTGTCTTTTCTTGTAGGGTCTTTGTGTGGTTTAAGAATGAGGGTTATTGTTGCATCAAAAATTAGTTAGGTAGTGTTCCTTCTGACTCTATTTTGTGGAATAGTTGGGAGAGTATTGGTATTTGGTCATCAATAATGTCTGATAGAATTCTGCAATCAACTCATCTGGACCCGGGAGGCTTTTTATAATTGTTTCTATTTCTTTGGGTGTTATGGGATTATTTAGATGGTTTAACAGGTCCTAGTTTAACTTTAGTATCTAGTATCTGTCTAGGTATTCATCCATTTACTCCAGATTTTCCAACTTTGTTGAGTATAGGCTTTTGTAGTAGGATCTGATGATTTCTTGAGTTTCCTCAGTTTCAGTTGTTATGTCTCTATTTTCCTTTCTGATTTTGTTTATTTGGATACTCTCTGCCCACTAGTTAGTCTGGCTAATGGTTTATAAATCTTTTTAATTTTCTCAAAGAACTATCTCTTGGTTTTGTTGATTCTTTGAATGGTTCTTTTTGTTTCTGTTTAGTCAATTTCTACTTTGAGTTTGATTATTTCTTACCATCTACTCCTCTTGGGTGTATCTGCTTCCTTTTGTCCTAGAGCTTTCAACTGTGGTGTCAAGTTGCTAGTGTATGCTCTCTCCAGTGTCTTTTTGGAAGCACTCAGAGTTATGAGTTTTCCTCTCAGTACTGCTTTCATTGCATCCCATAGGTTTGGGTTTGTTTTGTTTTCATTTTCAGTAAATTCTAGAAAATCCTTAATTTCTTTCTTTATTTCTTCTTTGACTCTGCTATCATTTAATAGAGCATTGTTTAGTTTAATGTGTATATGGGCTTTTTGTTTTCTTTGTTCTTATTAAAGACCAGCCTTAAACCATGGTGATCTGATAGGATACATCAGAATATTTCAATCTTCTTATATCTATTGAGGCTTGTTAATGTAACTGATTATATAATCAATATTGTAGAAGGTCCCATGTGGTACTGAGAAGAAGCTGTATTTTTTTGATTTTAGGATGATATGTTCTGTAGATGTCTATTAATTCCAATTGATTTATAATCTCTGCTAGTTTCTCTGTGTCTTTGTTCAGTTTCTGTCCATGATCTGTTGATGATAGTGGGGTGTTGAGGTCTCCTACTATTATTGTATGAGGTGCGATTTAATTTTTGAGCTTTAGTAGGGTTTCTTTAATGAATATGGATGCTCTTGTAATTGGAGCATATAGGTTAAGGATTGAGAGTTTCTCCTGACAAATTTTTTTCTGTAATGAGTAAATCGTGTCCTTACTTATCTTTTTGATAACTTTTGGTTTAAAATCTACTTTATTCGATATTAGAATGGCCACTCCAGCTTTCTTCTTGGGGCCATTTGCTTTGAAAGTTTTTTTTCCTATCCTTTTACTCTGAGATAGTGTCTGTCTTTGACTCTGAGTTAAGTTTCCTGTATGTAGCAAAGTGCTGGATTCTGTTTATGTATGTAGTCTGATATAGTTTGTTTTTTATTGGGGAATGAACTCCATTTATGTCAAAAGATATTAAAGAATAATGGTTGCTGTTTCCTGCTACCTTTGCTTTTAGATGTAGAATTGTGCCTGTGTGTCTTTCTTCTTTTGGTTTTCTTGCTTAGGTATTTTCTTGTTTCTACTAGGATGTAGTTTCCCTCCTTGTGTTGAGTTTTCCATCTATAATTCATTGTGGTGCTGGGTTTATGATCAGATATTGTGTAAACTTAGTTTTGTCCTAATATCTTGGTCTCTCCATCTATGGTGATTGAGAGTTTTGCTGGATATAGCAGCTTGGGCTGACACTTGTTTTCTCTTAGGGTCTGCATGATATCTTTCCAGGATCTTCTAGCTTTCATAGTCTCTGTTGAGAAGTCGGGTGTGGTACTGATTGG
Organism: Micromys minutus; assembly: GCF_963924665.1. NCBI lineage: Eukaryota > Metazoa > Chordata > Mammalia > Rodentia > Muridae > Micromys > Micromys minutus. The sequence goes on along the minus strand of NC_137973.1, from coordinate 1,767,639 downwards.
TCTACCTTTATGTATTACTCAACCTTTACCCCTTACTGCTTTTAGTATTTTTTCTTTGTTTTGGGCACTTGGCATTTTGACTATTACATGTTGGGAGGATTTTCTTTTCTTTTCCAATATATTTGGAGTACTGTCAGCTTCTTTTATGCTCATGGTCATCTTATTCTTAAGTATTGAGAAGTCTTCTTCTAAATTTTGTTGAAGATATTTACTGTGTATTTTCGTTGATATTCTTCACCCTCTTGTAATCCTATTAATCTTAGGTTTGTTTTTCTCATTGTGTCCTGGATCACCTGGATATTTTGGGGTCCGTGGTTTTTTGCTTTTGCATCTTCTCTGACTATTTTGTCTGTTTCCTTGTTGTCTTTGGCCCCTGAGATTCTCTCTTCCGTCTCTTTTATCTGTTGGAGATGCTTTAATATATGACTCCTGATTTCTTTTATAGGTTTTCTCCCTTCCGTGTTGTCTCTTTTAGTGTTTTCTATATTGTTTCCATTTATGTTTTAAAATTTTTTCTTCAATTCCTTCTTCTCTTTGGTTCTGTTTTCCTCTAGTTCTTTGATTTTTTTGAGTGTTTCTTGTTTCCTCTTTAAAAACTTCTATTTCTTTTTTTTAAAACAACTTTATTTTACAAAACAAAGATAAATGTACAGATTTTAAACATTTTTTGCTTAAACTTATACATTTTTGTCAGTACTTTTTTTTAGATTTTAACATAATATTTACAAATAACTATATGAATATATTTTTTAGTCAGTACTTGATTTTTTTCAAGGTTTGATTATATGCCTTGAAAACTTAATAGTTACAATGAGCTAAAGTACATGTAAAACAAAATGTAACATGGAAATAGTTAGTTTTCTTGTTTTATAAATTTTTTTTTGTTTTGTTTTGTTTTCTTTATTTCTTGAACTTCATACAGTCTATGAGTTGTTTCTGGGGGAGTGCAAGCCTCTGGGGTTAGCATTCCACTATAAGTGACTGCATATTATGTCTGTTCTTTTCTGACTGGGTTATCTCACTCAGGATGATATTCTCTAGATGCAGCCATTTTCTTAAGAATTTGGTTAAGTCATTGTTTCTGGTGGCTGAGTAGTATTCCATTGTGTATATGTACCACAATTTTTGTATCCCTTCATCTTCTGAAGGACATCTGGGTTCCTTCCAGCTTCTGGCTATTATAAATAGAGCCGCTATGAACATTGTGGTGCATATATCTTTGTTGTGTATTAAAGTATCTCTGGGGTATATGCCCAGAAGTGGAATAGCTGGGTCTTCAGGTAGTACTATATCCAATTTTCTGAGGTATCGCCAGACAGATTTCCAGAGTGGTTGTATTAGCTTGCAACCCCACCAACAGTGGAGAAGTGTTCCTCTTTCTCCTCAGCCTCGCCAGCATCTGCTGTCATCTGAGTTTTGGATCTTGGCCAATCTGTCTGGTGTGAGGTGGACCAGGGTGGTTTTGATTTGCATTTCCCTGATGGCTAAGGAAGTCCAGCACTTCCTCAGATGTTTCTCGGCCATTCGGTGTTCCTCAACTGAAAACGTTTTGTTTAGCTCTGTACCCCATTTTTTAATAGGGTTATTTGATTCTCTGGTGTCTAGCTTTTTGAGTTCCTTGTACACCTTGGATATTAGGCCTTTATCTGATGTGGTGTTGGTAAAGATCTTTTCCCATTCTGTTGGTTGCCGTTTTGTTTTCTTGATGATGTCCTTAGCCTTACAGAAACTTTGCAATCTCATTAAGTCCCATTTGTTAATCTTTGACCTTAGAGCTTGAGCCATTGGTGTTTTGTTCAGGAAATTTTCTCCTGTGCCTATGTGTTCTAAGGTTTTCCCTACTTTCTCATCTAATAGTTTCAGTGTATCTGGTTTAATGTGTAGATCTTTGATCCACTTACACTTGAGCTTTATACAAGGAGATAAGAAAGGGTCTATTTTCATTCTTTTGCATGCTGAGTGCCAGTTGGACCAGCACCATTTGTTGAATAGGCTGTCCTTTTTCCATTGAATGTTTACAGCTCCTTTGTCAAAAATCAGGTGACCATATACATGAGGGCTCATTTCTGGATCTTCTATTCTATTCCATTGATCCACATGCCTATTTCTGTACCAGTACCATGCAGTTTTCAGCACAATTGCCTTGTTTTTTTTTTTTTTTTTTTTTTTTTTTTTTTTTTTTTTTTTTTTTGTCTGCCACCACCACCCTGAGAAAAAGACATTTCTTTTTTTTAAACGACTTTATTTTACAAAACAAAGATAAATGTACAGATTTTAAACATTATTTGCTTAAAATTATACATTTTTGTCAGTACTGTTTTTTCAGACATTGAAATAATTTTTACATAAAACCATGTGAATGTATTTTTTTAGTCAGTACTTGATTTTTTTCAAGGGCTTGACAGTATGCATTGAAAACGTACTAGTTGCAATAAGCGTAAAGTACATGCAAAACAAAACGCAACATGGAAATAGTCAGAGTCTTCTTGTTTTGTAAATATAGGTATAATTTTTGGTTTTCTTTATTTCTTGGACTTCATACAGTCTGTGAGTTGTTTCTGGGGGAGTGCAAGCCTCTGGGGTTAGCATCCCACTATCAGTGACTGCATATTATGTCTGTTTTTTTGTGACTGGGTTATCTCACTCAGGATGATATTCTCTAGATGCAGCCATTTTCTTAAGAATTTGGTTAAGTCATTGTTTCTGGTGGCTGAGTAGTATTCCATTGTGTATATGTACCACAATTTTTGTATCCGTTCATCTTCTGAAGGACATCTGGGTTCCTTCCAGCTTCTGGCTATTATAAATAGAGCGGCTATGAACATTGTGGTGCATATATCTTTGTTGTGTATTGAAGTGTCTCTGGGGTATATGCCCAGAAGTAGAATAGCTGGGTCTTCAGGTAGTACTATATCCAATTTTCTGAGGTTTCGCCAGACAGATTTCCAGAGTGGTTGTATTAGCTTGCAACCCCACCAACAGTGGAGAAGTGTTCCTCTTTCTCTGCAGCCTTGCCAGCATCTGCTGTCATCTGAGTTTTGGATCTTGGCCAATCTGACTGGTGTGAGGTGGTATCTCAGGGTTGTTTTGATTTGCATTTCCCTGATGGCTAAGGATGTCCAGCACTTCCTCAGGTGTTTCTCGGCCATTCGGTGTTCCTCAACTGAAAACGTTTTGTTTAGGTCTGTACCCCATTTTTTAATAGGGTTATTTGATTCTCTGGTGTCTAGCTTTTTGAGTTCCTTGTACACTTTGGATATTAGGCCTCTATCTGATGTGGTTTTGGTAAAGATCTTTTCCCATTCTGTTGGTTGCCGTATTGTTTTCTTGACGATGTCTTTAGCCTTACAGAAACTTTGCAATCTCATTAAGTCCCATTTGTTAATCTTTGACCTTAGAGCTTGAGCCATTGGTGTTTTGTTCAGGAAATTTTCTCCTGTACCTATGTGTTCTAAGGTTTTCCCTACTTTCTCATCTAATAGTTTTAGTGTATCTGGTTTAATGTGGTGATCTTTGATCCTCTTACACTTGAGCTTTGTACAAGGAGATAAGTCGGGTCAATTTTCCTTCTTTTGCATGTTGAGTGCCAGTTGGACCAGCGCCATTTGCTGAATAGGCTGTCCTTTTTCCATTGAATGTTTACTGCTCCTTTGTCAAAAATCAGGTGACCATATACATGAGGGCTCATTTCTGGATCTCTATTCTATTCCATTGATCCACATGCCTATTTCTGTACCAGTACCATGCAGTTTTCAGCACAGTTGCCTTGTAATATAGCTTGAGGTCAGGGATAGTGATTCCCACAGATGTATTTTGTTGTTGAGGATGGATTTCGCTATTCTAGGTCTTTTGTTATTCCATGTGAAATTGCACATTGATCTTTCCACTTCCATGAAAAACTGGGTTGGAATTTTGATGGGGATTGCATTTAATCTGTAGATTGCTTTTGGTAGGATGGCCATTTTTAAGATGTTGATTTTTCCAATCCATGAGCATGGGAGATCTTTCCATTTTCTGAGATCCTCCTCAATTTCTTTCTTTAGAGGTTTGAAGTTCTTGTCATACAGGTCCTTCACTTGCTTAGTTAGAGTCACACCAAGGTATTTCATAGTATTTGTGACGATTGTGAAGGGTAAGTTTTCCCTAATTTCTTTCTCCACATGTTTGTCCTTTGAGTATAGGAAGGCTACTGATTTGTTTGAGTTAATTTTGTATCCGGCCACTTTGCTGAACTTGTTTATCAGCTGTAGGAGTTCTCTGGTGGAGTTTTTGGGGTCACTCAAGTACACTATCATGTCATCGGCAAAGAGTGATGTTTTTATCTCTTCCTTTCCGATTTGTATCCCCTTGATCTGTTTTTGCTGTCTAATTGCTCCATCCAGGACTTCTAGTACTATGTTGAATAGGTAGGGGGAGAGTGGGCAGCCTTGTCGAGTCCTTGATTTTAGTGGGATTGCTTCAAGTTTCTCGCCATTAAGTTTGATGTTGGCTGTTGGTTTGCTGTATATTGCTTTCATTATGTTTAAATATGGGCCTTGGATTCCTGTTCTTTCGAGGACTTTTAACATGAAGGGGTGTTGGATTTTGTCGAATGCTTTCTCAGAGTCTAGTGAGATGACCATGTGATTTTGGTTTTTGAGTTTTTTTATATGGTGGATTACGTTGATGGATTTCCTTATGTTAAACCATTCCTGCATCCCAGGGATGAAGCCTACTTGGTCATGATGAATGATGGTTTTGATGTGTTCTTGGATTCGGTTTGCAAGGATTTTGTTGAGTATTTTTGCATCAATGTTCATAAGTGAGATTGGTCTGAAGTTCTCTTTCCTTGTAGGGTCTTTGTGTGGTTTAGGTACGAGGGTTATTGTAACCTCAAAAAATGAGTTGGGTAATATTCCATCTGATTCTATCTTTTGTAATAGTTTGGCGAGTATTGGTGTTATATCCTCAATAAAAGTCTGATAAAATTCTGCCCTGAACCCGTCTGGACCTGGGCTTTTTTGGTTGGGAGGCTTTTGATGACTTCTTCTATTTCTTTAGGTGTTTTAGGGTTATTTACATGGTTTACTTGGTCCTGGTTTAACTTTGGGACCTTGTATCTGTCTAGGAATTTGTCCATTTCCTCCAGATTTTCCAATTTTGTGAGTATAAGTTTTTGTAGTAGGATCTGATGATTTCTTGGATTTCCTCAGTTTCAGTTGTTATGTCCCCACTTTCCTTTCTGATTTTGTTAATTTGGATACTCTCTCTTTGCCCTCTAGTTAGTCTGGCTAGGGGTTTATCAATCTTGTTGATTTTCTCAAAGAACCAACTCTTGGTTTTGTTGATTTTTTCAATGGTTCCTTTTGTTTCTATTTGGTCTATTTCTGCCCTAATTTTGATTATTTCTTGCCATCTACTCTTTTTGGGTATATCTGCTTCCTTTTGTTCTAGGGCTTTTCGCTATGCTGTCAGGTTGCTGATGTGAGCTCTCTCCAGTTTCTTTTTGGTAGCACTTAGGGCTATGAGTTTTCCTCTCAATACTGCTTTCATTGCATCTAGGCAAATAGATGGAACTTGAAGCTATCATTCTGTGTGAGGAAACCCAGTCACAAAAGAACACTCACAGTATATACTCACTGATAAGTGGATACTAACCCCAAAAGTTCAAAATACCCAAGAAACAATTCACAGAACTTAGGAAACTCAAAGGGAAGGAAGGACAGAAGGTGAATGACTCAGTCTTTCTTAGAAGGGAAAACAACACACTCGTGGGAGGAAATAAAGGGACAAATCAAGGAGCAGGGATTGGGGAAAAGATAATCGGAAGACTGTCTCACCTGGGGACCCATCCCATATGCAGCCACTAAACCCATGGACTGTTGCTGATGTCAAGTAGTGCTTACTCTAAGAAATCTGATATGGATGCCTCCTCAGAGGCTCTACCAGAGCCATACTGATACAGAAGAAGATGCTTGCAGCTAACCATTGGACTGAACATGGGGATCCTAATGAAGGACCTAGAGAAAAGACTGAAGGAGCTGAAAGGGTCTGCAACCTCATGTGAAGAACAAAATTATCAACTAACCAAACCCACCACAGGTCTCAAGGATTAAAACACTATCCAATGAGTTCTTATGGAGGGACCCATGGCTCCAGGTGTATATGCAACAGAGGATAGTGTTCTCTGGCATCAATGAAAAAAGAGGACTTTGATCCAGTAAAGGCTCATTTTCCCAGTGTTGGAGAATGCCAAGGCGCTAAGGTAGCAGAGAGAGATTGAGAGAGAGAAAGCACCTTCATGGACGCAACAGGAGGGGGAGAGGGGATGGAATTGGTGGAAAGGGATAATACTTGAATTGTAAATACAGAGAATATTCAATTAAAAATGCAAAGAAATCCATAGTTATCACCCAGCACAAAACTCAAGTCCAAGTGGATAAAGGACCTCAACATAAAAACAGATGTACTTAATCTCATAGAAGAGAAAGTAGGAAATAGCTTTGAAGTCATTGGTACAGAAGACAATTTCCTGAACAGAACACCAGTGCCTCAATCTTTTTTCTTTGCCTCAGTCTTTAATATTAACTATTGATAATTGGGACCTCATAAAAATGAAAGGTTCCTGTAAGGCAAAGCAGACTGTCAATAGGACAAAATGGCTGACTACAGATTGGGAGAAGATCTTCACTAACTCCTATAGAGGACTAATATCCAAAATATATAAAGAACTCAAGAAGTTAGATAAGAACCTAAATAACCCAATTTAAAAATGGGGTAGAGATTCTAAACAGAGAATTCTCAACAGAGGAATCAAGGACAGTCAAGAAGCACTTAAAATAAATGTTCAGCATCCCTAGTAATCAGGGAAATGAAAATCAAAATGATCCTGAGATTCTACTTTACACCTATCACCATGGCTAAGATAAAAATTAAGAAACAAAAGACAAAAAAAATCAAAACAAAAGAAAACCTTAAGCAATAGCATATGGTGGCAAGGCTGTAAAGAAAGAAGAACACTCCTCCATTTCCGGTAGGATTGAAAACTTATACAACCACGCTGGAAATCAATCTGGTGGTTTTTCAGAAAACTGGAAATAGTCCTGCCTGAAGACCTGAGATGATGCTCCTGGGCATATACCAAAAAGATGATATGTGGAAGGATATGTGGTCCATTGTGCTCATAGCAGCCTTATTTATAATAGCCAGAAACTGGAAGTGATCCAGCTGTCCATCAACCAAAGAATAATTACAGAAAATGTGGTTTATTTATATAAGGAATAAAACTCAGCTAAGTAAAGACAAAGGCATTATGGATTTTGCAGGCAATTAGATTGAAAAGTCACCATAAATGACGTAACCCATACTCAAATGAACATGCATGATATGTATACTCACTCATAAGTGGATAGTAGCCATAAAGTACAGAATACCTATGATGTGACCTACAAACCCAAAGAAGATAGAAAGGAAGGAAGGCCCACCTGAGGATGTTTTAATCACATTTAGAAGAGATAACAATATAAACATGGGAGGTAGATGGAGAAAGTAATATGGGTGGGGATGGGAGGAAGAGATGAATATGAAAGCAGGATCAGGTTTAGGAAGAGACAGGAGAGACAGAGTGTCAGTATTGTGGAGAGGAAAAAATCTCTAGGTTGTCCCTGAGACCTGAGATATATGAAAAAAAAAAAAAAAAAGAAACCTAAAAGAACAATAATAACATACAATAATATTCAAAAAATAAAATATGTTTACATTTTCAAATTAGTAATGTTTATTGGGTCAAGAAGAAAATACAGAGAAGAGAAATTCATAAAGAAAGGAGGAAAGAAAAGTTGTCACTTCTGACTCTAATATAAGTACTGAATTTGGGTAGAAAGAAATCTCTTCCAGGAGCCCACATGAAAAATTTTATGAGAGATTCAAAGGGATCATTTTTTAAATCTTGTCTAGTTAAAGATAAGTAAAATATAGCCAATATAGGCATACATTTTGGTATCTAAGTATTCACCCAACTTTGTCACTTTTGAGTTTTAAACATTAAAATGGTAGGGACTTAAGTAATAGATTACTTGTCCTGAAAGGTTATTTATAAGAATTAGTGTAGCTTACTCATCCTAGTGGCAGTCTGCCAATTCTTCTATGATTCAAAAGGGCCATTATTTAGAGTATTAAGATAATGTTTTGAGTTCTGACAACATGACATATGCAAGAATGAAACTTGAAAGCAAGAATTAAAAAACAATTCATGAAAATAAACCATTTGTAAAGTGTTAGACACTATCCTTGAATCACAGAATGGATTTGTAAACCTAGTCCAGGTTTGTATGGTCTGTTTCTCTTCATTCTTGCCAGCCATCTTTCAAAATAAATAATAATAAAGCTTAAAAGATTAAGAAGTACTTTGTTGAAATGTTGATACCTTTTTTCCTCGACTTAATCATTATGGACAGGGAATCTAAGGTTAAAGGTATTGAATTTCATGACTCTGGTTTACATTCTCATCTTTGTATTTTTTCTCCATGTTGAGGTCTGGACATAGAGTTCTTATTAACAAACAGAGCTTTGCCTGAGGCTGAGAACTGAAAGTCTTCAGCAACTGGAGTAGGGAGTTGCTCTGCTGGGACTGGGTATAGAAGAAAGCCAGGTTTTTTTTGTTTGTTTGTTTTTGTTTTTTTTTTTGTTTGTTTTTTTAATAGAAAGCAAAACGGACTGCCTAGAAGTTGATGTAAAAATAAAACTCCCAACTATCAATGTTGACTAAGGTGTTAACCTAGGCAGAATAAAATTGGTGATTTGACAGTTTTGACAGCTTTGACAGATTCTATTGCCCTTTAGAAATAGTGTCATTTTCAAGGGATACCATCCTGCAGTCTCTGTGGTCTATTTTGAAATGTTTTCTTTCTTATCAAGGGTCATGAGCACTTGTCAAGGACACTTAACAAAATAGTCAGTACGTAAGAAATTTAGATTTTATCTTGGGCTGTCCTATGAGGGGGAAAAACATTAATGCAAACTTCATCAAATATGACTCTTAGACAGCAGAACAAAACCACAGAATGAAAAAGAGAATAACTTCATATTTTTCTAGAAACGTTCAATAAAACATAGCTCAGAGCTAGTTTCTAGTTGCCTTTCTACCACAACGAACAGATGTGGGCATTAAAAGCAGAATAAAGCATCAGGTTGGCTAACCACAGTGTCAGTGTCTTGTACTTCTGCTGCCCCATAGGCTCTGCAGGAGACACTGAATTCTCTTAGGGAAGTCAATTACTCAAAAAGTTCCTGCCTGCCAGCCTTTTCTGGGGGAAGGTGAGAAGCCAGGAGCTTTGAAGCCTATCCTATCATTTTGAAGTAGTTGTAGTAAGTCTAGGCGTGTGAGCTGTTATTTCATTCATCCCTACAATTTCATTTTGAGATCTGAGCTGCTATTTGCTGAAATCTGCTGAGAAAAGTTGATGTGGTATGGTTTTCTGAACTAGAGTCTCTAGGCCTCTTGTTGTCTTTGGAATTGAGATGAGGTCTTGATCCACAATTCATCCTAGTTTATTGGGGAATAAAGCCATTCTTGAAATGTTTTCTTGGAAGGCCAGTATTAAAAGTGACTCAGTAAGTGTGTGGAAATGAAAATAGATCCTAATCTCCTTGAAAAAGAAATTTAGAAAAATAGGGAAAGATAACTACAAGATAAAACAAGCATTACTTGAAGTGCTGAGGTACATAGTTAATTACACATGTGGGCGTGCACACACACACACACACACACACAGACACACAACAAGGAAAAACAAAATCAATAACTTGTTTCTTTGTTAGGAACAGCAAAGGGTAGTGTGTCAATGCAATAATATTTGGAGCATAAAAGGAAATTTAAATTTCAAGTTTTAGCCCTTTTGATTAAAAAGAGCATCTTACAACTTTTTACTTTAAAAGCAGTGTTTTAAATTTATATTAAATTAGACTCAAATTGTGCTTCTATCAGACTCATGGATCACAAATACATAGCATCAATTTTTAGCACTTATGTGATATTTTGCTAGAGTGGATGCTTGAAAGAATACATGATGTTTGGAATGGATATAAATGTGACTCATCAGATGCTGTGTTGCATTAGTTCACCTTGGAACTCTTTGCTGGTCTTTGCTGAGCTTTGCTGACATTGATCTTCACTGATGATGCTATGTGGAATTGGTCTCTCTAGACTTCTTTACTGATCATCGTTTCTCATGACTTTGTAGAGAAAAATGGATCAAAGCTCTGGTGGTGTTCTTCAGCATACTCGGGACAATTGGCAGAGTCTTTCAGATCCTTGAAGATCAAACTGCCCATTGCTGATGTGTTAAAGGTGTTTGCCAGTAGATTGAGCTACTGCTGTTTATTAGTGTGAACAGAACTGCTGATATCCTATCGATGCAATTTTACTTTGTACCAAGAAACCATTTCTAAACAGGTCTATATTTTTTTACCCTATTAACCTCTTCTTTCCACTACCTTGGGTGGGTGGTGGGCTATAAGTGAGTTTAAAGTATTGTTAAGTATATTTATTAAAGTAGATTTTGAAAAACACAAGCCTGCAAAAGGCCCTAAAACAAACCTTACCCGTGTGTGGAATATGATAGCCCAGAGAGGAATTCTTGGATCCTGCAAGGTAGAATAGCACCTACTGAAGAATACATATTTGTTTGGTAAGTCAAATGGTTCCAAAAAATGCAAATGCTTATGTAAGCTTCAGTTTTAGACTTAAATATAGTACTAAAAATATAAAGTCACTCAAAGGGACTCAGAAGTTTATCAGGGTAAAATGACCAAGGCATTAAAGTTCAGGTAAGAGCATAAACTCAAAAATCAAAGAGCCATATCCCTGAAGTAAGGGTATAGTGAATTGAAAATGATGGCTCAAGTAGGCTTATATATTTAAATATTTATTCACCATGCAGTAAACTCTAGTAAGGTCAGAAAGAATAAGAGGTGTGATCCTACTGGAGAAAATGTGGCACTGGGGTAGCCTTTGAAGTTTCAAATGCACATGGCAGTGACAATATCCCATCTCTCTACTTGCAGATTATAATATAGCTCTCAACGACTTCTCCAGCACCATGCTTGCCATGTTTCCCAGCTTGATGATAATGGAATAACACTCTGAAACTGTAGGAAAGCCCCCAATTACATGATTTTATTTATAATAGCTGCCTTGGTCATGATCTCTCTTCACAGCAATAGAATAGTGACTAAAACAAGGGGAAAGATCCCACTTAAGAAGAAGGGTCACCCCTGCTAGCAGATAACTGAGCATGCAAAAGAGACACAAGAGCACTCACCCCACTGACCCCACTGGTGAGTGGAAGCTCTCTCTCCACTGATTGATTGGGGAGGACCTCCAGGAATTCTTGGGACTCAGGAATTGCAGTGCCGTCTGAGATCAGACTGGTCCAGTCTTCATCTTGACACAGAGCCACAGAGAGATCAGGCACACTGACATTAGGACAGGTAGCCTGCCCACAGAGAACTGAGAGCTCAAGGGAGACACAGGAACACTCTCCCCACTGAGCCCATGGGTGAGTCCAAGCTCTCTCTCCAGAGAATGTCTAGGGAGGACATCTAGTAACTAGACAATATTCTCTCCTTACCTATTTAGTATCATAGTGGAAGTACTAGCCAGAACCGTCCAACAGCAGAAAGAGATCAAAGGGATAGAAATTTGAAATGAAGAAGTCAAAATATTAGTATTTGAAGATGGTATGATAGTATACTTAGGTGACCCCAAAAACTCCACCAGAGAACTTTTACAACTGAGAAACAACTTCAGCAAAGTGGCTGGTTATAAAATTAATTCAAACAAATCATTATCCTTCTTCTACTTGAAGGACAAATAGGCTGAGAAAGAAATTAAAAAAAAGACACAGTTCACAATAGTCACAAAGAATATAAAATACCTTGGGGTGACCATTACCAAGCAAGTGAAGGATCTGTGTGACAAGAACTTCAAATCTCTGAAGAAAGAAATCGAAGATGACCTCAGCAGATGGAAAAATTTTTCATGCTCATTGAATGGAAAGATCAATATAGTAAAAATGGCCATCTTGCAAAAGCAATCTACAAATTTAATGCAATCTCCATCAAAATTCCAACTCAATTTTTCATAGAGTTTTAAAGAGCAATTTGCAAATTCATTTGGAATAATTAAAAGCCTAAAATAGCAACAATAAATCTCAACAATTAAAAAACATCCAGGGGAATCACTATCCCTAATTTCAAGTTGTGTTACAGATCATTCATGATGAAAACCTCATATTGTTTGTACAGAGACAGGCAAGTAGATCAATGAAATAGAATTGAACACCCAGAAATAAACCCACACACCTAGGGTCATTTTATCTTTGACAAAGTAGCCAAAAACAGTCAATGGAAAAAGACAGCCTCTTCAACAAATGGTGCTGGTTCAACTGGCAGTCAGCATGCAGAATTCAAATTGGTCCTTTCTTACCTCCTTGAACAAAGCTTAAGTCTAAGTGGATCAGAGATCTCCACATAAAATGAGGTACACTAAAAGTAATAACCCAGAAAGCTGGGAAGAGCTTAGAACACATAGGCACAGGAGAAAATTTTCTAAACAGAACACCAATAGCTTATGCTCTAAGATCAACAATTGACAAATGGGGCCTCATGAAATTGGAAAGCTTTTGTAAGTGCAAAGTGGCAACCAACAAACTGGGAAAAGACCTTTACCAATCCTACATTTAAAAGAGGGCTAGTATCCAATTATATACAAAAAACTTAAAAATAAGAGACAATTAACTAGACTTTATAAGGTACTGTGCGTTCACACACACACACACACACACACATACACACACACAAAGCAAAACAACAACAACAAAAAAGAAGTTAGACTTTAGAGAATCACATAATCCTATTTAAAAAATGGGGTCCAGAGCTAATCAAAACATTTTCAACTGAAGAATATTGATTGGCTGAGAAGCAACTAAAGATATATTCAGCATACAGGTGACAGCAGATGCTGGCAAGGACGTGGAGAAAAGGAAACACTCCTCCACTCTTAGTGGAACTGTAAACTGGTACAACTACTCTGTATGTTAGCTTGGTAGTTTCTCAGAAAATTGAACATAGTACTGTCTGAGGACCCAGTTATACCACTCTTGGGCATATACCCAAAAGAAGCTCCAACATCTAACAAGAACATATGCAGTACAATGTTTATAGCAGCCTTATTTATAATAGACAGAAGCGGAAAATAACTCAGATGTACTTCAACAGAGGAATGGATACAGAAAGTGTGGTACATATACACAAGATTACTACTCAGCTTTCAAAGGCAATGACTTCATGAAATTCCTAGGCAAATGGATGGAACTTAAAGCTATCATCATGAGTCAAGTAACCCAGTCACAAAAGAACACTCATAGTATGTACTCACTTATAAGTTAATACTAACCCAAAAAGTTTATAATAATCAAGGAACCATCATAGAACTTATGAAGCTCAAAGAGAGGAAAGGCCAGAAAGTGGATACCCAGTCTTCTTTTAGAAGGAAAAACCTAACATTAATGGGAGTAATTAAAGGGACAAATAAAGAAGCAGGGATTAGAGAAAAGATCATCCAGAGACTGCCTCACCTGAGGATATACCCCATAAGTGCACAATAAACTCATGCACTATTTTTGATTTCAAGTAGTGCTTACTGGCAAGTATCTGATATGGATGCCTCCTCAGAGGCTCTGCCAGAATCATACTGGGACAGAGGAGGATGCTTGCAGCTAACTTTCAGACTGAACCTGAGAACCCCAATGAAGGAGCTAGAGATTGAAGAAGCTGAAAGGGTTTGCAAACCCATGAGAAGGACAAAATTATCAACTATACAAACCCACCATAGTTCCCAGAAATTAAAACTCCAATTAATGAGTTTGCATGAAAATACCCATGGCCAGAGGCACATGCAGCAGAGGGTAGCATTTCCTGGCATCAATGGGAGTGGAGGCCTCTGGTCCAGCAAAAGCTTGTTTCCCCAGTGTAGGGGAACACCAATGTGCTGAGGTGGGAGAAGCTGGTTGGGAGAGGGAGCACCTTCATGGAGGCAATGGGGTGGAGAGGAGGGGATTATGGAAAAGTGATAACATCTAAAATGTAAATGTAGAGAATTTCCAATAAAAACATTTGGGTGGGGGGAGAAGAAGGGCCACCAGAATTCAGATTAGAAAACAAAATCTCTAAGGAGACACCAGAACCCCAAAAATAAGGCAAAGTCCAGAGGGATTCCAGATCACCAACAGAATATGTGGTTGGTAAAACAAAGGCAACAGAAGAGAGAGACAATCAGTCAACCAGCATTCCACGAGCAGATCTGAGGGAGTTGATGGTAAAAGAAGAGTTATTGAAAAAGCAGGAAACAGAAGCTTGAGTGTCCTTCAGATCTAAATTGAATTTACTTCAGTGGAGGTTGTTACAGAAGCAAAGGAAAAAGATGAAGGCAACAGATGTTTCAATTCAGAAGAGAAGTATTTAAGTCCAGTGACATCCAAGATGGTTTCTCTAAAAATAGAGAATCGAGGTCAATAGAAATGTTGTTGTCCATAGTCTTCTCAGATATAAGATTAACTATCTTTATCACTAATGAATAATAAAGGAAGATGTTAAATAGCTTGTAAATACAATGGATCTAAAGATCACAGAAGTAGAAAACCAATTTACTAGTGACAGTTCTTTATTTAACTATTAAACCAGAGGAGTGAAGATAATCAACATGATAAAATTATGTGCAATGTATCAAATTTAAATTTAAATTTTTTGACTAGTAAAATCAGAGCTATGGTCACAATGCAACTTAGTCAATGGAAAAAACCAGAAAGAGTATTTGGAGAAAACTAGTCATAGGTTGTAAATATCACTTAGAAATAGGATAAAACAAAAATCTTGATTTTTGTAAGTCAGTTTATAAAAACTGAATTACAGTATCAGGCTCCAATTTTATTTGGATGTAACAGAATTTTAACTTTCAAAGTTATAATCAATTAAGTTAGAATTGCTGTAATCATTCCTTATAAATTTTACATAATGTTTTCTATAAATACATATTTTTTTAACTTAGTAATCAAGTATATATGTTTCATATCTTTGAAGTTTGTAATATATTTTTGTTTATAAAATTTATATTTAAAATGAAAATTTTAACAAATCTTATTTGAAGCACAGAAAACATGTTTTTATATATTTTAGATATCAAACAATCATGATCATAGGTAAAATATGGGGATCATTTAAAATATACTGTAAAAGATAATTATATATGAGGTTTTAAGTAATCGAATGACCTTAAAATTTTTATTCAAGAATACACCCCACACACCCATGCATATGCATTTATTCACATGCACACATCTTAAAATAAAGTGCATAGCAACTCTATAATCTTAACAGTGGCTACATGTCTTATGACATAAAGACAATTAACATACATGAATTATAATATGTTCATGAACACATGACAAGCACCTATATTACCTCAAAAGCTCACGACTTTAATATCTGGGCAAATTGTGAGTCTTTGCAGGAGTTTTATAGTATAAGGGAAATGTTCTTGGAGTCAGTTTGGTCTATGTATCTTTTTCATCCTCTGGAAAAATTTCTTAGGCTAAAAAATTGCAAGACCACAAAGAAAGCAAGTGAGAGGCCAGAAAGAGAGACAGATACGGCAGAAAGCATGCACAGTTGAGAGAGGCACTTTGGAAGTATTTATATAGAACATAAAGTAGCTCTCTGTGTCTGCCTCTCTGTCTCTGTCTCTTTCTTGCTCTCTTCCTATCGCCCCCTCTATTCCTCTTTCTCCCTCATGCTGCTCTTTCTTCTTCCCTTTCTTCTTACAGTTTCTTTCTTTGTTTCTTTGTTTCCTTGTTTCTTCCTTCCTTCCTTTCTTTTTATCTTTCTTTCTTTCTTCCATTTGCTCTTCCTTTCTTCCTTCCTTCCTTCCTTCCTTTCCTCTCTTCTTCCTTTTTTCCTTTTTTCCTTTCTTTCTTCCTTCATTTCTTTCTTTCGTTTTTTTTTTTTTTCTTCTTTTACAGTCTAACTTAGCTGGTAAGCATGAGGAGACTCCCCAGTGTGCTCACCAGGAAGATTGGACACCTTCGGAAAAAGGAGAAGATGAAGTTTTAAAAGTTTCCTTTTGGGCCTGAGGTCTGCTCTGGGAAAGAGTGATTACAAATTGGGAGACTAGGCATCCATGAACATCTCTCATGGCCAGCCAAAATCAGAAACCTATAGAAAGACAGTGACAGAAATTTAGGCTAGTTTGGGAAAATTATATCTTGTAATGAAAATGGAAGAACTTTTCAAAATGATGGACAGAGCTAATAAGACTTAAAATCAAGTATATTGGCCTCTTTATTCTACTCTATCAGGTCTATTGATAGCTCTTGTATGTTCATTTTAAGAGATTGCTATTGAAGTACATTTGTGTGGCATGCTGCATGGTGGCCTGAGTGGGTTAAATGGACTAGAACCAAATGGTTATTAAAGGATGACAGCAGGAATGAGCTACACTATAACTCTGATGCTGGTTATCTAGTTTTTGATATGTGGAAGTCTTGACCATACTGGACTAATTTACAAATGCCTTTGCCTATGTCCATGTTAACAGAGGGAATAGAAAAGCCACAGACGCTTACTATCCAGGAGGAGAGAGCCATATCCAGCAGTTGTTTAAAGTTATTATGTAAGTGATTAGCAAGTTTCAGCTTGTGATTTAGGTATTTACAGAGAGACTGATCAGGGTGAAGAGAGGCAGGGCATGGACTCTTTTAAGAGTAGGAGCCCAGGAAAGAGGGGTCAGAACCCCAAGAGTAGAGCGTAGAACTCAGTAAAGGAGAATGGCCATCAAAATTCTCAAAATAGAGCCAAATCTCGAAGCGACTACTGGCAGAAGGATAAAAGCTTAACTGGCAGAGGGCAGAAAAAAAAAAAACCTGATCTAGAGAAATCCATGGTGTTTAACTTTCAAAGTTCAGGGATTCAACACTGTATGTTTTAACTATTAACAATTTTTCCTGGGTTTGATAGAGAGCTGCACTGAGACTGATTCTGGGGGAAATATCTTTTAGTAATGCTGGCTATTCACTGGAGGCTAAGTTGGGCTAGGAAATCCAACAACAACCCTTCTTTTAGTTCCCTTTTATAATCTTATTTCCTAAACTCATCATAGGATTCTATAACCCTCAGTTGGGCTTCAAACAGAAAAATGGCTGCAAAAACGTGTTGAAAATATGAGTTATACTGCCACTAATGGCAACTTTTAACATTTGGAGGAAATGCTCAAACATTTAAATATATTGAAAGGAAACTTATGAAGGCACACTGGTCAGCTCTCCAGCAGTTACTGGGCTGTAGGATTTTGTTGGTGCTGAAATGTCCTTGTTCCTTTTCTAAAATCCTGTCTTGTCCATTGTCTCACACCTTATCTACCTGATCGGTCTCAGAGAAAGACCTCAGAGGCTTGGTTCACTCAGATGCTTCACAGAAAAGAAAGAGTGAAACAAAATTTAGGCTTAGAAACAGTAAGGGCTGGGATTAGCATTTCACACCCGAGAATGAAGGCAAGGGCTCCTCCAAATTTTGTAACATTTTAATACGACTTAAAATACCAAATCATTCCCAAAATTCATGATGACCAAATAACAAATGCGTAAATAAAGCCAGCCTGTTGCTTGTTTTTTTTTTTTTTTTTTTTTTTTTTTTTTTTTTTTTTGACTCCACATTATTGTGCAACATGAACAGTTGTTTCTAATTAGCCTGTAGTTTTCAGCCAGTACAACCCTCCAGACTGTGCCAGGAGGGTCTGTGAGAGTTGACAATGTGTGCGGACATCATTTTTTCATTAGTTTTTTCAACTTCACTCAATATGCGCAAGAATCTCTTGTACTGTATAAAGATTTACAATTTGCTTTTCCCTTTAGCTGTGTGCCCCAGAGTTGTTTCTTGGAAAGCAGATAATCAAATTCAGTAACTCTCCCTGAGCTACTTACCACAAAATTCATCATTTACATCTGTGTGTCACGATGGGTGTCCTTAAAGTTCTGGACATTTGCTTGAGACCAAAAAAAATCACTTTCAGAGGACCTGAAAGAACAAGGGCCTTCTCTAGTTTTCTACTAACAGCTGGAAATACCAACCAATAGCAGTCTTGACAATTCCCTAACCATAACCACAAACTCACTCTCAACCCTAGTACAGTGCCTGCCTAGGTGGCTGCCCAATGCATTTTAGATCTACCATCTTTCAAACTTCTACAAGTTAAAAAACAAAACAAAATAGAACACAAAGCAAAAGCTATATTATTTCCAGTTGCTCACTAGAAAGAAACAGTAATGGCACAGAGTAACAATTGTAACAAGAAAGACTAAGTAAAAGCCCTAAAATTGCTAATACTTGATAACATGAAAGGCATGCTGCTGTTAAATAGTTTTATATTCCATACTTCTTTCATGGTCAGGAAGACCTGTGACAAACTAATTTCCAACTTACAAAACTAAAATTATGTTTACTTCCCAGAGGAAACATACTAATTCTACAAAGGAAAAGAATAGACATGGCATGCTCAATTCTCTGAAATGCTGCTTTATTCTGAGTGTGGAATTCCTTGAGGCCATGTTTAAATGTGCTGAACTTCACACATTTTTATAAGTACAGATTGAACTAGATACTATGAATTTGAATTATAGCAACAGTCCAAGTGCCAATTTAAAAAAAAAAAAAAAAAAAAAAAAAAAAAAAAAAAAAAAAAAAAAAACAGATTTAAGATGGCTTTCATGTGCATGACTATTGTCAGCCTGGAGCACCACAGTGCTTCCTGCTGGGATGATCAAAGGATCAAAGGTGACTGGAGAGTTGAGTTCTGGGAATGTGAACCTGGGTGAGATCCTAGGGTGTTCAAAGCATTTCTGGGCAGAGTAATCCTGATGTCCTCTCAGATTGATTCAAAGTAATACAAATCCCACTCCTATGTGGTATAAATATCATTTTCTCTTGCAATTCAATTAAAAGCCACTTGAAATTATAAATCATGTATTAAGAAAAACACATAAATCTAAGGTATTGCTGTAATGTAGAAAACCAGTTTGTAAGTGGAAACTTCATAGAAAGTTTCTATAGAAACTTCATAGAAACTTCATAGAAAGGAGCATTCAAGATGCATGAAAGTTAGTGCAAATTAATGCAGAGCTATTAGAATTTTCCCCTTTGCTTTAGAGCAAAGTAGCATAACCTGAGAAAATCATAAAGATGATGGTAATGGGGATTGTGTGCTTCCAGAGGATCTAAGGTTTTCAGTACCATGTTGGACAGCTCACAGCCACCTATGTCTCCAGTGCTAGATCTGTCACCCTCTTCTTTCCTCTGTGGGCACCTGTACTTCACACACACACACACACACACACACACACACACACACACACACCCCAAACATAAATTGATAGTAAAATTTGATCTTAAACACATAGATCCTAGAGCAGAGATGGAGGTTTTTAGGCTGTCTTAAGATACACAACACAACTCCTCCATTGGAGACCCTGTTCTCAGTCTAATGGTTGGCTGAGAGAATCGACCTCTGTATTTGTCTGGCTCTTAGGAGACAGATATATCAGGCTCCTGTGGGCATGCACTTCTTGGTATCAGCAATATTGTCTGGGTTTGTTGACTGTATATGGGATGAATCCACAGGTGGGGCAGTTTCTGGATGACCTTTCCTTCAGTGGCTGCTCCATATTTCTTCTCTGTATTTCCTCCTGTGAGTTATTTTATTCCCCCTTCTAAGAAGGACTCAAGCATTTAAGAAAAACTGAAGGAGCTGAAGTGATTTGTAACCACCTCATAGGAAGAACAACAATATCAACCAACCAGACTTCCCAGAGCTCCCAAAGTATAGAACACTAACAAAAGAGTACACATGAAAGGACTCATGTCTCTAGTCACATGTAGCAGAGGGTTAGGGTTTTATAGACCAGTAGAGATGCCAGGAAAAAGCTTCAGAGGCTAGAGAGACTATAGGATAGGTTGTTGAAAAAAGTTTACTATAACAGAGAGACAGGAGGAGAAAGAGCAAGGAAAGAGAAAGGAAGAAGATAGATAGATAGATAGAAAGAGAGAGAGAGAGAGAGAGAGAGAGAGAGAGAGAGAGAGAGAGAGAGAGAGCGAGAGAGAGAGAGCAAAGAGAGAGCAGGAGAAAAGGCAGAAAAGGAATTTACAGAGGATCCTGGCCACAGTGGTGTGGTACAGGGAATCAGGAACCAAGTCTGGCACTAGGAAGAAGCCTCTAGAGAAGGATCAATGTGCTCACTGTAAAGAAACAGGATACTGGGCCAGAGATTGTCCCAACAAGGAGAAAAAGGGATTCCAACAACAGGACCCCAGAACCTATAGCCCCAAATTTCTGACCATACAAGAAGACAGTGACTAGGAAGAACTGGGTTCAGATGCCTTCACCAAGTTTAGGGTAACCTTGAAAGTGGAGAGGAAACCTATCCAGTTTCTTGTAGATAAAGGAGCTCATGCTACCTACTGCCCTGCTACCTACTGAGGAACCCATGTCAAACAAAAAGTTTTGAGTTTAAGGGGTTACTGGCACTAAACAATATTCATGGACCACCCAAAGATAAGTAGATCTCAGAATGGGTCAGGTATCCCACTCATTCATAGTAATGGCAGACTGTCCTTGCCCCTTGTTGGAGAGAGACCATCTGACTAAGATAGGGGCATACTTTCAGCCTGATGAACAATACCTAAGAGGACCAAAAGGGGAACCTCTACAGGGCTTAATCATCCAGTTGTAGGATGAGTATCAACTCTTTGAGAAAAAACAGCCTGCCTTGAATAAAATGGACTGGTCTCTGCAGGCATATTTACAAGCCTGGCCAGAAACTGTAGGAATGAGTGAAGCTAAGAACTAGCCTCCTCACCATATAGAACTGAAAAGCCCAGGCTAGCCTGTAAGTGAAGCATCAGTACCCAATGTCAAAGGACGTACTTTGAGAGACAAGATCAAGCCACACATTACTCAGCTACTTCAATTAGGGTTTTTGGGTGTCAATCAGTCTGAAACATGCCTCTCTTACCAGTGCAAAAACCTGGAACCAATAACTACCGGCCAGTTCAAGATCTCTAAGAGGTAAACAAATGGGTGGCTGATCTCCACCCCATGGTACCTAACCCTATAACCTGTTGAGCTCATTGCTCCCATCCAGAACCTGGAATACGGTACTGGAATTGAAGCAAATGCATCACTGGATTCATATAGAGGTCAACTAACTTGTGAGGATCATCTTGCCATCAAATTCTTTTGTGCTGGATTTAAGGCATCTAGTGAGACAAGAAGTAAATAATTGTGTGCCATGCCAGAAGGTAAAGGCATGTAGAACTAAGGTAGAAAGAGGAAAGAGGCAGACGGGGATAGATCTGGGATTTACTGGGAAGTGGACTTTGCAGAGAATAAGCCAGGAAGATATGGATAAAAATATCTATTAGTCTTTGTAGATACCTTTGGTGGGTGGATAGAAGCCTTCCCAACAAAGAGAGAAATAGTGGGAGTGGTGGCTAAGAAGATTCTAAAAGAGATATTCCCTAAATTCAGCACCCCTAAAGTAACTGAATCAGACAATGGGCCAGAATAGTAAAAAAATTATCTCTTTTCTTGAGGACCAATTGGAAACTTCATTGTGCTTATCATCCACAAAGTTCAGGACATCTTTAAAAAAAATGAAACTCTAAAAGAGACTTTAACTCAATTAAATTTGGAGACTGGTGCAGACTGGGTGATGCTCCTTTCTTTAACCCTTTTTAAGGTTAGAAACACCCCCTCCTGCTTCAACTTGCCACACTATGAGATACTATATCTCACCCTATTGGGGGATGTTCCTGAATTGACTTGCCATAATGATAATGATTTATATGTCAAACTTAAGTCTCTACAGACAATTCAAATAGAAGTTTGGACTCCAGTAGCCACTGCCTATGCTGCCTATGCTAGTCCGAGAGAAACTGCTCACCCTTTCCAAGTTGGAGACTCAGTCTACGTGAGACTCGATCAGAACCAGACCCTCAAACCCACGGTAGAATAGACCATACCTGTTTTTGCTGTTAAGGTGGGTGGGATTCCAGCCTGGATATATGCCTCCCATCTGAAATGTGCTCCAGCACCTGAGCCATCTGACATTTTCAGTTGGAAAATCGAAAAAACAAAAAAACAAAAAACAAACAACAAACAAAAACCGAAATCACCCTAAAACTCAAGATATATCAAACTCCACTATCTGGATACTTGCTTGTCTGTGCAGCAGAGGACATCTTGAGAACTGTGAGCAACACCCATACCCTCATACCCCTGCTAGACTTACATGGCAGGTCCTATCTGCTACAGGTGTGGTCAATGTCTAAAAAATCACCCCTCTTACAACCGGTAGCCCACTTTAAATCCTAATTTTTGTAAATTAGCTGCCGGGCTTGTCACATGTGATATTCATACTCAGGAACTGGGAGAAGATCTACCAGAAGGCAAGGGTGAACCCACATGATCTCCTAAGCTTTGTCTTGGGTGTGGTCTGGGAGGATGAGGATTAGACTTCTGGTATCCTCAGCTAAGGAATAATCTATGCCTCATACTGATCTATGTGTGTCTCCGAATTGAGCAGAGTAGGGCACGGGCCCATAAATGTGCAGGA
This sequence comes from Micromys minutus, assembly GCF_963924665.1. Lineage (NCBI taxonomy): Eukaryota > Metazoa > Chordata > Mammalia > Rodentia > Muridae > Micromys > Micromys minutus. The sequence goes on along the minus strand of NC_137973.1, from coordinate 1,744,942 downwards.
GTTGAGGGCTATTTTTGTAGTGTGTGGAGTTTCGAGACCACTTCCCACTCCTCATGGGACTTAATTACTGTAAGAAGGAATTCTACAAGTGGGGGGTTAACAGGCAGTAGCTGTTACATGAGCACAGTAGAAAATTCTCTACCATGGTACCCCCACCATACACATTCCTCAAGTTCTCCTTCTTCTCGAACATGCAGAAACAATGGCCCAGTGGTCCACCCAGTCTCAACTTAACAGACTTCCTTGAGTAGATAATTCTCGGGAGAATCGTGGAATGTACTGACTGATAACCATCTTACCCTCTGGTCCCAGACAGGGTCCTGCCTATGCTCATTAATCAACAGGTTAAAGGTCAATATGCTTAGCCAATGAATTTAAATTATAAACTCGCTGATATAACCTACACCACTAAAAAGTGTAAAAACTTCTCAAAATAACCTTTCAGGGTCACCACTTCTCTGGATGTAGGCCACCCCAGAGCACTGGACTAATATACCTCTTGCTTTTGCATCAATCCCTGATCTCTCATCTCATTCATGGGGGTCTCAAATATATAAGACTCAATTTGGGTTTGATAAACTGAATCCAAAAACATAAAGAAAAAAATTATCATTCACGTCAAGTACGTTTTATTCCAGAGATAAAGGATTATTTGATGTACAAAAATTAATCAATCAAATCCACTATATAATCTGAAAGATAGAAACTGCAAGATCATCTCACTAGATGCAGAAAGGTCTTTGAGGAAATTTAATGCCACTTTATGAAAAAGTCCTGGGAAAACTGTCGATACAAGGGACATACTTAAACTTAGTTAAAACAGTTTACAGCAGATCCATGGCCAGCATCATTTAAAGAAAAAGAAACTCAAAGCAATTCCACTAAAATTGGGAACAAAGAAAAGTTGTTTACTCCATACCTATCTAATACAGTACGTAAAATTTTAGCTAGAAAAAAGGAGATCCAGGTAGTATAGAGGAAAAAGGAAGAAATGAAAGTATCTTTATTTTCAGTGAAATAATGAAAAGATCTCCCTGAATTATTAATCACTAAGATTAACATAGTAAAGGTGACTATCCTACCAAAAAGAATCTGCTGTTTCAATGAAATCCCCATCAAAATCTCCAGACAATTTTCAGATCTTCAAAGGATAATTCTTAACTTCATATAAAAAATCAAATACCTTTGATAGCTAGAACATTCTTGACCCATAAAAGAATTGCTGGAGTTCCCATAATTCCTGATTTCAAAATGTACTACTATTCCATAATAATAAAAACAGTATGGAATTGGCACTAAAACAGACATTTTGATTTGTGGAATGGAATTAAAGACCCAGATACAAATTCACATACTTATGACATGTAACTATTGATAAAGAAGTCAGAAATTGTCAATAGAAAAAAGACAACATCTTCAATAAGTGGTGGTGGTCACAATCAATATCTGCATGTAGTAGATTGCAAGTAGATAAATGCATATTTATCACTCTTTAACAAAAGTCAATTCCAAGTGTATCAAAAACCACAACATAAAATCAGACACATTGAACCTGATAGGAGGGAAAGAGAGAAATCAATAACTTTGGATTCATTGGCTCAGAAGATGACCTTCTAAACCAAACACCAATGGTGTAGAAAGTAGGATTAACCAAAAAAGAACGCGACCTCTTTCAACTGAAAAGCTTCTGCAAGAAAATGACACTACCTTTCAGACAATACATCAGAATACAGAATGGGCAAAGATTTTTAGCAACTCCACATGCAATAAAAGACCAATATCCAAAATATATAAATACCTCAAAAAACTAGATATCAATGAACCACAAGTTCCAATCAAATATGGGGCACAGATCTATTTAGAGAATTATCATTAAAGAAAACAAATTAGTTATCAAATGCAAATCAAAACTACTTTGGCTTCCATTTTACACCTCCCAGAATGGTGACTATCCTACTAAAAAGAATCTGCTGTTTCAATGAAATCCCCATCAAAATCTCCAATTTCAAGATCTTCAAAGGATAATTCTTAGCTTCATATAAAAAAATTAAATACCTTTGACAAAAGACATGTCTATAATTCATCCACTGAAGAGATAGAGCATCACTGACCTGGGGAAGAGAAATTAGATAATTTTAACAGTTTGAGAAGATACTGACATTAAGTTTAATATTCAGCTGAATGATAAGAAGTGGTCTAATTGCCAATTTGATTTAAGTCATGTTAAAAATATTTGGTGTGTGGTTGGTGAGCTGCAGGTGTTTGGCTGGGGAATGGATGGTGCACAAACATGCAGTTGGAGCACTGCAGTTATGTGGTTGCTTCTCAACAATTCAAATGGGAGCTAAAAGAAAATATTACTACAAAGTAAATTACTTCTATTTCAAAAGAGTCTTTTTGATGCCAAACATCTGGGTGAAAAATTGAAAACGCCATAGAGTCCTCTGAGAAATTTTCTCTTTACCCATCCAATTATCTGATAAAAAATGTTGGGTACTTTGTTATATCTAAAACTCTGTGATTGGAAGGGGAAATTTTTATGCACACATACCAATTTTATTATACAAGTTAAAAAGAAATAGAATGCCACAGAAGGTGTCAACAAAGTGTGATGTCTGACCAGATTATGTTCCTCTAGCTGGTAGTTTTAGATTTGTGTGCTATATAATGGCATTGAGCTGAGAAAATGTAATTGATGTTATTACATCTGGTGATTAAGTTGTTCGATAGAAATATTTTGGGTTGAAAAACACAGGAGACATAATCAAAATGTAAATAAGGATATCAGTGAGATGAGAGGACAGAATTCCTGAGAGCAGGGTGTGCTTTATTCACATTGTATGATCAGAATATGGTCTTGGAATTTTTGAAGAATTGGGAAGGGCAGAAAAGCAAATGGTTTGTCCTGTGTTTGAGGTAAGTTTCATAAGGCTGTCATATATTAAAATTTTATCAGAAAGAAAAACCTGGAAGGTAGATACAGCTATAAGAGTCAAAAAAGGGGTAACCAGGCAAAGGAGGGAAGGAAGCAATAGACTTCTATGGTGGGAAAAGGGATGGGAAATGTAATTAAGGCTTGCATTATAACCAAAGCAGTGTTGGGGGTCAGTGTCTGTACTCTATAATTGTCCATTACAGAATTTAGGCTGGCAACTATATTATTTGACTGTTTATGATATTCATGGTGTCATAAACCAAATTTGTCCTCATGCACATTCAACTTGGTGTCTATTGAGCTAAAAATTCTCTTGGTTTATTAAAGTGAAATATAAATCACTCTTTGGAGTATCCATGCTAGAGAGATGTCAAGATGGACCTGCTGAATGGAGAGTTCTACAGACATAGAAATAGAAAAAGTCCAATGATTTTTCAAGAAAATATTTTGAATGAGAAGAGAAATAGAAGATCAAACAAGTTAAACACCAAGACACTTGGGAAAATAAAAATGCTTCTACAATATTTAAAATTATACTTGGATTTCCGCTATTTATCTTTGTGGCTTATTGTTGCAGGAAATATTTTTTTTAAAGGTCACCATCCCACCATCCTACTCTCTGGCCCTGGCAGTCTTGCTGCCTCCATGGCTAACCCCATGTAGCAACTGCTCATCTAGTGGTTCTTTCGCTGCTCTGTTTACATTCCCAGCCACCCACCCCTGTGGCTAGCTGTCAAAAATCCTCATAACCCAGTAAAGTCAAAACTCTAGAGGCTTGTAATTTATCAGATTCATATGAGTAAATTCTCACTCCACAAACTGTCCACACAAAATGATCTTATAGCCAATTGATATTGCTATAAACTGCCCACCTATATAAGACAAATTGTTCTGTAATAATCAATCCCTTATAAGATATTCATAGCTACTTGGGCTATTTAAAGCCAAGCAGAATCTGAATCATCTTTCTCTTCCTCCATCTTCCTTTCTTCTTCTTTCTCTCTGAATTCTCTGAACTGGTTTCTAAAATTCTCAGCCTGCCTTCTTTTTCCACTGACCAATCACTGGCTCTCAACTTACCTTGTGCTTGCCTTTATCTGCCTATATACAACAGTCCACAGTTTATCTGGTTGGGAATATGTGGATCTGAAAGAAGTAAAAAATTATTTACTCCCCACCTGTGTAGAAACAATGGCTTAGCGACTTACCTTGCTTTGGCCTAAGGGACTTCCTTGAGTAAACAGTTCTCAGGAGAATCATAAAATATGCTTACTGATAGCCATCTGAGCCTCTAAGATGTCCCAGTTAGGGTCCTGATACATATGCTCACTAACCAATAGGTTTAAAAGTCAGTATGCTTAGCTAATACATTTAAATTATAACCTTGCTGATGTAACCTGTAGCCCTAAAAAGTATAAACACTGCTTGTAACAGCCTTTTGGGGTCACCTCTTCTCTGGATGTAGGCCACCCCAGTGCACTAGATGAATAAACCTTTTGTTTTTGCATTGGTTCCCCATCTCTTGTCTCATTCATGGGAGCCACAAATAGAGAAGACTCAATTTGGGCCTTACAAATCTAAACTTTTGAGATATTTATTATTAAATGTAGGAATGTATGGCTGATTCCTAACATATGATTTAATGACTAAATATAAATACTGCGTAGTTAACAGGCGTTCTTTCAATTTTTTTTCTCCAGTCTGAAAAGTTAAAAAAAAAATCAAAGGGAATTTTAATAATAGTCTCCCTCTTAGGGCTATAATTCACCTAATCTTCTGTGCCTTGGTCTTACTGAGGCACACTTCAATATTTTAGATTTTGGTCTTCATGCATACTCACTGCACCTCTGCCTGACATCTTTGTTGGAAATTCTTAAGGTGGTGACTACCTAATACTAGCATTATCACACATGTAAAAAAGTTTTATAAAATGTGTCTACTGTTTGAGAATTTCATGCATCTATGCAAGAATTTTGGTTATACACACCTCTTATTTCCCCTTCTATCTGGACCCTTTTCATTGGCACATGGATGTAGCTCAGAAGAGTTGGCACACTGGCACATTATCTTCTAAAAAACAAACAAATTAATTAAAAAAAAACAGACTCTCCATCCTCTAGAAGCCATCAACTGCCAATAATTCTCAGCTAGTAGTTGAGCCTCATGAGTACTTTTCCAACTGTGCTGAAATGTTGACTGACTTGATCTTTTGAAGGTCTTGTTCAGGTAGCCACAAATGTTTTGAGTTTGGAGATGCAACACTCTGTAACAGGAAGGAGGCACCATTTCACTGTGGTTCTTCCCATCCCCTACCTACACCAATCATTGTGTCTCTTTATCTGAGATGTCACTGAGTTTCATGGGGAAGGACTGGGCTACAGATGTTTCATTTAGGGTTAATCACTACATAGTCACTTATTCTCTACACCTTTATCAGTTACCCTTCTCTATATTAATCTCTGTTTGTTTCAGAAGGGAGCTTCTCTGAAGAGGACTGAGAGTGACACCAATCTATAGCTAAGAGGAGGAATATTGAGAAGGAAGTTTGTTATGTCCATTTATCAAAATAACAATAGTCAAGTATCCCCTAAGGTATATGCCCTTCTAATCAGTTACTGGGAACCCTGATAATTTTCATACCACTATTTCACAAATGAACATATTTTGCCAGCTGCTTGTTATTGTACTTTATAATGTTGATGGATGATGTTTTTACCACTCAATAGTCTGCATAACATCTTACACTATCAAGTCAGCAGAAAAGAAGCTTCCAAGTTGGTTTTCCCATGTCCTGTGGTCAAAGTGTTTGGTTTCTTTGGCCTTACCATCAAGTTCTGTCAGGTAACCAAAATTAACAATAGCTGGTATTTTGGAGGCCAAGATTTCCTGGGATAATTCTGATCAACACCTTAAAAAGAATTATCTGACCCCAGGCACTGAGCTTTTTTTGTTTGATAATTTATAGCTTCTGAAAGAAGCATTGACTCCTATGTTCAGCTTTTTCAAACACCCTTAGTGTTAGTCACACCTTCCCTCACCCAACTGTTTTACCCTCTTACCATACTCTCCACTTAAGTCTAGTTTCATCATCACTGAACTTATTTAGTGCTCAGAATAAAGGATACTATAATATCCAATTTCAAATGATAGATGGGCTCATGTGGAAAATCCTACAACCTGTTCTTCACTACAATTTTATGTCATCTGTAAAGATGAAATGAACAGGCTTGTGAAGTCACCTCACTCAAGACAGCTCATGAGAAAAAACAGAATGTATGGTAATACAGAAAATTGGATTTTTTTTAATGCAGTAAGCTTTGTATAGATGAAAGTATAAGCTAATTCTGAAGTGATCTATTAAGGAGATGAACATTATTTTCCTTACAAATTTTGTCTCATTTAACTCTGTAAGTAGAGCAATGGATCCCTATTAAGAAATGGTGTGATGAGATTGCTAAGAATCTTTAAGCTTAAAAAGGATCTCATAATGACAGATCATTTAAGAGTGGAAAATATATCTATATGAGTGAGGCTACATTACTCAAAACAATAACTAGTTTGATGAGTTAGAAAGTCTAGGAGAACACACTAAAATAATTAACTCAAACATTTCTAAAGAGTTAAATAAGTAATGAACAACTTTAATAGATAATAAAATTTTAAAAATGTAATGTATTTCAATGTATTTTATTTTTTACTCTAATAGTCCATGACTTGCTAAAGAATGATACCATGGATTCAAGTAATATGTAAATGAAATGAGTGTTTTATTCTTCAGAAGTCCAGCATTCTGGGGTCTTCCATTACCAAGACAGAGAGACAATCAAGTGAGCTCACAGTCTTAATTTAAATCCCACTGGTGTTCAGGGGTAGAATAGCTTTATCTTACTTTCTAGGCATTTACACCATTATCAGGGTGTTGAGGATGGAAACTGTTGAAGAAAACTTAGGTAGGTGGCCTTATCTTGCTTTATCTCTAGGCATTCCAGAACCATTACAGGGACAGGAAGGCTGGAGCTTGGGGTTGTTTCTATTAGTGATTGACTTGCCTGGGCATGTCTTGACTTGTCCAGTTCTTAGGCCTAGTCTCTTTAACTGCCAATTTGAAGGCTGTCATAGAAACAGCCTTGCCTTCACTACCATGTGTTACTAAATAAGGTTCTGAAAATTACACATAAGAGTACCCATAAACTTCAATGCCTAATATAAGTTTTCAGGTTAAGAATATGAAGGTGGCATAGACTGCATATAGTGAATGGCTTGAGTCCCAAGGGCCAATAGAGTTTAGACAATGTGGTGACTTCCATGGCTAGAAGTTAAAGGTAATTTATGCATGTAGAGCTAACTGTGGCCTGTTGAGCAGTTTTTGTCCTCTCAGTTAAATATTTTTCTTAATGAAACTGAAGGACTCTAGGGGCTTTCACCAGCCGTACTCACACTGCTTCAGGTCAAGGCTAGGCCAAGTTCCAGCTTTACACCCATCTGCCTCAGGTCAAGGCTAGCTCAGGTTCCTTTGTCTAACCACAGTTCTTGGGATGAGCCAGAACTGAAAGGATAAAAAATATAGCCAAACTCTCCTATAACCTCAAGGAGTTAGAAGTTTAGAAATACAATCTCACTCTAAAGGAGCCCTAAATCCCACTCCTAAGCAGCTCCAAATACCTCAAATTTCAGACTCTGCTCTTTGCCAGTAAGTAGGTAAAAGGGCATACTTCTTGCTGATCTGGAGCGTGGGCTTATATGGTTTAACATGATTGGTCCCTGGAGCATGGGCTTAGATGGTTTGTAATAATTGGCCTAGAAAGTGTGAACTTAGATGATTTAAAATGATTGGTTTATGATTTGTGGGCTTTGCCATGAATGATTTGTGATTCGGGGGCTTTGCAATGATTGTTTTGTGATTCGTAGGCTTTGTTGTGAACCCTATAAAAGCTGTCCCAATCCTGCACTCCGGATCTGCAGTACTCTACCCTTGTATGGTATAGGAATGTGGGCCCCAGCGTGGTTGGAATAAAAATCCTCTTGCAGTTTGCATCAAGACCACTTCATATCAGTGATTTGGGATGTTGCCTTTCCCGGGATGGAGCATAGGGGTCCTCGCTTTGAGAGTCCTTCAGATCATTCTTGAAAACCCACAGAATATAATGATTGATAGTCACCTGACCTTCATCGGGTCCTGTAAGACTCGAATAGAGGGTTAGCTACTTGGAGACTCCCTTGAACGAGAGATTTGGGTTCAATGCAAAACCAAGATGTTTATTAGTCTATCCTGAGGGGGTTTGCCTACATCCAGAGAAGAGGGGACCCCAAGCTACTCTTTAGTACAGTTTTTGTAAACTTTGTAAAGGGTGGGCTATAGCGATAGTGATTAGGCATATAAACATTGGTGGGTTTAGTTAACATTTAAGGTGACTGGCTGCTGGCAACATGGGCTGCATCCCAGAGCCTTTGACCTACATTCCAGAAGCTACTGCTAGATAAAGATAGAATACTTCTTCCTGGGAAGAAGAGCTGCTTGGCATCCTGGAGATATTATAGAAACTGTGGCTAGATAAGACTGAAGCATTTCTTTCTGGAGGATGTAAGACTATTAAAGCCTTCAGTGGGACAGGGAAATGGTAAGACCCTCAGTGGGAAGGGGAAGCTGTAAGGAGTATATGGGATGGTAAAAATCCTTAGGGTCCCTCATCTTCTCTCCTTCTTTTTTTTTTTTAAAGCTCCAATCTGGGAGCTACATTCAGGGTTTTCTGATAACTCATTTTCTTCAGGTCCTGTGGTCCTGTCTTTATTCTCTCTCTCTCTCTCTCTCTCTCTCTCTCTCTCTCTCTCTCTCTCTCTCTCTCTCTATCTCTATCGCTATCTCTAACTCTCTTTCTCTTCCTTAACACTTTATTTTTTTTTAAAGAGGGATACATTTAAAGATTTTTAAAGGCATTTTGGTATAATATTATATCAATAACTATGTAAGTACTTAATTATTTAAGAAGTTTGATAGCATGCATAGATGTCCCACTAATTACCAAAAGCATGAAGTACATGTAAAACAGAATGCAACATGGAAACAGATTTCTTGTTGGGTATAGAGTAAGCATAATGATCTCTGAATACCAAAAATTGCCACAAATATTATCTTAGCTCTTGGATTATTAGTGATTTGAAGACTAGGTGTACCACACTATGAGAGGGTGCTATACATTTTTACCCCTAAGAAAGACTGAGGCTTTATTATTTTTTGCCTTTATTTTTCTTGGGGTTCATATAGTCTATGAGTTTTTTTTCTGGGGTGTTCAGAGATTTCTGGTGTTAGGATCCAATTATCAGTGACTGCATAGTATGTCTGTTCTTTTGTGACTTGGTTACTTCACTCAAGATGATATTCTCTAGAAGCATTCATTTTCTTAGGAATTTCATAAAGTCATTGATTCTGATAGCTGACTAGTACTCCATTGTATAAATATACAACAATTTTTGTATCTATTCATCTACTGAAAGACATCTGGGTTCTTTCAAGCTTCTGAATATTATAAATAGGGCTGCTATGAACATTGTGGTACATGTGTCTTTGTTGTATGTTGGAGCATCTCTGGGGTAAAAGACTAGAAGTAGAATAACTGGGTCTTCAGGTAGTATTATGTCAAAATTTCTGAGGAACTGCCAGACTGATTTCCAGAGTGGTTGTACCAGTTTATAACCCCACCAACAGGAGAGAAGTATTCCTATTTTTCCCCATCCTCGCCAGCATCTGCTCTCATCTGAATTTTTGATCTTAGCCATTTTGACTGCTGTGAGGTCGAATCTAAGTGTTGTTTTGATTTGCATTTCCTTGATGACTAAGGATGTTGAGCACTTCATTAGATGGTTCTCAGCCATTCAATATTCCTCAGTTGAGATCATTTTGTTTAGCTCTGTATCCCATTTTTAATAGGATTGTTTGTTTTTCTGGTGTCTAACTTCTTGAGTTCTTTGTATACCTTGGATATTAGGACTCTATCAGATTTGTGGTTAGTAAATATCTTTTCCCAATCTGTTGACAGCCATTTTGTTTTCTTGACAGTGTCCTTAGCCTTAAAGAAACTTTGCAATCTGATTAAGTCCCATTTGTCAATCTTTGACCTTAGAACATGAGCCATTGGTGTTATGTTCTGGAAAAATTCCCCTGGCCTATGTGTTCTAAGGTTTTTCCCTACTTTCTCTTCTAATAATTTCATTGTACCTGGATTAATGTGTAGGTATTTGATCCACTTGCACTTAAGCTTAGTACAAGGAGATAAGAAAGGCTCTATTTTCATTCTTCTGCGTGCTGAGTGCCAGTTGAACCAACACCATTTGTTGAAGAGCTGTTTTTTTTCATTGAATGTTTACAGCTCTTTTGTCAAAAATCAAGTGACCATATAAGTGAGGTTTCATTTCTAGATCTTCTATTCTATTCCATTAATCCACATGCCTATCTCTGTACCAGTACCATGCAGTTTTGAACACAACTGCCTTGTAATATAGCTTGAGGTCAGGGTTGGTGATCCCTGAAGATGTTTTCTTTTTGGTGAAGATGGATTTCACTATTCTAGGTTTTTTGTTATTCCAGGTGAAATTACACATTGCTCTTTCCAACTCTGCAAACAATGATATTTTTACTTTGTCCTTTTTATTTTGTATCCCTATGATTTCCTTTTGTTGTCTAATTGCTATGGCCAGGACTTCAAGTACTATGTTAAATAGGTAATGAGAGAGTGGGCAGCCTTGTCTAGTTGCTGATTTTGGCTGGTTTGCATCAAGTTTTGGGTATGTTTTGTTTTCATTTTCATCATATTTTAGAAAATCCTTACTTTCTTTATTTCTTCTTTGGCCATGCTATCACTTAATAGACCATTGTTTAGTTTCCAAGTATATATGGACTTTTTGTTGTCTTTGTTGTTATTAAAGACCAGCCTTAGTCCATGGTGATCTGAATGGATCCATGGGAGTATGGCAATCTTTTTATATATATTGCGGCTTGTTTTGAGACCAATTATACGGTCAATTTTGGAGAAGGTGCCATGAGGTATTGAGAATAAGGTGTATTCTTTTGTTTTAGGATGATATGTTCTGTAGATGTCTATTAATTTCAATTTGTTTATATCCTCTTCTAGTTTCACTGTGTCCTTGTTCAGTTTCTGTTTCCATGATCTGTCCATTGAGGAGAGTGGAGTGTTAAGATTTCCCACTATTATTATGTGGTGTACAGTGCATTTTTTGAGCTTTAGTAGGATTTTTTTATGAATATAGGTGCTCTTATATTTAGAGCATATATGTTAAAGTTTGAGAGTTCCTCCTGATAAAGTTTCCCTGTAATGAATAAAAAGTGTCCTTCCTTATCTTTTTTGATAACTTTTGGTTGAAAATCTACTTTAGTTGACATTAAAATGGCTCCTCCAGCTTATTCCTTGGGGGCCATTTTTTTGGAAGGCTTTTTCCCAACCTTTTACTCTAAGATAGTGTTTCTTTTTTTTTCTGTGAGATAAGTGTCATGTATGCAGCAAAATGCTGGATTCTGTATATGTATCCAGTCTGATAGCCTATGTCTTTTTATTGGGGAATTGAGTCCATTTATTTTAACAAATATTAAGGAATAGTGGTTGCAATTTTATGCTATTTTTGCTTTTAGAGATAGAATTGTGCCTGTGTGTCTTTCTTCTATTCGTTTTCTCTCTCAGGTATTTTCTCGGTTTTAGTACTATGTAGTTTCCCTCCTTTTATTGGGTTTTCCACCTATAATTCATTGTAGTGCTGAATTTGTGGTCAGATATTTTGTAAATTTAGTTTTGTCTTGGAATATCTTAGTCTCTCCATTTATTATGATTGAGAGTTTTGCTTTGTATAGCACCTTGGGCTGACACATATGTTCTCTTAGGGTCTGCATGATATCTGTCCAGGATCTTCTAGCTTTCATAATCTCTGTTGAGAAGTTGGGTGTGATTCTGAATTTTCTGCCTTTATATGATACATGACCTTTTCCCCTTACTGCTTTTAGTATTCTTTCTTTGCTTTGGGCACTTTGCATTTTGACTACTATGTGTTGGGAATAATTTCTTTTCTGGTTCACTCTATTTGGAGTTCTGTAGGCTTCTTTTATGCTCATGGTCATCTCATTCTTAAGGGTAGGGAAGTTTTCTTGTATGATTTTATTGAAGATATTTACTGTGCCTCTTAGTTGATATTCTTCTCCCTCTTCTATTCCTATTATCCTTAGGTTTGGTCTTCTCATTGTGTCCTGGATCTTCTGTAGGTTTTGGGTTAGGAGCATTTTTATTTTTCCATCTTCTCTGACTAATTTTTCTATGTTTTCAATGTTGTCTTAGGCCCTCGAGGTTCTCTCTTCCATCTCTTGTAGTCTATTGAAGATGGTTGCATCTGTGATCTGTGGCTCCTGATTTTTTTTTTTTTTTTTTTTTTTTTTTTTTTAGGTTTTCTACCTCCAGGGTTGTCCCTTTTCGTGTTTTCTTTTTTGTTTCAATTTCCATTTTAAATTCCTTCTTCAATTCCTTTATCCCTTTGGTTCTGTTTTCCTCTAGTTCTTTAATTTGAGAGTCTTTCGTGATTCCTCTTTAAAAGGTGCTACTTCTTTATGTTTTTCCTCCTGTTCTTGTTTAACTGAGTAATTCATGCTCTTCTCAAAGATCTCCATCATCATCTTGAGGTATGATTTCAGGTCTGAGTCTTCTTTTTTCTGAAGTATTTGGCATTCTGCTGCTTGATGTGATGAGAGTGCTTGGTTTTGATGTTGCCAGGTTGTCTTGGTTTCCATTGTGTAAGTTCTTTAGCTTTCCTCTTGCCATCTTGTTTTCTGTGATTAAAAGTGGTCTTGTTAGTGATTGGTTCCCATCTCTCCTGTGTACCTTGCCTGTGTCCCTGGATCTCTGCTGTTTTAGGTGGCAAATGGCTTGAGTGTTTTGTCCACAGGCAAGGGCCTTCCGGGTGGAACCAAGTCTCTATGGTAGAGTTCCTGCTCCCCTGGACCCACTTGAGGGCTGCATCTACTGCATGCTAATCCTATCCCTTTCTGCACTCCAGCTACTCAAAGTGCATAGCAGTCTTGCCAGGACTCTCTCCCTGAATCTCTGCTGTTCCTGGTGGCAAGTGGCCTGATCATTTGTCTGCATGCAAGGGCCTCTCCTATTCTCTCTTTTATTATGGCTATAAGTTTATTCAATTTGGAGGGACTAAAGGATCATCCATAGTAGAACAATTAGGGTCGTAATAAGGTGGCTATGGGGGTGGTTGTCAAGGGGAGGAATTAAACCAGGACTGAAACCAGCCTTGTCTCTGTTCTCTCGCTCTCTCTCTCTCCTCTCACCTTGGCCATCATACCATAGCTTGTACAACCTAAGTCCCCAAGATTTTCTCTTTAGCCATCCTATTATTTCTTTGCCTTTTTTGGTAAGTCTGATTACTAAGGGGTTACTAGTGGCATTTGCACAGGAGTTGTCCCAGTACCCTTGGTCTCTCACGTAGGGCCCCCAATTAGTATACCAGTTTGCTTCGGCCAGCACTCCTGTCATGGGTAGGGTGCCCCAAGGGTGAAATTTTGCCACCAGGTGGTACAGCTCAAAAGTGAGGTCAGGACCCCAGGTGTTGAGAGGGTTGGAGGCCATCAGGGAAGTGACCTCATCTCCAGTTCTAGTGGAAATCACAGTTCAGGGTTGATGCACAGTCGCATGAGGGCAGCAGGGTTCCCTGGTGAGTGGGTCCCTGCAGTTTTCACACTGGACGAGTGCACTTGGGCTGAAATACCATCCACCCTGAGAACTGTGGGAGTGGTTAACAGCACCAGGAAGGGTCCTGTCCACTAGGATTCCAACAACTGTGTGGATACCTCCTGATGTAGACCCAGTCACCAGCCTAGAAACAGTGAGGGGTTTCTTTAGTTTCTAGAGCATATAAAGCAGACAGTTTTGGCTAAATCTTTTGTTGAAAGGCTTGGAACCTCAAGAAGAGGTTTCTATTAGTATGTTGGGATATGTCCACAGAGGGCTCAATGTGTACCATGTGAGTTGGGGTACCAAACAAGATCTCAAAAAGGGGATCAAGTTAAAATGGTTTGGGGTGTTCTGGGCTCAGAATGGGGCCAGAGGAAAGAGCATCACCCAGTCAGCACCAGTCTCCCAATGTCTAATTAAGGTCTCTTTTAGGTTCTCTCTACCTACCCTGAGCTCTGGGGATGGCATGCACAAGGAAGCTTCCAATTAGTCCCCAATATCTTTGCCAGTTCCTAACAAAGCCAATTCCTGATCCAATTACCTTAGGCATTCTGCACCTCAGAACAATTTTATCTAATATCTTCTTGGCTACCATAGTAGCTGTTTCCTGCTTGGTGGGGAAAGTCTCAACCCATCCAGAGAAGGTATCTACCAACACTAGGAGGTGTTTGTAACCATATTTTTCTAACGTAACTTCTGTGAAATCAGCCTCCCAATATACCCTAGGTCATTTTCCCTTAGGTCTTTGCCCTGTTTGCCATTACCTGCATAAACATTTGCTTGCTGACATACCTTACACTGTTCCACGGTCTCTCTGGCTAAAAACCCAAGGTCCTTATTATATATATATATCTTATATAACTAAATATATCTTAGATCCCTTGACTACTTAGGTATGTTTCTTATTCCCTAAATGAGTCCATTTGTGCATTTGAACAAGTGAGTTGTTTGCTTGTTCTATGGGGAGTATAGTTTTTCCCTCAGATGTGAAGTAGTCCTCTCTTCTAGTATGTAGCCTCATAGATGTGGGCTGTGGCAAAGGCATGCCTGCTATCCATGCAGATGTTCTTGCTTTCCCCAAGTTCCAAGGTTCTGGTGAAGAAAATTAGCTCTGCTTTCTGTGATGACATGCTGGGGATGGGGGTGTCCTGGGGTCTAGAGGCTCAGTCCAGATGATATTTGTTAAATCCACCACAGCAGCTCCCGCTCATCTCTGACCTTTATGGAGAAAACTGCTTCTGTCTGTAAACTAGGTAGCCTCGGCTCATAGCAGGAGTTGATCGGAGAGGTCTTTCCTCCATCCATGGCTCCAGCCAGTATTTCTTGACACCTCTGCTGTGGTGGCTTGAGGTTGAGATCAGGCAACTGGATTGAGTTGCCAACCAGTGGAGAAGTTAATAATTCCTGAACTGGGCAATAACTGTTAGTGTCTAGCAGATTCTCAACTGGTAGGAACAGTGTGTTCCAGCCTGAATGGCACTAAGCAACACCCCAAACTGGAGGAGCCTGGAGCTGTGTGGCTTAATTGCTTCTCATGCTTCTGCTGACATCAGGTACTGTCGCACCAGGACAAGATCAGCCTGAGTCTTAAACTCCACACACACGGGGCCTGCATATACAAATGACCTAGCCCTGCTCAATCCTACAATGATTGTTTCTTCTTATTTACCTGTCTTCAGTTTATTTTTGAAGCATTATTCAAGATACAGGAGAGCACATGTATTTGTGTGTCTTAGTTAATGACAAGCAAAACACGTGTGATTCTTCCAGAATTGCACAAAGGGCTAGGGAATGACTCAACATGCTTGTCATACTTCTAAAGGATGGGGTTTGATCCTCAACACTCATATGGTGTCTCATTACCAGCTACAGTTTTGGGAACCCAGTGCTCTTTTCTGGACTCTGCCAGCACCAGGCACATGTATATATAAGGCACAGATATCATGCAGGCAATACATACTCAGGCAAATAATAAAAAAGCACAATAATTATAAATGCTTTGTAGCACTTCTCCCCCTGCTACATATACTTTGTTGATATTGGGGATTGAACTTAGGGTGTCACAAATGTTAAGCAAACACTTTACCGTTGAGCTACATTTACCCTCTACCTCTGTCTTTATCTTACCATTTTCTGTCTCAGTATCTGAGTAGTAATTATAAGGGAAGCTGCTCATGAGGCTCTGAAGAATAAAGGAGCCTATTATATGGATAAGTCCTTTCTCCACTGGTAAATCTCCAGGTTAATTTGAAGTTTACTTGTAAGTAAGGGATCTCATTTGGAGTAAATATCTTAATCTATTCTGAAAAGAACTTTATCTTTTTTTTAAGGTACCCTATCCTTAATAAATCAAAAAATTGGTTCAGTGTTTAGAAACCGCCTCTCCTCTAATCAAAACCAAAGACCCGAGTGGCTTATTTTAAGGACAAATTAATTATGTGCATTTGCACTACTTGCCTCTTTATCCAGACGTCTGTTGTTTTTCAAAAACTTAAAGACACTCCTTGAGTCTTAAGAATAAAAAGCTGCATGTTGCCAGAAATTAGTAAATGTAGGTGCCAAGAGTTTTCGGTCTTGCTTAAAATTAAATTACAACTGCAATTTCAGAAAACTGGGCAACACATCATGCTTAGGGAAAAGAGCATATAAAAAAATTAATAAAGTCATGAATTCCTAAGGACACAGCCAAAATGCATTTAAATCTGTACCTAGAGGTCAGTCCCAAAATGAAACTGGAATCTATGTAACTGACAGCTGAGTTACTAGGAATCTCTGCAAAAGACCTTATAAATTGGGAAAAATATTTTAAATATAATATTCTGTTGTGATTATGTAATAATAAATATAATAGCTTATACAAGCACCAATGGACAATTTAGTGGTTTGGCAATTCATTCAATATTGCACAGTACGGATAGTGGATGACTCAAGTGTTAAGAGGACTTGCCACACTTCCAAATAAATGGGGTTTATTCCTCAGCACCCATATGGTGGCTCCCAACCATCTATAACTCCAGCCAGTTCTGGAAACCCAGTGACTCTTTCTGAAGTGTGTGTGTTTGTGTGTGTGTGTGTGTGTGTGTGTGTGTGTGTGTGTGTGTGTGTGTGATCCTTGCACTAACTAAGTTGAGGCATGAGGATTGCCATGAATAGAAGCCAGGCTTGACTACAGAATAACCAAACATGGGTGAAAAACTAAAGTTAAAGGAGGCAAGGAATTGAATAAAGCTGATGTTCATGGAAAAAGAAGCATGCTTCTAACAAACTTAGTTGGTCTGAATTTGGATATATCAGAGATTTTGCTATATAAATGTCTGAGTCTTATGAACTTCAAACTGTCTTGACTACAAGACTTGAAGACATTTAGATGTATCAAGTAGGCAATGAGTTCTTAGACTGCTTTGTCCTTGAGAGTTTTGACTCATCAGCCTTCTGTGGCTATAATGCCAAATCCCAGGAATGAAGTCAGAATACGATACTGTGTACTTTTCTGCCTCTTCAAGTGGAGACTGAGTCTCAAAGGTTTTAAGTGTTGGGATGCAGAGACAAGACAAACAGCTGAGGTGCATATTCAACAAGTCAAAGGGGCCTCCCTAAGCTCCTAGTTGGCACACTCCACCTTCTACTTTTTGGTCCAAGGGCTGGGCTTCCCATCCCCAAGAGGCTGTTTCCTATATAAATCCAGACATTTTGATCTTACCCCTCTTTCCTCCTCTCCCTCTTCCCCCCCCCCCCACATTTGCTTTCTCCCTGTTTGTGAATGCTCTTTCTCTCTTTCTCCTTCCTTTCTCCATTGTCTTCTTCTCATAGGTGACTCCACTTGGCCTTGTTCCCTTGAACTGGCTAGAGAGCTGCTTTCCAATAAACCTATCTTTATATCTGGCTTGAATTGGCCCATTTTACTGGCAGAGAAGTGACTTATCCCTGTGGTATAGATGGGGCATCTGTTGAGAGCTGTTTGTGCTGCACCCAAACATGGCACCGGCTTCCCGCCGATGACTCAGCAAACAGAGATGTTGTTGCCCAGCCCAAGAGATATAGTGCGCATGTGCCACAGACATCACAGCCTGCTATCAGGGCATGATAATGAGTTACTGGAGGGTGCACCAATCAGGTAGTGACACGAGTCTCCTGGGCATATATAAGCAGTGCATTTTCCTTCCACGTGGTCCCCTGCTCAGAGTGCTGTACAATAAAGGTTGTTCGCAGAAGAATCCTGTTGCTTCACGCCATTCCTGCCGGTGGGATGTGGGGCATGGGACAGGCATCCAGTCTTCACAAGAAGAAGGGCCTCTTCTCACATTGATGTTCAACAAAGCCATCCTCTGCTATATATGTGGCTAAAGCCAGGAGTTCCTCTATATGAACTCTTTAGAAGTTGGTTTTGTCCCTGGGATCACTGGCAGGTCTGGTTGGTTGATATCATTTCCTTCTTATGGAGTTGCAAACCCTTTCAGCTTCTTCAGTTCTTTCCCTAACTCCTCTGTTGGGGTCCCCATTCCGAGTCCAATTGTTGGCTTTGATCATCTACCTCTGTATTTGTCAGGTTCTGCCAAAGCCTCTCAGGAGACAGCTATATCATGCTCCTTTCAGCAAGCACTTCTTGGTGTCCACAGTAATATCTGTGTTTGGTGTTTGTATATGGAATGGATTCCCAGGTTAGGCAGTTTCTGGATGGCCTTTCATTTAGTCTCTGCTTCACACTTTGTCTCTATATTTTCTCCTGTGAGTATTTTGCTCCATGTTCTAAGAAGTTCTGAGGCATCCACCTTCTGGCTTTCCTTCTTTTGAGCTTCATAATGCCTGTGAATTGTTTCTTGGTTATTCAGAGCTTTCTGGGGCTATTATACACTTACTAGTGAGTGCATACCATGTGTGTTCTTTTGTGACTGGGTTGCCTCACTCAGGATGATTGTCTCTAGTTCCATCCATTTGCCTAAGAATTTCATGAAGTCATTGTTTCTAATACTAATTAGTACTCCATTGTATAAATATACCATACTTTCTGTATCCATTTCTCTATTGAAGGAGATCTGGGTTCTTTCCAGCTTCTGGCTATTGTAAATAAGTCTTGAACACATGGACACAGGGAAAAATTTCCTGAACATAACACAAATGGCTTGTGCTCTAGGATAAAAAATTGACAAATGGGTCTTCATAAAATTGAGACACTTCTGTAAGGCAAAACATACTGTCATTAGGACAAAATGACAACCAATAGATTGTGAAAAGATCTTTATCAACCCTACATCCAATGGAGGGCTAATAACTAACATATACAAAGAAATCAGTAGTTAGATTCCAAAGAATCAAATAATCCTATTAAAAAATGAAATACAGTGCTAAAAAAAATCTTAACTGAGAAAACTCAAATGACCAAAAGGTCCCTAAAGAAATGTTCAACATCCTTAGTCATCAGGAAAATGCAAAAACAAAAACAAAAACAAAACAAAAAAATAAACCCGAGGGGGGGGGAAACCTGAGATTCTACCTCAAACCAGTCAGAATGGCTAAGATCAAAAACTCAGAGGACAGTAGATGCTGCTGAGGATGTGGAGAAAAAACACTCCTCCATTTTTGGTGGGATTGCAAGTTGGTACAACATTCTGGAAATCAGTCTAGGGATTTCTCAGTAAATTAGACAAAGTACTACCTGAGGAGCCAGCTGTACCACTTCTGCATATGTACACAGAAGATATTCCAACATAACAAGGAAATATGCCCTACTATGTTCATAGCCTTATAAAAACCAGGTAATAACAAGTGTAAACAACTAAATGTCTCCAAAACTAATGTTCAGTGGGTAACTATTATGTAGCAAGTTTTGGCTAACAGGGCTGAGGCGTGCTCCTCAACCATCGAGGAAAGACGACCACCACCAGAGGATTCTTCTCAGATCACGCTTTATGAGAGCCTCTTGGTTGAAGGGGAGAACAGGAAGCGAGGGGCCCCAAACTACCCTAGCTGTCTGCTTATATAGGGAGAAGTGCATACGAGCTTGCCACGATTGGTTGTCACCAGTCTGCTGACACCAGAGGCCTCGGGATTGGCCAGAGATAGGTTATGTACTGCGCATGAGCAGGGTGCAGCGCCTTAGCTTACAAGAGCATTACTATATATGGAGTTGTTTACCACAAACCGTGAGGGAGCCAGCGCCATCTTGTAATGGTGTCCGCATTTGGCTCCCCACACAGGGCCACCAAGCAAGGTAAGTTGCTTTTCTTTTCTTTTTTCTTTTGTTGTTGTCTTCTTTTCTTTCTTCTTTTTTCTTTTTTTAACTTATAACAGCAGTGTCTGTGTCTCTCCTTAAGACAGTGGTGAAGCCAGGTCTCCATCTTTTTTATCCAATTGTCAATACTGTGATCAGTCATGTGTTGTTTACTTGCTGATAAATGGATGGCAAGGTGAGCATATGCAGAGTATATGCAGAGATACTCAACTGCTGAAGCAGTGTTGATGGTGAAGATGAAAGGGGAAGAGTACAGTACCCCAAAACTTAGGCATAGTGAGTTTAGACCAATTTGGATAAATTCCTTAGTTTTTAGATCTGCTGATACCTATTCTTTTAGGCATTGCCAGGATCCAGATGTTCAAATGTACAATGTCTTAAACATAAGCCTGGGATTGTACAGTAAAGGGTAGCCTCAGGTCAAAAGTTCTTTGACCCAAATCCTTCCCTTCTTCATGGGAACAAAGACTTTTTTTTTCTGGACCAGAATGGCTGGTAGGTGATTCCTTGGGTTCTGGAGACCTTCAAGATGTACTGATGCTGCAAGGATATTTGAAGATGGACTCACAGATTCCAAAGATAATGGTATCAGACAGAGAGTAATATAGGGAAAGAAATGATTCCTCATTCTCACGTGACTGAGGGGACCCAGCTCCCCCAAGTCTAGGCATCAATTATTTCATCATTGGCAAAATGAGCCACTCCAAGCAAAATTAAAGTATACAGAGGCAGGTTTATTGGAAAGCACCTCTCACAGCAGTCTGTACACAGATCCTGCAGGAGAGAGCTGGTCTCTCAGGATTGCTGACACACCTGAGAGCACAGGTGGGTAGCACTGCTCAGTGGGTCCACTGGTCCTAAGAAACAAGGTCAGGGAAGTCACCAAGGATTATGAGACAAAGGGGAGAGGGAAGAGAAAGAGAAAAAAAAAAGAGCATTCACAATCATGGAGAAAAAAAAATGCAGAGAGAGAAAGGGAAATGGAGAGACCAAAATGTCTGGATTGTATAAGTAAGAAATTCTGTGTGAGGGAAGCCCAGCCCCTGGGCTGGAAAGTTTAGTGGAGTATGCCAGGTAGGTTCTGAGGGATGTTGGGAGAATCTAAAGGTGAGAATCACTTTGCTATGTAAATGTGCACCTCAGCTCTTTGTCCCGCATCCTAATCCCAACGCACATTTAATCTAAACAGAATCAAGATATTTCTAACGGTTTACCTTTGTGGTGCCACGGCTTCTCAGGCAGTCAGCCTTGCTCTATTTTTTTGCATTATCCCAGGAGCATCATCTATGTAGGTTCTGAAATGCTGACTCTTTATTCCAGACTTTTATTATTGCTTACTTGTATTTGTATATCCTTTGACTGCTACTGAATCTACCCTCTCTGTGAGTCAGTAAAAGAACAGCCTGATCTGCCCCAGTATGAGTTAAGGTGGGAGTAAACATTATGCTCTTCCTCCTGTTTTACAGTTGGATATCTAAGCATCGCCCCCAAGGTTAGGACAATTAGAAAGCTTCAGGATTTTATTAAGATTGTTCCTAGGAACTAAAGGTGCTAAACCATGTAAAGAGTGTGGGGTACTGTCAGGCACTGTGTAGGTGCTGGTGATGGTTTTAACAGCACTGGCACTGTTTCTACTGCTCTAACCTAGGCTTGGGAATTGCAAAAAGGGTTCATTGCCAGTTTCCATTAACTTTTAATGGCAACCTGCAGTATGTGACAGTTTTAATAATTGAAGTTCAAGTACAAATAAGGAACTTTTCTTATATCTACCATGTTCTAGGCTTCGTCTTAGTATAACTCCTACGCCTAACAGTACCTGACAGAAAATTAAATTATCATAAAGGGAAGCCCAGGATCTGAGGTAAAACATACCTAGAAATACATCTTTGGTGATATTTCTATGTGCATAGTAATTGTGTGTGTATCTCTCTGTGTGTGTGTGTGTTCCATGCCTGAAGCATGAGTCTACCTCTTACTCTTGGTCTGTGAACTGACATTTACCCTCAGTTCATACACTGCTTCCTGTCATTTTTCCCTGGGAGTACCAAGGATCTCGGCAAGGCTTTAGTTCTTTAGTTTGGGCTTAATCATGTCCTATATAGGAATTGTTTTTCTTACTCTGTCTATGATTGTTGGTGACAACTATAAGTTTTGTAAATTAACTCACTGGAGTATTTAGCATTTTCATTTAGCCAGATATTGAGGTTAAAAGAATAGAATTCTGTTCCCATTCTCAAGCACACAATTCAGAAATAGACAGTGTCTAAAGTAGGGCATCTGAATCTGTTATGGTGAGCCTAGCTAAGCTTACATGTTGCTTTGGCACAAGGCACTGTGACAATCCATTTATCTTTGCAGCACATGACAACAAACCAATAATCCTGGTGTTTTTGACTTTCAGTTTGGAGGAATTTTACTTGAAGTTTTATGTTCTGATATTTTCCCATTATTTGTAATTGCTTAGGCAGAATCATTTATTTATCTTTTCATGATTAATTTATTTTGAACAAAGATAAGTCTTTACTAGTGGAAGAAACACATGAGTTAGAGACTAACAGAGAGATCTCATTTAAGTTGTTTTTTTTTTTTTTTTTTTTTTTTGAGGGGGGACTTCCTGTTTTTAATTTATTTAAGATCTCCTTCCAATTTCCAAAGAGATGATACAAAAGCAACAGACTTGGTTTCAAACACTTAAACAGTGGCTGGAGTTGAAAGCGTTGCTGATGGCACTGTCACAGGATGTCAGTGCACCCCAGGGCACTTTAGTATTCCTGAGGAATAAACATGGTTTCTCTTTCCTCCCACTGGGATGTTTCCAGCATAAGTTCTTTGATGTGTAGAAGTCATGGAGCCTGAAAGTCATGCTGACAGTTGGAGTTGGCCATCCCTAATCCCACTCCAGAACCAAAGGCTAATGGGCACATTCTTCTCTTAAAGAAGGTGAGGGAGAAACAATTCCTAACCTAAAACCTAGCTTCCTTCCCCTGTAGGCCATGCAGCAGTCCCACTGTCTGCCCAGCTCGAACCTCAACATGTTCCCCACTGGCTGCTCCAGAGCTTCTCACAGCTGGCCCCCACCTCATTTAAGTTTTAAAAACTAGTTACACTACTTCTTAAATAGGTCCAAAGCAGTACATTTTCCCAGTATTACATATGAACAGACACACATGGAGTTGTAAAGAATTGAAAGTAAATAGTAATGCCTAAAGAATAATTTTAAAAGGACTGTGTTTGTAGAAAAGAAAAATAGGTATCATATTTCTAATTTGAAACCAGTTACTTGATTATAATTAATCCAATTTTATTTGCTTAGATTGTGGGCATAAGCCTTCAATAATTCAAAGTGTTTTCATACAGAGTAATTCCTGACCTTATGCATTGTATAAACATGAAAATCCAGTTTTAAAAAAAAGGTGGATAAATAAAGGTAAAATGGGAGGCTTTGGAGGTACTTTTTACAAAGTGCCTCCAGGTACCAGAGGCTACAACTACCACCAATACTTTCAACAAGTCAACTTAGAGGAAAATAAAACTTCACCCTATATTAAAAATCATGGCATGTACAAACACTGGCTGTGCTTGTGTGTGTCCAACAAAAATTAAAGAAATTTAGGAGACAGTCACTTTCCCTATCTAAACTTATTTTATTGTAGCAAATGTCATTTCTGATCACTAGTCTAGTTAAAACTTGTGCAAAGAGTATGCAATTGTTTGGGCTCATCAGAACAATTCCCCCAAGAGTTATGACAAAAACATCCAGGATAAATGAGCCCTGTTCAGGGTAAGCTCCCCACTGAAGAAAAGAGAGGCAGTGATGTTCATGAGAATGTGAGACTGTCTGAAAGAAATGTCACACACTTCTTGTTGGTGGTTTTTTCAGTGGTGACCTTTACAGGGATTTTGTTTGATTTCCTCTCCATTTGCTTTTAATAATACCTCCTCTGTCCATAATTACTAGTTCAAATGTACACTGTAATTTAACAACAGGGTGGGTATTGAAGCAAGCATCAAAGCATCCACTTCAGTGGGAAAATTAAATTAAAAAAAGAAAGAGAAAAATATACTGCAGCCCAGGGAAATACCCACCACAGCCAAGGTCCACTAGAATTCAGTCTTTGTTCCCAGAACATTTTCATCTGCCTTGTTGATATTGACCCTAATGAGATACTCTATTGTACTTTTGCAGATTAGGTAGATAGAAAGGTATACAATTCAACAAGGGAAAATTCATGATTTTACATTTTGTGGTATATTGAAATTTATTTAATATGTTACTACTTGTCAGTTTATATCATAATTTCTTCAAAATTAATTTCTTTAATACTGTGCTGTAGCTAAGAAAGACCTGAGTCAGTGACTCTGTAACCAATAATTCATATTTCTAAAATTTGTAGTAGTATAATATAGTGAAGTGAAAGAACACACTGTATTTAAGTTAATACTCATTAAAGATACCTCTGTTTAATAGCTGACAGTGATCCACAACTTTCCTTCTCTTCCAGATTGAATGTTCCACATCTGTAACAACAATAATGACAACAAACAACTACAATCTCATTTTCTTATCTTACTCATGTACAATGTATATAAAATGATCTTGCCTTTTATCATATCTTCCTGAAACTCATTCCAACCTTCAGCACCAGCAATTATTCCCTGGGAACAGAGCAGGTAAATGGGCCAGGATCACAGGTAAGCCAACTGAAGATGTCGTTCTTCTCTCCTTCAACTCCATTCCCCCAGGTTCATTCCTATGTATTCAACAGAACACCTGCAGTAGCCTTCCTTACCCCTTTTTCCCAATCTCCTGTGGATCCCAGTCACCAACTCTAACAGACATTCCTGCCAACCCATAGACCACTTATGCTACAAAAGAAGGTACAGTGTTTAAAGAACCTCCTCTTCCCTCCTTTTTTTCTAGACCCAACAACCAAATTTCATCCCTAGTGCTAAGGCAGGCTCTCTGGGGTAACCCTTTTTCAACATTTCCTCCCATTCCAAGGCGATGAAGTAAACAGATTCTAGTTGAACCTTGTTTTCCTCCTCTTCCCTCCTGTGAATCTCTCAGGCAACTAGCTCATCCATATTCCTAAGTGTCAGCTCCCAATACCCAGAAATACATTCTATCTGGAACTCCCAGTGGCCTTAACTATTAGGTGCAAAGAGAGTTTCCTACCAGGCAATACAGACACATTATATTCTTTGTAAATCAAGATATAAAACAGAAACCAAGTGTCTTAGTTAGCGTTTTATTGCTGTGAACAGACACCATGACCAAGGCAAGTCTTATAAATAACAACATTTAATTGAGGCTGGCTTACAGGTTCAGAGGTTCAGTCCACTAACATCAAGACAAGACCAGGGTAGCTTCCAAGCAGGCATGGTGCAGGAGGAGCTGAGAGTTCTACATCTTCATCCAAAGGATGCCGGGAACAGACTAAGTATCCTCAGGCACCTAGAAGTGTCTCCAAGCCCACCTCCAGTGACACACTTCCTAAAACAAGGCACACCTTCTAATAGTGCCACTCCCTGGGCCAAGCATATGCAAACCATCACAACAAGGAGCAATGCACCCACCAAATTAAGAAGTCAGCACCTAGACCTAAAATCATCCAAATTTTAAGTTCCTATACACTAATGTAAAAAACACATCAATAACAGCCAGGACAAATCCAGTCCTGAGGGCCTATCTCCATTGCTGCAAAAAGTCCACCAGCTTCACTGACCAGCATCTACTGTGGATCTTACAGACCAGCCTATTCTAAACTTCTACCCCATTGTCATTACTTTATCCTATGCTGAAATTGTATCAGTCAACACCTGCTAGTCCACATACTATCAATGCCGGAAAACCAGGTAGATTGTCTGTAGATCTTTTTTATTCCCTCTCTATCCCTAGATCTAGTTCCTCAGTGTCATTCACAGTTCTGCAACAGAACCCCTAAGGTAGCCTTCCCTGACCTACCATTGCCCTCCATTCCCATCTTCCCAACAGAGATCTTCTCCTTCTAGCCTTTCTTCCTAAATTCATGGCTTTGTCCCAAACCCCAGTCTTAATCTTAGCTATGTAGTAGAACATCTGCTACAGTCTCCCTTATCTCTCGGACCCATCCCCAATGGATCACAAAGATATCTCCCAAGCTTCCTTCCCTCAACTCATCCCATTAGTAAAGTCTCCAACACTAACAGGCATCTTCTATGAGCATAGCACTTGAGCAGGCCAGAGCAAGAGATTCAATCTCCCAATCTCATCTCCAGCAGTATAGCAGTCCTTCTGGGGTATTCTCCCTTCATTGACTACCCCTATTTCAAGGCTATGAAATAAGCAGATCCCTGTTAAGTACTGCTTTCATCCCTCCAGATCCTTATCCTGTCCCCAAAGCTAAGTATCAGTTACCAATACTGAGACATATTTTACCTGGAACAATAAGTGACCAAACTTATTTGTCACAGAAAAATTTCTCCCAGGTAACATAGCCATTAGACTTTTTCTCCTAAAATGCAGAGAGGAAAGAGCAACCAAGAAAAACAAAAAACTAAAAATTACCGAAAGACAAAACCAGCAATCAGCAGATAGACCTATAATCATAGAAAGCTGAGATTCCTAGATGCCAGCATAAAAAAAAAAAAAAAAAAAAAAAACATCAATAACAACCTGGGCAATATGATCCCACTGGGTCCCAGATATCCTATAAGAGAAAGGCCCGAATATTCTTTTTTTAAAAAAAAAACTTTATTTTAAAAAACAAAGATAAAAGAAAAAAATTTTAAACATTTTTGCATAAATGTATACAAATACATTTTTTGTCAGTGCTTGGCTTTTTTTTTCTTTTTTTTTTTTTTTTAAGGTTTGATACTCTGCATTAAGGTCTTACTAGTTACACAGCAAAAAGTACATGTAAAACAGGATGTAGCCTGGAATTAGTCAACGTGTTCTTGGTGTGTAAGGATTTAGCATAATGTATTTTTTTTTGTTTTGTTTTCTTTTTTTCTTGAACTTCACACAGTCTGTGAGTTGTTTCTGGGGCAGTCCGAGCCTCTGGGGTTACTATCCCACTATCAGTGACTGCATATTATGTCTGTTCTTTTGTGACTGGGTTATCTCACTCAGGATGATATTCTCTAGATGCAGCCATTTTCTTAAGAATTTGGTTAAGTCATTGTTTCTGATAGCTGAGTAGTACTCCATTGTGTAAATGTACCACAATTTTTGTATCCATTCATCTACTGAAGGACATTTGGATTCTTTCCAGCTTCTAGTTATTATAAATAGAGCTGCTATGAACATTGTGGTGCATGTATCTTTGTTGTATATTGGAGTGTCTCTGGGGTATATGCCCAGAAGTGGAATAGCTGGATCTTCAGGTAGTACTATGTCCAATTTTCTGAGGAATCACCATACTAATTTCCAGAGTGTTTGTATCAGTTTACAACCCCACCAACAGTGGAGAAGTTTTCCTCTTTCTCCACAATCTCGCCAGCATCTTCTGTCATCTGAGTTTTGGATCTTGTCCAATCAAAATGGTGTGAGGTGGAATCTTAGGGCTGTTTTGATTTTCATTTCCCTGATGGCTAAGGATGTTGAGCACTTCCTTAGATGTTTCTCAGCCATTCCATATTCCTCAATTGAGAACGTTTTGTTTAGCTCTGTACCCCATTTTTTAATAGGGTTGTTTGATTCTCTGGTGTATAGCTTTTTGAGTTCTTTGTATACCTTGGATATTAGGCCTCTTTCTGATGTGGAGTTGTTAAAGATCTTTTCCCATTCTGTTGGCTGCCATTTTGTTTTCTTGTCCTTAGCCTTACAGAAACTTTGTAATCTCCTTAAGTCCCATTTGTTAATCTTTGACCTTAGAGCTTGAGGCATTGGTGTTTTGTTCAGAAAATTTTCTCCTCTGGCTATGTGTTCTAAGGTTTTCCCTACTTTCTCACCTAATAGTTTCAGTGTATCTGGTTTAATGTGGAGATCTTTGATCCACTTACACTTGAGCTTTGTACAAGGAGATAAGAATAGGTCTATTTTCATTCTTCTGCATGCTGAGTGCCAGTTGGACCAACACCATTTGTTGAATAGGCTGTCCTTTTTCCATTAAACGTTTATGGCTCCTTTGTCAAAAATCAGGTGACCATATACATGAGGGCTCATTTCTGGATCTTCTATTCTATTCCATTGATCCACGTGCCTATTTCTGTACAAGTACCATGCAGTTTTTAGGACAATTGCCTTGTAATATAGCTTGAGGTCAGGGATAGTGATTTTCCCAGATATTTTCTTGTTGTTGAGGATGGACTTCTCTATTCTAAGTCTTTTGTTATTCCAGATGAAATTTCGCATTTATCTTTCCAACTCAATGAAGAACTCGGTTGGAATTTTGATGGGGATTGCATTGAATCTGTAGATTGCTTTTGGTAGGATGGCCATTTTTTAAATGTTGATCCTTTCAATCCATGAGCATGGGAGATCTTTCCATTTTTTGAGATCTTCCTAGATTTCCTTCTTTAGAGGTTTGAAGTTCTTGTCATACATTTCTGTCACTTGCTTAGTTAGAGTCACACCAAGGTATTTCTTGGATTTTGTGATTATTGTGAAGGGTATCATTTCTCTAATTTCTTTCTCCACATGTTTTTCCTTTGAATATAGGAAGGCAACTGATTTGTTTGAGTTAATTTTGTATCCAGCCACTTTGGTGAACTTGTTTATCAGCTACAGGAGTTCTCTGGTGGAATTTGCGGAGACACTTAAGTACACTATCATGTCAATTGCAAAGAGTGATGTTTTTACTTCTTCCTTTTAGATTTGTATCCCTTTGATTTCCTTTTGCTGTCTAATTGCTCCAGCCAGGACTTCCAGTACTATGTTGAATAGGTACGGGGAGAGTGGGCAGCCTTGTCTAGTCCCAGATTTTAGTAGAATTGCTTCAAGTTTCCCGCCGTTAAGTTTGATGTTGGCTGTTGGTTTGCTTTATATTGCTTTTATTATGTTTAGGTATGGACCTTGGATTGCTGTTCTTTCCAGGACTTTTAACATGAAGGGGTGTTGAATTTTGTAGAATGCTTTCCCAACATCTAGTGAGATGACCATGTGATTTTGTTCTTTGCGTTTGTTTATATTATGGATTTCCTTATGTTAAACCATCCCTGCATCCTAGGTATGAAGCCTACTTGGCCATGGTGAATGATCGTTTTGATGTGTTCTGGGATTCAGTTTGCAAGGAATTTGTTGAGTATTTTTGCATCAATGTTCATAAGTGTGATTGGTCTGAAGTTCTCATTCCTTGTAGAAAAGAAAACTTGTGTTTTCCTTGTGTGGTTTAGGAACGGGGGTTATTGTAGCCTCAAAAAATGAGTTAGGTATTATTCCATCTGATTCTATCTTGTGGAATAATTTGGTGAGTATTGGTGTTATGTCAGCAATAAATGTCTGATAAAATTCTGCACTGAACCTGTCTGGACCTGGACTTTTTTTGGTTGGGAGGCTTTTGATGATTTCTTCTATTTCTTTAGGTGTTATGGGATTATTTATATGGTTTACCTGGTCCTGGTTTAACTGTAGGATCTTGTATCTGTCTAGGAATTCATCCATTTCCTCCAGATTTTGCAACTTTGTGGAATATAGGCTTTTGTAGTAGGATCTGATGATTTCTTGAATTTCCTCAGTTTCAGTTGTTATGTCTCAACCTCCTTTTTGATTTCATTAATTTGTATAATCTCTCTTTTCCCCCTAGTTAGTCTGGATAGGGTTTTATCAAACTTGTTGATTTTCTCAAAGAACCAGCTCTTGGTTTTGTTGATTCTTTTGATGTTTCTTTTTGTTTCTATTTGGTCTATCTGCCCTATGTTTAATTATTTCTTGCTGTTTACTCCTCTTGGTTATATCTGCTTCCTTTTGTTCTAGAGCTCTTAGCTGTGCTGTCAAGTTGCGGATGCATGCTCTCTCCAGTTTCTTTATGGAAGCGCTCAGAGCAATGAGTTTTCCTCTCAGTACTGCTTTCATTGCATCCCATAGGTTTGGTTATGTTGTGGTTTCGTTTTCATTGAATTCTAGAAAAGCCTTAATTTGTTTCTTTATTTCTTCTTTGACCCTGCTATTGTTTAACAGAGCATTGTTTAGTTTCCATGTGTATGTGGGCTTTTTGTTTTCTTTGTTGTTGTTAAAGACCAGCCTTTTACCATGGTGATCTGAGAGGATGCATGGGAGTATTTGAATCTTCTTATTTCGATTGAGGCTCGTTCTGTGTCCAATTATGTGGTCAATTTTTGAGAAGGTGCAATGGGGTGCTGAGTAGAAGGTGTATTCTTTTACTTTAGTATGATATGTTCTGTAGATATCTGTTAATTCCAGTTGGTTCATAGTCTCTGCTAGTTTTACAGTGTCCTTGTTCAATTTCTGTTTCCATGATCTTTCCATTGGTGAGAGTGGGGTGTTAAAGTCTCACACTATTATTGGGGGGGGGGATGTATTTTTTGAGCTTTAGTAAGGTTTCTTTTATGAATGTGGGTCCTTTTGTATTTGGAGAATATATGTTAAGGATTGAGAGTTCCTCCTGACAGATTTGCCCTGTAATGAGTAAAACGTGTCCTTCTTTATCTTTTTTGATAACTTTTGGTTGGAAATTTACTTTCTTTGATATTGGAATAGCCACTCCAGCTTGCTTCTTGGGGCTGTTTGTTTGGAAGTTTTTTTTTTTTCCCAACCTTTTACTCTGAGATAGTGTCTGCCTTTTTCTCTGAGATGAGATTTCAGTATGCAGCAAAATGCTGGATTTTGTTTATGTATCCAGTCTGATAGCCTATGTCTTCTTATTGGGGAGTTGAGTCCATTTATGTTAATAGATATCAATGAATAGTGGTTTCTGCTTCCTGCTAATATTGCTTTTGTAGGTTGAGTTGTGTCTGTGTCTCTTTCTTCTTTTGGTTTTCTTGCTTAGGAGTTTTCTTGTTTATTCTTGGATGTAGTTCCCCTCATTGTATTGGGTTTTCTACCTATAATTTGTTGTAGTGCTGGATTTGTGGTCAGATATTGTATAAATTTTGATTTGTCTTGAAATATCTTCATCTATCCATCTATGGTGATTGATAGTTTTTCTGGGCATATCGGCTTGGGCTGGCACTTGTGCTCTCTTAGGGTGTGCATGATGTCTGTCCAGGCTCTTCTAGCTTTCATTGTCTCTGTTGAGAAATCGGGTGTGATTCTGATTGGTCTGCCTTTATATGTTACCTGACCTCTTTCCCTTACTGCTTTGAGTGTTCTTTCTTTGCTTTGGGCACTTGGTGTTTTGACTATTATGTGACAGGAGAAATTTCTTGTCTCTTCCAACCTATTTGGAGTTCTGAAAGCTTCCTTTATGCTCGTGGTCATCTCATTCTTAAGGGTAGGGAAGTTTTCTTCTATAATTTTGTTGAAGATATTTACTGTGCCTCTAAGTTGATCTTCTTCTCTCTCTTCTATTTCTATTATCTTTAGGTTTGGTCTTCTTATTGTGTCCTGGATCTCCTGGATATTTTGGGTTAGGAGCTTTTTGGTTTTTGCATTTTCTCTAACTGTTTTGTTTATGTTTTCAATGTTGTCTTCGGCCCCCAAGATTCTCTCTTTCATCTCTTGTAGTCTATTGGAAATGCTTGCATCTGTGACTCCTGATTTCTTTTTTAGGTATTCTACTTCTAGGGTTATCTCTTTTACTGTTTTCTTTATTGTGTCAATTTCTGTTTTAAATTCCTTCTTCCATTCCTTCATCTCTTTTGTTCTGTTTTCCTCTAGTTCTTTGAGTTCTTTGAGTGTTTTTCTTGTTTCCTATTTAAAAGCTTCTAATTCTTTTTGCTTTTCCTCCTGTTCTTGTTTAAGGATCTCTATCATAGTCTTGAGGTATGATTTTAGGTTTGTGTCTTCTTTTTCTGGAGTGTTTGGCATTCCAATGTTTGCTGTGATGGTAGAGCTGGGTTCTGGTGTTGCCAGGTTGTCTTGGTTTCCTTGGTATATGCTCTTTTGCTTTCCTGTTGCCATCTTGTTGTCAGTGATATGTTCTTGCCTTTCCCTTGTACCTGGTCTGTGTCCCTGGATCTCCGCTGGTCCAGGTGGGGGATCGAAATCTGTTCTGTGCGTCAAAGCTGCTGGGAGGAAACAGAGGTCCCAATGCTGGGTTCCTGTTCCCTGGATCAGGCAATGCAGGGGTGGGCTTTCTGTGCGCATTTGGCAGAGATCTCTCTGCCCACTGGCTATCACTGAATATTGTAATATAGCTAAAAAAAAAGACCCTTGAAACAGCTGTTATGAATACAAGTCCTTAAAGAGGACATGAAAAACTATTCTTTAAATCAATCCAAGAAAACACAAACAAATGACAAATGGTAGGAAAGAAAATGAATAAAATTAATCAAAATCTGAATCAATAAAGAAAACCTTAAATAAAGGATTTCTAGATAAGAAAAGTTTAGCATTCAAAAAGGAACCACAGAGGAAAGTTTAACCAACAGAACAAAATAAATGAAAATCAAAAACAAAAACAACAACAAAAAACCTCCTGACAAAAAGTCATCCAGAAAATCTGGGACACTATGTAAAACCAAACAGAAGAATAATAGGTATAGTGGAAGGAGAAAAAAAAAAAAAAAAAAAAAAAAAAACACCAAAAACGTCTAGAAAATATTTTAAACTAAGTCATAGAAGAGAAATTTCCTAATTAAAAGAAGGTGGTACCTATAATGAGATAGGAAGGGAGCAGAACTCAAACACATTGGACTAGACAATAAGGTGCATTTTGAACATTATAATAAAAGCACTAAATACACAGAACAATGAAAGAATTTTAAATGCTGCAAATGAACATGTCCAAACATATCAAGGCAGAACTATCTAAACTACTGCTGACTCAGCAGTGAAGACAGATGTGTCACAGACTCTAAAAAAACAAAGATGTCAGCCCAGATTACTATATTCGGCAAAACTTTCTTTTTTCTAAATGACTTTATTTTCCAAAACAAAGATAAATGTACAGATTTTAAACATTTTTTGCTTAAAATTATACATTTTTGACCGTACTGTTTTTTCAGATATTAAAATAATTTTTACATAAAACTCTGTGAATATATTTTTTAGTCAGTACTTGATTTTTTCAAGGGCTTGACAGTATGCATTGAAAACCTAATAGTTACAATGAGTGTAAAGTACATGCAAAACAAAACGAAACATGGAAATAGTCAAAGTCTTCTTGTTTTGTAAATTTTTTTTTTTTTTTTTTTTTGTTTTCTTTATTTCTTGGACTTCATACAGATTGTGAGTTGTTTCTGAAGGAGTGCAAGCCTCTGGGGTTAGCATCCCAATATCAGTGACTGCATATTATGTCTGTTCTTTTGTGACTGGGTTATCTCACTCAGGATGATATTCTCTAGATGCAGCCATTTTCTTTTCTTTTTTTTTTAATGGTTAGATATTGTTTTATTTAACTACTTTCTTTCTTTTTTTTTAAACGACTTTATTTTGCAAAACAAAGATAAATGTAAAGATTTTAAACATTCTTTGCTTAAAATTATACATTTTTGTCAGTACTGTTTTTTCAGACATTAAAATAAATTTTACATAAAACCATGTGAATATGTTTTTTAGTCAGTACTTGATTTTTTTCAAGGGCTTGACAGTATGCATTGAAAACCTACTAGTTGCAATAAGCTTAAAGTACATGCAAAACAAAACGCAACATGGAAATAGTCAAAGTCTTCTGGTTTTGTGAATATATGTATATTTTTTGTTTTCTTTATTTCTTGGACTTCATACAGTCTGTGAGTTGTTTCTAGGGAGTGCAAGCCTCTGGGGTTAGCATCCCACTATCAGTGACTGCATATTATGTCTGTTCTTTTGTGACTGGGTAATCTCACTCAGGATGATCTTCTCTAGATGCAGCCATTTTCTTAAGAATTTGGTTAAGTCATTGTTTCTGGTGGCTGAGTAGTATTTCATTGTGTATATGTACCACAATTTTTGTATCCATTCGTCTTCTGAAGGAGATCTGGGTTCCTTTCAGCTTCTGGCTATTATAAATAGAGCCGCTATGAACATTGTGGTGCATATATCTTTGTTGTGTATTAAAGTGTCTCTGGGGTATATGCCCAGAAGTAGAATAGCTGGGTCTTCAGGTAGTACTATATCCAATTTTCTGAGGTATCGCCAGACAGATTTCCAGAGTGGTTGTATTAGCTTGCAACCCCACCAACAGTGGAGAAGTGTTCCTCTTTCTCCTCAGCCTCGCCAGCATCTGCTGTCATCTGAGTTTTGGATCTTGGCCAATCTGACTGGTGTGAGGTGGAATCTTAAGGTTGTTTTGATTTGCATTTCCCTGATGGCTAAGGATGTCCAGCACTTCCTCAGATGTTTCTCGGCCATTCGGTGTTCCTCAACTGAAAATGATTTGTTTAGCTCTGTACCCCATTTTTTAATAGGGTTATTTGATTCTCTGGTGTCTAGCTTTTTGAGTTCCTTGTACACCTTGGATATTAGGCCTCTATCTGATGTGGTGTTGGTAAAGATCTTTTCCCATTCTGTTGGTTGCCGTTTTGTTTTCTTGAGGATGTCCTTAGCCTTAAAGAAACTTTGCAATCTCATTAAGTCCCATTTGTTAATCTTTGACCTTAGAGCTTGAGCCATTGGTGTTTTGTTCAGGAAATTTTCTCCTGTGCCTATGTGTTCTAAGGTTTTCCCTACTTTCTCTTCTAATAGTTTCAGTGTATCTGGTTTAATGTGGAGATCTTTAATCCACTTACACTTGAGCTTTGTACAAGGAGATAAGAAAGGGTCTATTTTCATTCTTTTGCATGTTGAGTGCCAGTTGTACCAGCACCATTTGTTGAATAGGCTGTCCTTTTTCCATTGAATGTTTACTGCTCCTTTGTCAGAAATCAGGTGACCATATACATGGGGGCTCATTTCTGGATCTTCTATTCTATTCCATTGATCCAATTGCCTATTTCTGTACCAGTACCATGCAGTTTTCAGCACAATTGCCTTGTAATATAGCTTGAGGTCAGGGATAGTGATTCCCGCAGATGTTTTTTTGTTGTTGAGGATGGATTTCGCTATTCTAGGTCTTTTGTTATTCCATAAGAAATTGCACATTGATCTTTCCAATTCCATGAAGAACTGGGTTGGAGTTTTGATGGGGATTGCATTGAATCTGTAGATTGCTTTTGGTAGGATGGCCATTTTTAAGATGTTAATCTTTAAAATCCATGATCATGGGAGATCTTTCCATTTTCTGAGATCCTCCTCAATTTCTTTCTTTAGAGGTTTGAAGTTCTTGTCATACAGGTCCATCACTTCCTTAGTTAGAGTCACACCAAGGTATTTCATAGTTTTTGTAACGATTGTGAAGGGTACCTTTTCCCTAATTTCTTTCTCCACATGTTTGTCCTTTGAGTACAGGAAGGCTACTGATTTATTTGAGTTAATTTTGTATCCAGCCACTTTGCTGAACTTGTTTATCAGCTGTAGGAGTTCTCTGGTGGAATTTTTGGGGTCACTCAAGTACACTATCATGTCATAGGCAAAGAGTGATGTTTTTATCTCTTCCTTTCCGATTTGTATCCCCTTGATCTCCTTTTGCTGTCTAATTGCTCCAGCCAGGACTTCCAGTACTATGTTGAATAGGTAGGGAGAGAGTGGGCAGCCTTGTCTAGTCCCTGATTTTAGTGGGATTGCTTCAAGTTTCTCGCCATTAAGTTTGATGTTAGCTGTTGGTTTGCTGTATATTGCTTTTATTATGTTTAAATATGAGCCTTGGATTCCTGTTTTTTCCAGGACTTTTAAAATGAAGGGGTGTTGGATTTTGTCGAATGCTTTCTCAGCGTCTAGTGAGATGACCATGTCATTTTGGTCTTTAAGTTTGTTTATATGGTGTATTACATTGATGGATTTCCTTATGTTAAACCATCCCTGCATTCCAGGGATGAAGCCTACTTGGTCATGATGAATGATGGTTTTGATGTGTTCTTGGATTCGGTTTGCAAGGATTTTGTTGAGTATTTTTGCATCAATGTTCATAAGTGAGATTGGTCTGAAGTTCTCTTTTCTTGTAGGTTCTTTGTGTGGCTTCGGTACGAGGGTTATTTTAGCCTCAAAAAATGAGTTGGGTAATATTCCATCTGATTCTATCTTTTGGAATAGTTTGGTAAATATTGGTGTTATATCCCCAATAAATGTCTGATAAAATTCTGCACTGAACCCGTCTGGACCTGGGCTTTTTTTGGTTGGGAGGCTTTTGATGACTTCTTCTATTTCTTTAGGTGTTATAGGGTTATTTAGATGGTTTACTTGGTCCTGGTTAAACTTTGGGACCTTTTATCTGTCTAGGAATTCGTCCATTTCCTCCAGATTTTCCAATTTTGTGGAGTATAAATTTTTGTAGTAGGATCTGATGATTTCTTGAATTTCCTTAGTTTCAGTTGTTATGTCACCACTTTCCTTTCTGATTTTGTTAATATGGATACTCTCTCTTTGCCCTCTAGTTAGTCTGGCTAGGGGTTTATCAATCTTGTTGATTTTCTCAAAGAACCAACTCTTTGTTTTGTTGATTTTTTCAATGTTTTTTTTTTTTTTTTTTTTTTTTGTTTCTATTTGGTCTATTTCTGCCCTAATTTTGATTATTTCTTGCCATCTACTCTTTTTGGGTATATCGATGCAGCCATTTTCTTAAGAATTTGGTTAAGTCATTGTTTCTGGTGGCTGAGTAGTATTCCAATGTGTAAATGTACCACAATTTTTGTATCCATTTATCTTCTGAAGGACATCTGGGTTCTTTCCAGCTTCTGGCTATTATAAATAGAGCCGCTATGAACATTGTGTTGCATATATCTTTGTTGTGTATTAAAGTGTCTCTGGGGTATATTCAGCAAAACTTTCAATCACTATATATAGAAAAAGTAAGATATTGAAATATCTTATAAAATCACATTTAAATAATACCTGTCTACAAATCTAATCCTGCCAAAGGTCCTAGAAAAATATTCTGCCCTAAGTTGGTTAACTTCACCTCTGAAAACACAGGGAATAATCACAGACAAGCAAAATCAAAAGAAGGAAAGCACACACAATAATGGTACCACCACCACCAAATAACAGGAATCAACAATCTTTAGTTATTAGTATCTCCCAATATAAATGTCTTTAATTCTTCATTAAAAATATATAGAGTTACAAAATGGATGCTAAAACAGGATCCATCCTTTTCCTTCATCTAAAAATCACACCTTAATAACAGAAGAAGATATTTCAAGCAAATTGACCTAAGAATCATCCTGATTTAACTATTTTAATATCTAACAAAATAGACTCAAACCAAAAGAAGTCAGAGTAAATTGGGAAAGACATAACATACTCATCAAAAAAAATCTACAAAGATAACATTTATATTCTTAAAAATCTATGTCCTGGACACAAGGACATCTAAGGTTGTGAAAGAAACGCTACCAAAATCAAATCACATATTGACCCTCACTTAATAATATTGGGAGCCTTCAGCACCAAACTCTGACCTATAGATTGGCCATTCAGAGAAATTAACATAGAACACTAGAGGAT
The DNA here is from genome assembly GCF_963924665.1 of Micromys minutus. Lineage (NCBI taxonomy): Eukaryota > Metazoa > Chordata > Mammalia > Rodentia > Muridae > Micromys > Micromys minutus. The sequence continues at coordinate 1,707,482 of NC_137973.1, read as the reverse complement.
ACAGATGTTATACCACAAATGGGACTAACAGGTGCTTATGGGATATTTTACCCCCACACAAAAATATACCTTTTTTCCATATCTCATGGAACTTTATCTAAAATTAATCACATGCACAGATACAAAGTAAGTCTCAACAGATACAAGAAAATTTAAATAATTCCTTCCATCCCATCAGACTATGACAGATTAAAGCTGGATATCAAGAACAACAGAAACATTCAACACTTTATAAACTCATGGAAACTAAAAACTCTCTACTGAATGAAACTTGGGTTAACAGAGAAATGGTGAAAGAAATGAAAGGCGTTCTAGAATTCAGTGAAAATGAGCATACCACATGTACAAACTTCTGGGACACAAGGAAAATGGTGCTAAGAGACAACTCATAGCACTAAGTACCTACATAAAAAATTGGAGTGAGCTCACACTAGCAGCTTAATAGCTCTAGAACAAAAAGAAGTAATTACACCAAAGAGTGTAGATGGAAATAATCAGACCAAACGATGAAATCAATAAAAGAGAAACAAAGAGAACATTACGAAGAATTAATGAAGTAAAGAAATAGATCTGGAGAAAATCAATAACATTGACAAATTCTTATACAAATTATCTAAAAAGCAGAGAGAATATCCAAATGAATAAAACATAAATGAAAGGGGGGCATGACAACAGACACTGGGGAAATGGTACTTAGCATTCAAGCTGGAGAAATAAGGAAAGTAAAGAGAATCAAAAAAGACAAATTTAAAATGATATTAATATATTGTCAATATATTATCAAAACAAATATGTATTTATATATTACAAATATATAAATATAAGAAAATAAATATAATAAAATATATTTAATATATTTTCTCATCAATATTTTTCAATATAAATATATTTATATATTATAAATGTATTTATATATTATAAATATATAAATGTAGGAAAATAAATCCTAAAAATGTTAGAGTATATCACACTCAGTACTGGAAGAGTGCTTGCCTAAGTATTTCCTAAGCTGCAGGTTTAGTCACCAGTACTCCAAAAACAAAGCCTAAGTCCAATCAGGTAAATGTATTCATAGAAGAGATATCTTTTTCTACAATTCTAATCACACTGAAAGAAAAAAAGAAAGAAAGAAAGAAAGAAAGAAAGAAAGAAAGAAAGAAAGAAAGAAACCAGGAATAAGAAAAGAAGAGGAGAGAAGGAAAATGTAACAAAAATATAGGAAAATACTCAAATTTTGACGAAGTAATAAAATACATGTGTTTGAAGGTAATCTTATGAACCTGAAAAATGTAACTGTGACTTGTAAGAGAGTTTGCAGACTAATTTTTCCAGTGTAACATGTAACTTTAAAATGTGCACACCAAGGGAAGAAAAAGCAGGCCAAAATGCTAGAAAACATTTTGAAAACCTAAGCAGAAACGACTGCTAGACATAGGCAGGTGACACTTTGAAAGAATGCTTTATTAGTAATGGAAGAACGGCTAGTAGCAGCAACACTTCGAAGGGTGCACTGATAAACTCAGAAAGTCTGAGAGTGCATACTCAGTTCAAGTGTACAGCTGATCAAGTTTCCTAAAAAGGAGCACTTAGAATGTTTCTCATAATATACATGTACTAGAGGCCAAATTCTATAGGTCACGTGAAAAAAAAAAAGTCCCTCTGGACGCAGAGCGGAGCCTGGTCTACCTGCCACCCTCTGAGGCATAAAACAAGGCTCGACCCAACTGACACCTCAACCAGTGGAGAACCAGGGACACAGACCACATACAAGGGAAAAGCAAGAACATATCACTGACAACAAAATGGCAAGAGGAAAGAGAAAGAGTATATCCCAAGGGAACCAAGACAATCTAGCAATACCAGAGCCCAGCTCTCCCATAACAGCAAACATCAGAACTACAAACACTCCAGAAAAAGAAGACACAGACCTGAAATCATGCCTCAAGACGCTGATAGAGTTAATTAAACAAGAAAGGGAGGAAAAGCAAAAAGATTCAGAAGCTTTTAAAGAAGAAACAAGAAAAACACTCAAAGAACTCAAAGAACGAGAGGAAAACAGAACCAAAGAAATAAAGGAATGGAAGAGGGAAATTAAAACAGAGATTGACATAATAAAGAAAACACTAAAAGAGATAACCCTAGATTCAGAACACCAAAAAAAGAAATCAGGAGTCACAGAAGCAAGCATTTCCAATAGATTACAAGAGATCGAAGAGAGAATCTCGGGGGCAAAAGACAACATTGCAAACATAGACAAAACAGCCAGAGAAGATGCAAAAAACAAAAAGCTCCTAACCCAAAATGTCCAGGAAATACAAGACACAATGAGAAGACCGAACCTAAGGATAATAGGAATAGAAGAGGGAGAAGAGTATCAACTAAGAGGCACAGTAAATATCTTCAACAAAATCATAGAAGAAAACTTCCCTACCCTCAAGAATGAGATGACCACGAGCATAAAAGAAGCCTTCAGAACTCCAAATAGGTTGGACCAAAAAAGAAATACCTCCCGACACATAAAAGTCAAAACATCAAGCGCCCAAAGTAAAGAAAGAATACTAAAAGCATTAAGGTAAAAAGGTCAGGTAACATATAAAGGCAGACCAATCAGACTCACACCCGATTTCTCAACAGAGACTATGAAAGCTAGAAGAGTCTGGACAGACATCATGCACTCCTTAAGAGAGCACAAGTGCCAGCCCAAGCTGCTACACCCAGCAAAACTATCAATCACCATCGATGGAGAGACGAAGATATTTCAAGACAAATCAAAATTCACACAATATCTGACCACAAACCCAGCACTACAATGAATTATAGGTGGAAAACCCAATACAATGAGGGAAAATACATCCTAGTAAGATCAAGAAAACTCCTAAACAAGAAAACTAAAAGAAGAAAAAAACACAGACACAACTCAACCCAAAAAACCAATAATGGCAGGAAACAGAAACAATTATTCCTTGATATCTATTAACATAAATGATCTCAACTCCCCAATAAATAGACATAGACTATCAGACTGGATACATAAACAAAATCCAGCCTTTTGCTGCATACAGGAAACTCATCTCAGAGACAAAGACAGACACTATCTCAGAGTAAAAGGGTGGGAAAAAAACTTCCAAGCAAACAGCTCCAAGAAGCAAGCTGGAGTGGCAATTTTAATATCAAATAAAGTAAATTTCCAAACAAAAGTTATCAAAAAAGATAAGGAAGGACACTTTTTACTCATTACCAGAAAAATCTGTCAGGAGGAATTCTCAATCCTTAACATATATGCTCCAAATAAAAAATCACCCACATTCATAAAAGAAACCCTACTAAAGCTCAAAAAATACATTTCACCCCACACAATAATAGTGGAAGACTTTAATACCCCACTCTCACCAATGGACAGGTCAGGGTAACAGAAACTGAACAAGGACACTGCAAAACTAGCAGAGACTTTGATCCAACTAGAATTAATAGATATATACAGAACATACTATCCCAAAGTAAAAGAATACACCTTCTTCTCAGCATCCCATGGCACCTTCTCGAAAATTGACCACATAATTGGACATAGAACGAGCCTCCATCGATATAAGAAGATTGAAATACTCCCATACATCCTCTCTGATCACCATGGTCTACGGCTGGTCTTTAACAACAACAAAGACAACAAAAAGCTTACATACACATGGAAACTAAACAATGCTCTGTTAAAGGATAGCAGGGTCAAAGAAGGAATAAAGAAAGAAATTAAGGATTTTCTAGAATTCAATGAAAACGAAAACACAATATACCCAAACATATGGGATGCAATGAAAGCAGTATTGAGAGGAAAACTCATAGCCCTAAGTGCTTCCAAAAAGAAACTGGAGAGAGCTCACATCAGCAACCTGACAGAACAGCTAAAAGCCCTAGAACAAAAGGAAGCAGATATACCCAAAAAGAGTAGACGGCAAGAAATAATCAAAATTAGGGCAGAAATAGACCAAATAGAAATAAAAAGAACCACTGAAAAAATCAACAAAACCAAGAGTTGCTTCTTTGAGAAAATCAACAAGATTGATAAACCCCTAGCCAGACTAACTAGAGGGCAAAGAGAGAGTATCCAAATTAACAAAATCAGAAAGGAAAGTGGGGACATAATAACTGAAACTGAGGAAATTCAAGAAATCATCAGATCCTACTACAAAAACTTATACTCTACAAAATTAGAAAATCTGGAGGAAATAGATGAATTCCTAGACAGATACAAGGTCCCAAAGTTAAACCAGGACCAAGTAAACCATCTAAATAACCCTATAACACCTAAAGAAATAGAAGAAGTCATCAAAAACCTCCCAACCAAAAAAAGCCCAGGTCCAGACAGGTTCAGTGCAGAATTTTATCAGACTTTTATTGAGGATATAACACCAATACTCACCAAACTATTCCAAAAGATAGAATCAGATAGAATATTACCCAACTCATTTTTTGAGGCTACAATAACCCTTGTACCTAAACCACACAAAGACCCTACAAGGAAAGAGAACTTCAGACCAATCTCACTTATGAACATTGATGCAAAAATACTCAACAAAATCCTTGCAAACCGAATCCAAGAACACATCAAAACCATCATTCATCATGACCAAGTAGGCTTCATCCCTGGGATGCAGGGATGGTTTAACACAAGGAAATCGATCAACGTAATCCACCATATAAACAAACTCAAAAAACAAAATCACATGGTCATCTCACTAGTCACTGAGAAAGCATTCGACAAAATCCAACACCCCTTCATGTGAAAAGTCCTGGAAAGAACAGAAATCCAAGGCCCATACTTAAACATAATAAAAGCAATATACAGCAAACCAACAGCCAATATCAAACTTAATGGCGAGAAACTTGAAGCAATCCCACTAAAATCAGGGACTCGACAAGGCTGCCCACTCTCCCCCTACCTATTCAATATAGTACTGAAAGTCCTGGATGGAGCAATTAGACAGCAAAAGGAGATCAAGGGGATACAAATCGGAAAGGAAGAGATAAAAACATCACTCTTTGCCGATGACATGATAGTGTACTTGAGTGACCCCAAAAATTCCACCAGAGAACTCCTACAGCTTATAAACAAGTTCAGCAAAGTGGCTGGATACAAAATTAACTCAAACAAATCAGTAGCCTTCCTGTACTCAAAGGACAAACATGTGGAGAAAGAAATTAGGGAAAACGTACCCTTCACAGTCGTTACAAAAACTATGAAATACCTTGGTGTGACTCTAACTAAGCAAGTGAAGGACCTATATGACAAGAACTTCAAACCTCTAAAGAAAGAAATTGAGGAGGATCTCAGAAAATGGAAAGATCTCCCATGCTCATGGATTGGAAAAATCAACATCTTAAAAATGGCCATCCTACCAAAAGCAATCTACAGATTAAATGCAATCCCCATCAAAATTCCAACCCAGTTTTTCATGGAAGTGGAAAGATCAATGTGCAATTTCACATGGAATAACAAAAGACCTAGAATAGCGAAATCCATCCTCAACAACAAAAAAACATCTGCGGGAATCACTATCCCTGACCTCAAGCTATATTACAAGGCAATTGTGCTGAAAACTGCATGGTACTGGTACAGAAATAGGCAAGTGGATCAATGGAATAGAATAGAAGATCCAGAAATGAGCCCTCATGTATATGGTCACCTGATTTTTGACAAGGGAGCTGTAAACATTCAATGGAAAAAGGACAGCCTATTCAACAAATGGTGCTGGTCCAACTGGCACTCAGCATGTAGAAGAATGAAAATAGACCCTTTCTTATCTCCTTGTACAAAGCTCAAGTGTAAGTGGATCAAAGATCTCCACATTAAACCATATACACTGAAACTATTAGATGAGAAATTAGGGAAAACCTTAGAACATATAGGTACAGGAGAAAATTTCCTGAACAAAACACCAATGGCTCAAGCTCTAAGGTCAATGATTAACAAATGGGACTTAATGAGATTGCAAAGTTTCTGTAATGCTAAAGACATCGTCAAGAAAACAAAACGGCAACCAACAGAATTGGAAAAGATCTTTACCAACACCACATCAGATAGAGGCCTAATATCCAAGGTGTACAAGGAACTCAAAAAGCTAGACACCAGAGAATCAAATAACCCTATTAAAAAATGGGCTACAGAGCTAAACAAAACGTTTTCAGTTGAGGAACACCGAATGGCTGAGAAACATCTGAGGAAGTGCTGGACATCCTTAGCCATCAGGGAAATGCAAATCAAAACAACCCTGAGATACCACCTCACACCAGTCAGATTGGCCAAGATCCAAAACTCAGATGACAGCAGATGCTGGCGAGGCTGAGGAGAAAGAGGAACACTTCTCCACTGTTGGTGGGGTTGCAAGCTAATACAACCACTCTGGAAATCTGTCTGGCGATACCTCAGAAAATTGGATATAGTACTACCTGAAGACCCAGCTATTCCACTTCTGGGCATATACCCCAGAAACACTTTAATACACAACAAAGATATATGCACCACAATGTTCATAGCGGCTCTATTTATAATAGCCAGAAGCTGGAAAGAACCCAGATGTCCTTCAGAAGATGAATGGATACAAAAATTGTGGTACATATACACAATGGAATACTACTCAGCCACCAGAAACAATGACTTAACCAAATTCTTAAGAAAATGGCTGCATCTAGAGAATATCATCCTTAGTAAGATAACCCAGTCACAAAAGAACAGACATAATATGCAGTCACTGATAGTGGGATGCTAACCCCAGAGGCTTGCACTCCCCCAGAAACAACTCACAGACTATGAAGTCCAAGAAATAAAGAAAACAAAAAAATATACATATATTTACAAAACAAGAAGACTGACTATTTCCATGTTGCGTTTTGTTTTGCATGTACTTTACGCTTATTGTAACTATTAGGTTTTCAATGCATACTGTCAAGCCCTTGAAAAAAATCAAGTACTGACTAAAAAAATATATTTACATGGTTTTATGTAAAAATTATTTTAATGTCTGAAAAAACAGTACTGACAAAAATGTATAATTTTAAGTAAAAAATGTTTAAAATCTGTACATTTATCTTTGTTTTGTAAAATAAAGTCGTTTTTTTTTAAAAAAAAGAAGAAAGCATAAACCAAGTATTGATTGTCAAACGAGAAAATGAACTGCAGAGAATAAATTTCAAATATATTTTAACAATAAAAAAAATACAAGTCCCACAAGCTCACTCACATATGAAGCGGGCTGATTCTTTGATTTAGGTGTGCTTTGCCAGCTATATTCTGATAATTAGCTTTTATTACATATGTTTACATGTGTGTGTGTGTGTGTGTGTGTATACTATGGGTATCCAAGTACCACAGTGTATATGTGAGAGTCAGAGGACGGTTGATAGGAATCTATTTTTTTCTTTTCCTACTGGGTCTTTCTAGTCAAACTCAGTTTAGTAGCATTGGCAGAACCATCTTAAAGGCCCTATTCTGATGTTTTATGTCAAAGACCTCAGGAGATTTCCTTCTCTTTGTTCGGAAAAATGTTAGTGAAGCTATTGAATAAAACACCGACATCACAGTACTGTAGGGTTATAGGTGCTGATGTTACGTTTTAGAAAAGCAAGAAGCACAGACATGCACACAGAGCTGATTGCATTTTCCTGCTTGTGAGTGGGTTCTCTAAAGAGAAGAATATTCTCAGAATCTGCATTTAACAAGTTCAGTTCTGCAGCCTGGAGAAGAAATGTGCAGTTTTTGTTTTTAATATATTTATTTACTTTATTTTCAAGTTATTGTTTTCTTTTATAATTAATAAGAGTGAAAGCCTTAAGTTGTGCATAAAAGAGCCCCTCATTCCCCAACACTTCATTTCTAAGTAGAGCAGACAAAAACAATGGTGGAGGAAGAATTTCTATTTAGACATTCAGAAACCACCAGGGACTTCGAAAGTAACTTTAGGAGAATGGTGAGAGAAGCAGCCAGATATAGGATTGTAAGAAGAGAATTAGCCGAGAGGAAGCAGAGGAAAGAAATTTGAAAATTGTTGGTCTATTTTTACCCTCCTTCCTCTCATAAACCTCTTGGCATTTCTTCTCTATTGTGAATATCTTTGTGAATGTCCCCCACCCCATCCTCGTACAGCAGAGATGACACCTTGTGGCATGATATACCACTCCCCGTGTCTTAGCTCACACCCCCGAGAGATTTGTACCCCTTTCCCACACCGGAACATCATGGGATATTTTCTTGCATAGGTTACAAGGACTCAGCCTTGAATGGAGATATTATACACTGGTGTGTGAACTGTGTTGGTTTAAATGCTACTTTTCATGTTGCTCAGAGACCCACTAGCACTTTATGGATCCCTAAGAAGGGATTTGTTCTTGTCAAATTCCTTCAGTAGTTCACTGATCTCTATGTGAACTGTAGCCTTTCATCCATAGTTACCTGTACTCCAGAGCTCTGGCTGTTTCTGCTTCTCTCTGTGTGTCTCTGTCTCTGTGTGTGTCTCATTTATGTCTCTTTTCCCCTTCCTCCTTCAGGATGAACCCTTAGCTTCATGCATTCTAGTCAAGTGCCCCAGCACCCTCATTTTTTCCCATTTTCTGTTGCTCTTTCAATTATGAGAATTAAAGCCTTCTGAGCCCAAAGGGTGTTAGGTAAACTAAAGCAAATCAAACTGTAAACAGTAATTATTTCTCAAAGAAATCAGATATGATACCACTGGATGACAAATTATTTACACTGTGAACTGAGCCAAGTCTCTACATGTTTATTCTTAAAATAAAAAATAAATTAATTAAGAAAGTAAAAATAATAGAAGAGTGATCTTTGGAGGCATTAGTGCACACTTCTCCTTTCTCTGGGTCCTGCTGAGTCTCCCAGAGGTGATTAGTAGCAACAGCTAACCTCTCAGAATCTCCACTCATTGAGCAGACTGCCCACTGAAACTCCCCTCAATCCACTCTCCAGAGTAGCCAGAACTGTCTTTAAAATGTTAATGAGTAGTGTTACTGGGTAGTGTCAAATTCTTCCAGTATTGCACTGATCTCTGTGTGTGCTGCAGCCTTTTATCGTTATTACCCCTACTCCCCTTCTTTCTCCCTCCCCCTTTTTTCTCATTCTTCTTGTTCTTGTTCATTTTTTTTTTACTCCTCCTCCTCCCAGGATGAACTCATAGGTTCATACATGTAGTCCTTCTCCTCCACCCTCTCCTCCTTCTCTGCCTCTCCCCAGGATGAACTCATAGCCTCATACATACAAGGCAAGCACCACACTAACTCTTTCCATCTTTCATGCCTGTATCGACCGATCATATTGACATTAAAAGCCTTCTGACCATAGAGGGTGCTAGGTAAAATCAAACAGCTAACTCCCATGTATAGTTAATATACACATATTAAGAGTAACTCTGCTCAACACTCTTAAAAATTCCACTATAAGGTAAGTAAAAGATTACATTGGAGATATGGCCTGTAACCGCTGCTCAGGCTGGGCTTGTTTAGCTTCTATGATATCCTCCACACCATATCGCTATATCCCACCGCCTGCCTTGAATGGTCTTTAAACAGAGAAAGCAGACAAACTCTTCCCTCTTCCTACCTTAAATATACAAATCTCTTTACTTGGGGCTTTTCTCCTTTCATTGCCCTCATAAAGATTCTCTCTTGAGTTTAAATTGCTGCCTGGGAAAGGCCTTTCTTGCCAAAAACAAACCAGGGATTGTCTTTGTAACACTTCTAGCCTCGTTAGTGTGGTTTCTGGAACTAAGGAACTAAAGTGCTGTGCGGTGTGTCCATGAAATGGAGCTTCTAAACATGCTTTACAGTTAACAATATGAGGCTCTTGAGGGAGCTTAATTTCAGAATGTAGTGGCTCTGTGGCAACTTCGCAGAGTGGATACTCTTCTGAAGGCAAAAGCTGCAGTGTTCTGTGATGCAGACTTGTGGCTGAGATAGTCTACCTTGGTTGCCTTGGTGTTCATTGTGACAGTCACATAATGCTTGGCTGTGGATCCCTTTCTCCTTAAGCTAACATATCTTTGGCTTTAAGCAGGACAACATTGGCTGGTATGTGATCTCTTCTCAATATAAATCAGCCTGCTCTGCTCTAGTCTATTAACACACCTGGTATTTCTCTCCCAACACTTGTCCTCATTTGTAATTACACTCTTACCCATGTGCTTGCCTGCTTCTGAAACTAGAATCTCACCTTTATGAGACTTTATTAGGTATTTAATGCACAGCTTTTTAAGAAATGGGAGGAAAATCCAAGATACCTCTATATTTGGATTTTAAACATTTTTGGCAATTTTATTTGTGCATGCATTATAGTGTGAGTATGCTTAATCCCATATTACTTTATTACCATATTACCTTGGTAGGATATTGTTAATCCTACCAAATAAGAGTAAAGATACCTGACCAGAAAAGTCTAAAGTGAAGCAAGCGCTCTCTACACAGCAAAGCCAGTCCAGCAGCAGTCTTCCCTAAGACAAAGCTCATGAGAACAGTCCTGAACCAACTTTCAATCTTCTTTTATACTGTAAAATCAAAAGGTGGGAAATTTTACAAGAAAATGTTACAGAAGTTAAAGAAAATTTTCTGGAACATTTTTTATAGACCATTCTGTGTTCCCAGGGGTGTGGCATAACCTAATTCTGAGAAAAAGGAACTTAAGTTTTATAGTAAATAAAACCTAAGAACTAGAATCTTAAAACGGCTCCCAGGGAAAAGATGGAGTCAGCCTTGTTTCTCATTTCTTCCTTTTAAATGTGTCCCTGTCATATCCTTGATAGGGAATCCCCACTTTGTAATGCTACTAGAGGATAAGTATTTTAGAATTTTTAATTTGTCAGGAAACAAAATGTATAATACACTAAATAATATATTACAAATATATCTTCCCATGAAGAGGAGTATGCGTAACATTAAAAGAATGATCAAGGAACCTGCCATGGAGGAAATTGGTGTGGTTAAACAGGAGAATCAGTTAAACAGGAAATGATATCAATTGATTCTCTCTGTTGGTCTAAGTATTTGGTTTTAAAGTTATTTCTTACCACATCTAGGATCTCTTTAATTATATGCATTTGGTTAGCATAGAAACAACATTTTTATTTGAAGGTTACAAATAACATATTCTTGCTTTATGAATAGAAAGTCTAGCTAGGTCCCTTCTGCAAGGATGTCTACCTAACGTTCTAATCAGGACATTTCAGCAGACTGATAGGCATTGTGTAATACCATTAATATAAGCCCAGCAGGCAACAGAAGGGAAAGGAAGAAACAGATGTAGACCCTTATGTCAGCAGTCGCCAGGTTCTGAATAATGATCACACAACTACCTGAAATGGAAAGAAGCTAGGTTACCTGATACTTTTGACATGACACAGTCTTTGATTTTTTTTTTATATCACCTAGGGTTAATTTGGGCTGCAACCAGGAGCAGACAGCAACAGCAGATTGTGCAAATGGAAGGTTATAAGACATAGTAAGGGGTTTGGGTCAAGGAAGAGCCAGCATTTCTGAGTCATATTAAGTACTGAATGGATATTTGAGTGTATTAGCATGCCAGAGGAGCTAGACGCACCTCAAATATTTGAAGCACCAGGAGAAGGTTTTTATTGGGCTTTGTATGTTTTGGTATTTCAGGGTTATGCCCCATATATACATACAACTTAGTACCTTGTAGATTTTCCAAATTTAAGATACCACAACTTTCCCCAAAAGGGCACAAATGAAACTTGCAACTTGGTTTTGGTTCTTCTCCCCGAAGGGCAAAGAACTGACAGAGAATTGTCTTTAAAGTTGGTTTTTCCTGACTTGTAATGCTATTTAAAACATTTCCAGTAACTGTTAATGTAAATTCTGTCTTTCAGGTAGAGGAACTCTGAAGATTACTGTGGTGGTTTAAATGAAAATGGTCTTAATAAATTTATAGAAAGTGGTACAACTAAGAGATGTGACCTTGTTGCAGTACATGTAGCCTTGTTGGGATTATTGTGTCCTAGGCTTTGAAGTATGAAATGCTCAAGCCAGGAACTAACTCTCAACACCCCTTTCCTACCCCACTTCCTCTCTCGCTCTCTCTCCCCCTCTTCCTCTCACTCTTGTTCTCACTCTTCCTTTTATTCTCTGTCACTCTGTCCTTGTAATTCAGATATAGAACTCTTTTCCCCTTCATCAGCTCCATGTCTGCTTGTGTGTTACCATGCTCTCTGCCATGATAATGGGCTAAACCTCTGATCTGTAAGTCATGGTCATGGTGTCTCTTCGCAGCGATGAAAACCCTAACTAAGAGAAGTTGGTACCAGGGACTGGGGTATTGTTTGTGAGAGGCCAGACCATGCTTTGTTTGGAGAAATGTGGGCTTTGGGACTTTGGAATAAAAAAGCAGTTGAACACTTTTAGTGGAGCTTAATAGACCATACTAGATGAACCATGTAAGATAGTGGTGATGAGGGTGACTTGAACTATGGGGACCCAGCTCAAGATGTTTCTGAGAGAAATATTAGCTTGTAATCTAGACATGGTCCTTGTGATATATTGGTCAAGAGTATGGCTACTTTGTGTTTATATCCAAACAACCTACCTGAGACTAAACTGAAGAGCCAGGGATTAACATCCTTGGTGTAGAAGATATCCAAACACCCTAATATTGAAAGTATTGCTTCACAGTGGTGACATTTATGCAGATCTATAATGAAAAGGAGCAATCTGAGCTTGGAAAAAATACAAAAGCTAGGAAAAATACAAAACAAACAGTTTGAGAAGAAAAGTTGTACAAAGCATAAGCAGATATTTTTCTTAAAATGCTTGATGCTAAATGAATAGATGGAGTAGTTTACTTAATCACAAGACACCACCCAGGTATGCTTCCAACTTGTCAAGAGGAATTAAAGAAAAGTAAAAAGGAATTAAAGAATAATGAAGAGTTTAGGACGAGGCATAGTAGTGAAATTTTTCAATCCCAGCACTCAGAAGGCAGAGAGAGACTGGTGGACCTCTAAGTCCCAAGCCCACCTAGTTCAAAGAGTGTGTACCAGTGCAGGCAGTCTTAGGCAATAAAGGAAAGCATCAAGACCAGGAAGCTCATGAGAATGTAAATAAATGAGGGGACCATGGTACAGATACAACAAGCCCCAGAGCATGGCAGCTTCTGGCACATGGCTCTGGCTTATAGATTTTTTCTGCAAAGCTAAGAAAAGCTGCTGAGGCCAAGTGTGTGGCAATGATGTCCACGCATGGAGTCCTGTAAATAAATGTGAAGACTAGAATGCCTTGAAGACCCCTAAATGATGTCAGTGCCAGAGCCATGAAATACCTACTGAGGAGAGCGGCTAATAAGGAATGGAAACAGACCAAGAGACAGAAGTGTATGGCAGTCAATAAACCTGAAAGAATCTGGAGATCTGAAGAATACATTGACATCAGATGTGGAAATGTAAAACTTGGAGTTTCCCCTGCTGGTCTTGTTGGGTAGGCCTCAAATTATACCAGTCACTAGTTGGCCACTCTCACAAGTTTTGTGCCTCCTTTGTCCAAGCACATCTTACAGGAAGAATTGTAGGTTGAAGGTTTGGTGGCTGGGATCGTGTCCAGTGCTACCACTGGAAGTTGCCTGTTACAGAAGATGGCTGCTTCAGGCTTTGTGTGCTCTATTACTACAAGTCCTTGCTAGAGTCATCGTCACACAATCCTGGGAGTTTCTACTGGGACTAGGTTTCACATCACCTTTCAAATGTCCATTTCTGGTCCTCTCTCCTTATACTCTTTTCCTCAATTTTCACATTTTGATTTCTCCTGTTCCCATTCCCACCCACCCATAGTATTCCCACAAAACCCATTCTATTTCCCCTTCCCAAAGATATCCATGCATCTCCGACAATCTTCCTTATTATTTAACTTTTCTGGGTCCATAGATTATCACATGACTATCCTTTATTTAAGAGCTAATATACACTTATAAGTAAATTTGTCTTTCTCAGTATGGATTACTTCCCTCAGGATAATATTTTTCTAATTTCACCCATTGGGCTACAAATTTCATGATGTCATTTTTTAACAGTTGAATAATAATCCATTGTGTAAATGTAAGTTTTTTTTAACCCATTCTTTGCTTGAAATAAATCTAAGCAATTTCTGCCTGTTATGAACAAAACCACAATGAACAAAGTTGAGCAAGCATCTGTGTGCATGACATCTGTGATGTATGACAAGAATGGTGTGGCAGGTACTTGACCTAGATTGATTTTCGGTTATCTGAAGAAGTGACAAATTGATTTCTATAGTGATTATAAAAAGTTGCACTTGCATCAGCAATAAAGGACTATTTCTCTTGATCTACAGTCTCACCAACATGAGCCATCACCCCTGTTACCACAAGATATTTGTGGATATTGTGAGTTGTGTTGTTGCCCTAATTTCACTCTCAGTCTGTTTGACATTTGTATATAAGAGGACTCCTTAGCTTTTGGAGTTGTATCTGCCACCTTACTGAAGGTGATCAGCAGCTGTAGGAAATCCCAGGAAAAATTTTGGGGGTTACTTAAGAATACTATCATAACATCCATAAATAGCAATCCTTTACTTATTGCTTTCCAATTTGCATCCCCTTGATAACATTCAGTTATCTCATAGTTCTACCTAGAACTTCAGACATTTATATGGAATAATATGGAGAGAATATATAGTCTAGTCATGTTCGTGATTTCATTGAAATTGCTTTCTCTCCCTATAGTTTAATGTTGGTTATGGACTTGCTGTAAACTGCTTTTATGTTGAGGTATAATTTTTGTTTCCCCACAAGACTTTTATCATAAAGGTGTGTTGTATTTTGTCAAAGGATTTTTGAGCATGTACTAAGATGATTGTGTGTGTGTTTGTGTGTATTTTCTTTCTATTGGTTTATATGCTTTATATTACTTAGGTAATATCTTTATTAAATGTTAACGTATGTTTCTTATATGCAACAGAAAGATGGGTCATATCTTCACATCCATTCTGTTACTTCATGTTTTTTGTTTGGGAATTACTTTCACTGATATTGAACAATATTAGCAATGATTGGTTGTTAATTCCTGTTATTTTGTTGTTGTTGTTGTTGGGGGTGGTGATGTGCGTATGTGTTTTCCTTCTTTTAGTTTTGTTGGCCTAAGGTTATTTATTTTTGTACTTTTTCTGGGTAGTTAACCTCTGTGGGTTGAAATTTTCTTTTGGTAAAGTTGGGTTTGTGTATCAATATTGTTTAAATTTGACTTTAACTTGGAATATCTTGTTTTCTCCATCTATGGTAATTGGAAGTTTTGCTGGGTATAGTAGTGTGGGTTGGAATTTGTGACACCTTTGATATCTTAGAGTCTCCAAGACATTTGTCCAGGCCCTTCTGGCTCTTAGAATCTCCATGTAAAAGTCAGGTATAATTTAAATAGGTTTGTTTTTATATGTTATATTGTCTTCTTTACCTGCAGTTTTTAATAGTCTTTCTATGCTTTGTATGTTTAGTGTTTTAATTATCATGAGTAAAGTAGACTTTTTTTCTATTCTAACCTATTTGGTGTTGAATAAGCTTCTTGTACTTTTATAGGCAACTTCCTTTTCAGTTACAATTTTTTCTATGATTTTATTAAACATTTTTTCTGGATCTTTGAATGAGGTTTCTTCTCATTCTTGTATTCCTATTACTTATAAGTTTGGTTTTTTCATAGTTTCTTAGATTTCCTGGATGTTTTATGTCAGAATTTTTTTTTAGATTTAATATTTTCTTTGACCAATGCATATATTTATTCTATTGTATCTTCAAAGTCTGAGGTTCTTTTTTGTATCTCTTATATTCTGTGTGTTTCTAGTTCCTGTTCTTTATCCTAAGTATTCCATCTCCAGGATTCTCCCAGTTTGTGTTTTATTTACTGCTTACATTTCAATTTTCAGGTATTCAATAGTTTTATTTGCTTTCTTTGGTTATTTTGTTTGTTTTCTTTTAGATTTTGTTTGTTTGTTTTGTTTTGTTGTAATGAGGAAACTTATTAATTTTCTCTACCCCTTTGTTTTCTTAAATTTCATCAAGGAATTTTTTTCAGTGTTTTCTTTAAGGAGTCCTCTCATTTTCATAAAGTTGGTTTAATGGTCCTTTCCTTGTCCTTCAGCTGTGTTAGAATATTCAGAACTTGTAAGAGTATAGCTGAGCTCTGGTAGTGACAGAGTGACTCTGCTGGATTTAGTTGTGTTTTTATGCTGCTGTGTAGGCATCTGGGTTTGACATATTTATAGGTTCAGGTGCCAATTTTGAGTTTGTCTGTGTTGAATGGGTATTTTGTTCTTGGTTTCTGTTTCTTCTCTGCTCTTCTGACAGTGTGGTCTGTGATTGAGAAGACATTCTCTCCTGACATTGGATGTTCTGATTATAGGCATTGCTTCTGGTAGTGCAGGTACTCATCACCTGAGTTGGGGGCTAGGGCACCATGAATGGGAGGGGTAGGGGTTTGGGGATAGGGTAAGTTCCATGAATTGAGGGAGGGGGGTTTCATAGACTATCTAGAATTCTGGTATCCTGTGTAGCCTCTGGTTGAGTAAGAGTTCTCTGCCTGAGTTGGAGGCTAAGACAGAGAACCAGGGACTCAGAATAAAGAGGAAAGAACACAAAGAGTGGGTTCTGTAGGTGAGTGGTCTACCTAGAGTTTTGTTAACCAGAGTCGTCTCTTGTTGAGTAGGGGCAAAATTCAGCTTTTCAATAATATAGAACAGCATTAAACAGTATTTTAATATATAAACCGAAAGAACACCCAAATCCATTAAAAAATTAATTCAGTGAGCAAGAGGAGGGTACAGAACAAGGTGAAGACAGAGAAATCTGAGATAAAAATTACTGATTCCTGGCTAACAAATTAGTCACAGCAAGTAGCACCAGCTGCCACAGTAGTGGTAGATTTTTGCCTGGAGGTGGGGAGTAAGCAAAGCTGCTCAAGATGTCCTGCTGGCAGTGGAATGCCTGCTTCACCCCAGCCTGCTCACATAAGAGCTGTAGTAGCTGAAGTTTCTGTGAAATTCCTGGCTATAAACAAAAGAAGAATCAGAAAGACTAAAGAAAGAGTGAGCTACTACAACTGTGCTACCTCATTCATTCTCTCCCTTGCTTACTTAGTCTGACTCCCAAGTCTGTCTATAACTAGAAAAAGATGAATGGATACACAGAAACACATACAAGAGATAGAGACAGAAAAAAATTAAAAACCAAAACAAACAAACAAACAAAAAACCAATAAAAACCCAACATAAAATCTTTGCACAGTCAGAAGAGACCAGTCAAAATCAAAACATGTTGGGACCATCTTCATTCATAAACTCAAGTAAGCCTTTTCCATCTCAGCTCCCAGTATTACAAGATGATCAGTGCAAAGTATTGCTTATGCCCTAATCAGGAGTTCATGTGCCTTGTCTGACACCTCATTTACCCCAGATTGAAACACAATAGAGCTAGGACTGGATGTCATTATCGAACACACCATTGTTTCCAGATAAATTCCTAACAGAACCATGACCAGCTGTTACAGATGCAAAGCTCACTTACAGATGAAAGCCTCCACAATCAAATGCTTGTTGTTTTCAGTTTTTTAAATTGAACAACTTTATTTTAAAAAACAAAGGCAAATGTACAGATGTTAAGCATTTTGCATAAAAGTATACAAATCCATTTTTGTCATTACTTGATTTTTTTAAAAGGTTTGATAGTGTTCATTAAAATCTTACTAGTTACAATAAGCATAAAGTGCATGAAAACAAGATGTAGCCTGGAATTAGTCAAAGTTTTTTTGGTGTGTAAAGATTAAGCATAATAGTTTTTATTTTTATTTTTTTGGCCTTTGTTTTATCTTGAACTTCATATAGTCTATGAGTTGTTTCTGGGGTGTTCAGATCATTCTGGGATTAGCATCCAATTATCAGTGACTGCATATTATTTCTGTTCTTTTGTGACTGAATTATCTCACTCAGGATGATATTTTCTACATGCATCCACATTCTTAAGAATTTCATAAAGTCATTGTTTCTGATAGCTGAGAAGTACTCCATTGTGTAAATATACCACAATTTTTGTATCCATTCATCTACTGAAGGACATCTGGGTTCTTTCCAGCTTCTGGCTATTATAAATAGGGATGCTATGAATATTGTGGTGCATTTGTCTTTGTTGTGTGTTGGAGCTTCTTTGGGGTATATGTCCAGAAGTGGAATAACTGGGTCTTCAGGTAGTATGATTTCCAATTTTCTGAGGAACTACTAGACTGATTTCCAGAGTGGTTGTATTAGTTTACAACCCCACCAACAGTGGAGAAGTGTTCCTCTTTTCCTCATCCTTGCCAGCATCTGCTGTCATCTGAAATTTGAACTTAGCCATTCTGATTGGTGTGAGGTGGAATTTCAGGGTTGTTTTGATTTGCATTTCCCTGATGGCTAATGATGTGGAGCACTTCCTTAAATGCTTCTCAGCCATTTGATATTCCTCAATAGAGAACTTTTTGTTTAAGTATGTACCCTATTTTTTAATAGGGTTTTTTGATTCTCTGGTGTCTAGCTTACTGAGTTTTTGTATACCTTAGATATTAGGCCTCTATCAGATGAGGGGTTGGTAAAGATCTTTTCCCAATATGTTGGCTGTCATTTTCATTTCTTGACAGTGTCCTTAGCCTTACAGAAACTTTGCAATCTAATTAAGTCCCATTTGTCAATATTTGACCTTAGAGCACAAGAAATTGGTGTTCTGTTCAAGAAATTTTCTCCTGTACCTATGTGTTCTAAGGTTTTCCCTACTTTCTCTTCCAGTAATTTCAGTGTACCTGGTTTAATGTGGAGATCTTTGATCCACTTGAACTTGAGCTTTATACAAGGAGATAAGAAAGGGTCTATTTTCATTCTTCTGCATGCTGAGTGCCAGTTGGACCAACACCATTTGTTGAATAGGCTGTCCTTTTTCCATTGAATGTTTACAGCTCCTTAATCAAAAAATCAAGTGATCATATATGTGAGAGTTCATTTCTGGATCTTCTATTCTATTCCATTGATCCACGTGCTTATCTCTGTACCAGTACCATGCAGTTTTTAGGACAATTGCCTTGTAATATAGCTTGAGGTCAGGGATAGTGATTTCCACAGATGTTTTCTTGTTGAGAACTGATTTCACTATTCTAGGTCTTTTGTTGTTCCAGATAAAATCCCACATTCCTCTTTCCAACTCTAAGAAGAATTGGGTTGGAATTTTGATGAGGATTGCATTGAATCTGTAGATTGCTTTTGGTCACATGGCCATTTTTACAATGTTGATACTTCCATTCCATGAGCATGGGAGATCTTTCCATTTTCTGAGATATTGCTCAATTTCCTCCTTTAGAGATTTGAAGTTCTGCTCATACAGATGCTTCACTTGGTTAGTTATTTTCACACAAAGGTATTTCATGTTCTTTGTGACTATTGTGAAGGGTATATTTTCCCTAATTTTTTTCTCCCCAAGATTGTCCTTTGTGTACAGGAAGGCTACTGATTTGTTTGAGCTAAGTTTATATCCAGCCACTTTGCTGACCTTGTTTATCAGCTGTAGAAGTTCTCTGGTGGAATTTTGGGGTCACTTACTTACACTATCATATCATCTGCAAAAAGTGATGTTTTTACTTCTTCCTTCCCAATATGGATCCCTATGATTTCCTTTTGCTGTCTAATTGCTTCAGCCAGGACTTCCAGTACTATGTTGAATAGGTAGGGGGAGAGTGGGCAGCCTTGTCTAGTCCCTGATTTTAGTGGGATTGCTTCAAGTTTCCCATCGTTAAGTTTGATGTTGGCTATTGGTTTTCTTGCTGTATATTGCTTTTATCATGTTTAGGTATGGGCCTTGGATTCCTGTTCTTTCCAAAACTTTTAACCTGAAGGGGTTTTGAATTTTGTCAAAAGCTTGCTCAGCATCTAGTGAGATAACCATGTGTTTTTTTTTTTCCTTGAGTTTGTTTATATGGTGGATTATGTTGATGGATTTCCATATATTAAACCATCCCTGCATCCCAGGGATGAAGCCTACTTGATCATAGTGAATGATCATTTTGATGTGTTCTTGGATTCAGTTTGCAAGGATTTTGTTGAGTATTTTTGCATCAATGTTTATAAGTGCAATTGGTCAGAAGTTCTCTTTTTTGTAGGGTCTTTGTGTGGTTTAGGAATGAGAGTTATTGTTGCCTCATACGTTAGTTCGGTAGTTTTCCATCTGATTCTATTTTGTGGAATAGTTTGCAGAGTATTAGTATTAGGTAGTCAGTAAATATCTAATAAAATTCTGCACTGAATGCATCTGGACCTGGGATTTTTTTGTTTGGGAAGCTTTTTATGACTGCTTCTATTTCTTTCGGTGTTATGGGATTATTTAGATGGTTTATCTGACCCTGATTAACATTATTATCTGATATCAGTATAGGAATTCATCCATTTCTTCCAGATTTTCCACCTTTGTTGAGTATAGGCTTTTGTAGTAGGATCTGATGATTTCTTGAATTTCCTCAGTTTCAATTGTTATTTCTCCACTTACCCTTCTAATTTTGTTAATTTGGATACTCTCTGTTTACTCTCTAGTAAGTTTGGCTAAGGGTTTATCAATCTTGTTAATTTTCTCTAAAAACCAGCTCTTGGTTTTGTTGATTCTTTGAATGGTACTTTTTGTTTCTATTTGGTCTGTTTCTACCCTAAGTTTGATTATTTCTTGCTGTCTACTCCTTTTGGGTATATCTGCTTCCTTTTGTTCTAGAACTTTCAGCTGTGCTGTCAAGTTGCTGATGTATGCTCTCTAGTTTCTTTTTGGAAGCACTCAGCCCTGATTTTTCCTCTCAGTACTGCTTTCATTGCATCCCATAGGTTTGGGTACAATGTGTTTTCATTTTGTACTCAAAGACCTCTGGCTGGGAATAGCCCAATGCCGGGTTACTGGTTCTCTGAGCCAAGCTGGGGCGAGGGTGGGGGGGACATAATTTCCGCATGCTTGGCAGAGATCT
Organism: Micromys minutus; assembly: GCF_963924665.1. NCBI lineage: Eukaryota > Metazoa > Chordata > Mammalia > Rodentia > Muridae > Micromys > Micromys minutus. The sequence continues at coordinate 1,686,468 of NC_137973.1, read as the reverse complement.
TTCTGCAGTGATCTCTGTGCACCCAGGCTAGTCTGAACACCTTCTCACCAGGCCTGTCTCTCTTGATCTCTGCTATTCCTGGTGGCTGAAGGTCTGTATTCTTTTGTTTTAGGATGATATGTTCTGTAGATGTCTATCAATTCCAATTGGTTCATAACCTCTGTTAGTTTCATGCGTCCTTGCCCAGTTTTTGTTTCCATGATCTCTCCATTGAGGAGAGTGGGTATTGAGGTCTCCTACTATTATTGTGTGGGGTGCAGTGCATTTTTTGAGCTTTAGTGGGGTTTCTTTTATGAATATGGGTGCTCTTTTATTTGGAGCATATATGTTAAGGATTGAGAGTTCCTCCTGACAAATTTCCCCTGTAATGAGTAAAAAGTGTCCTTCCTTATCTTTTTTTGATAACTTTGGGTTGAAAATCTACTTTATTTGATATTAGAATGGCCACTCCAGCTTGCTTCTTGGGGCTGTTTGCTTGAAAGTTTTTTTCCCAACCTTTTACTCTGAGATAGTCTCTGTCTTCATCTCTGAGATTAGTTTCCTGTATGCAGCAATATGCTGGATTCTGTTTGTGTATCCAGTTTGATAGCCTATATGTTTTATTGGGGAATTGTGTTCATTTATGTTAACAAATATTAAGGAATTGTGGTTGCTGTTTCCTGCTACTTTTGCTTTTGGAGGTAGAATTGTGCCTGCGTGTCTTTCTTTTATTTGTTTTCTTGCTTAGGAGTTTTCTTGTTTTTACTAGGATATAGTTTCCTTCTTTGTATTGGGTTTTCACCTATAATTTGTTATAGTGCTGGGTTTGTGGTCAGATATTTTGTAAATTTAGTTCTGTCTTGGAATATCTTGGTCTCTCCATCTATGGTGATTGAGAGTTTTGCTAGGTATAGCAGCTTGGGCTGACACTTGTGTTCTCTTAGTATCTGCATGATGTCTGACCAGGATCTTCTAGCTTTTATAGTCTCTGTTGAGAAGTTGGGTGTGATTCTGATTGGTCTGCCTTTATATGTTACATGTTACTGCTTTTAGTATTCTTTTTTGCTTTGGGCACTTGGCATTTTAACTATTATGTGTCGGGAGGAGTTTCTTTTCTTGTCCACTTTATTTGGAGTTCTGTAGGCTTTTTTTTTTTGCTCATGGTCATCTCATTCTTAAGGGTAGGGACATTTTCTTCTATTATTTTGTTGAAGATATTTAATGTGCTTCTTAGTTGGTATTCTTTGCCCTCTTCTAATCCCATTATCCTTATGTTTAGTCTTCTCATTGTTTCCTGGAATTACTGGACATTTTGGGTTAAGAGCTATTTGGCTTTTGCATCTTCTTTGACTGTTTTGTCTATGTTTTCAATGCTGTCTTTGGCCCCAGAGATTCTTTCTTCCATCTCTTGTAGTCTGTTGGAGATGCTTGCATTTGTGACTCCTGTTTTCTATTTTATATTTTCTACCTCAAGGGTTGTCTCTTTTAGTGTTTTCTTTATTGTTTCCATTTCCATTTTAAATTCTTTCTTCAACTTTTTCTTCTCTTTGTTTCTGTTTCATCTACTTCTTTTATTTCTTTGAGTGTTTTTCTTGTTTCCTGTTTAAAAGCTTCTATTTCTTTATGCTTTTCCTCCTGCTTTTGTTTAAGAATCTCTATCATCATCTTGAGGTATGATTTCTGTTCTGAGTCTTCTTTTTCTGAAGTGTTTGGCATTCAGCTATTTGCTGTGATGGGAGAGCAGGGTTCTGGTGTTGCCAGGTTGTCTTGGTTTTTCTGGGGTAATTTTTTTTTTCTTTTCACTTCCCATGTTGTTGTCTTTGTTTATATGTGGTCTTGTTGTCTGTGATTGGTTCTTTTGTCTCCAGTTTACCCGGGCTTTGTCCCAGGATCTCCACTCTTCCTGCTGGCTGATGGCCTGAGCTCCTGTTCTGCACACACGGGCCTGACGAGTGGAAACAGAGACCCTAAGGCAGTGTCCCTGCTCTCCTGAACCAATGGCGAGGTGCACATTCTGAGTGCTTGGCACAGACCTCTCTGCTCCCCTGCTACTGCCAGTGCTGTCTCACCAGGCCTGTGTCCCTGGATCTTTGATGTTCTGTTGTTTCCTTTTGATTTGGCTGTACATTAATGAGATTTTTCAAGCCAAAAGCAGACCAATGGGCCTTCGAACATTTCAAAGAGTGAAAAGATCTGAGTTCCAAATTTCGGAATAGAATTTTATCTCCAAATATTAATTTCATTAAGGAATAGTTAAGATCACAGTCAACAAATGATGGCCACATTGAAGCAAGATTTATTTATTCTATGTATAGCACGCCACTCTGGCAGATATCTTCTCCTAAAATGAAGCTCAAGAGAACAGCCATAGGCAAGTTTTTCCATCCTCTTTTATAGGAAAAACTGCAAATTGGGGGATTTTACAAACAACTGTGGTTAAAGACACAATACTAAGCAGTTAAGTAAGTCTTCCCAGAACACTTTTTATAGACCATTTTATACTTACAGGGGTTGAGCACAGCCCAATTCTGAGAAGAAGAGATTTAAGCTTTATACTAAATTGAAATCTAATTTAACTTGTGTCTTAAAATGGCTCTTAAGGAGAAGATGGTAACAGCCTGGTTTCTCGACATTTCTCTTCTAGCCCTACCCTTGGTCTTCCCAGTTTTCCTATCCCCACTTTCCCATTTTTTTTTTAAATATTGTGTAAGTCACCACAATTGTTGTATGTTCATAATTGAAATGACTATGCCACATCCAGAAAACAGTATTTCATAGCAGTAACCCCTAAGCATGCTTCCCTGATTCTTACAGCAATGCTGCTTTCAGTTTTGTAATAATTTCTGAACCACTGAGGCAATGATATCCAGGTACTGTATAGGGCTGGTTATGAGACTCTACATTAACTACAAATAGAAACTCTTCTCACTGAGAATAAAAGTAACACTAGTCTGTAGGCAGGAGTAGACATATTTAGAAGATGGTTAAACTACATAGACATGACTTCTGAGGAATGTTCCTCTGCCATACTCTATCTGAATCGCTTTGATCCTTATATGTTCATAAAAAATCTATTTTCATGCTAAGTTGCCACATTCCCAAATATTTCTATTGGGATTATATTTGGCTCAATACTAAAGACAATAGGAGTAGCTTAAACAATCTAGAGTCTTATTTTTGCATATTTCTATAGATGCAGAGATGATTCTTCTAGATAATCCACTATATAAACAAACTTAAAAAGAAAAAATAAAACCTACATGATTATCTCATTAGATGCTGAGAAAGCATTTGACAAAATTCAACACCCCTTCATTTCAAAAGTTTTGGAAAGGTCAGGAATTCAAGGGCCATACTTAAACATAATAAAAGCAATATCCAGCAAACCAGTAGCCAGCATCAAAGTAAGTGGTGAGAAATTTGAAGCAATCCCACTAAAATCAGGGACCAGACAAGGCTGTCTACTCTCTCCATACCTATTCAATATAGTACTTGAAGTACTAGTCAGACAAATAAGACAACAAAAAGAGGTCAAAGGGATACAAATTGCAAAGGAAGAAGTCAAAATCTTACTCTTTGCAGATGATATGATAGTACAGTTAAGTGACGCTAAAAATTCCACAAGAAGACTTTTACAGCTGATAAACACCATCAGCAAAGTGGCTGAATATAAAATTAATTCAAGCAAATCAGTAGCTTTCCTCTATTCAAAGGAAAAACAAGCTAAGAAAAAAAATCATAAAATTGACATCCTTCACATTAGCCATAAAGAATATAAAATACCTTGGTGTGACTCTAACCAAAAAAGTGAATGATCTGTATGACAAGAACTTCAAATCTCTGCAGAGAGAAGTTGAAGAAGACCTTATAAAATGAAAAGATCTCCCATGCTCATGGATTGGAAGGATCAACATTGTAAAAATGGCCATCTTGCCTCAGGAAATCTACAAATTCAGTGCAATCCCCATCAAAAAAATTCAACTCAATTCTTCATAGAGTTATAAAGAACAATTTTCAAATTCATTTGTAATAATAAAAAACCCAAGATAGCAAAACCATTATCAACAATAAAATAATTTCTAGGAGAATCACCATTTCTGACCTAAAGCTGTATTACAGATCAATCGTGATAAAAACTGCCTGTTTTTGGTACAGAGACAGGCTTGTAGACTAATGGAATAGACTTGAAATCCCAGAAATGAACCCACATACCTATGGTCACTTGATCTTTGACAAAGGAGCTAAAAACATTCAATAGAAAAAGGACAGCCTCTTCAACAAATAGTGCTGGTTCATCTGACGGTCAGCATACAGAATGCAAATCAATTTTTTCTTCTCTTTTTGTACAAAGGTCAAGGCCAAGTGGATCAAAGACCTCCACATAAAACAAGGTACCCTGAAAATAATAGAAGAAAAAGTGGGGAAAAGCTTAGAACACATAGTAACAGGCGAAAATTTCCTGAACATCAATGGCTTATGCTTTAAGATCAAGAATTGACAAATGAGACTTCACAAAATTCCAGAGATTCGGTAAGGCCAAGGAAATTGTCAAGAGAATGAAACGGCAGCCAACAGAATGGAAAATGATTTTTACCAATCTTAACATCTGATAGAGGATTTTATCCAATATATACATACAGAACTCAAGAAGTTAGACTCCAGAGAATCAAAGAATCCTATTAAAAATGGGGTACAGAGATACACAGAAACTTCTCAACTGAGGAATATCGAATAGCTGAGAAGCATCTCAAGAAATGTTTAACATCCCTGTTCATCAGGGAAATGCAAATCAAAACAACTCTAGGATTCTCCCCCATACCAGTCAGAATGGCTAAGATCAAAAAGTCAGGTGACAGCAGATGCTGGCATGGATGTGGAGAAAGACCAACATTCCTTCACTCTTGGTGAGATTGTTAGCTGGTACAACATTCTGTAAATCAGTCTGGTGCTTCCTCAGAAAATTGGACATAGTGCTTCCTGAGGACCAGCTATACCATTCCTGTGCATATACCCAAAAGATGTTCCAACATATAACAAGGAAACATGTTCATAGCAGCTCTAGTTATAATAGACAAAAGCTGGAAAGAACCCAGATATCCTTCAAAAGGGAAAGAATACAGAAATTCTGGTATATTTACACACTGGAATAAGACTCAGCTATTAAAAGCAATGACCTCATGAAATTCCTAGGCAAATGCATGGAACTAGAAGCTATCATCCTGAGTGAGGTAACACAGTATCAAAAGGACACACATGGTATCCACTCACAGATAAGCATAAACTAGCTCAAAAACATGGACTAAATTTTCAGACCTTATGATGTTCAAAAAGAAAGAAAGTCAGAATGTGGATATTTCAGTCCTTTTTAAAAGGGATAACAAAACACTCACAGGAGGAAATACAGAGACAAATAGAGGAGAAGGATTGAAGAAAAGATCATTCAGAGACTGTCTCACCTGGGGATTCACCCCATATAAAGCCACCAAACCCTAGCATTATTGCTGATGACAAGAAGTACTTTCTGGAATGAGCCAGATATGGATGCCTCCTTTAGAGGGTTACAAGAGTCATAAAGATACATTTGAGGATGCTTATAGCTAACATATGGACTGAACATGTGAACCTTGATGATAAAGCTTGAGAAAGGTCTGAAGGTGCTGAAAAGGTTTTTAACCCAAATGGGAAGAACAACATTATCAACCAACCAAAGTCTCCAGAGCTCCCAGTGTCTAAAACAGCAACCAATGACGACATATCGAGAGACCCATGGCTCTAGTTGCATATGTAGCAGAGGATAACATTGTCAGGCATCAGTGGGAGAAGGGGCCTTTGGTCCAGTGAAAGGGCATTTTCCTAGTCTAGGGCACTGCCTAGGAACTGAGGTGGAGAGAGTTGTTGGGAGAGTGAGTACCTTCATGGAAGCAAGTTGAGGGGGTGTGGAGATGGGGTGGAGGTAAAGGAAATAACATTTGAAATGTAAATACAGAGGATATCCCTTAAAGAATGAAAAAGGAAAACAAAAAACAAAAACAAAAATGAAGAGACCAGCATCAATGTGGTAAAATCTTCTGGGAAAACCTTTCTGAATGCACAAAAAATACTGAGTTCCAGAGATAGCCAAGGTTATATCTCATGCTGCTGCTGTGGTTAGTGCTCTGTAAGAATCACTCAGGTGGTACTGGCTTTCATGGCATGAATGTATCATGAACAGCTGAAGCTTGAGTCTCTCGGAGGACATGGAAGGCCATTGGTGAAATGCAGCCCCTTTTGTAGTTGACAATCCAGGACTGAAGGGGTCATGCAAAGTATTTGAGGCTTGGCACCATGAAGGAAGCCTAGGACAGGTTATTGGTGAAGCCTAGTTGCAAGGAAAGAACCCTGTGTCTTGGAGATACCAGTACCATTGGATGATCACCAAGAACAACAACAAAGATGGAATGGATCATCCTGAGTTTACAGTGCTACAGAGAGCAGAGCTGCAGAATTGAAGCCAGCCTTTTGTAGAAGCCCAGAAGATCATGTTTGGATCCCAGACATTGAAACAAGAAACGGTAACATTGAAATTGCCTTGAAGATCCAAATATGTTAAGGATGCGAGAATCATGGGTTACCTGCCAAGGAAAGCTCCTAACAGGAAGTAGAACCAGCTCAGGAGAAAGAAGTTTGTTGCAGTCAACAAAGATGAAAAAGTAGTTAAAGATGTGAAGACCACTTTGACACCAAACATGGAGATAGCATAGTTTGGAGTTTGCTTGGCTGGTTGCCTGTCTTAATTCAGGAATTACAGTTAAGTGATTGAACAGATGTCAGAAGAAACTTTTAACTTTGGACTTTTAACTGCTACAGACTATGGGGACTTTGGAAGTTGGACTAAATGTACTTTTAATAAGACTCATATGTTTAAACAAGCCTATGGGAGATACAGAATGTGATGGTTTGCATATGCATGGCCCGGGGAGTGGCACTATTAGAAGGTGTGGCCTTGATAAAGGAAGTGTGTCACTCTGGGGCTGGGCTTGGAGACCCTCCTCCTAGCTGCCTGAAGATACTCAGTCTGTTCCTGGCTTCCTTTGGATGAAGATATAGAACTGTAAACTCCTCCTGCACCATGCCTGCCTGGATGCTGCCATGCTCTCATCTTGACAATACTGGACTGATCCTCTGAAACTGTAAGCCCAAATTAAATGTTTTCCATTATTAAAAGAACAAACCTTTTTAATATGAAATGTACTCCATACTTCTAATAAGATGAAAAGACCTACTAACTGGATAGTAAAAAGAACCAGATATTTCATTTCAGGAGAAGTTTTGTTTCTGTTTTCACAAGAAGCTACTTCTCTGATGCCAGACCAATTGATTGTGCTAAGACCTCTTCCCTGTTGCCATGGAGACAGAAGCTTCCACCACTGCCCCTTCCTTCATGCCCACCTCAGCTATCAACATCTCCAGATCTCCACCTATATGAAACACCCCTGTATCAAAGGAAGACACTGAGAAGGTGACTTCTGATGTGTCTGGATGACTGTAATCCTGTGTGGTTTCACACTTTGCTATTCTATACCCAGGGGATATAAAAATCACTAAAATGCATGTCTCTGTAGCATTTCATGTAAAAATGCTATTTGACTGATTGCATTAATTTCACCACTAGCCAAAATATTTTTCTCATTATACATTAGCCATCTTACATTTTTTTACCTGTCAATCTTCCCCTGTCTTGATATGAGGATTTTGCTACATGGCCATTGAGATAGATAGTTAATGCTCTTTCACAGCCTAAGAGATTGATTGCTACACTTGTCTTAGAGGATGAAATTTATGTCAGCCTCAACTGCCACCTTGATACTTCAGGTACACACTTCTCATCATGGAAATTCTTTAACTCAAAATACGTTTTGACATTAATTACTTAAGAAAAAAATAAAGGGTTGACAGCGAGCTCATGCTATAAAAGAAGCTGTTTTTAATATGGACTCCAAATTCAAATTATTAAGACTCACCTGAGCACCTCCTGTCATTCTAACTATAATTTGATTTGTATTATATCTCTGCCTTTTATTGGTTCAAAAATATTTTGAGAATAGATTCAGACTGTCTTGAGAGATGTATAAAATACTTTTCTACTTTAGTTGATATAAATACTACTCACTCACAGGTCAATGCCATTGGCCATGATAAGTTATAAGTTATGTTTGTTCCACTGAGGAAATACCCAGTTTTCTTATTACTTCAATTAAAAACTTTGTTATAGATTTAAACAAAAAAGAATTTAGGTACTTGTATCAAGAAGTTTAATTTCTGCTCCAATAACTACAACATTTTAAAATATATGCTAGTACTTTAATAAGAATTTAACGTATGCTATCTTATTCCTAAGGACAAACTTGAAAGAATGTTATTACTTATTTTCACTTTGTCCATACAAAAACTACTTCTTTACAAATGTAAGTAGATTTCTTGCTTCTTTAGTGAGAAAGAAGGGACTACACAATTGCAGGGCAGTTTATCTTTCTCCAATGCTACCTACAAATTTTCAACATCAATACAGTGGTGTGACTATTCAGATGTAATGTTCATAGGTAAGAGTCTCTTCTAAGATCAGCTTCAGTGATAATAAAAGTTAATTTGGTAAAAATAAATAAAAAACCCCAATGGCCTTGAAGTAGATTACAAACTCGGTATTCAATGTTAAACATTACTATTAACTCGGTCTGCACGAATATTGGCCCAAACGTGTGAGGTAATAAAATACATTTGTTATTTTTGTTTCTCTGTCATATTGTTCAGTCAACTCTGGAATGTACCAGTAGATCACAGTAGAATATTCTCTACTGTGCCAAGGAGGTCATATCTCTATAGGCAGGAATTCTTGCTGATATATCTTTTCTTTTGGGGAAATTAGGAACTGTAACAAAAGTCAAAAAGAAGATACTCAGAGGTTTTTTTTTTTCTCCCCCTATTGCCATGCAGGTATTTCTTACTCAGTTAAGTTCTCTGATTTTCTTCATGCCTAATTCCCAGTCTTAATTCTCACGTCAGGAAAGAGTACTGACATCAAAGTTGTCTAAATCACCAATGCGTCTACTGGCTAACTGACATAGCCATTTCTCCCCTTTATCCTAAAGATAAATAATGTCCTTAAAGTTCAACAGGGAACATCATGAATCGAGCGAAGGCTCATCGAGTCTGCTTAATAAGGGAACACACAATTCTAAGTCAAAAGTAGTTCTGCTGTTAGCAGAAGTTGACAGAGTAGTTCAGAGCTCCCCAATAGCCAGGAGGGTGCTGGGATGGGCCCAGGCTGTGTAAATACACACCCACATGTATACATTTCCCTCCCTTCCTGCAGCCATTCTTTCAGTTAATTTCCTCCAATCTTCCTTTTATTTTCCAAGTTGAGAATATGAGTCCACCGTTCGGGCTCCAACATTTCCTAGAACAAAACAAATGTAGAATAAGAAGCAACTAGTTTAGCATTTAATAACAGCATATTAGGTGAATTATTCATGTAATATGAAATTTATTTTCACTCAAATTATCCAAGTATTTTAAACTCAACTTTAGAGAGATAATTTCATTTATATAAAAATTGGCTGGAGTTATTATGGGTTAAAGACTGCAGTAGTTAAAAATATATTTAACACACAATTTAATTTTTATGTCCTATGCTTAGTGACTTTTAAAGCATACCCAGTAACATATGAGACAATGAAACAAGAGCAGTCACTGTGATTTGAAATATGCTAGCTAGTCTTCAAACTGCCATCACCAATATTTTTTTACGTAAGTCTACTAATATATTTTTAAAATAATTATTTGCTTATCCATGGTATTTAAGAAAAATGCACATTGAGATCACTTTTATCTACAAAATTTGCGGGCATGAGTGCTTTTCCTGTATGTATGTATGTATGTATGTATGTATGTATATGTACTATGTGCATTGTTGGTGAAAGATGAGGTCAGAAGAGAATGATGAATCCCCTGGAACTGGAGTTTCAGATGGTTATGACACTATCTGGACTTTTTGAGCAGAAAGCATTCTTAATAGCTTAATCATCTCTTCAGGCACAGTGGTTGATTTAAAAAAATGTTCTTTTAAAATATATATATTGTAGATGCTAGCAGGAGGATGAATAAACACCATGTTCTGTCACCAGCAATAAAAGCAAAACATAGAGCATGTTATAGAGCCTGGGCTCTATATAACATTGTTTTCTGATGAAAAATTTTCAAATACAAGCAAATAAGTATTTTAGAAACTCCAGACACTTAGAACAACATTAATCTTCCCTCCAATATGCCGGCATTGGTGTTGTTTTTAGTGGGCTCCCTAACAGTGAGCAGGCATTCAAAACCAACCACAAACAAACCAAAGCGAAGGAAGGTAAAAGTTTGACTTTTTGCCACCTTGTATTATTCTGACTGTGTATGGGAAATCTGGAGCCTTCCTAAGCCGCCCCCACTGACAGTTCTCTCATAAACATTTTCCTCGAAAAACCCAAAGAATGTGCTTTTGCTGAAGGATGTTGTTTCTGGACACAGAGTAAAGAAATGTGAAATGCTAGAAATACCCTGGGATTGGTGCAGGGGAGGGCTGAGAAGAAAATTATCTGAATCCTTATTTTAGTCAATCATAAGTATCTAAAATAAAATCTCATTTTGAGTTGCTGCCTACAACCCAAAGCAGGAAGTTATGTAGAAAAGTAGCACAGTTGTCTAAATCCACACTTTGGCAACACAAGAACTTGAAGTGATGTTAGACAGTAAAGGAAATCTGCTAAAGTGAGAAGCATTTCTACATCTCATCAGCCAAAGCAACATTCCCAGGGCCTGAACAGCAATGGGGCAAAGGAAGGGACTGAAATTACCTTCATCTCCCTTCACTGACTTCTGTTTCTCAGGAAATGGTTAGGATAATAATCAGAAAGAATGTCCTTGTGAAAAGCCAGCAGGAAATGTAGCACAGGGCTTTGCTTTAGCTTTAAACATCAATCATTGTGCTACTATATTTATTACAGACATGCCAAGCATTTTACATTTGATGTAATAAGGCTTGAATAAGGATATTACTATATTTTTACTGTATATGCAGTTATGACTTTCAGGGAGTAAATAAGTATCACATAGTATAGAGAAGGGCTGGTGTTTGAATTCAGATGCCTGTTCTTAAATCTAATCAGGACCATGCAGAAGTGTCATAAGTGAAGCTCCCAACAGTCGTCTTCTGAAATGCTGTTGAGGATTTTGCTACTCTGCTAATCCAGTTATCACTTTCTATATTCTCGCCCTTCTTCTCCACTTTCAGCCCTTGTATTTTCCCATGATTGATTACTCTCAGACTGGGCCAAGCTTGATGTAAACCATTCAACATAATCAATCCTGTTGTCCATTCTAATGTATTCAAGATGAGCAAGTCAGCAAATAAAACTGATGATGCTTGAAGTGATAGTACTGGGGCTACTGGGAAATTTGTTACCTATTTCTTCTGTAGTTAATGACATGAGAACATGGTAGTATGAGCTTAACGCCAAAAGCAAACATGTAGTTGAAACTCAGAGCCAGAGCAGAAATGATCCCTGGTGTCCTTTTTTTTTTTTAAACAAAACTCTGACTATATGCTATTACAGAGATAATGATTTCAATTTCTGTTTTTGGAAAGTTGAATTATAGAATGTTTTGAAGTGAACACAATTTGATATTTTCACTGAATTATAGAATACCACAAAGAAAATCAATTGTTATGTTTAACAACAATAAACTAGTTTATACTAATAATGGCTTATCTGAAAAGTTCTATATTTTTAAATATTTTCAAGCAAAAAAATAAAAAATAATTTGCAACTTATGGAGAAGCAGCAGGAGATAAATACAGGAGAGAAAGAAAGTTAGGGAAAATAACAATATGGATGGATAAAATCCGTAAGAAATTATATTATTAACTATTTAGTTTTATATAATATCACACACACACACACACACACACACACACACACACACACATATATATATAATATTTATTCCTGGTTATCAATTTAAATGCATTTGGAATGAACTGCAATCCAGAAATGAAGGGCAAACCTGTAAGAGATTATTATTGCTTAGTTTGAAGTGAGTGAATCCACTTCTAGTCCAGACTTTTGTAGTAGGAAGACCTACACCTTTGATCTGGATCAAATACTTTGATAGGAAAGATAGGAGGTCAGGAGAGGTAGTCTTCCCTCAAAAGAACACAACCAAGGGATGTCATGCGTGGACCTGGAAATCTAACAAACTGCTAAGTGCCAGTGACATCATGAATATTGGAGAAGAATTAACAACCACCATCTTTCTAAACTAGCATAATGTCTAACTGCAATTTAGAAACATTTGTCCTTCAATACTTAGGTAAGTGTAGTCTTTACCCATTGCCTTTGTTGGTATTATGCTGTCTGTGATGATATACCATGGCCAAAGCAACTTTGGGATGAAAAGGTTAATTTGCTTTAAGATTCCACAGCACCATTCATCATTGAAGGAATTCAGAATAGGAATTCAAACAGGAGCCTGCTCACAGGAGTTTATTCTTACAGTTGTTGCTTACCGACTTGCTCTCCATGGCTTGTTCACCCTGCTTTCCTATATAACCCAGGACCACCAGCCCAGAACAGCATCACCTACAATGGGATGGGCCCTCTCCATCAATAATGAATTTTAAAAATGCTCTATAGGTTTACTTACTGCCCCATCATAAGGAAACATTTCTTAATTGATATTTTCTCTTCTCAGATGGCTTTAGCTTGTGTCAGGTAGACATAAACTAATAAGTCACCCCTCATCATAAAATTTTCTATGCAACATACCAAGACCACTACAGAAAACAACACTAAACATTAACAGAGTAGTGTACTGCCATCCCAATGGATTCATTCACAAAATACTCTCATACCTAAGACTCAGGAAAAATTTGAAAGAGAGGCTGGAAAGATTGTTAAGAGTCAGAAGATCAGAGGCATTGCTGTAAGGTCTCCTATTAACTATACCTGTAAGTTCTCAGCAATATGACCAGTCAAGCGTGAGATGAACATGCCAAACTGAATGAGAAAAAAGCCCATGTGACTGAGCCCAACACAAAGAACTACAGACAACAGAGAAAAGCTAGGATCATGAGAGATACTCTTTCCCAGAAAAAAATACAATAATTGGTTTTTTACCGCCAAAATGTCAGCCTTGAAACATACATACATGTAACATTATATGAACTCAATAGGTTATTTTTAGCAATATATACATATATACAAATACCTACATGCATAAAATATCAATGAAAAATGTAAGGCCAGGAATTTAAAGGAACATGAAGACTGCTGTGTGGGAGGGTTTAGAAGGAAGAAACAGGAGAAGAGAAGAGAAAAGAAGAGAGATGATGTAATTTAAATACACTTAAAAGAAACAGAAAATTCATAATGAAAAAATTTTAAAAATCAATATGGAAAGTATTTTAAAAATGTTTATAAATCAAAAGTAATGGCTAGCACTAAAATATAATTAATTTTCAAAGGTAGCATACAAAACAAAATGCTCATCATGACACTTTGATTCAGGGGCTATTGAAATAGCTCAGTCATTAAGACCACTGGCTGTTCTTCCAGAATGATGCAGGTTCAATTACCAGCACTCAGACAGTTAACAATTATGTTACTCCAGTTTTAGGAGATCCAATGCCCTCTTATTGCTTCTATGCACTCTGTACCCATATGGTACACAAACATATATCCCCTTAAAATAAAAGTAATTTTAAAGGACACTTCAGAGCATAAATGTCAATGTCATATATTCTTAATCATCCATCTTTCCAAGTATCTTGTCTTGCCACACCTTCTTTGCTCTTGCTCGTGCCTTTTCTACCTCCAAATTATGTCATTAGCCATTTTCAGGGCACATAGTGCCCTGTCCTATCACATACTTGATTGCCATCCATGGCCCCCTAAAGAACTCTTCTTCATATTTCATACTCCACTAAGTTTCATACTCACACTCACACACACGCACACACACACATATATGCACATGCATGTACACACATGCACACTTCCACATGTACATTAAATTGTTATTTTTACAGCTGATTATGAAACAGTTAAAATTTTAAGTTGACCCTACTGACCCTGTCTTGAGGACAAGTATGTCTCAAGGCTAAAAACAGAATAACATGTTCAAAAATTGGCCCAACACCAGACCATCTGGAGTCGATAAGGTCTTGTTCTGCAGTCCTGAGAAAAACAAGGATAAAGGTCAGTGTGCCCAAAAATAGGGTGGCTTAGAGTTGAATCGTGTCTGAAATAGACAGAGTGTGCCAATTTGAATGAACCAATGGCATTGCTACGTGCCTGTTGCTAATTGCTTATATGATTTTTCCCTATAAATACTGCTCCCACTTGAGTTTGGGGTCGACTCTTCTATTTCCTGCATGAAATACGTGTCATACCCAGAGCTCTGGACTAAATAAACCTCTTGCCTGATTTCATCAAGATAGGCTCTCGGTGAGTTCCTGGGTTCGAGTTTTCCCGGAACTTGAGTGAGGGGCTTCCCTAATTCGGGGGTCTTTGAGTTGGGGGCTTGTCCTGGATTTTACGAACAGAATAGCCATGACTCTGAGACCCTCTTGGAGGTAAAAGGGGATTCCCCGATTTGTGTCTGAGTGTGCGGCTGCTTTCTATCTCTGTTCTGATCTGTATCTGAGAAGCGCTTTCAATTTCACAGCTGCTTTTGGAGCAATAAGGCTTGGGGGCTGTGATCGTCAGACGTGTCCAGGTAATCACAGGCTGCAGTCCTAGAGGATGCTCGGGATGACAGAAGAGTCAGGGTTGCCTGGCTATCTTCTATCAGGTAAGGAAGGATTGCGTGATCCTCTTGGACAAGAAACCTCTTCCCTCTGAAACTGCTTTTGGCTGGTGCCTACGGATTAGGCACCGCTACTGTTCTATGGACATTGTGGTCTCTCTGTATTGTCTGTTGTTTGTCTGCTTGGTGTTTTTTGTGAGGTAGGACAGATGGTAATGATCCCCCTACCCTGACGCTAGATCACTGATCTGAAGTTAGGGACAGAGCACACATTATGTCAGTTGAAGTTAAGAAAGGAAAGTGGCAGACTTTCTGTGCCTCTGAGTGTCCAACTTTCTGTGACGTCTGGCCTTCTGAGGGCACTTTCAACCTAATTATAATTTCTGATGTTAAAACCATCGTTTTCCAGGAAGAACCAGGATTGCACGCCTACCAGCAACTTTACATCTCGGTCTGGAAAGTTTTGGTTCAGAAACCCCCACCTTGAGTCAAGCCCTGGGTGTGCAAATGAAAGCCAGGCTCCTGATTCCTGGATCAAAGGAGCTGGAGCACAAACTGAAACCTGAAGCTCTGAAGCCTGAGAGTTCACCTGAAAAACCAGCCTTCGGCTCCTCCTAAAATCTATTCTGAGATCGAGGAGCCTCCTCAAAGGCCAATCCCATCCCTGTATCCCCAACTTCCTCCCCAGACTCCTCCAATCTCTGCCCTGCAAGGAGCAGGAGGCCGGGCTCTAGCCACCCGCTCTGGCAACTCCTGAGGGAGGGCAGGCCGCGCAGACTAAGTTCGCCAAACCCCAGCCCTGCCAGCATGGCCAGCAGGAATGTGTGGGCCTAGCCCGGCCAAAGATGACATCAAAAAGAAAACCCTGTAAGCCTGATGGCTTGGTGGACTGTTTGATGTTTTCCCACCAGCCCACCTGAGATGATTGGCAGAAGCCTTTGCAGGTCCTCTTCACTACCGAAAGAAGAAAGAGAATCCTATAGGAGGCCCAGAAAAACGTCCTCAGATCAAATGGGGCACCAAATAGATGCCAGGTTTCCCCTTAACCGACCGATTAGGACTTCAATACAGCAGCAGGCAAGGAGTGACTAACAGTCTACCACCAGGCTCTCTGATGGCAGGTCCAACGGGGCCCAGAGACACCCAACCAGTTTGGCTAAGGTAAGAGAAACTGGGAGAGGGAGGGAGAGTAAAAACAAACAAACAAACAAACAAACAAACAAAACCTCAAAAAACAAACAAAAAAACATATGTGTCTAGTCAGGGAGTGTAAAAGGAAAAAATAGACAAGTAGGAGGGGCAGGGGAAGTGATTAGACAACAGCAGTTAGGTAGGGAGAGAGACAGACACAGAGACACATACAGAAAAAGGAGAGAGAGAGAGAAGGAAGCAGAGGAAAAAGATGGGAGAGATCGTAGACAAGAGAGGAATTTGACTAGGATTTTGGCCACAGTGGTGAGGGACAGGGAGTTAGAAATCAAGTCTGGCACTAGGAAGGAGCCTGCCGACAAGGATCTATGTGCTTGCTGTAAAAAAGGGGAAAAAAGGCTACTGGACCAGAGAGGGCCCTAACAAGAAGAAAAGGGGACCACAGTAACAGGAACCCTAGACCCAGAGCACGTAAAGGTTCTAACCATCTGGTTGGAGGACAAGTACCAACTATTTGAGCAGAAACAGCCTGCCTCAGATCAGACGGACTTGTGGCTGCAGGCATATCCACAAGCCTGGGTGGAGACTGCAGGAATGGGGGAGGCAGTGCTGCAGTCTGGGCTGAGTTTAAGACTGCCCCCCCACGCCTTTCTGTGTGCCTCCCTAGTCCATGCTGCAGCCCAAGCTTGGAGACACTCCTCCTAGCTACCTTAGGATGCTCAGTCTGTTTCTGGCTTCCTTTGAATGAAGATATAGAACTCTCATCTCTTCCTGCATCAAGCCTGCCAGGATCATGAACTGAGCCACTGAACCAGTAAGTCAGTGCCAATTAAATGTTGTTATTTATAAGACTTGCCTTGGTCATGTTGTCTATTACAGCAATAAAACTCTAAGACATGAATCCTCTTCCACCCTATTCGCATCTTTAATTGTTCCTGCGCTCTAACAGTTCCCTTTCTACATTTATTACTAATGCATGTGCATACAAATGACACACAATAAACTTAATCCAGAGTCTGTTCATGAAAGAAAAGAGTGCTTGTCTGAATTTGGCTTATTTTGCTTAACACAATTCCAAGCTGCATTCATTTTCTACTTTCATCTTCTTCATGATTGGATAAGAATATACTGTACGCATGTGGAACATATTCTTTATATTTTCATTTTTTGTTGGAAAACTGGGCTGCTTTATTTCTGGGCTATTATGAACAATGCAACAATAAACACAGATGTGTTTACTCTGACATTGGCATTGAGTTGCCTCAGTTATATACCAAAGAGTTGTATACATGTTTTATGGTGATTTATTTTAGTTTACTGAGGGACATGTACACTCACTTCTTTATGGGTACACATATAGACATTTGCTCTATCTATGGATAAACTTGTCCTCACCTTTGCAAACATTTGATGTGATCTGTTTCATACATAATAGTTATATTCATTGGGATAATAAACTGACAATAGATTTGACTGATCTATTTTTTTCTCTTTGCTTGGCTATAACCTCATTTTATCTATTATGCTGTGCAGAAGTGTTTTGATTTAATATAATTCTAATTGTAAAATTTTGGAATAAAGGCTATTCATTCCATTGGAGTCCCTTACAAAAATCCTGTCTGTGTTTACATATTGAAGTGCTTCACCTGTGTATTCCTGGAACAGCTTAAAAGTTTAAAGCCTTACTTATATGCCGTTATTTCACTAGAATGTATTTGTGTTGAAGGTGGAAAATGTTGCTTTTGCTTTCTTGTTTTGCATGTGAGTACACAAATTTATAGCAACATTTGTTTTAGAAACATTTATTTTTAGTATATGTGTTTTATCTTTGACACAAACTAGGCGGGTGTAACTGTGTAAGGCTATCTTCATCTTCCCTTCTCTTCTGTTGGTTTGCGTGCCTGCCTTTCTGCTATTACTATGCTATGACATTATGGCTTTGTAAGACTAGGTTGAGATCAGGCACTATGAGGCCTCAGGCAGTGTTCTTTCTGCTTATGATTAGTGAATATTTTGGCTCATTCATGCTTCCATAAGAAGGTTATAATGTTTATCTAGCTTTGTAAATTCATTGGAATTTTGGCAGAGATTGTATTGAAAACATGTTTCTTTTGGTAATACAGTCACTCTTATAATACTGATTCTGCCATCTCTGAGCATAGGAGTCTTGTCAGTCTTTCACTACTATAAATTGCTTTCTCAGTTATGTAGAAGAATTCTAGAATTTTTTTTAGCAACCTAATTATCTTTACTACTAGATATTTTTTAAAGCTGTTGTTAATGGTTTTTCTGGTGACTTCTATTTAAACAAATGTATTTGGTATATGGAAAAGCTACTACATTTTCTAGGTTTCTTCTATACACTGATACTTTGGTAAAACAGTTTATCAGGTCTAAGGGAATTCCAGTGAAGACTTGATGATATTTTAAGTTTAGAATAATTTCATTTAAAAGTTAAAATAATTTTACATCTTCATTTGCTCCACTTCTTATTTTTTCCCTCTTGAAATTGCCCTCAGTAAGTCTTTAAGAACAGTATTAAATAAAAGGTGGAAAAGTGAGTAATTTTGCTTTAGCTCTTTTATTTTGAAAAATATGATCCACAGTTTTTTGGGTTTTTTTTTTTTTTTTTTTTTTTTTTTTTTTTTTGGATATGGGTTTATAGTATGTGTTATGTCTACTACTAGATTCTTTAAACTTTTAGCAGAGGGAGATATTGAAGACTGTCCAAAGCCTTCCTTGTATCCATTGGTATAATCATGTAATTTTGTCCTGAAGTATCTCCATGCACTGTGCCACATGTATTAAATTTATTTGCATTCATTGAGTAAACCTTACTTCTCAAAAATGAACATACTTGATCACAAATATGGCTCTTTTGGTGGTGTTGATCTTGGTTGTCAACTTGACCACATCTAGAATCCAGGTCACAGGATTCTGATGAGGATGTGGAGAAAGAGGAACACTCCCCCATTGGCTGTGGGATTGCAAGCTAGTACAACCACTCTGGAAATCAGTCTGGCAGTTCCTTAGAAAACTGGACATAGTAGTACCTTAGGACCCACTTATACCTCTTCTAGCTATATACCAAAAAGAAGCTCCAACATTTAACAAAGAGACATGCTCCACCATGATCATAGCAACCTTACTTATAATAGTCAGAAGCTGGAAAGAACCCAGATATCCTTCAACAGAGACTAGATACAGAAAATGTGCTACATTTACACAGTAGAGTACTTACTACTCAGCGATTAAAATCAATAACTTCATGAAATTCTTAGAAAAATATATAGAGATAGAAAATAGAATAGTCATTAAGAAAACTTGTCTTAGAGCCAGAGCCAGAACACTGACATCTTGACCCATGGCCCACCTGCAGATCACTGAACACCCAGAAAAGCCTCAGGAGTGCTCTCCCTCCTGAGCCCACAAGTGAGCCCCCACTTACTCTCCACTGAATATCTAGGGTGAGACTTCCTGCAACACTCAGGCACAGTAACACAGTGCTACGTTGGAAAGGACTGTTCTGCACCAAAGCTAGAGAGAGCTCACTGCCATGAGAACTTACAACTGCCTGAAGATTAATGAACACCCAAGAGCAATCTCCCTCCTGAGCCTACTGACCCACAGATCCACAGAGAAAAGCTCCAGAAAGAGACAACAAGATCACCTAGAATCACACATAACAACATAGCAAAAGGAAAGTGCAAGAACCTTAAGTCCAGGAACAAAGACAAGCTGGCAAAATCAAAACCCAGTTTTCTCACCACAGCAAGTAGTGGATATCTCAACACACAAGAAAAACAAGATTTGGACTTAAAATCATACCTCATGTTGATGATGGAGAACCTCCAGGATTTCGTGACTTAAACTTAAACTTGTTTAACTCCTTTAAACAACTGTAAAAGAACCAGGAGAACACAGGTAAACAAGTAGAAGCCATTAAAGAGGAAACACAAAAATCAGTTAAAGAGTTATAAGAAAACGCAATCAAACAGGTGACAGAATTGAAATCAGAAATAAAAAAAATATAAAAATCACAAAAGGAGACAACACTGGAGATAGAAAACCTAAGAAAGACATCAGGAGACATAGATTCAAGCATCACCAATAGAATACAAGACCCACAAAAAGATTACTATAAACACATAGGAGCCTGAAGACCTTCAAATAGATTGGACCAAAAATAAAATTTCTCCCAACACATAATAATCAAACCACTATATGATCAAAACAAAAAAGAATACTAAAAGCAGTAAGGGAAAAAAAACAACTAACATATAAAATCAGACTGATCAGACATCTCAACAGAGACTATGAAGCTAAAATATCATGCACAGTCATCATACAGACCCTAAGAGAACACAAATGCCAGCCCAGGTTACTATAACCACCAAAACTCTCAGTTATCATAGATGTAGAAACCAAGATATTCCAGAACAAAACCAAATTTACACAATATCTGTCTACAAACTCAACCATACACAGTATAACAGATGGAAAACTCCAACACAAGGAAAGAAAGTACACCCTAGGAAAAGCAAGAATTTAATCTTCTTGAAACAAACCCAAAAGAAGAAAACCACACAAACATAATTTTACCTCTAAAAATAAAAATAACAGGAAACAACAATCCTTAATATCTCTTAACACCAATGGACTGAATTCCTCAATCAAAAAACATAGACTACTAGACTGAATACATAAACAGGATCCAGATTTTTGATGCATAAAAGAAACTCACCTCAGCAACAAAGACAGACATTAGCTCAGAGTAAAAGGATGGAAAAAATTTTTAAAAGCATATGGTCCCAAGAAACAAGCAGGAATACCAATTCTAATATTGAATAAAATAAATTTCATCCAAAAGTTATCAAAAATGATAATGAATAAAACCTTACTCATCAAAGGAAAAAAATCTATCAAGAGGAACTCTCAATTCTAAATATCTATGCTCCAAATACAAGAGCACCTACATTCATAAAAGAAACTATATTAAAGCTCAAAGCATATATTGTAAGATACACAATAATAGTTGGAGACTTCAATACCCAACTCTCATCATTCAACAGATCAAGT
This sequence comes from Micromys minutus, assembly GCF_963924665.1. Lineage (NCBI taxonomy): Eukaryota > Metazoa > Chordata > Mammalia > Rodentia > Muridae > Micromys > Micromys minutus. The sequence goes on along the minus strand of NC_137973.1, from coordinate 1,665,438 downwards.
AAACAAAAACTGAACAGAGACAAAGTGAAACAGAAGTTATGAATCAAATGGATTTAACAGACATCTATATAATATTTCATCCCCCTCAAAATACAAACACAACCCAATATACCTACTTCTCAGAATCTCACAGTACCTTCTCCAAAATTGAGCAGATAATCGGTCACAAAACATGCTTCACCAGATAAAAGAAGATCAAAATAATCCCATGCATCCTATCAGATCACCATAGATTAAGATTATTCTTCAATAACAACAAAAGTCCTAGATACACATAGAAGCTGAACATTGCTACACTCAATAGTAACTTGGTCAAGGGAGACATGAGGAAGAAATTAAAGATTATTTAGTATGTAATGAAAATATAGGCACAACATACCCAAACTTATGGGATAGAATTAAAGCAATGCTAAGAGGAAAAGTCATAGCTCTCAGTGCCTAGTAAAAGAAACTGGAGAGAGAGCATACACAACTTGACAGCACACCTGAAAGCACTAGAAAAAAAATAAAACAGATACACCCAACAGGAGTAGACTGCAGGAAACAATCAAAAGCAGAGCTGAAATCAACCAAGTAGAAACAAAAAGAACTACACAAAGAATCAACAAAATTAGGAGCTTGTTCTTTGAGAAAAATCAATAAAATTGATAGACCATTAGCTAGACTAACTAGAGGGCAGAGAGAGAGTATCCAAATTAACAAAATCAGAAATGAAAGTTAAGAAATAACAACAGAAAATTAGAAAATTTAAGAAATCAGATTGTACTACAAAAGCTTATACTCAACAAAACTAGAAAGTCTAAAGGATATAGACAATTTTCTAGACAGATACCAGGTAACAAAATTAAATCAGGATCACATAAACCATCTAAGTGTTCCTATAATCCTAAAAAGATAGAAGCAGTCATCAAAAGCCTTCCAAACAAAAAGAGCCCAGGATCAAATAGATTTCGTGCAGAATTCTATCAGACCTTCATAGAAGACCTAATACTTCATAGAAGACCCAAAACTCTTCAAAATTTTCCACAAATTAGAAATAGAAGGAACAGTACCCAAATCAATCTTTGAAGCCACAATTTTGTTTATACATAAACCACACACAGACCCTACAAAGAAGAAGAACATTAGACCAATTTTCTTCATAAACAATGGTGCAAAAATACTCAATAAAATTCTTGCAAACTGAATCCAAGAATACATCAAAAACATCTGTTACTATAATCAAGTAGACTTCATTATTGGAAAGTAAAGATGGCTCTATATACAGAAATTCATCGAAGTAATCCAATGTAAAACAAAGTCAAAGGGAGAGAAAAAAAAGAAACATGATCATCTCATTAGATGCTGAGAAAGGATTAGACAAAATTCAACACCCTTTTTTGTTACAAGTCTTGGAAAGATGACGAATTCAAGGCCTATATTTAAACTTAGTGAAAGCAATATAGCAAACCAGTAGCAAACATCAAACTAAATAGTGAGAACCTTGAAGCAATCCAACTATAATCAGAGACTAGACAAGACTGCCCATTTTCTCCTTCCCTATTCAGTATAGCACTTGAAGTACTAGCCAGAGCAATCAGAGAGCAAAGAGGGAACAAAGGTATACAAACTAGAAAGGAAGAAGTCAAAATATCACTATTTGAAGATGATATTATACTATAATTAAATGACCCCAAAAATTCCACCAGAGAACATTTAAAGATGATAATCACCTATAGCAAAGTGGCTGGATATAAAATTAACTCAAACAAATCAGTAGCCTTCCTCTACTCAAAAGATAAACAGGCTGAGAAAAAAAGTTAGAGAATCTACACCCTTCACAATAGTCACAAAGACTATAAAATATCTTGGGGTGACCCTAACCAAGCAAGTGAAGTATCTATATGACAAGAACTTCAAGACTCTGAAGAAGAAAATTGAAGAAGATCTCAGAAGATGAAAAGATCTCCCATGCTCATGGATTGGAAGGACCAACATTGTAAAAATGTTCATCTTGCCAAAAGCAATCTACAGATTCAATGCAATCCCCACCAAAATTCCAACTCAATTTATCGTAGTGTTAGTAAGAGCAATATGCAAATTTATTTGGAACAAGAAAACCCTAGGATGTCAAAAACTATTCTTAATGATAAAAGAACTTCCAGGGAAATCACTATCCTGAACCTCAAGCTGTATTACAAATCAAGTGTGATTAATAACTGTATGTTATCTGTAGAGAGACAGGCAGGTAGATTAATGGAATAGAATTGAAGACCCAGAAATGAACCCCCAAACCTATGGTCACTTGATCTTTGATAAAGGAGCTAAAAACATTCAATGGAAAAAGGACAGCCACTTCAACAAATGGTGCTGGTTCAACTTGCAGTCAGCATGCAGAAGAATGCAAATTGATCCTTTCTCATATCTTTGTGCAAAGCTCAAGTCCAAGTGGATCAAAAACCTCTAAATAAAACCAGGTACACTAAGAGCCAGCCCATCTTCATCAGGACTGTCATCCTGCCTGCAGATTGCTGCAAACCCAGAGGAGCCACAGGAGTGCTTTCAGTCTTGAGCCCTTGGGTAAGTCCACACTTCCTCTCCACTGACTATCTGGGGAAATTCCTTTGCAAATGTGTAGAACTAGAAGCTATCATATGAAGTGAGGTAACATGGTTACATAAGAACACAAATGGTATGCACTCACTGAGAAGAGCATATCCCCCAAATGCTCTAAATACCCAAGAAACAATTCACAGACTAATGAAGCTCAAAGAGTAGGAAGATCAGAAGGTAGACACCTTGAACCTTAAAAGGGAGAACAAAACACTCACAGGAGGGGATACAGAAAGAAATAGAGGAGCAAGGATTGGAGAAAAGATCATCTAGAGACTGCCTCACCTGGAGATCCATCTATATGCAGCCTCTAAACTCAGGCAGTTTTGCTGATGCAAAGTAGTGCTTACTGGGAGGATCCTGATATGCATGCCTTTTCAGAGGCTGTGTCAGAGCCATACTGATACAGAGGAGGATGCTTGCATCTAACCATTGGAATTGAACATGGGGACACCAATGAAGGAGATAGAGAAAGGACGGAAGAAGCTTAAAGAGTCTGCAATCCCATGGGAAGAACAACATTATCAAACAAACAAAGCCACCACAGCTTCCAGGGACTACAACACCAACCAATGAGTTCGAATGGAGAGATTCATTGCTCCTGGTGCATATGCAGGTGAGAATAGAATTTTCTGGTATCAATGGGAAGATGGGCCTTTGGTCCAGCGAAGGCTCATTTTCCCAGTGTAGGGGAATGCCAAGGCGCTGAGGTGGGAGACAGTGGTTCAGAAAGGGAGTACCTTTATGGAGGCATTAGGAAGGGGAGAAGGGTGGGGAAAGGGAATAACATCTGAAATGTAAATACAGAGAGTATCCAATAGAAAATTAAAAAAAAAAAGGTACACTGAATCGAATAGACAAGATAGTGGGGAAGAACATAGAACACATAGGCACAGGAAAAAAATTCTTGAACAGAACACAAATGGCTTATGCTTTAAGATCAAGAATTGACAAATGGGACCTCATGAAACTACAAAGGTTCTGTAAGGCAAAGAACACTGTTAAGGTGACAAAGCAGCAACAAACCAACTGAGAAGGATCTTAACCAATCCTACATCTGATAAGGCTAATATCTAACATATACAAAGATCTCGAGAAGTTAGGGTCCAGAGATTCAAATAATCTTATTTTTTTTAAAAAAAATGAGCTACAGAGCTACATAAAAAATTCTCAACTGAAGAATACCCAATGGCTGAGAAGCACCTAATGAAATGTTCAACATCCCTATTCATCAGGGAAATAAAAATCAAAACAAACCTGAGATTCAACCTCACACCAGTCAGAATGGCTAAGATCAAAAGTTCAGGTAACAGAAGATTCTGAGAAGGATGTGGAGAAAGAGGGACAGTCCTCCATTGTTGGTGAAATTGTAAGCTGTTACAAGCATTCTGGAAATCAGTCTTTCAATTCTTCAGAAAATTGGACATAGCAATACCTTAGGACCCAGCTATACCACCCCTGGACATATACCAAAAGACACACTAATATAGAACAAGAACGCACACTCTACTGTGTTTATTGCAGCCTTACTTGTAATAACCAGAAGCCATAAAACATACAGATGTCCTTCAGCAGAGGAATCTACACAGAAACTGTGGTATATTTACACAATGGAGCACTACTTGGCTATTAAGAATGACTTCATAAAATTCCTATGCAAATGGACTGAACTAGATGCTATCATCCTGGGTGAGGTCACCCAGTCACAAAAGAACACACGTGATATGTACTCACTGATATGCAGATACTAGCCCAAAAATCTCGGGGTAACCAACAAACAATTTACAGACCTTATAAAGCTCAAAAAGAAGGAAGACCCGATTGTAGATGCCTCAGTCCTCTTTAGAAGGGAGACCAAAACAAACATGGCAGATGCAAAGAAGTGCTTACTGGCAGAAACCAGATATGGATGGCCCCCACAGAGGCTCTGCCAGAGTCATAGAGATACAGGTGAGGATGCTTACATCTAACCATCAGGTCCCCAATGAAGGAGCTAGAGAAAGAACTGAAGATGTTAAAAGGGTCTGCAACCCCATGGGAAGAACAACATTATCAACCAACCAAACCTTCCAGAACTTCCCGGGACTAAAACACCAACCAATGAGCACACATGGAGAGACCCATGGCTCCAGTTGCATACGTAGCAGAGGACAGCATTGTTTGGCATCAATGGGAGAAGAACCTTTTGTCCAGCGAAGGCAAGTTTTCCCAGTGTAGGGGAAGGCCAAGGAGCTGAGATGGAGAATGTGGTTGGGAGAGGAAGCACCTTCATGGAAGCAAGTGGAGGGGGAGGAAGGAAGAGACTAGGGGGAAAGGGGATAACATTTGAATTGTAAATAAAGAAAACATCCAGTAAAAGAGAAAGAGAGGCAGAGAGAAAGAGAAAGAGAGGGAGGAAGAGAAAGAGAGAAAGTCCTTTAGTTCAAGAATTATCTAAAGCCTAAATATTCAGTTAAAAACATGTAAAAATGTACTCCCATTTATAATATATCATCACTTTTAAGAATATGATATATGTTCATGGCACAATTGCCTGAGCATATTTTATAGGCAAAACAAATTGTAGTCAAAAGTTTTGTGACTGGGTTGGTATCCACATTTCTTTTTTAGTATTTTGCAGAGTAACTTCCCCCACTTAAGATACTGGAATTTTTGGGCAAAGTAGGCACCAGCTCAACTTTTCCAGGTTCAATCAGTTGTGTAGGTAATTGTCCTGAGAAGTGGTCCTTTACTGTCAATTTGCAGAGAGCAACCCTTAGCTTAGCAATACCCTGGGTTGTTTTGAGATTTCCTTGGGATCCCCTTAGCCTGCAGTTCAATTGAATTTAATGGTAGCACAGTACCTATGAAAGTAGCCATCTAATGTCTGATTTGAACTAATGCCCATGAGTAGGATTTATATCCAATACTGCTATAGTACTCAAGAACTAGAAATTTCAAATACCTTGGGTAAAATAAAAAATATATATTAACAAAATGACCTTTGATACACTCATAGCCTTATCTTTATTAGGAAAGCTTCCTCCAGCAGCAGATAAAAAAAGATTCAGAGATGCATAGCCAAGACATTACACATACACAGATACAGGGGGGGGGGAACGAGGGAGGGAGGGAGAGAGGATAGGAGAGAGAGAGGGAGGGAAGGAGAGAGAGAGAGGGAAGGAGAGAGAGAGAGAGAGAGAGAGAGAGAGAGAGAGAGAGAGAGAGAGAGAGAGAGAAAGAGAGAAGGGGAAAGAGAGAGAGTCTAAATCAGAAGTGCCCATCACATCTCTTAGAGATGAGTGAATGTCTAGAGATTGTAAGATACAGAGCAAGTGGAAGCCACCAGAACAATGCCTACATAATAGAGCATAATAGAGTCTAGCACCTATGTTTTAATGAATTGTTAAGGCTGAGTGAAGTCTTTGGTTCAATGAGCACATTTGCTCCTCTGTTTAATCTTTTTTATTTAGCACAGTGCTTTCAAGGTTTATCCACATTATGTTACATGTCAACACATCATTTCTGTATTTATTGCCAAATAATATCCTACCTATGGCCATACCACAGTTTGCCTGTGCATCTATCAGTTGATGAACAATTAGGTTATTCTACATATTGGGTATTATAAATAACAATCTGTGGACCTTCATCTGGAGGTTTTTGTGTGGATATCCTTTAGATTTTCTTTCTCCTCTTAGGAGTAATATTTCTACATGCTGTGATCATTATGTTTAACTTTGATCACTGAAAGTACCAGTAGTAGATCATTTCATGTTGCTTCCAGAAATGTATGAAAGCTCCAGTTTCCCCAGGCTTACTTTGCACTGGGGAAAGTTCCAGTTTCCCCAGGAAAACATTTACATTAAAATGTTTCCTAATGTAAACATTTTAATAAGCAAGGAAGCATTATATCTGTGATTTGGTTTTTGTTAATGACTAAAGATATCAAGCATTTAATGCATGTAAAAGCCATTTGTATATCTTCCTTGGAGAAATGTTGAGCTCATTTACCTAATGCTAAATCACTTGTTGAAGGGTTGATTCTCAAATTTCACAACACTTGGAAGAGCTTTAGGCCTTTATGAGGAGGTTCAAGTATCATTGGTACACACAACAGAAAGCGTTCTTTTCTTACTTCTTCCTCAAGATGTAAGAGCATGCTCCAATGTAGGATTTGCCCATGATTGGCTACCTTCATCAAATGCCCAGAGCAATGGCACTACCTGGCCTTGGACTTGAACTTCCCAACTGTACAACAGTATAAAATTCCTTTTAATTTTAAAGATCTTGTGTCAGACATTTCATTACAGTGACATGACAGATAAGCCTGTCTATAAATTGAACTGTTTTTTATGGTTAAACTATAAAAATAGTTTATTTATTCAGGATAGGAGTGACTTGTAAATACTTTCATATTTATGTAAATTCTTTACAAGCCCTTGAAGAACAAATAATTTAATTTTATAAAGGTTAAGTTATTTTTATTTGATAATTTGCACTCTTAGTATAAAATATAAAATATTTTAGTTTTCAGAAAGACATAAAAAACTAATGTACTATTTAATTACATACATCTAAAAAAGGATATTTCTAACTAGTATATTATTGTAAATGTGGTTACCTTCTTTCAGAGCACACACCAATCTGAAATTAGCATGTATTACATTTATAAGCTTTAAAAATGTATTAAATAGAAAAACAGTTTTACTCAGTTTATAGTAGTTTTACTCATGAGATAGTTTGCAAATGAGATCAGTTGTGCAAGTGTGTATTCTTCTCAAATTGATGTTTGCTGTACAACATAAATAACTTGACTTAAACAGATCAGCTTATAAAAAAAAATAAAAACCTTGGCATGATGCTAAATTGTGGAAATAACTTGATTTTCTTTAGAAGTAAACTTAGCTTTTTCTATGTGCCATCTATATGAAAATATCATAAAGCTTTAAAAATGCTATCTCCATAGAAACCATATTGCTACATTACCACAATTTTGTTGTAACAAATTATAACCAAGCAGCAAAATGTGGGTCTAGGTGTTTCTGTCATTTGCCAATTTCTGCTAAGATAACTGGTATCTCATTAATGTCATTACATATGTTTGTTTATCAGTAAAATTGAATTTTGTGTTCATTTTCCTGTCAATTTTCTCATCTATATAATTTTTGTGTATATGGCTTGACCATTCCTCTTTTTTCTTCTCTTGGTAGCTTCAAATGAATTGTTAGATTTTTTTGTATAATTTATATTACAGGCATTACTCTGATGTGGAGTTTTATTATCGAGTCATACTTTACGGATAGAAGGTCTAATTTTAATAAAATTTCGTCTTTCTTCTCCAGGTTATGTTTTGTGTCACATTTTGCAATTATTCCCTATCCACATACCACAAATATATCCTCTTACATTTCTTTAGAAAGTTGAAAGAGTTTATGTTCAGATTATTAATCTACCTTGGTAATTTTTTTGCATATAAGAAAACATGATTACTTAAAATTTCCAGATAGAATTATGTGTCTCAAAACTATTCTTTAAACAAGGAATAGTTCTACAGTGTAATTTTATTTGTGTAGCAGATTCTCACATATGCATCAAATTCTATTTTACATGTGTTAGATCTATCCTGAGCTAACAAATATTTTATTTTCTTTTGAATGATTTCTTTTTTTTTTTCCTTTTTTTATTGGAAATTTTTTACATTTACATTTCAAATGTTATCTCTTTTTCACAATCCCATTCCTCCCTCCCCCTCCCATTGCTTCTCTAAAGATGCTCCCTCTCCCAACCAACCTCTCCCACCTTAGCACCTTGGTTCCCCTATACCAGAAAAAGGAGCCTTCGCTGTACCAAAGGCCTCTTCTCACATTAATGTCAGAAAATGCTATCCTCTGCTGCATAGGTACCTTGGGCCATGAGTCTCTCCATGCAAACTCATTGGTTGCTGTTTTTTTTTTTTTTTTTTTTTTTTTTTTTTTTTTTTTTGACACAACAATTTCCCTTTATTTAATCTCCATATTCATGTCTCCTAAATATATATTTTTTTATTTTGTTAGGGGATAGGAGGTTTGGGATTAGGTATTAACACGCACAGGGTGCAGAAGAAGCCCACTACAATTGCTTGCCTTGGCAGAGTAGGACCTGGTCCCTGACTCTTACCAGGGCATGGCTGGCAGATCCTCAAGGAGGACAAAACACTGGCAGATGCGGAGCTCACAAAGAAAATTTGAGAGCATGGAGAATAAATACATCCTACTGCTTCTTAGACATTTTGAACATAATCCTTACAAGATGAAGATCATATCAGGGCTTCGAAATCTCACAAGTAAGAAACTCAGACCCAGGAGACAAACAAGTGAGTTAAACAAAAGACCAGAGATACCACACAGTACAAAATAGTAATTATTTATATTTTCAAAAATAAAAAGTTAACATTTGGAAGTCTCCCCTTTGGAAGAGGGGCTAATCAGAAGTGACAGGACCGGCTCCTATGCAGGCAACATGTCAGGTACAAACAGCCAGGCCATGTGGGCTGGGATTTTTTTTTTCACATAGCTATAAAAATAAAATTTCATTTTCTCTTCTTTTTGTCTTATGTATTTTCTGGATTTGTTTCTTCTCTCTTTCTCCCTCTCTCCTCTCTCTCTCTCTCTCTCTCTCTCTCTCTCTCTCTCTCTCTCTCTCTCTCTCTCTCTCTCTCTCAGAAAAAGGAAAGGGTAAGGGAAGAAAAACATAAAATCAGACAAAAATGCCAAAAAAAATCCATTTTCCACAATATCTAAAAAACAGAACCATAGTTTTTATCAAGGCAGTATGAATTCTGGATGAATTATTTTTTCCAGTTTTTAACACCAATAAGAATTTCTGCAGAAGCCACTACTGTCAAACACTCATTTTCCAGGAGATGATGTCCTGCCCTCTGCCGTCACGTGTCACTTTTCATAAGAGGATAAAAGGATGGGCTTGTTCTTGCTAACAGTAAGTGCTAATGAGAGAGCTCTTCTGATACTTGTATGGTAGTGAGTTTTCACAAATATCCACAGTTGGAAGGACTAAAATTTGCTTCTTTCAACATACATACTACTGGAATCCACAAACTGATTTTTGAAAAAAATCTTTCTTCTTTCCTTTTTCCATCTCTTAAAACTCAATGTCCACTTGTTTCTGCTTTTTTTTTTTTCCTTTTTGCTCCAGGCACCTGTCGATTTGTCCTGCTCAGTCAGATTTCGATTTCTCCAAAGTACCACTGCTGGGATGTGCTTGGAGCCAGCGCCTAAACTGAATCCCAGTGTCAAACTTGGTCAGGCCAACGGGCACATGGTGACAGAGCAACAGGGTTTCATTAGGTTGAGTGGCCCGAGTCCTGGGCCCTTCCCTTCCCCAGTTTCCCTAAGTTATTTAGTGCTGTTTTAAAGTCTGAGTCATGGTGCAGTCTTTCCCCTGACAGAGTAAAAGCTCCACAGATTGCGCTGTCTACCTGGTAGTCAGTGGCAGCAATGGTGGCTGCTGCTTCTGGAAAATAAATGGAGTCTTCCAACTGGCAGGATCTTAGGATTGCTTCAGGCGTTTCCTGGGGGGCCCCAGGAAAGGACCCTGTGCCGAAGCCAGAGAGCGGTATGCTTCTGCCACTAAGTGGGGATGTGACACCACCATTGACTTCCACCTAGAGGTCTCCAAGACATCTGAAGCATGATAGTTGATGAAATCCGCTGCCTGAGTTTTCAGCTGATCTGCGTTGTGGAGGTCAGCCAGGATGAGATACTCCGCAGCGTTCTCCACAGAGAGGTTACTGCAGAGGGCGTCTTCGCACATGACCTTCAAACGCTCCAGGGCGTACTTATCAGCAGCTGCCAGCAAATCATCAGCCATTTTGTCAAGGTTCGGTACCTTCCCCGTGTAGATGAAGCACATCATTTCCTTAAAAACTTCAGGTTCTACATCGTTAATTTCAACCCGATTCTTTTGGCTCTCCTCCATTTCATGTTCAAACATGGCACTGAAAACTGGAGACCGAGCTGCTAAGATAACCTTGTGAGCCTGGAACTCCTGGCCAGCCACACACAGGCAGCAATCTGTGAACCGGGAATTCTCCCACAGCCCTCCTAACTCATCTGCCAACCGGCATTCCGGAACCTTTACCATGTTCATAGTGTTCTGCCCAGAAATATTGACAGAGTCTTGTACACTCACCTCGCAGAAGAGGGTGAGCTTGTCATCAGGGAGAAGCCCATTGGCCTTGTCCAAGAGAAAATCTCTACGGATGAATTTTTTGAATCCCCAGTCTTTGCCTTGCACGAACCTATAAGCTCGCTGACTCTCCATAGCTTTGGTTTCTTCTCCCTTGGCATTCAGGATGGAGAACTTGAACTTTGCCCGAACTTCACTCTTTGGACAGCTGACCAACAACAGGTAAAGCGATAGGTAATCTTTGCTTTCTTCATCTAGCCCTTTCGGGTTTACTCGCAAACACCTTTTCAGTTTATCATTGGCTCCTGATGTAAAAGTTGAACTTTTTATGACTTCACCCATTTCCTCCCGGCAAAAACTAAAGTTACTGATGGTCCACATGTAGGAGAACTTCACTACCTTGATCTGTGTATAGCACCAGCTCTCAGCAACGGGACCACTTGACATTTCTGCCGGAGGTGGAGGACTTGGAACCCTTGACATCGCCAGTTTGAAGGTTAAACGGGTCTCCAAAGTTAGGGGGCAAAGATTTCTGGTTTTTCTTCACCCTGAGAACGGCTGGTCCCTGTCCCCCTGCGCTCGCCTCATACTGCCCGCAACATCCGGGACCTGCCGCACCGCCGATACACAAATACACTCTTGGAGCGCGCACACACATACAAACACACAAACACACACATACACATACACACACACACACACCACACTCACTCACACACACACACATACACACACCACACACACACACACACACACACACATACACCCACCACACACACACACACACACACACACACATACACACACACACACACACACACACACACACACACACACACACACACCCCGGCCTGGGCGTCCTTGGTTGCTGTTTTATAGTTTCTGGGAGCTGTGGTGGGTTTGAATAGTTGATAATTTTGTTCTTCCCATGGGGTTGCAGTCTCTCTCAGCTCCTTCAGGCCTTTCTCTATCTCATTCATTTCACTCTGACAGTTAGTTGCAAGCATCCTCCTCTGTTTGAATGATTTCTTATTTCTATCCTATTTAGTGGGCTTTTGATTAATATTGTTATTCTGAATTTGTACTTAGATTATATATTTTGAGATGTAGTTGTAAATGCTGTCATCCTAGAAATGAACTTTATTTATCTACAGAATTTTAGTTTGTAGTTACTTGACGGTTGGTAGTCATGCCCATCCCCCCTCAAGCTTTAGCTGAACTGCCCCCTTGTGTGCCTAGATTTTGGGACTAGGACATGCCCTCCATTCAAGTTCAGGTGAATACAGTCACAAGCTGACCCACACCTGTGTTCCTATTGTTTTACTGCCTGAGGTTATAGACTTACCCTAAAGGGTGTCACACCCTCTGAGCAGCTAGGGAATTTGCATACGGCCTTTGAAGCTATATATCTTGACAGCTGGATTGAGAGAGTAAAGCAGAATTTTCTGGTTAAAGCAGTAATTGAGCCAAGTCTTTCTTTCAAATCCTCAGGCCTTTGCCCAATTTGGAGTAACTGCTGGCTCTACAGGCGCCACTAAACTTTACCTTCACAATCATGCATATTTTACTCACTTTTGTTATTGAGAAGCTGCTGATAACCAAAATTGTTCTTAGCTTCTTTTTGTTTACATAACCTTATGTTTTTTTCCCTGATGAGTTCTCTCCTTACTTCTGCAAACTCTTTCACCTGTAATTTCAACAAAATATAGTCAAAGTAAAATTTCCCTTACTTATTACTAATAAAACTTCTAAGTATTTTCAATTCTAAGATTTATACATTTTGCTAATTACAAAAAAATCTCAATTAGTTTTCAAAGTTCTTGGGATAATTAATATTAGTTGTCACCAAGGCAAAATCTTATTCACCTAGCAGCCAAACATCCAGACACAACTGGAGGGATTAGGCTCATTGAAATGAGAGACCCACCTTACCTGTGAGCAGCACAAAGGCTGCCTGATATCCTGCCATGAGTAGAAAGGAGGAAACACACTGAGCAAGGAACCTGTCACTCTCCTTCCTGACTGCAGGTGCAAGGGGACTTATCTTCAAATTGAACCAAAATAAACCCCAACTGTCTAAATTTGCTTGTAAGGCTTTTATGTCAAAGAAACAAGAAAAGGAACTAAGGCATTCATGATTTTCGCTATTTTTTTAACTGGATATTTTCTTATTTACATTTAAAATGTTATCCCTTTTCCAAGTTTCCCTTCCAAATCTCCTTATCTCATCCCCCCTACTTCCTACCTCTATGACGGTGCTCCCCCACCCACTCCCTTCCACCTTCCCACACTGGCATTTCCCTACACAGGAACCAGGGCCTCTTTCCTCCCTTTGGCCCTATAAGGTCATCATCCTCTTCTACATATGTGGCTAAAGCAATGGGTCTCTCCATGTGTACTCTTTTGTTGGTGGTTTATTCCCTGGGAGCTATTGGGGGTCTGGTTGGTTAATATTGTTGTTCTTCTATAGGATTGAAAACTCCTTCGGTTCCCTCAGTCATTCCCTAACTCTTCCATTGGGTTTCCTGGATTCAGTCCAATGGTTGGCTGTATCTGCACATCTGCATTTGTCAGGTGCTGGCAGAGCCTCACAGGGGACTCAGCAAGTGCCCTTTGGCATCAGCAATAGTGTTGGGGTTTGGCATCAGCAGATGGGATGGAACCCTAGGAAAAGCAGTCTCTGGGTGGTCTTTATTTCAGTCTTTGCTCCATTTTTGTCTCTGCATTTCCACTAGATAGGAACACTTCTGGATTAAAATTTCTTAGACAGGTAGGTGACCCCATCCAGTAAGAGACAACAAGATCACTTAGCAGCACCAATAACAAGATGGCAAGAGGCAAGCACAAGAATCTAAGAAACTGAAACCAAGACAACACGGCAACATCAGAACCCAGTTCTCCTACCACAGCAAATAGTGGATATCCCAATTCATGGGGAAAAAACAGATCTAGACTTAAAATCATATTTCATGATGATGATGGAGATCCTTGAGAACATAAATAACACACTTAAAGAAGTACAGAAAAGCCAGGAGAATGCACACAAACAAGTTGAGGCCCTTCAAAAGTAAACAAAACATACAAAAATCACTTAAAGAGGTACAGGAAAGCACAACCAAACAGGTGAAGGAATTGAAAACAAAAATAGAAACAATAAAGAAGTCACAACAGGAGATAACACTGAAGTTGAAAAAACTAGGAAAGACAGTGGGAGTCATAGAAGCAAATATAACAAACAGAATATAAGAGATGGAAAAGAGAATCTCAGAAGCAGAAAACACCATAGAAAACATAGACAAAACAGTCAAAGAAAATGTAAAAATTAAAAAGCTTCTAATGCAAAACATCCAAAGAATCCAGGACACAATTATATGTTTTTTATCTTTTTTGATAACTTTTGGTTGGAAATTTACTTTATTTGATATTAGAATAGCCACTCCAGCTTGCTTCTTTGGGCTGTTTGCTTGGAAGTTTTTTTTCCCACCCTTTTACTCTGAGATAGTGTCTGTCTTCGTCTCTGTGATGAGTTTCCTGTATGCAGCAAAAGGCTGGATTTTGTTTATGTATCCAGTCTGATAGCCTATGTGTCTTTATTGTGGAGTTGAGTCCATTTATGTTACTATATATCAAGGAATAGTTGTTTCTGTTTCCTGCCATTATTGCTTTTGTGGGTTGAGTTGTGTCTGTGTTTTTTTCTTCTTTTAGTTTTCTTGTTTAGGAGTTTTCTTGTTTTTACTAGGCTGTATTTTCCCTCATTGTATTGGACTTTCCACCTATAATTCATTGTAGTGCTGGGTTTGTGGTCAGATATTGTGTAAATTTTGATTTGTCTTGAAATATCTTCATCTCTCCATCGATGGTGATTGATAGTTTTGCTGGGTATAGCAGCTTGGGCTGGCACTTGTGCTCTCTTAGGGTGTGCATGATGTCTGTCCAGGCTCTTCTAGCTTCCATAGTCTCTGTTGAGGAATCAGGTGTGATTCTGATTGGCCTGCCTTTATATGTTACCTGACCTTTTCCCCTTACTGCTTTTAGTATTCTTTCTTTGCTTTGTGCACTTGGTGTTTTGACTATTATGTGTTGGGAGGTATTTCTATTCTGGTCCAACCTATTTGGAGTTCTGAAGGCTTCTTTTATGCTCGTGGTCATCTCATTCTTGAGGGTAGGGAAGTTTTCTTCTACGATTTTGTTGAAGATATTTACTGTGCCTCTTAGTTGATACTCTTCTCCCTCTTGTATTCCTATTATCCTTAGGTTCGGTCTTCTCATTGTGTCTTGGATTTCCTGGACATTTTGGGTTAGGAGCTTTTTGTTTTTTGCATCTTCTCTGGCTGTTTTGTCTATGTTTACAATGTTGTCTTCTTCCCCAGAGATTCTCTCTTCGATCTCTTGTAATCTATTGGAAATGCTTGCTTCTGTGACTCCTGATTTCTTTTTTTGTGTTCTGCCTCTAGGGTTATCTCTTTTTGTGTTTTCTTTATTGTGTCAATTTCTGTTTTAATTTCCCTCTTCCATTCCTTCATTTCTTTGGTTCTGTTTTCCTCTAGTTCTTTGAGTTCTTTGAGTGTTTTTCTTGTTTCCTCTTTAAAAGCTTCTGAATCTCGTTGCTTTTCCTTCCGTTCTTGTTTAAATGTCTCTATCAGCATCTTGAGGTATGATTTCTGGTCTGCATCTTTTTTTTCTGGAGTGTTTGGCATTCTGATGTTTGCTGTTATGGGAGAGCTGGGTTCTGGTGTTGCCAGGTTGTTTTGGTTTTTTTGGGCTATACTCTTTCGCTTTCCTCTTGCCATTTTGGTGTCAGTGATATGTTCTTACCTTTCCCTTGTATCTGGTCTGTGTCCCTGGATCTCCACTGGTCCAGGTGGCGGATGGGCCGAGACCTGTTCTATGCCTCAGAGTCGCCGGGTGGGAACAGAGGTTCCAAAGTTCTGTTCCTGGTTCCTGGATCAGGCAGGTCGGAGGGTGGGCCTCGCGTGCGCACTCGGCAGTGATCTCTCTGCTCCCTGGCCGCCCAGATCTCCCACTCACCAGTCTCTCAACCTTAGGAGCTGGCGGTCAGCGTGGCAGATGGGCCGGGCTCTGCTCTGTGCCCTCATATATCCAGTTCTTAACCTATGTCTCTTTATTGGGGAATTGAGTCCATTTATGTTAACAGATATCAAAGAATAGTGGTTTCTGTCTTTTACTATTTTGGTTTTAGTGGTAGAATCATGTCTGTGTGTCTTTCTTCTTTTGTTTTACTTGTTATGTTATTTTCTTGTTTTTTTTTTTTTTTTTTTTTTTTTTTTTTTTTTTTTTTTCTCCTAGGATGCAGTTTCCCTCCTTTTGTCGTATTTTTCATCTATTATTCTTTGTAGGGCTGGATTTGTGGTCAGATATTGTGTAAATTTAGTTTTCTCCTGGAATATCTTCATCTCTCCATCTATAGTGATTGAGAGTTTTGCTTGGTATAGCAGCCTGGGCTGACATTTGTGTTCTCTTAGGTTCTGTATGATGTCTGTCCAGGATCTTCTAGCTTTCATCGTCTCTGTTGAGAAGTTGGGTATAATTCTGATTGGTCTGCCTTTATATGTTACATGACCTTTTCCCCTTACTGCTTTTAGTATTCTTTCTTGTTTTGAACACTTGTCGTTTTGAGTATTATGTACTGGGAAGTATTTCTTTTCTGGTCCACACTATTTGGCATTTTGTAGGCTTCTTTTATGCTCATGGTTATCTCATTCTTAAGAGTAGCAAAGTTTTCTTCCTTAATTTTGTTGAAGATATTTACTGTGACTCTTATTTGATATTTTTTCCCTCTTTTATTCCTATTATCTTTAGGTTTGATCTTCTCATTGTGTCCTGGATCTCCTGGACATTTTGGGTTCAGAGCTTTTTGGTTTTTGCATCTTCTCTAAATGTTTTCTCTATGTTTTCAATGTTGTCTTCAGCCCCTGAGATTCTCTCTTTCGTCTCTTATAATCTGTTGGAGATGCTTTCATCTGTGACTCCTGATTTTTTTTTTAGGTTTTCCTTCCCCAATGTTGTCTATTTTTGTGTTTTGTTTATTGTTTTTATTTCCATTTTCAATTCCTTCAACTCTTTGGTTCTTTTTTCCTGTAGTTCTTTGATTTCTTTGAGTATTTTTCATGTTTCCTCTTTAAAAGCCTCTCTTTGTTTATGATTGTCCTCCTGTATCTTTTTAAGGGAGTTTTTCATGCTCTTTACAAACATCTCCATCATCATCTTGAGGTATGTTTTCAGGTCTGAGTCTTTTTTTTTTTTCTGGAGTGTTTGGCAATCCACTGCTTGCTATGGTGGGAGAGCTAGGTTCTGATGTTTCCTGGTTGTCTTGCTTTCCATTGCTTAAGTTCTTTCATTTTCCTCTTGCCATCTTGTTGTCTGTGATTGGTACCCATCTCCCCCGTGGACCTGAGGTCCGGTGGGTTCAGGAAGAAAATCGCTTCTGAGTGTTCAGCTTTTGGTGGGTAAGCAGTGATTCCTGGTACCAGTGACTGGGCTCTGTCTGTGTGGTCTCAGATGTGGGAGTTCTTGTGAGCCCGTGTGTCTAGAATTTGTGCCAGTGCTTTTTGGTCAGATCCTGAGTCTCTATGCCAGAGGTCCGGCTCCACTGAACCGGATGGCCATGTTTTCTGCATGCTCTCTTAGCCTTCTTTTCGCTTTGGTTACTCACTCACAATGCAATCTCACCAGGCCTGTGTCCCTCAACTTCTTCCTTTTAAAGTCAGCGCGTTTCTTGTACAGCTCTGTTATCATTGGCCCAGGCTTAATCTCATCCATCTCCACGAAGGCAAAACACTTGTTGCTGGTAAACCTCTTTTTAGGCTTGCAATGTTTAAGTTCAAAAAAGATGGCCATACTTTAGCTTAACTTTTTAACATGTTTCTGGATCTCAATGTCCACATTAAAATGAACAGAAGTATCTTCTTTTCTTGCCACTAAAGGAGTATCTTGCTTGTACAAGAGTTAAATCTGTGCCATTCAGATCTTTCACGCTGACTACACTATAGGGATAAATGCACTGACCTGCATCTTTCAGATGAATTTTCTTCATCTTGATAGTGAGCAACGTCTTTCCTGGTTCTGGTGGCAACCGAGGCAATAAAGTACCAGGAACTCTAGCAGAAAAAGAGTCAGGAGTTCCTGCTCCAGCACCATCTTCTTCATCTTCCTCAAATTCCAAATTCTCTTCTTCACCAGGTGTTGAAATCCATCTTAATGGAATAGACTGAAGATCAAATGGGAATTCTTACTTTTATGAAAGAATATTCTTCAGGATTGGTTCTAGCTTCTTCTGGTCCTCCAGTTTAAATGCTTCTTGGGACTGAGTAGACTGCAATGCTGCACTTCGCAATTCCAAACTTGTTAACATTTTACCTTGGTTTTCTTTTGCTCTTCTGTGAGTTTAGAATTATTGTGTTGAGCTTGGGCCTCCTTCTGTAAGTGTCTTGTTAACATCTGATACTCCTCTATCACCTACATCAGCTGGTCCCAAGAGTTGAACTCATCAACTCAGAGGACTCTGCACAGCACAGCTCATACTGCAAACCATTCAGTCCATCCCGATTAGAATTTTTAATCCTATTCTATACAAAATTAATTAAATTGTATACTTGATAATATATATCTAGAGTTTTTGGGGTTAAAAATAAGTTTTTTTTTCCTACTTAGGAATACGGTTTATTTTTTCTTTAAAAATGACCCTGCAAAAGATCTTGCAAAAGAAGGTTGAAGAAATACATTTTCAAATTTGTTTCTTAAAAAGCCAAGTACATAACCCATACATTATCTGCACAATCTCTGTGATAACTTAGCTTAATATTGACAACATACACATTCCTACACACATTTACATGTGTACATGTACATGCATACACACATGCACACACACACACACACACACACAGAGAGAGAGAGAGAGAGAGAGAGAGAGAGAGAGAGAGAGAGAGAGAGAGCTATGAAAGTGAATTTATTGCAGCCTGGTCAAGGTAATTTAGTTTATATCTTAGGTTAGTTCAAGAAATGGTGTGAGCAACCTACAATCAATTTCACTGTTTGAAAAAATAATCACAATCATTCGTTTAGCTCGTTTTACAGCAATAGAGTACACTTTAAATAGGTTTGCTGTGTTTCAGTAGCTTTTCCAATACTGCAGGCTTCTGATTTGTGGCAGCATACATGTGTCAGAAAGAAAGCCCACCCTTGGCTTCTAGAGCATAAAGTAAACTCACATACCTACAGTTCTGTCAAACCATGCCACAAAGCAGTTATCACGGAAGCTGGAAGACTCACATATGGATGCTGAGTACTTCAAAGTTTAAAGGTGAAGTTGTCCTTAATTTTTTGCTTTTTCCTTTAAATCTGGCCAATGTGATTTAATAAGATGATCCAATTCTTTCGATGTCTAGAAATCTCTTTCTGTACTGTGTGTATGGGGGGGGGTGGAGAGAGAGAGACAAACAGACAGACAGACAGACAGACAGACAGAGAGTGCGTGCACATCCACACAGTTTTGTTTTCCGTACAGGGAAGGTTTGAAAATCCTTAGTTTTTGTAGCATGCTGCATACCTCTTGTCATGTGTAATCACCCTGCTGTGCAAAACCTAATCCCTAACACTGCAGAAGCCTAAAACCACTGACCTAACTTTATCCGTTATTTTTTCCTGGAAAACCTGACAAGGACACCTCCATTCAGAACCCAGGCACTACGTTCCTCTCTGGTGTTAACCCTTCCATCAGAAACAGGCTTTCACTTTCACTTTGGCCCACAGATGACAGGAGCACTCTTCCTCTGAAGCACTGGGATGCCATCCCTAAAACAAGGAGCCAGTTTTCCTTACATTATCTCTGTGTTGTGTGGGGTGATATGTGAGTGGGGAGGGATGCGTATGAGGGTCAGCAGACAAACTTGGGCATCGTTGCTCTCCTTTCCCCCTTGCTGGAGCCAGGCTAGCTACCACTTGAGCTTCGTTAGATGCACCTTTTTCTCAATTCTGGGTAGTGCGTGCTGAGCTGCAGATACTTAAGCTACTGCAGCTGACTTCTAGGTTGGTTTGGAGATCTAAACTGTGGTCATTAGGCTTGTGCAGAAGGGCTTTAACTTGGAGCTATATCTTCAGCTAACAGGAAGCTGTGACTGCTTTCCTCCATTGTGTAGATTTACATGTTCTTTGTCCTGGGCGGTGGGTGGTGACCCACTGTCATGTACCTTGAGATTTTTTTTCTTTCTTTTTTTTTTCTTTTTTCTTTTTAGTCTCATTATTTGAATGGTAAGCACCATCTTCCTCGAGACTACCTTCCTCTTTGGTAGCCATGTCTCACACACCCTCCTCAAGGACTTAACTGGAATGAAAATATTTTAGTATAAACTTGTGGTTTTAGAGTGTGAAGAGAAAAAAAAATCAATTGACTTTTCTTTTCTGAAGGGAAGTTTTGCCTAACTCTCTCAACATTATTAATTTCCTCTCAACATGAACTGTTGTATCTGTGAAAAATTACTCTGGGCCAAATACTAAAGCAAGAATTTAGTATGGAAAGGTTCAGAGGTTTCACTCTCATTAATTTTCTGTTTCTCCTCTGCTTGGGAAGAAAATCTGTTTTTATTCCATGAGCTTTAATTACTCACCAAGTAGCTGTGAATCAGCGTTGTTTCGGGCATATTATGGAATAACGAAATGGATCAGGACAGCTTCTTCTGTTCTAAAAGTTCTTTCATCTACTGAGGGTCATAATTGAGATAAAATAAAATAAAATAAAAACCCCAAATACAAACAAAGAAAAGTGTGTTTGGGTACCTTGGTTATAAACAGTGATGAGGCAGCTTTTGCCTAAATGTATCCCTCACACCTAACTAGCCATGCAAAGGTAAGAAAGCGCCCTTTAAAAGTGCCCGGTTTCAGTATGAAGGGAAGATAGTCACTGATGCACACAGAACAAGTCATTAACTATAAATAGATGGGCTAGCAACTCTGACGCCAGTTACGTGGAAAATTAACAGCAATGTGCTGCAAATATGCCAGATCTCTGGGGCAAATCATTAGGTCGCTAAAGATTATCTAATCCTCTAAGGCTTATATACGGATCTTTAAAAATACAGATTAGGAACTTGTTATAGTATTGGGCTTTTCTTTTTCATTTAGACTTGCTGTTCTGTGGACGGCATGATTACACATTTGGGGAGCAATCAAAGCTCAATCTTATCATTACTGCGATTCCTCCCAGACAACTGTAAACAAACTGTCTAGCCCTCGGTGGGAGACAAGGGTGTTCGAGTTTGATTAATGGTTGGCATTAACAGCACCTGGGATCAGAACAGTTGAAATTACACCTCAGGAAATGCTTCAAGGACAGAAGCACCATATGAAGCAACACAGAAATGGTTCCGTCTGGGATGAAAACTGTATAAAGGAGACGCGGAATTTAACCTGAAATCCGAGGGCAGAATCCAGACAAGCCTGAAGAGAGGAAGGCGCTGATGTCCTTTTCTGGAACCACCCTGCTGTTTTGTCTTATGCCCTGGGACTCTCTGCTTGTGTTTGTTTCCTCCCCTGTAACTGGGCTCATTTCCTTTGACCCCTGTGGCTGTACCTTTAGCTGTACTATCTTTGAAACTTGCTCACTCGGGCTTGCTTCCTTGATTGTTTGTTCTTGTTGGTAGGTTAGGTTTTCTTTCTCTCCTGGAGTTTGGAGGGCCATATTTAAAAACAAGAACAAAATAAAACATTAAGAAACATTTGTTGCTCTTCCAGAGGACCCGTGTTCAGTGAGAGGACTCACAGTCACCTCTGACCGTGGCCCCAAGCTATGTAAAGCCTTCGTATTGTCTCTGAATGCATAGACTCACACAAATTCACATAAACTAAAATCTTAAAAGAGAACAAAAACTGAAAAAGATTGTGCTGCGTTCCTTGTAAAAACTCTGGATACTAATTTCTTGACAGCAGTGTATATATTAATGGTGTTATAAGCAGTGGAAGCTCGTGTATTCAGAATCCTTTCCACAGGGCCCATGTGGACAGAGTTGTCCCAGAATTTCGAAATAGTTTCCAGTTGCTTACCCTGCCTTGTGGGTAGTTGTCTTTCCCGAGTCTTGGTTTATTTATATCCGAAGTGAAGATATCCTTAAGAGCTAAGATTCTGAAATGACTAAAAAGAAATTACTCATAAAAAATTGTGATATTGTTCTTTTTATGTTTTCGAAGCTAAGCTCAGACAGAGCCTTAAAAGTCCCCTCAGATCTCAGATATTTGGATGAAAAGGAAGAAAAGCACATAATCCCACTCACTGTAGCTGCTGAAGACAGAAATATAAAGCATTTTCTTCATGTCTCATATCCAAAGTATTGATTTGAAACAAGAAGATGCTGAGAGCGATTTCTCTTTTTACCCCTTAAAATCAAAAGATAGAAGTGGCTAGATAGTGAAAATTGTCTTTTACAATAAAAAGACTCATAATCACAAATGCCCTAGGTGAATTGCTCAGTGGAATGAAGATGGCCTGTGTGCCTCCAGGGAGCCAGCTGTGTGGCTGCTCTGCAGCAGGTCAGGGAAAGACCAGACAGTAGCACTTACCAAAGCCAGTTAAGTCAGATGTCATGAGCTGCCAGAGCTCAGTTTAAAGGAATTAACCTACATAGGAGGTGATGTGTTCTAGAGGAAAGGAGGTGGGTAAGCTTCAGGAGGTCATTAGTGGACTTGGCACATGGGCTACTGTATGCTCTTTCAGGGATGAGGAGCAAGGGTTTAGTTAGGGCTGCAGTGAAAGGTGCTGAAAACTTATCATAAGCAAGGAATGAGTGCCTTTGTCCCAACTGCAATTTAGAAAGATGTGTCCTCCTGGGTGGATTATCTAATGAATCTGAAGAACTGAAAGAGCGTTGGGAGTGATGGTCACATGTGAATTGTCACTGTAGTCCTGTTCACCATGCCAAAGACAGTGCTGGCTTAGGTGTCCACCAACAGTCAAGTGCACATGGGAAACATTATTCCTTGGTCATCACGCCATTTACATTACTTCATTTACAGTAACATGGCTGGAACTGGAAGATGTTAGACACATGGAGCTAAGGACAGGGAAACAAAGCTGCATGCTTCCATGTGAAGATCCAGCTGCTGATTTTTAAGAACTGAATCCAACCCTGGCTATCAGAGCCTGGGTTGGTGTGAACTCATTGAGAGGGGGAAGGACAATGGATAGAGGAGTATGTTTGGCTAGGCAGAATCCACCGAAAAACTCGGTTTGACAACAATTCATTAAATAGTTTAAAAGGCCAGTAGAGAGAATTTTAAGTATTCCCACCAGGAAGCATTCTTGCAGAGACTGATGGATAAATCAATGATTCTGACCTGACACTATCATAGATATGTGCACTATTGAAACGTCACTCTTTGTCTATAAATATGGATGATTATGTGTGATTCAAAAGTAATTTATTTTATAAAGGAGATGTCTTGCTTGTGCATTGTATGTAATGGAAGAGAAGGTGAAAAACAGTCAGAAGAGTGAGAGTCTTTCCCCAACTTTTCAGATCCTTGAGGGTAACAGGCTAGAATCCTGAGAGTAGATGAAGATCCTATTGAGGGCGTGTAAGAACACAGAGGACAGAAGGAAGAAATCAGAGCTTCTGGCAACTTATTAGAGTTCAGAGTGAGGGCAAGAGAATGTTGAGTGTGACATTCAGGTACTCGGCACCTGAATAGACTCCAGTGAAGGAAGGAAACGAGCCATGAGCCATTGGGCCTTAGTTACAGCAGCACAGCCCATAGACCAGTGCATCATAGTGGTGCTTGTAGCTCTGTGTATGACAGGAAATGGTGGCCTAGAGTCCTCGGTGGCAGTTCACGGAAGAAGAAGAGCACCCCAGGTTTAATTATTACTAACTTTGGATGCTTTCCAATAAACTTCATGAGAGAGAAATCATCTATTTCTACAATTTATCTAAACACAAATTACTTTAAAATAAGTTTTAAAACATAAAAAGTATTTACTTGTGTGCATGCTTAGTTATGTGAAATTATGTAAAATACCTTCATCATATGGTTTTCTGTTTTTTAATGTATTTAATATAACAATTTAAAAACAGTTTACACAGTCAGCCTAAAATAATTTCATGCCAATAATTCTAAAAACTTGCAAAGTTACTCATTCAAATCCTTTTGTTTCCCTCACTAAGGCAGTTTCATAAGTAGTCCTTCCAAAACTTAATTTGACAGAGACGCTTGGACACATTACTTTTTACTTTCCTGTAACAAATAAGCTTTATGAAAAGGTGACTGCAGTTGTTTTATAGCATTTGCAACAAGCATTTCCCACATTTTGTTTCTGATACCCCTTCTTCCCAATGTTTATGCCAGACCTATGTTTACTTTTGGAACTATAGATAAATTGGCTAGGCCGATATTTTGAGATATGATTTAGGTTTTCTACTTAACACTTCTCTATAATTTTTGCTTTCCTACCATTTCAGCCACAGTTATTCATTAGCCAAAACCAGGGGTGAGGCAAGAGAGAAAGAAGGAAATCTGGGGGCTTTGGTTATCAACTGCCTGTCTCTTAAGAGAGCATAGGGAAGAACTCAGAAACATAAAACCTTTGCTCCAAAGGATGTATGACTGAGGACATGTGTCTGGAGGCTAGATTAATTGTCTCTTGACTGGGAAAGAAAATGAGTCAGAGGAAAACCAAAGAAAACAGAGATATTGATGGATCCCTAAGAGAGGTCTCAGGGCCTTTTCTCCCAGTTCACCCTAACACACTCTGCTGTTCTTAACAGGCTGTCACTCCTGGGGCCTGTTCTAAATCTTCTTCCAGCTCCATGCCTGTGCCTGAAGACTTACAAAATAGCATCAAATTAGCAATAAAATACTGTGTTTGCAAGGTCACAGACATGGGTAGATATTTTACATCTTCCTGATGGAAATTTTTAAAGCTCAATGAGAGGAGCATTTACATGAAATTTCTTGATTTTCTAGATGTGAGAATCCCATTTTTCTCTACTGCCTTTATAGTTAGCTTAAAACGTACCTATGCTTCTAGGACTCATTTTGCCTATAATCAAGTGGAGGATCAAGATGTCAATTTATGTTTCACTTTAAGATATGATAAAATCTAAATTCAGCATTGAAGCTCAGTGAAGTTTTTCTAAGAATTAAGTACAATGTCAATTTGTCAGGGCTGTATGTCTTAATTCATTTTCTGCTGTGAATAACACATTATGACTAGCTAGGTGAGTTATAATAAAACCTTAGCTGAGGGATTTTTAAGTTGAAGTGGGTCACATCCAGTGACGATCTTACTAATAAAGTTCCAGGGTAGCTCTAGGCATCTCAGGGCAGATACAGGAATTATATATACTTCTGTGTGTTTGTGTGTGTGTGTGTGTGTATGTGTGTATGTGTGTGTATGTCTGTCTGTCTGTCTGTCTGTCCGTCCATCTGTGTATTCTGATGTCTTTCCCTGTCTTTATGAGTCCCTGAAATTCAATCACTGGGCACCACCAAAATGACATTACTTAAGCATCTCCCCAAAGTGTTAGTCCTAAGCATGTTGGTCAGTCTCAGTTTTCATGTTTTATTTTGCTTTGCTTTTGTTTTGTTTTGTGTTGCTACTCATGACAGGATTTCTTCTTGTAGCTCTGTCTGTCCTGAAACTTGATGTGGATACCAACCTGACCTTGAACTCACAAACATCAACCTGCCACTGCCTTACAGATGCTGGGGGCAAAGGCATGTGCCACTACCACTCGGCTCCATTTTAACTATTTTGATATGTCACAATGGGAATTAAATTTTAACACATAAAGCTTTGGGAAATTTACCCACTCATTATCTGAACCAAAACACTGTGTTTAAACCATTTTCATTTACACGATACAGTGGCATAACTGCAGTGTCAGCTACTCAAGAGACCACTGAGCCAAAACAGACCCCATAATGAGAGGTTATCTGGGCATTGTTAGGAGAATCTAGTGCTCTCCCTCACAAATCTCACAAAATGAACGAAAAAAGTTATATAATTTATTTTCTGTATATA
Organism: Micromys minutus; assembly: GCF_963924665.1. NCBI lineage: Eukaryota > Metazoa > Chordata > Mammalia > Rodentia > Muridae > Micromys > Micromys minutus. Next base: position 1,639,649 of record NC_137973.1, on the reverse strand, counting down.
TTTAGTTATACATTTATTTGACAGACTTGAAAAACAGCTCAGCAGTACAGCAGTTGATCAGCATGTATAAGACTCTGGCTTTGATTCTGAAGTCCTTCTGAGTGTGATTAAATAAGAAAAAAAGATAAGGGTCTAATATTTGGAACTTAATATGGCATGATATTATATATAGGAAATTCTAAGTGAACTTCTCACTAACTTTTCAAAAAATTACTGTTAGTTTATGAAAGTGTAGAATCAGGATAGGCAATGATAACTCCTATTTTAAAAAACTACAAATATCTGGAAAGCTAAAATTAATAACGTTCTTCCATTGCTGGTTGGATGGCAAACTGGCATAACCACTCTGAAAATCAATCTGGAGGTTCCTGAGAAAAATTGGAAATAGATCTATTTGAAGACACAACTATACCATTCCTGGGCATATATCAAAAGATGGCCCACCATGCCACCAGTGCGTGCAGTTCACTATGTTCATGGTGGTCTCATTTGTGACAGCCAGAAGCAGGAGAGAACCTAGCTGTTCCACAATGGAAGAATGGATAGAAACGTGGTTCATTTGCACAATGGAATAGCTTCAGCTATTAAGAACGAGGACACCATAAGTTTCTCAGGCAAATGGTTGGAACTAGAAAATATCATACCCAGTGAGTTATCGCAGACCGAAACGGGCATTCATTGCACTTACTAATAAGTGGATATTAGCCAAAAGATACAGAATTCCCAGGACCCAATTCACAGAACCCAAGAAGATTAACAAACCATAGGGCCCAAGTGAGGAAGTTCAATCCCACTTGGGAGGGAGAAGAACGCAGTGGGCAGGAGGGAGCAACTGGGTGGGAGAGGGGAGGGAGAGGAGTAGGGAAAATTGGAACATATCAGGTATTGGACAGGGGACCAGGAGTGATTCCTAAGAGTGGGGAGAAGAAACTTGTAGAGTTCACTTCCAGTAGAAAGACAGGGCATCAAGTGGAGGGATGGGGTTGCCATCCCACAGTCAGGAACTCTGACACAGGGTCGTTTCTATCTGGGGGAACTGCAGAGACAAAAATGTACAGGAGACTGGGAAGAAGGAGGTCCAGTGACTGGCTCAAATATGGACCAATCTTAGGGGTCATCTCCAGGGCCTGGCATCCACAGGGTGCTGTGGTGTGCTTACAGACAGTAGCTTAGCATGGCTACCCTCTGAGAGGCTCAAAAAGCAACTAACCAAGAAAGATACAGGTACTTGCACCCAACCAATGGTCTGAAGTCAGGTCCCCTGGGGCTGAGTTGAGAAAAGGCTGAAGGAAGTTGAAGAGGAGGGTAAACCTATAGGAAGGAGCAGTATCAATGAACCTAGACCTCCCAAGATCTCTCAGACACTGAGCCACCAACCAAGTGGCATACACTGGCTGGTCTGAGGCCCCCAACACATGTACAGGAAATGACTGCCTGGTCTGGCCTCTGTGAGAAGAAGCATCTAGCCCTTGAGAGACTCTGGGCCCCAGGGAGTGGCAAAACCTGGTGGGGTATGTGGGCTGTGTGTGGGTGTGTGGGGACATCCTCTTGGAGACAGGGGTGAGGAGAGGAAAAATGGGATGGAGAACTGTTAAAGAGTGGAATGGGAGAGGGATAGTGACTGGACTCTGAGGAAAGATTAAAGATAATCATAATAAAATGTCCTTTTGAAAGAACGTAAGAACACTTGAAAACAGATGCTCAGTGTGCAAGATCAATACACAAACAGCTTTAACCACCACAGATGTGCAAACAGGTTCTAAGTAACCAGTGAAGAGCTTACACTCTGTTATCACATGTAAGAAACACAACATTTAAAATGGTTAAATTTTTTTTTGTTGTAATTGGATGCAATATCAGTAAGATTTCCAGGTTCTTAGATATATGTGTGCATAAATGGACATGCTGATTATAAAACCCATATAGACATTTTTGAGATAGGGTCTCAATATCTCAGCCATGTTTTGCATTTAGTATGTAGTTCAAGATGACCTTGAACTCCTGGAATGTGATGCCACATCTAGCTTCATGAGGTCTGGGAATCAAGCTTGGCCTTTATAAATACTATGCAAGCACCATGGTTTCTGATCTACAGCCACTGAGCAAGATATTTTTGAAGAACAGAGAACATAACTTTCTGAGCTCTCTGAAAGCTAAGCTTCTATATGCTAAATACATTTTATAGGTGATTTCAACATTTTTCTCTTAAAATATGAAATACTTATCTTTGTCCATGAGTGTGCAAATTCAGCCTCATACACCAAGATTCGCAACGTCATAGTTTCCCAGGAAGCTCTTTCAATAGCTCTCACAGCACTGCTAACTGGGCAATGTCCTTACTCGAAGTGAAGCAGCTGAGGTCTCTGGTGAGTGTGTGCCAAGGCTTTATGGGAATATATGACTGAGATTTGGTACTGACTGCCAAAAACTGCACAATTTCCCATTCACAGTTGGTCTTAAGCATTTGTTCCAGAAAATGCTACTTAATTGTTGTATATTTCCACATGTTCCCGGCTGGCTACGTGAAGCTGTTTCTTCATAGCTTTTCTTGCTTAGCCATACCAACATTGCTGTAAATTGTCGTCTGATTCTTCACATTTACAATTCCTGCAGCCTGCTGTGAAATCTAAAATATCCAGTGTCTATAGCCTTTAGAAAGCTAAGGTCAAGGATTAAAACGGGCATATTGCTGGGCATCTTTCTAAATGGAGATGTTGAATTTGAGTTAGAAACGGAGACATTTTACATTCTATTTTAGTCTTCTTTCAGTATTGTAGTTTAAGAGAATACTTTGAGAATTTCATAGTGTAAACAATAAAATATAGAGTATATTGACTCCCACCTCTCTAACCTCTTTCAGACTCTAATGTATATCTGAGTCTAACTATGTGTCCTTTTTTTTTTAAATAAACTTCTAAATATGATTAATGATGCATAAATATAAGGTAAAATAGGGGGTCATTCACTGGGAAATGGGCAACAGAACAATGGCCACAGCTCCAAAATAAGAGTGACCTCCGACCCCTAGCACACAACCAACTGCCAAATGTTCCTCAGGGCCAGGGCCTAACCTTTACCCATGAAGACATTTTGGCTGGGGTGATTTTTTACAGGTAACCAAAACTACTTTGAGTTTAGAAGTAATATATTTTCACTTTAATATATTCATTGAAAGAGGAATATGAAAATGTTTTCTAAGAAGAGTTATTTTTCATAGAGTATATGGTCCAGAGATATCAAACATGTCTTATGGCACAGAGCCAGGAGACAGGTTTAGCTCTCAATATACCAATGCCAGTGAGCAATTAGTTCTGAAAACATAACCAAATCATATATTCTCTCTGTGGTTTCGTGTATCAACAAAAATCAACACACAAGATAATTTGTGATTCCAATTCCTGTTCTTCAAGGGGACAGAGTATTTATATAACAAACCACAGAAGCTCAAATATTCACATATTAAATAGTTGATGTTGCTGCTGTTAGGTTTGAATTTTTGGAAAATACAGTTGAATTTTTGGAAAATACAATCTATGCCAACATTGTCATAATGATATGACTCAGTGCCCTCTTATCTCATAAAATTATCAATTGTGTGTATCTCAGATATAGCACAGTGAAAATTTCCTGAGGTTAATACCCAATGGTGAGATCCAAGGAACTCAAGGGCATGATGTTCTACAGATAGAGTTTTAAGAGATGTGATTTCTGCACAGGAGTTTGAAGAAATGATGAGTGTTTTAAAAAATGAAGAATCAGTGTTTAACTTTTTGTAGACTATAATGGCAGAAAGTGAGGAAGAGGGGATAAAAACGGTCAGTGAATAGGATTTTGAGCCATAAACTAAAAATGTGTTTTACAAATTTATGGTTGTGATTACTCAGGCTTCATTCCCAGAACTTTTATTATTCCCGATGTAATAGTTTTATTGACTGATAGGCAAAGATAGGAAAATCATGAGTTAAAGCTAGTCGTGGCTAGTGAGTTCTAGGCTTATTCAAGATATATAGCAAAGGTCTGTCTCTAAGCACAGAATTTTAACAGCTGAACTTTCAAGAGTCAAATCAGTAAAGAAACTTCTTCTACAGAGGTTGATGACTGTAGACTTGGAGTTGAGAATAAGGGACATAGAAGGGACATAGAAGGCTGACAATTTCTCCCCAATCTCTCCACCCTCCACCCCCAGTCGTGGAAAAAAAATTAAAAAAAAGGAAACAATTTAGACAGGAAAGTCTTTGAAGAGATGCTCATTTTCACAATGTTAATTCTGCCAATCCATAAATATGAGAGATTATATATATATATATATATATATATATATATATATATATGTATATGTATAATATACTGATATTTTAAATTAATTTTACATCCAGCCACTTTACTGGAGAAGTTCTCTGGTATAATTTTTGGGGTCACTTACATATAGTATCATATCATTTACAAATAGTGATACCTTTATCTTCTGTGCCAATTTGTATCCCCTTGATATCTGTTTGTTGTCTTATTCTTCTAGCTAGTACTTCAAGTACTATACTGAATGAATATGTGGAGAGTGGGCAGCTTTGTCTTGTCACCGATTTTAGTGGGATTTCTTCAAGTATCTCTCCATTTAATTTGATATTGGTTGTTTTGCACTAAGCTCCTTTTATTGTGTTTGGGTATAGGCCTGGAATTCCTGATCTCTCCAATACTCTCAACATGAAGGGGTTTTGTATTTTGTCAATTGCTTTTTCTGCATCTAAGGAAATGATTATGCAATTTTTTATTTGACTTTTTTATATAATGAATTGTGGTAATGAACTTTTGTATATTGAGCCAAGCTTGCATCCATAGGATGAAGCCTACTTGATCATGGTGAATGATGGTTTTTGATGTGTTGTTGGATTCAGTTTTCAAGAACTTTGTTGAGTATTTTTGTATCACTATTCATGAGTGAGATTGGTCTAAAGTTCTCTTTGTTTGGTTGGGTCCTTTGTGTGGTTTAGGTATCAGAGTAATCATGGCTTCATAGAATAAATTGGGTAGTGTTAATTCTGTTTCTGTTTTATGGAATAGTTTGAGGAATATTTGTATTATGACTTCCTTGAAAGTCTGGTAGAAGTCTGAACTAAATTCATCTGGCCCTGGGCTTTATTTGGTTGGGAGACTTTTAATGACTTTTGTTTCCTTATGTGATATGGGCCTGTTTAGATACTTTGCCTGCTCTTGATTTAACTTCGGTATGTGTTATCTGTCTAGAAAACCATCTATTTCATCTAGATTTTCCAGTTTTGTTGACTATAGGTTTTTGTTGTAGGATCTCATGATTTTTTTTTGAATTTCCTCCATTTCTGTTGTTATGGCTCCCTTTACATTTCTGATTTTCTGAATTTAGATACTGCCTTTGGGCCATTTAGTTAGTTTGGTTAGGGTTTGATCAATCTTGTTGATTCTCTCAAATAACCAGCTTTTGGTTTTGTTGATTATTTGTATTGTTCTTTTTGTTTCTACTTGATTGATTTCAGCCCTGAGTTTGGCTATTTTGTTCAATCTTCTTCTCTTGGATAAGTTTGCTTCTTTTGTCCTAGATTTCTCAGGTGTGCTGTTAAATTGCTAGTGTGAAATCTCTCCACTTTTGTTACCAGGATGCTTAGACCTAAGAATTTTCCTCTTAGCCCTACTTTCATTGTGTCCCATAAGTTTGGGTAAGATGTGTCAACAATTTCATTAAATTTTAGAAAGTCTTTATTTCTTTATTTCTTCCCTGACCAAGTTGTCATTGAGTAGAGCATTGTTCAGCTTCTATGTGTATGTGGGCTTTCTATTGTCTTTGCTGCTGCTGAAGACCAGCCTTAGGCCATGGTGTTTTGATAGGATGCATAAGATTATTTCAATCTTCTTGTATTAGTAGAGGGCTGTTTCATGACCAGTTACATGGTCAGTTTTGAAGAAGTACCATGAGGTGCTGAGAAGAAGGTATATTCTTTTGTTTTAGGGTTAAACATTTTGTTGATATCTGTTAAATCGTTTGGTTCATAACCTCTATTAGTTTCACTGTGTGTCTGTTTAGTTTCTGTTTCAATGACCTGTCCATTGGTGAGAGTGGGTTGTTGAAGTCTCCCACTATTAGTATGTGGGATTCAATATGTTTTAAGATTTAGTAAGCATTTGTTTGTTTGTTTGTTTTGTTTTGTTTTTTTATGTTTATTTAGGGCAGAAATGTTTAGAGTTGCGACTTCTCTTGGTGGACTTTTCCATTGATGAAGTCTCCTTCTTTATAACTCTTGATAACTTTTGGCTTAAAGTCTATTTCATTGGATATTAGAATGTAAACTAGCTTATTTCTTGGGACCAGTTATTGGAAGACCCTTTTCTATCATTTTACTATGAAATAATGTCTATTTTGTTATCTTGGTATGTTTCTTGAATGCAGCAAAACACTGGATCTTGTTTGTTTATCCAGTCTGTTAGATTATGTCTTTTTAAAGATGAGTTGAGTCCATTAATATTGAGAGATATTAAAGACAGATGACTGTTGGTTCCTGTTAGGCTTGTTCTTGTAGGAAGCTTTGTGTGCTTCTGTTTTTCTCCTTTTGGCTTTGTTGTGAGATGCTTCCTATCTAGTCCTTTGGTGTAGGTACCTTCTTTTTGTTACAGTTTTCTTTCTAGGATCTTCTGTAGGTTTGTATTGGAAGATAGATACTGCTTAAATTTGGGTTTGTTCTGGAATATTTTGGTTTGAGAGTTTTTCTGAGTATAGTAGCCTGGGCTGGCATTTGTTTTCTCTTAGAATCTGCATGGTCTCTGACCAGGCTCTTCTGGCTTTCATAGTCTCCGTTGAGAAGTACAGTATAATTCTGAGAAGTCTGCCTTTCTATGTTACTTTGTCTTTTCCCCTGTAGCTTTCAATATTCTTTCTTTGTTCTGTGTGTTTAGTGCTTTGATTATTAAGTGACAAGAGGATTTTCTTTTCTGGTTCCATTTGTTTGTTGCTTTATAGGCTTCTTGTACCTTTATTGCCATCTTGTTCTTTATGTTGGGCAAGTTTTCTTCTATGATTTTTGTTGTGGTCCTTTAAGCTGGGGATCTTCATTCTCCTCTATTCCAATTCTTATGTTTGGTCTTTTCATTGTGTGCTGAATTTCCTGAATGTTTTGGGTCAGGAGTATTTAATGTTTTGAATTTTCTTGACAGCAGTGTCAATCTCTTCTACAGTATCTTCTACACCTGAAATCCTTTTTATCTCTTGTATTCTCTTGGTGATGCTTCTATCTGTAATTCCTGACTTCCTTTCTAAGTTTCCCATTTTCAGGTTTCCCTCTATTTGTGTTTTCTTTATTGGTTCTACGTTTACATTTAGGTCTTGGACAGATTTATACAATTCCTTCACCTGCTTGGATGTGTTTTTCTATATTTCTTTAAGGAATTTATTTTTTTCCCTTTTAAGGGTTTCTAACTCTTTACCTGTATTTTCCTATATTTCTTTTAGTGAGTTATTTATAGCTTCCTTAAAGGGCTTTATTATCTTCATGAGATAGGATTTTTAGGTCAGCTTTCTGATTTTCAGGTGTGTTGGTGTATCCAAGGCTTGCTGTGATGGGAGAACTAGGTTCTGATGATGACAACAAGTGTAGTCTGCTGTTGCTTATGGTTCTGTGCTTGCTTCTTGTCATCTCGTTATCCCTGGTGTTTGCTGATATGTGTAACTCTTTCTAGAGTTTGCCTCTTTTTTACCTGGGTTGCTTCAGGTCTCCTGTAAGGCCTGCAGCCCTGGCTAAATCAGACCTCCTGTGCAATCTTCCAACTAGTTGGTCTTCAGAGAAGCAGAGAAGCTGCTGATTTGTGGTCCTATCTGCAGTACATTACCTGGGAGGCCTTCAAACTGTTGGGTTTTCAGAGCAGCAGACAAGCTGTTGTTCTGTGTACAGCAGAACTGTTGCTGTAAATATTTAAAAAATAAATAAAAATGCTTTAGCACTTTACTGGCCCTGAGGACTCATTCCGATGGAGGCCCACACACTCTGGAGCCCAGTCTGAGCCACCACCATGCCCCAACTGGTCTGAGCAACTTTCTTCTCTTGGAAGTTTACTACTGTCTGTTCTTCGTCTCTGTCCCAGGGTGTTTTTGTACCTCCAAATCCCACACAAACACAACTCTACAGCCTGATAGCTTTTCATACATATATATTCAGCTCTCCATCCAAAAACCCTCTACACAACAAGATTGCATAAAATAGACAAAGATACAAACTACCCTTCTATATGAGATATTAGACTTGTAAAATTCTTATTGTTCATAGACTTATAACACCAATCAATATCACCTGGGTCTAGGTGGTCCTTGGGAAGCTCTATGTTGCCACTATCTTCCCCTTCCATTGTCTGACCTCCTCAGATCTCTCAGCCCTCTCCACCTACCTCGCCCCTCCCAGTCACTGGCTTTCCTTTATTTTACTAATTAAAATGAGAAGGTTAAGTTGGAGTCCTGTGACTAGGCAGCCCTTCTTGGGATAATTAACATTAAAATACAAAGAGCTTCAAAACTATATACACAGAACTCCAGGGAGTGTTTTTTTCAGTGTTTTGGATTAGTTGCCCTTCATGACACAGAGCCCCCTGGTAGTCTTCACACTCTGGTGTTAGTTACCCAATTGCCTTGTGTACAGAGGAACTCCTGGGATGCCTTCAAGTTGTGATGTCCTAAGTTCATCAGTTATTCTGGGATGTTTCCAGCTGTGGTGTCAGATGCCCAGAGTGTAGAAGATCTCCTGGAATGGCTCAGTATATGGTCTCTTCCAGACAGCAGATTAGCTAGCAGCATGTCCCAGAAGAAAGAACTAGGGGTAAAGGGAATGGTATTCAGTGGGCAGGGATTTTGGGATGTGATAGGTCCTCCAAGTTCACTTGACTCCCAGGTGGCTTCTGAGGGCATTGCAAATTGCCCAGGATTATCTGAGCAAGGTAAATTTTAGAGCACTCAGAACATTTTTCCTAAGAAGTATGTTAATAGATTCAAAACCTTCTTAAGAATCTATGCAGTGACACAGCTGTTACCCTCTTAGATAAAATCAGAAACTCAGTGTGGCAGGCAAGGATCTCTTCCAGCCCTTGAGCTACAGCATTTAGCACAATCAGGTAGAGAGTGGATCAACAATGTCCCAGATTTCAGTACTAGTCTGCTCACATGGTTCTATGATCTTGGAAGTACATTCTGTCTAAAAACTCACTGGGCTTGTGTGATAAATGAGATAAATTTTGACTTGGAACAAGGCTGGTTTGTACATTCAATCTCATAGCAATATTGAGTCACCAAGAAATAATAGGCACTTTTCAAATTGTATAACTTTACTCTTAAATGGGAGCATCTCAAAAGACACTATTTGAAAATTAGTATTATGAACCTTGCTGGTGATATCTTCCTTTATCAGCTGTGGCTAATTTCGGTACAAGAAGCTCACATTACTGGATAATTATAAAATTCTAAACCTCAGAGGCAAAGTAAACTTCAGGTGCCACTGTCCATCCTACATCAATATTTGCAGCTGAGATTACATCTTGAATCTTGAAAGTATCTTGGGTCACTCACAGCCAAAAAATTTTCAATGCCATACAAAAGGTAAATTGTTAAGCATTTAACAACCAAGATGGTATAATGAATGCCAATGGGAGCATACTACTCTCTGCCACGAGGACACACCTGTTGGGAGCAGCCAGTATTCTTGGCAGATTCACCAAGAGTCTTATCCTATTTAAGTGAAGGAGGAACACTGAGTCCAGGAGGCAGCACTCTGCGGCCTGACTGCATATGCCTGCTAAGGGAGAAGATTATCCTCCTTTTTCTGTCTATTCCCTGTAGCTACATTGGTCAAAGTTTCACTTGCTTAAGAGGCTAATGAGCTTCACCTTGAGATCAAGTTATGTAGAAAAAAACATTGCTGTAGATGCCTTTTCAATAAACAAGTCATAGCAGCCTTATGTATAATAGCCAGAAGCTGGAAGAATTCAGATGTCCTTCAACAGGGGAATGGATACAGAAATTGTGGTACATATACATAATGGAATACCAATCAGCTATTTAAAAATGTGCTCATAAATTTCCTAGGCAAATGGATGGAACTTGAGGCTATCATCCTGAGTGAAGTAATTCAGTCTCAAAAGAATACTCATTGTATATATCCACTTATAAGTGGATACTAATCCAAAAAACTTGAATACCTAAGAAACAATTCACACAACTTATGAAGCTCAAAGTGTAGGAATGCCAGAAGGTGGATTCCTCAGTCCTTCTTAGAAGGGAGAACAAAACACTCATGGGAGGGAATAAAGGGACAAATAGAGGAGTAGGGATTGAAGATAAGATCATCCAGAGACTGCCTTACCAGGGAATTTACCCCATATGAAGCCACCAAACCCAAGCACTATTGCTGATGCCAAGTGGTGGTTACTGGCAGGAATCTGATATGGATGCCTTCTCAGAGGCTCTGCCACAGCCATACTGATGCAGATGAGGATACTTGCAGCTAACCATCAGACTGAACAGGATGATTCCAATGAAGAAGCTAGAGAAAGAACTGAAAGAGATGAAAGGGTCTGCAACCCTATAGGAAAAACAAAAGTTTCAATTATCCAAACCCAACACAACTCCCAGGGATTAAAGCACTAACCAGTGAGTTCTTATGGAGAGACCCATGGCCCCAAGTGCATATGCAGCCAAGGATAACATTCGCTGGCATCGGTGGAAGAGGCCTTTGGTCTATCGAAGGCTCGATTTTTCAGTGTAGAAGAATTCCAGTGTGTTGAGGAGGGAGAGGGTGGTTAGAAGTGGGAGCACCCTCATGGAGGCAATGGGAAGGTGAGGGGAGCTGGGATAGAGGGAAAGGGATAACATCTGAAATGTAAATGCAAAGAATATCCAACTTAAAGAAGAAGAAGAAGAAGAAGAAGAAGAAGAAGAAGAAGAAGAAGAAGAAGAAGAAGAAGAAGAAGAAGAAGAAGAAGAAGAAGAAGAAGAAGAAGAAGAAAAAGAAGAAGGAGGAGGAGGAGGAGGAGAATGAGAATAAGAATAAGAAGAAGAAGGAGGAGGAGGAGAAGGAGGAGGAGGAGGAGGAGGAGGAGGAGAAGGAGGAGGAGGAGGAGGAGGAGAAGAAGAACAAATGGTGGCCCCTGCCACCAGAAGAATACTGATATAAAATAGCTGATGAGTTTAGGACAATAGATTTTGTACCCAGCAGTTGTGATATTTTGCTGGTTTTACAATATTAAGGGTTTCTGGTAGTATCCATCACAATGAGTAAGCTGCGCAGGAGAAAGAGGGCGGCAGGTGTTCTTAGGAGGGATGGTTGTTAGGCAGTGTAGCAGAGCCAGCAGGAGAAATAGGCAGGATGGAGGTGGATCCAGCAGCAGTCTGATCTCAAAGCTAAGGTGTGAGGGCCCATGGCACTGGGCAAGGAGACCAGACCAGGAGCAATCCCAAACAACAAGGCTTCATAAAACTGAAAAACTTCTATGAGGCAAAAGACAGTCTGTAACAGGAACAGCAGAGCCACCTTTATGCAAACACCAGGGACCATGCAACCAAAAAAGCATTCCCTGCAGAAGAACTAATTGAGGACTGTCTGAGAGACAAAGAATTGCTGGTACACACAATGCCAGCTAATAGGAAACTGCTATTTAAAAGAAATGCTTTCTTGGGACCAACGGGGCGCAGGTTTTAAAGGTGCTTGCAGCAGTGTTCAGATGAACTTCCTGCAGCCTTTCTAACCAGAAAAAAAAAAAAAAGAACAAGTCACAGAAGAAAAACGAGTGTTTTCTGATTCTAAAAGTGTTACTTTTAAAATTCTATCACATCCAGTTAGCAATTTATAACTTTATTAGTCATAAAATGCATTATTGGATCTCACATTCTTTCAAGCCATTTTCAGAGGCTTAATAATTTATACCTAAAATGATTTTTTCCCTCAGAATCAATTCATACCCTATAGAAGCAGGAACAATAGCAAGCAGTCTTTGCTGTTCTTTGGTTTCATTTTATTATAAATTATTCACAAATTGCTTCTCAAACCCAGCTCAGGAACTCCATGTATCACAAGCCTAAATTTCACATTATAGCTTGGCAAAAACATAAAGGGCTAAGCCTGTTTTTTCTTCTTCCAAGTTCTGTTTTCCTTATTTTCATCTGGAAGCTCTCTAGATACCACCCTCAGGGTGAGGGAGGTGGTGGGAGTATCCTAAGGCTAAGCATGGCAACTTCACCGCAATGTTTTCAAGCTTAAGTCAAAGTAATCCTAGGAAGGCCTAGGATGTGGGAGGACAGTGACAGCTGCTTCTTAATCTTACTAGTGTTTACTTTTCAAAACCAAAGTAAAAGGAGAATGTACATCCACAGTAGCTGGTTTGGAAACTGTGGGTTAACTTCTTCCAAAGACACAGTATTAATATTTTGCCATTTTACCATTACCCAAAAAAAAATTATGTAAGGAGATTGGCCCACTTTAGAATATCATCTTGAATATATTCAGGACACAAACCATCTCATTTCACTCATTTCTTGCTTTGGTCACTTAGGGAATATTTACTTTGTTCCATAGGTGTCAAGAGATTCCCTAACTCCAGATGACATAGACAAAATCACTGTCGCCTCAGAGCCTGTCTCCCAGTGCCAAATGAAAAATTAGCTAACTGATTTTTCATTAAACAAAAAAAACCTCAAATACAATGTATATGAGATGGTTATAAAGAGATATAAAAAGCAAGTCAGCATAGCTAAAGAACAGAAAGTGATTCAGGGAAGAGGTGTATAGCAGGCTAGAGAAGACCAGGAGTCTGGGTAGAATCTTGCATGAATTGAAACAAAGAGCCCTGAATGCCCAGCATATAAAGATGTCAAACTGCTTCCCAGGTAGTGTGTATGCTCACAGATGACCTCACATGACCAGTCTAACAGAGGTCAAGCTGGCTATCTACTCTGGTTTTTGGGGGCATATGTTGGCCAGTGCTTTACTGACTTGCTTTGTAATTGACAAGCTTTTGTTCAAATTAACGTTCTCAAATTGTGAATCATAAGCAACTAAAGCTCTCAGAGGAATGAGGCAGAAAGAATTATTTATAGACTTGGATCTAATCCTTTGACCTTCTGTAGGTCTGGGCATTCTTTTGCTTGCCACATTCTGTAGACCAAAGGCTTTCTTGGCACATCTTATACTACTCCACACATTTCTCTTTGTACCATGTAGAAGGAATGCACATCAAAGGAAATTCAAGAAAGAAACAACAAGACCAGGAAATAACCACCTTCAATTACTCACAGACCTGAAAAAACAATGCTTTGATTTTTTTTTCAGATGCAATACATTATTTTACTGTTTCTGTGTGTCAGAAATCTAGATCTATGTTAGCTGGATCCACTAGTTCAGGGTACGTTTGGACACTGCAATGAAGGCTCCACCCACTTCATTTGGAGGCAGCATTTTAGGGCTCAGCTGTAGAGCATCTGCTTTGCATATCAATTGCATGTTTTATTATACTAAGAATATTAGTTTCTGTTGGTCTTCCTGTGACGTTCTTAGTGGTAACCTGGCTCTGGGGTGGGAAGGGCATCTGCTCAGAGAAGAGAAGGAAGAAATGGGAAGGATTGTGACAGAGGATGACTGACTGGGGGGGGGGGGGCTGAGCGGGATATAAGGTAAATACAATTTAAAAATTAAATAAAAATATTAGTTGTTTGTTTGTCTGTTTGTTTTTTAGTAGCTACTGACCAAATAGCTCTCAGAACATTTTGACATGGAGTTCCTCATCTGACAGTTAACAACCTCGACGATCTGGTTTCCCTGGATGGAATAAGACAACCGAGAGAGAAGGGGGATGGGAAACAGAGTCAAACTCCTTTTGTAGCTTAATCACAATTGTGTCATCTTGTAATTTTGTCTTCTTTGTTTCTTAGAAGGTCACAAGGTCTACCTTACACTCAAGAAGGGGGTTAAATGTAGGCAATGATGATGAGTGACATTTTAGAGATTGCCTGTCACATAAAGGGAAACCACAAAGTAGAAGTTCATTTTAGCTTTATTATGCTAGATACATTCAATGCACTAGCAATATTTTGGGGACACAATTTTATCTTTCTTTCTTATAAACTGAAAATATATAAGCTATTGCTTTCATTGTGAATATTTTTTAACAAGGAGTTCCTAGTTTTGACCTAATACTAAAATGTAAAATATCCTTTTGAACAAAACTCTATTCATAATTTTCTTGCTTATATGATAATTACAATCTTTGCACTGTAAACACCAATTACAAATTATATACAAGTCTTTCAAATGTTGTCTGGCAGCACTAAGAATGCTTTGGGAAGTTGTCATGGAAAATGCTAGCAAACAAGTGATGAAGGGAAAAAATATGCTGCCCTAGCCTGTGGTTAACAATGCAAGGGTTTGTGACACCCAACATTGTTGCCTCAGCCACCTCAAAGGTAACAGCTAGACAATTTGATGAAGATACTCTCTCGTGGGCAACATGTTGTCCTGGTTAGTTTTTGCTAATTTCCCACAGGTTAGAAGTACTGAGAAGAGAAAAACCCCAGCTAAAGTATTCGTCTGTAGGCATGTCTATTAGCACATTTTCTTAGAGGACCTAGCCTACTGTGTGTGGTTTCACCCATGATCAGGTAGTCTTACGTTTTATAAGAAAAATAGCTAAATATGAACCTGGAGCCAGTATGCTTCTCCATGGTCTCTGCTTCAATTCTTTCCTTTAGGGATCTGCCTTGAGCTCTTACCCTGTTTTTTCTCAATTATACGATGATGGACTGTAACATGTTGAAGGAAGCAGTAGTTTATTGCTGAATAAGCTCAGTCTTTCTAGTTTTCTCTCTTCTCTGTCTGGCTGGTCCAACTCAGATGTTCTGGCTCAAAAGTCTCTCCAATCTGACTGAATCAATCTGGCTTCTCTCAACTTCTCACTGAATTGATCTGATTGGCCTCAAACTAACTCTTAAAATTTCTTCTAATCGTCTGGTTCTTTCATATTTTTGGGCTTCAACTGCCCTGATGGCCTCTGTTGAACCGCATGAACTCAACTACACTGCAATAAACTCACTGCACTGACTCCCAACTGAATGACTCCTTCCCTGCTCTTTAACTACTTTTTCCTGTCCTCATGAAAGCTGGCTATATCCTATGTCTCTCAAACCTTTCTCTGATTCTTTGCCTGTCCCGCTATTACACTTTACTTTCAAACATGGTTGCTTCCTTTTAGAAGTGATTTTTCTTTTAAAATTGTATGTTAAGAGTTTATCTGGGTTCTAGTTAGAGGGATTAAAGGTATGTAACATGTCTGCCTTCCAGCTCAATTATACCTGTCTAAAATGCCTTTGGATGTGATCCCTTGCCAGAACAGCCCTGTTGCTGGATTTAATTCCTCTACAAAACTACTTCTTCCCTCTCAAGGTTGATTTTTGTAATGGTGAGTTTTTTTTTTTTTTTTTTTTTTTTTTTTTGCAGCAACAGAGAAACAAAGTCGAATACAGGGATTCTCTGGTTCAGCATATGGGACGAGATTTGATGGCACCAACATGGCAAAAGAGCCTTGGGTATGGGCCTTATATTTTAGATGTATCTATGGAAACTAAGTACCCTAAGGAGTTGTTCCATGCATTTTGATTAGTTTCTGTAATGGTCTTCTGCCAGAAAAATAAAAAGATGAAAAAGAAGGAGGAGGAGGAAGAGGAAGGAACTTTTTTGATGAAGCATGACTTCCTTACTTATCTTTGTGTATAAAGCTAAGTATTTAGATTTCTGTTAAATATTATATTGGTTTAGAAAAGTGATGATAGTGGATTCTACTCTAACACACACCCACAGTATCACTAGCTGCATAGGTGGCTAGGTTTACAGTATCAGGCACAATTTCCCTTCTGTTAAGTAGGCCTTTAATCTAATTAGACAGCTGTTGGTTACCTCCAAGACACGAGTGCCTTTAGTGTAGTGCTGTTCATTGTTTTGGTTCACAAACACAATAGTTCTCTAAGGCTTTCCATTCATCCCCTGATGAGCCCCCCTTTACTTTCTTGGTATCTGTGGTTATTCTAGTTAATATACTCACATGTCAAGACTTGGAACTAGGAATATCAGATGAGAGAAGACATAAAACTATTGTATTACTCCTGGAAGAAAGATATTAAGAGCCAGAGAACCAGAAACTGCCATTAGATCATGACTTCAAACTATGACAGAAAAGCTACATTCATTAAATCTCTATGACAAAATGACTGCTTAAACTAGCATAGAACTATTCCAAAAATTGTTGACATTCCAGTGTAGGGAGGGAATGTTAAGAAGCTAGTTCCAGGCATATGTGCTGGAAAGAAGGTTCTAACTAATAGGCCTCTAAGTCTCAAATACTATTTTTATATATTTGTGTTTGTGAGTTTATTTCATTTTTATCTACTTTTTAAAATCAGCATACAAAGTAAACTTCATTGTAATATGTTCATACATATAAATACTTTTATTTCACCCAGATTTCCTTCTTATCATTGTGAGCAGAAATTATCAGAAACAAAGAAAGCCACATCCCTAATAATGATTATACAAGGCTGACTGTCTGATGAGAACTTTATGATTACAGAGAGATGGAATACTGGAGACCCAGAACCAATTTGAACTGGGCTATCTTTAGTCCATTCATTATCTGTCTACTGCTCAGTTTGCGCTAACTTAACATCATCTCACTAACCTGGCAACACCTTAAAATGCACTAAGTTAACAGGCCACAAAAACTACCAGCTTTCACCAAGGCAAAAACTAAGAACACCATCTGATAATATTTAAATCTAATAAGTTCCAGCTTGTTGTACTCACCAACCAACACCTCCATAGATCTTTTAAGAACTTCCAGGATTTGTCATTTCCTTTTGTTCTGTGACTACAAAATTCATATAACGATATTCAGCTTCCATATTATTCAAGAAAGCCTGGATCTGTGTCCCTGGGCAATGTTCACTCATATCTGCCAAAAGAATAAAATTTCCCAAATTCTCTGTGAGATACTACCCTCTCATATCTTTCCTTCTTAGCATTTGCTGATTCTCTTTTCAGAAATTATAGTCTCTATACTGTCTGATTTCACCTGTCAACTTGACACAAGCTATAGTCATCTTGGAGAATGGAGTCTCAGTTGAGGAAATGCCTCTAGGAAATCAAGCTGTGGGCATTTTCTCAATTAGTGATCAGTTGGAGAGAGCCCAGCCCATTGGTGGTCCTTGGTTCTATAAGAATGCAGAATAAACAAGCCAATGGAAGCAAGCCAGTAAATAGCAACCCTCCATAAAGTCTGCTTTGGCTCTCATCTTTAGGTTCCAGCTCTGTTTGAATGCCTGTCATTAGTTCTTCATAGTCCATCAACTATAATCTGGAAGTATGAGCCAAATAATCCCTTTCCTCTCCAACTTCCTTATTGATTGTGGTGTTTGTTTCTTTGCAACAACAGAAACCCTAAGACAGTCTCATGTTCCTTTCTGTGACATACTTACACAAATACATCAATCTCAATTCTGGAAAAAATGTATGTATCCTCACCCACTGCTCTCCATTCTTTCTCTTTCTTTATTTACTTTTCCGAACCATCCCCCCAGCCCACTTTTCAGACAAGATCTTGCTATATAGCTTGGACTGGCCTCAAACTTTTGACTTCACACTGCCTCCTCTCAAGTCCTGATATTTCAAAAACAGGTCAAGTGTAGTACTCAGACTCAAATCTCATGCGTCAGCAGAGCAGGGAATCACTGTTCCTCAGGGTCTCTGCAGCAGTGTAGATGCCTGCCCATCTCCCTCTCTTCCCCTTTCTCTCCCCCCTCCCTCTCTTTCTCCATGTAAAAGCACTTTCTGATATGAAGCCAACAGTGTTAGAGGGCTAGAGATGGACAGGTTGAGCTCTGCTAGAATAGAATTCTTAAAGTCTCAGCTAAGTCTATAAAAGATTCTATGACCCATCTTTTTCCAAGGTAATATCCCATGGCAAAATGAGAAAGAAATTAAGAGGGTTTGTGTGTGTGTGTGTGTGTGTGTGTGTGTGTGTGTGTGTGCGTGTGTGTGCTTATTTTTGTTTTTTTTTTTACATCTGTTTATATTTTTTTTACTTTCCAATTTAGCCAAATTGTAATGAACCCAGTTTTTTTGTTTGTTTTGTTTTTATTTTTAGTCTCCTGGGTTTCTCTTTGAAATGTTTCTTTAGTGGGCCCAGGTGTCTGGTTATAGTTCTAGATCTGTGGTAGCTCAGCTATTTACTCTTTTTAATTAAAAGAGTTTTAGGAGGTGTACCAGGAAACTCTCAGGAAAAGCTTCACTCAGCTCTGTAGTCATTGTGACCACCCGTCAGGCCTGTGGCTACTCCCAGGAACTCTAGTGTCGTATTTGGTTAGGACAAAGACCTTTATTTTAAATAATGCTTTGTTTCAAGGATGGTTTCTTTGTTAAATAGAATAGATTGAAGCAGTCAAATGGAATATGCTGTGACAAATTATAGTGACAACAATTTTGTAAAGCTTTCCATGACTAACAACCCTCACATGATACCAATGAGCTTTCTCTCCCTGAAAGGGATGCCTCTGTCTCAGCATTCAGTGCACTAATTTGATTTTCTTCTTTCTTAGGAGACTAGCACCTTAAAGAACTCTGGCTTCATAGGTATGTTGAATGCAAGGTTTAAGACACACCACCACAAAATATGACCAAGGGAAAGCTATTTCTTTTCCTGAAAGTTTAGGTCTAAGTAGCTTTTTAAAGAATATGTATTTAATTTAGAGTGTGTGTTCATGTTTGCTTGTCTGTATAGGTACCAGTGAAGGCTACAGAAGGGCATTGGATACCCGGAAACTAGAACTAGGTAATAAGCGTGAGCCACTGGATATGGGAGCAGCAGTAAATTAGCTGAAAATATAGAGACACATTAAATATTTACCTTTGAAAGATAAATTTTTTTCTATAAAGAAACTTTCCTTTGTGGACAGCCTCACTGTGTACCAGAAGGAACAGGATGACAAGTCACTAAAATCTGTTAACGGAAAACCCTGCACAACACTTACTTTTTTGTATAAAGTGCTTTTATCTAGAAGCTCATCTTAACTGAGTCTTTCTGTGCTCCTCCTCTTTCTTTTTTTTTTTTTTTTTTGTTTCTTTTCTCTTTTGCTTCAAAATAAAAAATACAATTTAAGCCTAAAGCCAAACCTAGTGTTTTGACATATGCCATAGTGAATCTGCTATTTTTTATAGATTATGTTTCATGTAGAAAAGTGACATACATGTTATAGAACTTCTTATTTCTTTTTGGTAATTTGTGATTGGTTACATGGAATTCTAGCTAAGTGGTTTTCCTCTATAGCCCATGGTGTACTTAACATTGTCTAACAAAAACCAAGTGAGTGGGACACATGAGGGTTTAAATAATAGTATTTTTTTTTTTTTTATGGAGCTGGTGAGATGTTTGGTGGCTAGGAATTTTTTTTTTCCACCGTGAGCCAGAGCTCAGTTCCCAGAACCTACATCATAGCTCACAATTGTTTGCAACTTCAGTTTCATGGGGATCCATTGCCTTCTTCTGCCTCTATAGGCAATATGCACGTATGTGGCATATACATACATAAGATAAAATTAATAAAATTTAAATAAAAATAAAAAACATTTCAAGTTTTGTTCTAAGTGTAATTTTATCCTAAGTTGACTGGGAAATTAAGAATTTCCAGGGTTTGGTGATTTAGCTCAGTGCAAGAACTCTTCACTTAAAAAGCATAAAGCACAAATATGGGGTATTCTAAATAGTGTCTATGAAATGTTACAAAATAGCTTCTAACTCTAACAGCAACTCTGCACAAGTTTCATAAGAAGGCCAAAAGTTAAAATCTGTACACTTTGGAAGTTGAGGATTGCAAAGGAATATACTCAGTCTACTAGTACTGAGTCAGAGAAGTTAGTCAGAGAACCAATGCAAACTAATCTGTTTACACTTTTGTGCATTTGCCTGTTGATTGTTGATATGCTAAGGGTGTCTTCCTAAGTCTCTGTAGGCTTTTTGGAGAGCATGGAACTCAGGACTTAAGATGCCAGATGCTCCCCGACATACAAACCTTTCACTGACTCAGAATGAAATACAAAGACCACAGAAGAAAGTTTTAGGGAGAAGTTTATTGCATATGTGCAGGTCTGTCCTTTTGTTCTAAGTTCTCAAACATCAGCATGAGTTGTAAATTTAAATCAGAGTCTTGCTTTTTTGGCGTGTTATCCAGGACTTGCTGTGGAGGTGTAACTGATGCCATTTGCCCTTGGCTTCTGTTTCTTAGGTTCTTGGACTTGCCTCTTGCCCTCTGCTTATCTCTCATGTTCACTGCTCTTGCTGATCTGACAGTGGCTTGGCCCTCCTTTAAACCTGTGTGTGTCAGTACTACTGGGGTACCAGTTCTCTCCCAGCAGGTTCTGGGTAGTGATAGTTTTGGCACAGGGTCAGAGTGGGGTGCATACAGAACCCGATAGATCATGTCCCAGACTGCTCCTCTGTTCCTGTGTCCTGGGGACTCTGGGTGTGACTCAGAACAGAGGTGGTAGTTTTACCTGTGCTCTTAGGTGTTTCAGCACTTCTAGGGGACCAGCTTTCTCCCAACAGGGTCTGGGTATAGACAGCTGTACCACAGGATCAGCTCCTGGCACAGGCAGAAATCAAAATTATCCTGTCCCAGAGTGTTCCTTGGTTCCAGTGTCCTCAATCCTCAGGGCAGGTTCCACTTGGGACAGGAATTTGGGCAGGGGTGGTGGTTTTCCCTGTGCTCTCACATATGTCAGCACTTCCGGCTCTCTCCCGTAGGGGGTTGTGTCCAGAGTGTTCTGGCACCAGGCACAGGTGGAAACCTGAAGGACCCTGTCCCAGACTGCTCCTTAGTTCCTGTGTCCTGCGGGTTCAGGGCAGCACTCACAGAACAGAAATGGTGTCTTACCTATGAGCTCTTGTGTTTCAGCACTTCTGGGGGACCAGCTATCCTCCAGCAGGGTCTGGGTATAAAGAGCACAGCATCAGCTCCTGGTGCAGGCAGAAACAGGAGAGACTGTATACATCTCTAATAAGGCATTATTTATATATCCGTAGATGTAACTGCTTCCTTAGCCCATACGCTGAACTTTCACAAATGACCTCACAGCTTGCAGTAGGGTCATTCCACTGGGCCATGGAGATTACCTTGCTGCAGTGCAATCACCAACAAAGGAGCAGGCACCTCTGGAAAGGACCAAAGCACATTGCATGCTTTCCTGTTTTTTTAAAAAGTGTTTCCTTATAGACTTACTGAAACCAACTTTCTCAGAAAAGAAGTGTAGAATTAACTTTTTCAAAGAATGGATTTTTGTGGCTTAGAAAATACTCCATGTATTGGGTAGTATATCCTGAGTATATTAGGACAACTTCAACACCATCTTTCACTGCCTTATCTTCTCTCTAGTAGAGGAAATAAAAAATGGGTGATACTTGTGGATACTCCACACATGAGAAAAATAATCTTAGCAAACCCTATCAACTCAGAAAATATCTCCTCAATGTATAAGACTTTTACCTACAATAGAGGTCAACTTAAAAGAAAACATTCAAAAGACATAGAAATCAACTCCTCTCTAACTTTCCCATGTGTGTCTCCCCCTCTTCTGTTCCCCAAACACAGAGGATTCATTTTCTAATGTAATTATTTTTAATGTAATTGAATTATTTCCTTAATATTGTGTTAGCCTGGGAGGATAAATGACAAACTCAGCTGCAAAAGAATTGGTGACAAGAAACAAATGTAGTGTTAACACTAAAATGTACCATGATTTTCTTCTGAGGACACTATATAAGAGACCATAACTCATAACAGACAATGGCCTAATTTTGGTTTATTTTCAGAGATGGTTTCAGCATGTAGCTCACGCTGCTCTAAAAGTCAGCATTCATCTTGCTTTAGCTTTCCCACTGTTTTCTTCTAGGTATAAATCACAACATCCAGGCTACACGGTGTATTCATGGTGTAGTTCAGCCCACTTATTGTTTCTTGTCACCAACTCTTTTACCGCTGAGAGGACAGCTGCCATTAGTTGTCAGCGTTTCTCTTACCTACCTGTTGCTCTGAAAAATCATTTATTTCACCTTTTAAATTAAGAGCCCTCTTCCTACCCACTGTTACCCCATATCTCTATCCTCTGAGAAGAATTTTATGCATCCACAAATGCCTCTTCTGTGAGATTTGTGTTTTTATATGATGCCCCCATGCATGTATGCATGGTGAACAGATTGTATCCTTTCTCTTTACCATTTTTTGCCTGTTATAAGTATCACTGTTATTTCTTCTGATAGAGAGATAAGACGACAGTGCTACATAAACTGTGTATCAGCTTGGGCTGAACCCAGGGCATTTCTTCTTTGTTCTACCTATATTTGCACCTTGGCCTGGAAGATTCAAGCCTCTGTACATTCTAATCTTCTGTAAGCCTGAACCTGGAAAGCTTCAAGCTTCCAGCTTTCATCTGCTAACCAACCCCTAAAATGTTTTCAGCCTCTGAGACTTACTGCTGAAAAAACACACTTTCTGAACTCTGGCTGGCTTACCCAAAACAACTCTTTTTGGCTAAAACTCCTCTCCGACCTGACTGATCCAAACTTGCTTCTCTCAGCTTCTGATTGAATTGTTCTGCTTGCCTGCAAACTAACTCTGGCAATCTGTTCTAATCTTCTGGATCCTTTTCATTTTCTAATTCATTTTTTCTTCACTTGCAACCTGTCTCTAAATTTTTTCCAGTAAAACTGTCTCTTCCTCTCCCTCTTCCCCTTCTTCTTCCCCTTTTTACCTTTCTTCTTCCCTCCCTCACTCTTTCCCTCTGTCTCTGCCTGGTACTGCTGGTGCTGCTGCTCTTTAGTGCTCTCTGTTCTCATTAGAGTTGAGCATATCCTATGTTGACTAATTCTGTCAAATATTTTTCCCATTCATCACTTTGTCTGTCCCCAATTACATATCACTTTCAAACAAAACTGCCTCCTTCCACAAACTAAATAAACCCTTTATTGTGTGGGATTAAAGATGTTTACTAAGGGAATGTTTGTATTTCAATCATCAGGTGTATACTAAGGGCAAGTCTGTATTCCAGCCCAAACACACAGACCTAGAAAGCCCTTGGGTTTGATCCCTTGATAGAACGGTCATGTTGCTGGATTAAAATTCCTCTACAGCCTGTGTACTGCAAGCCATCCTTGCAGTGAAGATGTTTTAAAGAGAGACATATGTAACTCTCTTTTTGTCTATTAACTTGCTTTCCAGGGAGAGATCTCACATCGCTCTAGCATAGCACAGCTTAGACAGTGATGGGTCAGGGATTGGCTGAACACATCTTTGTGACAATGGCTCAATTATGCATATTTCTTG
The DNA here is from genome assembly GCF_963924665.1 of Micromys minutus. NCBI lineage: Eukaryota > Metazoa > Chordata > Mammalia > Rodentia > Muridae > Micromys > Micromys minutus. The sequence goes on along the minus strand of NC_137973.1, from coordinate 1,616,242 downwards.
CCCTCTACTTCAACCAGAATCTCTTGGTCAATGTCTCACAGACAAACTTTTGTGTGGGCAGGTGGTATTACTGAACTCTTTTATTTCTTCTTTCCAAATAAATAAACCTTTCTCTGACTCCATCTCTCTCCTTTTTAATAGATATTTTGACAACTACTGCCCAGAGTCCAAGTTGCTACATTGCAATTTGGTAATACTGTTTATCTCTGTGCATTTTTAGAGGGGAGGAGAGTTATTTCTCTTTCCTTCAAGATATTAAGTGACCCTCTACAGGCTTCCCATCATTTCAGCACAACCACTGTGTGTTCTTTTTGGAGACATTTTGGAACCCTGGCTGGCCTGAAAGTTGCTTTGAAGACTAGACTAATATTTAGCTCACAGCTATCCTCTTCCCTCCACCTGTTGAAATTCCTGCTGGAACTCTAAGTCTCCCTGCACTATATTTTTTACTTTATCCTAACACAACAGACTATCTTTCTCCCCATATCTGTTTTTTTCTTTTTGTTTGCTTGTTTGTTTTGTTGCTTTTTGTATCCTTTTACTAAGAGAGCAGAAACCTCCAAAAAGAAACTGTCTTCTGTGAAAAAGAGAATAAACAAATGAGTTGTTAAGCCAATTGCTAGACTAACAATGGCTTCAAAATATCATAACCACTCTCGGACATAATAGATTTGGTTTCCAACTAGCATACTCATATAAAAGAAATTTGAAGTCATAGAACTGATATAATAAAGGAATTGCTAATAGATTTGCTTAGGAGACAGTAAGTCACACAAGTAGAATTTAGCTAAAGGAGCCATATTCTGCAACTACTCCAAAGATAAGTAGTATGCTAAGCAGGCTTGTTAGAGATAAGCAAAATTTAGGATGTGGGGATGTAAATGTTTACTCACCAAGATTAATCAGCCAGTAGGCCCTTTCTCAAAAATATAGCTTTAAGAGGCAACTCAAGAGAAGGCAGTGTATGGTCACAATCATCATTAAGTCTCCTGTTCTTTTGTTAAGAAAAATGTAATTCTTCCAGGTAGGCAAGATGACCCTGGGTAACAACTGTTAGAAAAAGAACAATACCAGTATACTTAAAATAACTGTGGCAGTTGTAATATCTTACATACATACACACACGTTGTCTAGTATCAATGTCAGAAGAGGTCTTTGGTCCAGTGAAGGCACATTTTCCCAGTGTAGGGAAATGCCAAGTTATTGAGGTGGAGAAGGTGATTGTGAGAGGGAGGACCTTCATGGAAGCACGTGGAGGAGGAAAGGGGATTGGAGCAAGTGGCAGTAAAGGAGATAACATTTGAAATATAAATACAGAGAATATCCAATATAATAAATTTTTAAAAAAGAAAAAAAATAGCTTTGTTTACTTGTTTTTTCTACCTGCGTGGTGATTCTTTGTAAAAGTTATTTCATTCAATGATTTTAATGAAGGTTTAAAATGTAAACACTCTTACTTACTTCAACCTGTAGAATAGATGTGTGATGCTGCCTTTATTGAGGTAACTTCAATAAGGAAACAAAGGAAGGTGGTGCATTTCAGTTTCACTAATACATCAAATATTAGGAAAAGGAGGTTGCTGACCTCAAAGACAAATGTCAACATCAGAATTTTGGCCAATGTAGCTTTTGATGAAAACTGAACACGAAGTTATGCACTATCATCACGAACAATATCTGTTAGTAAAAGTCTTCTCTTAAGTTTTCAAGGATTCCCCACCCTATTATGTTGATCAGTATTATGCAAAGTCAAGCATAATTCTGTCAGGACTCTTCAAACAATGTTCAACTATTTAGCTCTGGATGCCCTTGGCACACACCTCAGAAATAAGCTTAATAACACGAATCTTATTAAATATTGAAATCAACACATGGAAATGATGTAGTATAACTTTATTTGTTTCCTTCATAAATAAATAAATGACTTGATGGATATAACAACAATGAAAAAGGAAATGTATACAGTTTTGGGAATGGACACAAGTTTTTGCTGAGTCACAGAGAAAGAAAGGAAGCCATTAACACAGAGGAACTGGCAGACAAGAACCAAGGGTAAACCCTGTTTTCTCTGTGGATTTTGTGGTGACCATTTGTGGGTTATACTGGCAAACATGTTTGACTTGTACTTATGCTTTTCTAGTATCCAGTGTTGCCTTAAAAACACATTTCCCTTTAACCCAATGAACTACATAGTGAGTGATTTAGAGCTACCAAAGATTAGTTGTTTTGTTTAAGCCACATTCTCAAAGGTCACTTCTTCTTGAAGTTAATCTTTTGTCAATTCTTATCTCCCTTGACCTTTTTATAAGAATAGACATTCTTGACTACCCCATAATTAATGACATCTCCTGTAGTGTCTACGTTACTGAGCATTCTCTCCATCCTTTCAGTGGGTTATCTCTCTAGAATGTTCTTCTTTTACTCTACCCCATGTGATATGCACTACTTCCTTTCCACATTGTTGTCTTCAGTTTTTAGAGTTCCAATTGGCTCCAAACATTGCTATAAATTTCTGGGGATCAAGTCTTATAAAGCAAATAGTGTTTACCCTTGGTCCTTGTCTGCCAATTCTTCTGTGTTAATGGCTTCCATTCTTTCTCTGTGACTTGCAAACACTTATGTCCATTCACTAAACTGTATAGATTTCCAAGTTCATTGGTGTTATATCCATCAAATCATTCAGTAACTCATAAAGTGAACAGATAAACTCATAAGACATCATTTCCACATGTGTATTTCAAAGGCTACATTTTTGAAGTTTGGTTTTGACTTTGAATCCTTATCCTCCATTTTCACAATAGAATAAGTACTTTTGCTTTAGTGATTTCCAAACATGTCAATTCATTTTTCCCCTACTGAAACAAAATCCCAAAGCTGAGCAACTTTACAAAACAATAGACCTATTTATTTCACAGACACAGATTCAGAGGCAGAGGGTGAAGAATACAACACTGGAATTATTGTATCTTTCACAATAATCTCACAGTAGATGACAGCACAGTGGCAAAAAAGAGTGCAAGATGAGAAAGTCACATTTCCAGGGTGGAAGGCAACATTTTCTTCTATGAAAATAGAGTCTCCTTTCCAAAGGCTTTCCTTCAATAACCTCATAATTTCATACTATTCACCTGTGGATATGAAAGGATGGAAAATACAGCCCAACCCTCCAATGACCCCAAGGAGTCAGAAGTTTAGAAATACTATCTCACTCTAAAGGAACCCTAACTCCAGTCTCCTAAGAAGCCCTAAATACCTCAAATTCCAGACCCTGCTTTCTGCCAGTAAATAGGTAAAAGTTCACACTTCTTGCTGGTCCAGAGTCTTCTTTCTGGATGGAACTAGGTGAAAAAGCATAAGACAAGCCCTTAAATATGTGATCCTTGCCTAGTAAGATAACATGAAATGAGCTGAATAACTGCTTATCTGGCTTCTGTAAACTGCATGTACCTTAAAATGAAAGATTAAATACTGAAACCCCCATTCTAACTGAAGCCCTAGTGACCTATCTTAACTGCAATTTTTCACCCCTCACCCAGGAGCCACAAAAATGTGGACCTCCAAGACTATAGGAAACTAATTGATCCATGGAGAGTGGGCTTAGATGGTTTAAAATGATTGGCCTAGAAACTATGCGGTGATACAAATTGATGGGCCTGCACTTCGTGGGTTCTTGATGCTATGGAAGGATTGGCTTGTGATGCACAGCCTTTGTTGTAAACTCTATAAAAGCTGTCCCGATTCTGCACTCAGAGTCTGTAGTCCTCTACCCTTGCACGGCGTACAGCTGTGGGTCCCAGTGCACTTGTAATAAAAGTCCTCTTGCTGTTTGCATCAAGACCATTTCTCATGAGTGATTTGGGTATCACCTTTCCTGAGACAGTGCATGGGGTCCTCACTTTGAAATTCTTTCAGATACAGTACCATACAATAGAGTATGTCCCAATATCATCACAAGGCGGACAGTTTGAGCCTATAAGATCAAATTTGGAGATATCTGAAGTCAGGTGACAGATGAAGTAAAAGAATAATCAGTAAGACTTCAAATTTTTTTTACAAAGGATGCCATTAAATGCTTTCACACCCTGGTCTGCTTTATCATATAGTTTTATATCACTTAATTTATTTATAAGTCTCTGGGTAAGAAGAGAAGCCAGAATCAACTATTTGAAGAGATGATGCATTTTTATATTCATATTAATTCTTGGGAACAATGGGGAAACAATTATTGTTTGGAAAAATGTATTAACCATAGAAATTTTAGGAGAGCAATTTAGGATAGATTATGAAAACACCATATTCTGGCAATTCCAATGTCCAGTTCTCTTTTATTAATTCAAAATCAAAGAATATTATGAGAATAAAGAGTAAAGCTATTGGGAAAGTTCTTTGAATCCCTGTCAATCAGTCCAGAATGCCGTTCACATCACACATACATAGGAATTGTTCCTGAAGGAATGTGGGAAAACACTAGGAAATAACTTTCATTTCAGTTAAGGACATAAGCATTTGTGAGGTATTCTTTGTATTACGTAAATATTACATAGCAAATTTAATATTTAGATGCTATAGAAATTGGGAGAGTGTTTATATTTAGTTTAGCTTTATATTGGAAATATATCATCAACATTTGAAACAGAGAAAAAAGCACCAATACTCATTAGACAAATGCTGATATGTTGTAAGCCTGAGAACCAGGGTTCAGATCACCAGCACCCATATAAAAAGGCAAACATGGTAGCATGCACCTGTGATCTCAGAACTGGAAAGCCGAGTTAGGCAGATCCCAAGAGCTCAGTGGCCAGCCAGTATGGCTGAATGATAAGCCTCCAATTTAAGGAAAGACCCTGTATTAGGACAATAAGGTAGAAAGCAATGGAAGAAGACACCTGCCATTCAACTGCGTCTACTGCATACAGGTTGACGCATGTGCACCATAAACACAAAAAATACAGCACACAATAAACACAACAACAATAATATGATAAAATATAGAAAAAGTCAAGAATGGTCCTGTGCTACCTTTTTTAATTTAGTTGATGAGAAAAGAGAATAATGTGTGTTAAGTGACATGAACAGGAACGTGTAAAATTAAAGCCTAAATTATTTGTCAATTAAAACTTTTTTAATTATCAATATAGTGTATATATGAATAAAGTTTTTGTAAAGTAAAAAGAATGTATTTTATGGCTAGCTCTGATACTGTGTAGCTGAAGAAAAGTCATTAAGCCATGATGGTAGGTATTCGTACCTACAGGTTAGGATTTATTTATTGCAACTGATCATCATGAAGAGAAATACTGTGATGTAGGTGAAAGCTTCTTAGCTCACTAGCTGAGGTCTTCTCAAATATTTACAATTTAAATATTTGTTAAGCTAGTGTGGGGGGACATCTGAAAGACATGAGTAAAATGAGAAAAATAAAAGACTCTGGGTGATGCAGAGTTTCACTCTTTTCTGGAGAAGCAGAAGTGTTTCTCAAATTTGAACACATATATCAAAATAGAAGCCTCGCAAGTTTGGTGGTACATGCCAAAAAATCAAATTGTTCTGGAGGCTGATATAGTAGAGAGGTAAATGATAAGCAAGTCTGGTATACTTACAGAGGTTCTGTCTCAAAATAGTCAATAATTATGATTCTGAAGATGTAGTTTAGTGGTAGAATCTTTACCTCACACACATACTTAAAGTAGCGAGAACAGAACAGTTTGATTTGGAGAGTATTGGTATTGTATCTTCTATGAAAGTATGATAGAATTCTATACTAAACTCATCTGGTCCTGGGCTTTTTTTTTTTTTTTTTTTTTTTTTTTGGTTGGTTGGGAGGTTTTGATAACTGCTTCTATTTCTTCAGGTGTTATGAGACTGTTTAGATGTTTATCTGATTCTCATTTAACTTTGGTACTTGGTATCTGTATAGAAAGTTGTATATTTCCTCTGGACTTTTCAATTTTGTTGAATATAGACCTTTATAGTAGGATCTGATAATTTTTTGAATTTCCTCAGTTTCTGTTGTTATGTTTCCTGTTTCATTTCTGATTTTATTTGGATATTCTTTCTGTGCCCTCTTGTTAGTTTGGCTAAGGGTTTACCTATCTTGTTTTCTCAAAGAACCAGTTCCTAATTTTAATGAATTTTCTATAGTTCTTTTTGTTTCTACTTGGTTGCTTTCTGCTTTGAGTATATTTCCTGCCACCTACTTCTTTGGGTTTATCTGCTTCTTTTTGTTCTAGAGTTTTCAGGTCTGCTTCAAGTTGCTAATGTATACTTTCTTCAGTTTCTTTTTGGAGGCACTCAGAGCTATGAGTATTTCGCTGAGCACTGCTTTCACTGTATACCATTTGTTTGGGTATGTTGTCCCTTCATTTTCATTAAATTCCAAAAAAATCCTTATTTTTTTTCAAATTTCTTCATTGGCCAAGTTATCACTGAGTAGAGCATTGTTCAGCTTCCGTGTATATGTGGCTGGTGTGTGCATGTGTGTGTGTGTGTGTGTGTGTGTGTGTATGTGTGTGTGTGTGTGTGTGTGTGTGTGTGTGTATGCGTGTGTGGGGGGTGGTGTTATGCAGCAGTGTGATGGTAGATTGGAATCAAATTCAAATGTAGCTTGGAAATTAAAGAGAATAGAATGTTTTTCCACTCCATTCATTGCAATATTCCAACACGAATCTTCTACTATTAGGCACTGATCACTGGAGTGGAACAGCTTCTGAAACTGTAAAGAAAACAGTTTTTCCACCATATTGGTCTGTTCTACCACATCATATAGGCTGAATGATTGCAAAGAGAAAATCAGAAAACGAAAAACAGAAATTTGAAAACGAAACCAGCTCTAGTATAAATTTTTTGTCTTCTTTTCAGTAACTGTTCTCAAGGCTACCATCAGCATCCTACTAGGGAAGGCAATGATGTGGGAGCTAAACACAAACTCCACTGAGCGTTGGAAGCACCATAGTCACTAGCAACTCCCCACCAAATAAGAATATAACAATTATGTTGGTACATTGCCTTGGCTATCAGCTACCCACAGAGTTTTTTAAAAGTGTTTAAAAAAAATGGTCTCCTACCACTTAACTATCAGAGCACAGTGGTTAAAGTTGTTGACTGGAACAACACTTATGTTTGTGACTTTAAGTCAGCTTGAAACAAGTTAGAGACTTGTGATGAAATAAACTCCTTTCTGCCCACATTGCTTTCAGTCATGGCACTTTATCATAGCAATAAACCTGAGACATCCTTTTCTTCTTATGAAGAATGTAATTTAAAAAAAAAAAAAAAAAACCCTTAATTCGGTCTCATTTTTTAAAAGCTCCAAATTTGTATCTAGTTTTGTTTTTCCTCTCATGAGTATGCAGTCTTTCTCATGTAATAAAGGCTAGAGAGTTTGCAAACAAAAATAGTACTGCTAATACTTTATGTTAAAAGATAGGGAACTGAAAACATAAAATTTTTATATCTAGTGGGACAGAGCAGCGAATGGTTCTCTGGCAATATTTTTTTTCCAACATCAGTGTTTTCTGTTGGCTACTATGTTTAGCATGTCTGAACAATTGCTGTGGAGACTCAATAGAATGATGCATTTTCTAAAAGATTATTTAACTTAATACCCTTTTCAAGATATCTGACAAAAATCTAAACTTACCAATACTTGCAACATATACAGATATACAGTGTAAGGCCAAGCTTTTGATGGATACCAACAACTGGGAGGAGACAGGTAGATCTCTGTCAAGGCCAACTTGGTCTACTTACATAATTTCAAGCCAACAAGGGCTATATAGGGTGACCCTGTTTCAAAATAGAAAATAAAACAATGAAAAAGAAAATAAACAAAAAGGGAAACAAAGTCCAGAAGTCCCAAAACACAAAAAAACACCTCAGAGACATGCACAAATAATAATAATAATAATAATAATAATAATAATAATAATAATAATAATAATAACAACAACAATAACAATAATGGCATCAAAACAAAGCATCTCTAAGTTTTGGCAGACTTTTTGGGGATTGGATTAGTAATATCCGACTGACTTCAGCTTGGTTGAGTTTTGTTAAGTTAGATTTTCTAACTAGAATCAAATAATGAAAACACATCATCTGCTTCCTAGGTATCAATTTCTGAGCTGAATAGCCAACCTTCAAATGATCCATCACATTTCAGATTGTTCAGCTTGTGTTCTTTAAGAGTCTTTGTTCAAATTTACTTTGTCATTACATGTGAAATATAAAATACAGAGTAAGATTTTAATAAACTGCAAAAACAAAACAAACAAACAGAAAGTTAGGTTTGAAACCTTTGGGTTTTGTGCAGCCCAAAGTACTCAAGGTGTCCAGGAGGGTTGGTTACATTGAGCTATCCCTAATCCCAATTGCCAAGAATCAAAACTTCCTTTTGCTAGTTTCCTTTTTTATTTTTATCTCTTATTGAAAATAGATTTTCCTTCTCATGTAATATATCCTTATTATATTATACTCTGTCATTTTATTCCCTTCCAAGATCCTCTCTACACATTCTCTCGTTTCTGCCTCTCATTAGAAAACAAAGAGTCTTCTAAGGGATGATGATGATAAAGTAAAATATAGTATAATATAAAACAAAATAAAACGCAGCTGAATAGATCAAAACAGTCAAGCAAAAAAAGTGGGAGGGCTCACGAAATGGTACAAAAAATGTATATGGATTCAGAGACACTCAAACACTTAGGAATCCATACAAACACAAAATCAGAAACCATAATATTGGCTGGTTCACTCAATCATCTCTACACTCCTTTATTAGAGCATCCTGGGAGAATTGAAGGCTGGCATTATTCTGAAGCACATTAGTGTGAGCCATTTCTAACACTGCATATTTCACTATTTTCTTTTTCCATTTAAAGCTCTGAACAAAAGTTTATCAAGTTTCTTAAAGTCTTTATGATTCAAAGCAGCCAGTTCAGTGGAGAAACCTTTCTGCACAATTTACAGTTGTGTGCAGTAGCTATTTACATTCTTCTAAGCAAACAATAGACCTATATTGTTTTATACTGATTGGTCTCTCATTGAACAAGAAAGAACAGGCAATACTAGTTTTATTTTCATTCCTAGTAAGTAACTTGGAGGGGGGAAAAACAAAGCAACAATTAGTTTTTATATCAAACTTTTAACTTTCTTTTCAGTATCATTATTTATGTTTCCAATTTAAATTATCAGTTAAGTAATGCACAACTATGCAACTAAAACAATGACATTTTAAATTTTTTCTTTAGTTTATCTGAGAACAGATAGATTATTTATGATTAAATTAAAAGTGTCTTGAACCTACCTGATGAACATGAGTTCCATGTCTACTGTCCTATACTCTCTTCTTCATGTCCTAAACCCTTCTTCATGTTTTCTCCTGAATTTAGAAACTTCACTGTTGCTGAACTGAAATTACTTCTTATTCACACTTAAACATTAAAAATGCATTGCCCAAAGACTGAATCCTAAGCACCATCCAGCTGGTCAGTCACCTGACAAGGTAGAGTAATAGGAAACAAAGCTTCAAACACCCACTTAGAAAACAGAAACAAGATTTTCATACAAAGAAACACAATGATGTAAAGTTATATGCTTAGGTCCTATTACAACACAGTAATGAATAACAGATACAATAATTCCACAGAAAATTAGTACACATAAAGTTATGACTTCCAAGGAAAATGAGGTAAATGACTTATCAGACATTGAATTAAAAACAATTTTAATAATAATAACAAGGTTAGAAAATTCAAAGAGTTTATAATCAAGTGTCACAATGAAGACCTTGGACACACACACACACACACACACACATATACACACACACACACACACACACACACACACAGAGAGAGAGAGAGAGAGAGAGAGAGAGAGAGAGAGAGAGAGAGAGACAGAGAGAGAGAGAGAGAGAAAGAGAGAAACAGACAGACATACAGACATCCACACACACCAGCTGAATAAAATAACAAAAACATTTCAAGATAAGAACATATTCCAATAGAGAAGCTCTGAAGAATTTCACAGGAAAGCCTTGTAAGTGTATCTCATCAACTAGAAGATAGAATGTAAGGCCTTGAAGACAAAGTAGAGTGTAGATTTATGTTAAGGTGTATTTGATAGGACAGGAAGAGGTAGGGAGAGAAAACGGAGGAAATCAGAAGAAAAAAACAGAGAGAGAAAAAAAATTCCACATGGAGAAGGAGAAAGCAGACCTGGGCATTGTGGCCATAACAGGCAATAAGTAGATAGAAATATTTTAAGGGATTCTATAGGTCTTCTGTCTATATAGAAGGACAGTTTGTATCTTTGTCCATTTTAGGTAATATTACTGTGTAGAGGGTTTGTGAATTTAGAATCTATTATATAAACTCATCTGAAAAGTTACCAGGCTTTGAAGTGATGTTTGTGATAGGTCATGGAGGAAAGAAGATGCTGGGGGGGGGGGTAATTCCACCTGGGATGGAGGCAGTAGGGCAGGTAGAATGAGACCATGGGGGCCAATAAAGAGATAATCCAGCTTTTTAGTTAATATTTACTGCAACAGTAGAGTACTAGCAATACTCAGTCAAAGAAACTATCAAATCCCGAGATAAAATAAAACCAAGGAGAGAATATGCTGGAATTCTAAGACATCATAAAAAGACCAAACATGGAGATGAGACTTGGGTCAAAGGCACAGGAAATGGTTCAATTAAAACAACAAATAATCAGGACCAGAAAAAACTCCCTGTGTCACATAGTGGAAACACTAAATGTTTAGAACAAAAGAAAGATGTTAGAAGCATTCAAGTGGAAAGATTGAGTCATAGACAAGGGCAGGCCCATCAGATTAACAGCCACGTTTTGTACAATGAAAATGATGAAAGCCAGAAGGGATCAGACTGGTGTTCTATAAGGAATGGAAAACCTCATATTCCAAACTCAGATTACTACAACCAGCAGGCTATCAGTAGTAATGCAAGGAGAAAGAAAATATTCCCACGATAAAAACAAGATTTAAGGAATTTATAGCCCCTAAGACAACTCTACAGAGAATAATGAAAGAAATACTTGGGTATGAAGATTACTATAGCCATGCAAACACAAGAAACAAGAAATACCCCAGAACATCAAATCAAAAGATGTCTAGTAGAACATCTACCATTTTGGAAGCTTTCTAAATATTACCTCTACTATACACCAGAGGCTTAACCAATAAATATCTAAATGCCAGGAATGGATTACTTTGTGTAAAGTTGTTAGCCTATAGAATGCTTTAGACCTCAAACATTATAGGCAATTACCCTTGCTCTTATTCATTCTATACAATAGTATACTAAGAATTTATTGTTGAAGATAACACACATTTGAATCATAGAACATAATGAAATTAGCCTGGTATAATCCTGAAGATTTTATTTCTTCAGACTACCTTGCCTCATGCTTGAAAGTGCTATGCAAGTTACCAGAGGAGAAATACAGTCTTATGTCTTACCCTGCTGTGAATGGTATGAGCTACAACAATGGCTGCTCCACAGAGATATTCCCACTGGTACAATTGTACAATCTATCAACCATGCAATGGTATACGTTGTGACATAGACATGCCTTTTCTGGGGGAAGTATTATGTAAAATTGGTTGCGTTTATAGCATTATTTTGACACTTATCCAAGCAGGGGATTTTTTTGTCAAACCAAAACAGTAAAGGCATGAGATAAGAAAAATAGAGTGCTCATAGTGTTTCTTTTCAATCCTTAAAGTGAGCTGTCTCTATTTTCATTTTCATACTCCTACTCCGACAAAGAAGTTCAATAATATTAATATTCTCTCTATGTGATAAGGAGGAAATTTAACCAAATTCCCACTTATTTGAAACTACTTTGAAAGTTCATTTAGCACATTGTTTAAACAAAATGATGACAGATTTTTATCTTGAAAACAAAAGTAAGGTAATTTTAAAAGATAATTAAATGACCACAAATCTCAGTGGTATCTAGGGTGTGATAATTATGCCCTATACAAATGTTCTTTTCATTGACATCAGGAGCATTAGAATTCCCTTTGGGAACAGTTTATGATGCTGTGAAGAAAACCTTCTTATTTTTTCCTAAGTAGCTTGAAAAATGCAATTTATTAGCAGAGATTCACAGTATTTTTGTTTTTTGACACCAGCTAAAAAAAATGCTTTCCCAATCATCCTACTGTAATTCTCTGTCCAACTGGCTCCCTCTAGTGATGAGAGTCATGTTTTACTGAGACACTCTGGCTTCTGAGACTATGCATAAAAACTTAAATCCTTTGAAATCACATCACAAAAGTACGTCTGAGACAAATTTCATTATATAAGGCAAAAATTCTTACAGCAACTCTGGTTATTATTAACAGTCTCTTTTAGTTCAATATTTTAACTATTTTACAATAGTTTGATATTTACTGTTTTCAGCATGGCAGTATATGGAATAACTGGCACTGATATTCAACATCTCCTTTCCACTTGAGAAAAGCTCAAATAAATGAATCAATGCCCCTATGATTAATAAGGGAAAAAAGTTCTTTTTAAAAATCTAGTTAAGAAGTGCATGACTTACTAGAAATATGCAGAATTTTAAATGTCCATCTGTACATATAGATATAAATGCCACTTCAATTACACACACAACTGTTTTCTTTTACCTAGTCAAGCTTGAGGTTTAAGTGTGTGTTCAGCAACCAGAGAATCAGTGCCCACCTCCCTGATGCTTCTGAGTTTCAGATGCACAAAGCAGTTGGTAACGATTTCTGTAAAGGCTTGGTTAGCAAATTTTAAACCTTATGAATCATACCAGTGTCTGTGGCAACTACTCAGTGTTGCCTTCATAGCTTGAATACAGAGGCAATTCTAACATGGATTAAGAATCATAATTTGACTTCTTGCAGAAGGCCAGACCCAGCTGAGACTTTTCAGGACTGGAGGCCTGCCCGCTATTTGCTGGGTGCTCAGAAGAGCTGCAAGAATGCTCTCACTCCTTTAGCCCAGAGGTGAGTCTGTACATCCGCTCCACTGACCAACACGAAGAGGCTGCCCACAACGCTTAAGAAATGTAGCAGTGCTGCCTGGAAACAGACACTTCAGGCTCAAGGAAAGAGCCCGCCTAGTTGGATCAAGACCTGGCAACTCTATCGGAACTCACAGCCTACCCAGAGAGCTGAACATGCAGGACCATTCTCCCTTTGGAGACCACAGAACCAAAGACCCACAGGAGAGACAAGCTCCAGTCAGAGACGACTATATCATGTAGTAGAATCTAAAAAACAGAAACCAAGACAACCTGGAAACATCAAAACCCATTTTCCCAACACAGCAAATAATGGATATCCCAATGCAGCAGAAAAACAAGATCTAGACGTAAAATCACATTTTATGATGATGATGGAGATCCAGAGAAGCACATACCTAACAGACTTAAATAAAAAGCCAGAAGAACACATGCAAATAAGTTAAATACCTTAAAAGAGAAACAGGAAAAAACAAACAAACAAACAATAAAAAAGCCCACAAAAATCACTTAAAGAGCTTCTGGAAAGCATAACCAAACAGGTGAAGGAATTAAAAACAGAAATAGAAACAATAAAGACATCACAATAGGAGACAACCCTGAAGTTGAAAAATCTAGGAAAGACATTGGGAGTCATATATTCAAGCATCTCCAACAGAATACAAGAGATTGAAGAGAGAAACACAGGGGCAGACACAACGTAGAAAACATTTACACAACAGTCAGAGAAAATGCAAAAATCAAAAAGCTTCTAACTCAAAACATCCAGGAAATCCAGGACACCATGAGAAGAACAAAACTAAAGAAAATTGGTGTAGAAGAGAGCAGATTCCTAACTGAAAGGCCCAGTAAATATCTTCATCAAAATTATAGAAGAAAACTTCTCCAACATAAAGGAATAGATGACCAAGAACATAGAAGATTATAGAAACCCAAATAGACTGAACCAGAAAATTCTTCCAGACACACAATAGTAAAAAAAAAAAAAAAAAAAAAAAAAAAAAAAAAAAAAAAAAAACAAATGTTCAAAGCAAAGAAAGGATACTAAAAGCAGCAAGGGAAAAAAAAAAAAAGACAGGTACCATATGAAGGCAGACAGGTCAGAACTACACCAGATTTTTCAACAGAGACTATGAAAGCTAGAATATCCTGGACTGATATCATACAGACCCTAAGAGAACACAAATGCTAGCCCAGGTTACTATACTCAGCAAAACTCTTAATTATCATAGATGGAGACACCAAGATATTCTAGGACAAAAGCAAATTTACATAATAGTTATCCACAATTCCAGCCTTACAAAGGATAATAGATGGAAAACTCCACCAAATAGAGGGAAACTTCACCCTAGGAAAAGCAAAAAAATTATCTTCTTGCAACAAACCTCACCAAAGAAAAGTACACAAAAATAAATCTACCTCTAACAACAAAAATAGGAGGAAACAACCATCATTATTCCGTAATATATCTTAACATCAATGGACTCAATTCCCCAACAAAATGACAGACTATCAGACTGAATGTATAAACAGCATCCAGCATTGTGCTGAATAGGGAAAACTCATCTCAGCAACAAAGATGGGCATTAACTCAAAGTAAAAGGTAGGAAAAAAAATCTTTCCAAGCAAACGGTCCCAAAACACAAGCTGGAGTAGCCATCCTGATAGGGAATAAAACTGATTTTCAACCAGAAGTCATCAAAAAAGACAAGGAAGAACACTTTTTACTCATCAAAGGAAAAGAACTATCAAGAGGAACTCTCAATCCTGAATATCTATGCTCTAAAAACAAGAGCACCCACATTCATAAAAGAAACTCTACCAAAGCACAGAGCATATATTTCATTAAGCAAAATAATAGTGGGAGACTTCATGACCTGACTCTCATCAATGAACAGATCATTTAAGCATTAACTAAACAGAGACACAGTGAAACTAACAGAAGACATGAACCAAATGGATTTAACAGACTTCTATAGACCATTTGATCCTAATCAAAAGAATACGCCTTCTTCTTAGCACCTCACCACACCTTCTTCAAAATTGACTACATAATCGGTCATAATACAGGCTTCAACAGATAAAAGAAGATCGAAATAATCTTGTGCATCTTATAAGATCACCATGAACTAAGGTTGGTCTTCAATAACAATAAAAACAACAAAAAGCCCACATACACAAAGAAGCTGAACAATGCTCTACTCAATGATAGCTTGGTTGAGGAAGAAATAAAGGAAGAAATCAAAGATATTTTAGAATTTAACAAAAATTAAAGCACAACATACCCAAACTTATGGGACACAATGAAAGCAGAGCTAAGAGAAAAACACATATCTCTGAGTGCCTCCACAAAGAAACTGGAAAAAACATGTAATAACAACCTGACAGCACATGTGAACGCTCTAGAACAACAACAACAACAACAACAACAACAACAACAACAAAAACAGATACACGCAAGAGGAGTAGACAGCAAACATAGTCAAACTCAGAGCTGAAATCAACCAAATAGAAACAAAAAGAACTATATAAACCATCAACAAAACCAGGAGCTGGTTTTTTGAGAGAATCAACAAGATTGATAAGCCCTTAGCCAGACTAACTAAAGGGCACAGAGAGAGTATACAAATTAACAATATCAGAAATGAAAGGGGAGAGATAACAGCAGAAACTGAGGAAATTCAAGAAATCACCATATCCTACTACAAAAGATTATACTCAAAAACCTGGAATATCTAGAGGAAATGGACAATATTTAGAAAGATACCAGGTACCAAAGTTAAATCAGGATCAGATAAACCATCTTAACAGCCCCATAACTTCTGAAGAAATAGTAGCAGTCATCAAAAGCCTCTGAACAAAAGAAAAGGAGAGGACCTGATAGGTTTACTTCAGAATTCTATTGGAACCTTCATAGAAGAGCTAATACCAATACACTCCAAACTATTCTACAAAATAGAAAAATAGAAAATAAAACCCAACTTATTCTACAAAGCAACAATTATGCTCATTCCTAAACCACACAAAGGCCCTACAAAGAAAGAGAACTTTAGATCATTATTCCTCATGAACATTTATGTAAAAAGACTCAGTAAATTTTTTGCAAACCGAATCCAAGAACAAATCGAAACCATCTTTCACCATGATCAAGTAGGCTTCATCCCAAGGATGCAATATACAGAAATCCATCAATGTAATCCACAATTTAAGCAAAATCAAAGATAAAAAACACATGATCATCTCTTTATATACTGAGAATTTGATAATATTCAACACCCCTTTCTTGTTAAAAGTCTTAGAAAGATCAGGAATTCAGGCCCATAACTAAACACAGTAAAAGTAATATACAGCAAACCAGTAGTCAACATCAAATGAAATGGTGAGAAACTGGAATAAATCCCACTAAAATCAAGGACTAGACAAGGCTGCCCCCTCTCCCCCTACCTATTTAATATAGTACTAGGAGTATTAGGCAGAGCATTCAGACAACAAAAGGAGGTCAAATGGATACTAATTGAAAAGGAAGAAGTCAAAATATCACTATTTGCAGATAATATGATACTATACTTAAATGACCTCAATAATTTCATCAGAGAACTTCTTACAGCTGATAAACAACTTCAGCAAAATGGCAGCATATAAAATTAACTCAAACAAATCATTAGCCTACCTCAACTCAAAGGATAAACAGGCTGGGAATAAAATTAGAGAATTAAAACCATTCACAATAGTCACAAAGACTATAATATACCTTAGAAATAAACCCACACACCTATGGTAACTTGATCTTTGACAAAAGAGCTAATAACATTCAATGCAAAAAGGAAAGCTTCTTCAACAAATAGTGCTGGTTCAACTGGCAGTCAGTATGCAGAAGAATGCAAATTGATTCTCTCTTATCTCTTTATACAAAGCTCAAGTACTAGTAGGTCAGAGATCTCCATTTAAAACCAGATATACTGAAACTAATAAAGGAGAAAGTAGGGAAGAGCTTAGAACACATAAGCACAGGGGAAAATTTACTGAACAGAACGTTGGCTTATGTGCTAAGAACAAGAATCGACAAATATGACCTAATGAAACTGCAAAGCTTTTGTAAGGCAAAGGACACAATCAAAGGGACAGACCATTGACCTAAAGATTGGGTAAAGATCTTTACCAATCCTCCATCTTACAGAGAGCTGGCATCTAATATATACAATGAACTCAATATGTAAAACTCTAGAGAATCAAATAATCCTATTAAAAAATGGGGTGCAGAGCTAAACAAAGAATTCTCAACTGAGGAATATTGAATGGCTGAGAAGCATGTAAGGAAGTGTTCAACAACCCTAGTCATCAGAGAAATGCAAATCAAAACAACCCAAACATTCCTTCTCACACTAGTCAGAATGGCTAAGATCAAATACTCAGATGACAGCAGATGCTGGCGAGGATGTGGAAAAAGAGGAACACTTCTCCACTTTTGTTGGAATTGCAGACTTGTCAACCACTCTGGAAATCAGTCTGGCAGTTCCTCAGAAAATTGAACATAGTACTACCTTAGAGCCCAGCTATACCACCCAAAAGAAGCTCCAGTATTTAACAAGAAGACATGCTCCACCATGTTCATAGCAGCATTATTTATAATAATAAGAAGCTGGAACGAACACAGATGTCCTTCAACAGAGGAATGGATACAGAAATTGTGGTACATTTACACAATGAAGAACTACTCAGGTATTAAAAACAATAAGTTCATGAAATTCCTAGGCAAATATATGGAACTTGGACTATCATCCTGAGTGAGGTAACCCAGTCACAAAAGAAATCCTATGATATTTACTCACTTTTAAGTAGATACTCACTGAAAAATCTTCAATGCACAATAAACTATTCAAAGAACTTATAAAGTTCAAAGAGAATGAATTTGGTAAGGTTGATGCCTTAATCCTTCTTAGAAGAAAGAACAAAATGCTCAGTGGAGAAAATAAAGGGAGAAATAGAAGAACAGGGATTGGAGAAAGTTCATTCAGAGACTGCCCCAGCAGGGGATCCACTCCATATGCAGCCACCAAACCCAAGCACTATTGCTGATGCCAAGTAATGTTTACTTGCAGAAACCAGATATGAATGTCTCCTCAGAGGTTCTGCCAGAATCATACTGATACAAAGGAGGATGCTTGCATCTAACTATCAGACTGAACATTAGGACCCTAATGAAGGAGCTAGAGAAAGGACTGAAGAAAATGAAAGGGTCTGTAACCCCATGGGAAGAACAAAATTATCAACTAACCCAACCCGCCACAGCTCCCAAGGTCTAAAACACCAACCAATGAGTTCACACAGAAAGACCCATCGCCCTAGGTTCATGTAAAGCAGAGGATAGCATTCTCTGGCATCAGTAGGAAGAGAGGCCTTGGTCCAGGGAAGACTCTGTGTAAGGGAATGCTAATGTCCTGATGTGGAAGAGGGTGTTTTGGAGAGGGAGCAACTTCATGGAGGCAATGGGAGTGAGAGGAGGAATGTAATTGGGGGATGGGGGTAATATTTGAAAAGTAAATGCAGAGAATATCTATTAAAAAAATTATATTTTACTCAGATAAGGAGACAAGAAAGGGCATATTCCTAGGAAAACTCAGCAAGTAAGAATTTGTATAAAATACAAAGATTTAATTGGAAATAGGAGCAACTGTATCATATGAGTTGACTTAACTACCATATATAAAACACCTCACCCAAACCCATCACAATACATTTCTTTTCAGAGTCATGGAAACTTTTACCTAGATAAAGCACATACTGAGCCATACAGAATATAGCCATGTGGGGAGCCGAATACGGATGCCATTACAAGATGGCGCTGGCTCCCTCACGGCTTGAGGTAAACAACTCCATATATAGTAATGCTCTGGTCAGCTAAGGCACTTCACCCTGCTCATGCGCAGTACGTAACCTATCTCCGGCCAATCCCGAGGCCTCTGGTGTCAGCAGACTGGTGACAACCAATCATGGCAAGCCCGTATGTGCTTCTCCCTATATAAGTGGACAGCTAGGGTAGTTCGGGCCCCTCGCTTCCTGCTCTCCCCTTCAACCAAGAGGCTCCCACAATAAAGCGTGATCTGAGAAGAATCCTCTGGTGGTGGCCGTCTTTCCTCGCTGGTCGAGGAGTGCACCGCATAGCCACAATATGGGGAAGATGTTATTTTTTAGGCTATGTATAGTCTATGCCCAGAGTAAAATTAATTCAGAAGTTAGTAAATATCTTGAAAATATTCAAGCATTGATCACGTGGCTCTAAAACACAGTGATAGGTCACAAGGAAAATCAGAGAGGTTTGCTGAGGAAAAGCTCATTATATGACAGGTACATAATTAATCTAGTTACAATACATTAAGGTGTAGAGTAATGTTCAGTTTTCTATGTCTAAGTTATGTTTCTATAAAATTCATTTGTAAAATGCTGGAAAATAAAGTATTTGGGTGAAGGAGAGAGTGGACCAGCAAGAAAGTAGAAGGGAAGAAAAAGAGGGGAGGGAGAGGGCCACCGGCCAGAGAAAACTTGTGTTAAAGTTCAAAGAAACCCATGCCTGTGGTCTAGTGTTTTAAATCCATGAGATAGGATGCTGGAGAAAAGCAAATCTATATAGCGGCTGCCAATGTGGAAAGACTTCAAGTTGACGTTTAAAGAAAAGTTGTGTATTTTAAAAAGAAGTATATTATTTTCTATACGTTGTTATGTTTTTCTAGTCTGTAAATTAAACACATTTAGAAAGAGTAGAAAATTCATATACACTTAATAAATGTATCATTTTTATATTTAAACAACAAGATAGCTAACTTCACCTATAATTTTAAATCGCCAAGTAAAGCCACACTGATTTCTGTCTACAGTCTTTATGTTTATATTGGCAAATATGGAAATGGCAAATGTCTTCTGTTTGTGAGGCTTGTACTCACTGATTGTAGAAATTTAAGGAGTTATAAGTTTTTACTAGGGAATATAACCATATTTAATGAAACTTTTAAGCATTTATATTTTGACTTAGAAGTGTCATTTTTAAGGATATCTCCTCCAGCAACTTCGTGCACTCACAACCACACTGTGCAGATAAATATGTATGAGGCTATCCATTGCAGTAGTGGGGTCTAACCACCATACAGAGGAGCAAGTTGGGCACACTGGAGCTTACATGCCGTACTCTACAACTACAAAAACAACTGACGAGATTCCTATTGAACCAATTCTTGGTGACTTAAATAAACACTGTGAAGTAGAGTTGGAATATGGACATGGCTGATGCCTGTGTGTACGGTGGATTGAGAATAGAGTATGCATGCCTCTGTTCTTTTTGGGGGAAAAAAAAACCCATCAAATCAGGAAATTAATCTGACTGGTTCCCTACAGCATATCAGTGAGAAAGCATATAAAAGACCAGAGGAAGCAAGAAGACAAAGGGATTAGATTGTGATACTCTGAGATATAATTCTATATTTTTTTAACATTTAGAATAATATTTCAAAAATTTAATATATAAAAGAAGAATAAGGGACAAACCTCAATGTAGAACCACAACAGAAGCAGTTAATCTAACTGTATTTCTCATAAATAACAAACACACTAAAACTAATAAACAGTTAACCTAACAGAATTAACCAAATTTGATGGTTTGCATATGCTCTGCCCAGGGAATGGCAGGATTAGAAGGTGTGAGTGTGTTGGAACAGGTGTGTCACTGTGGGTGCAGGTTTTAAGTTTCTTATTCTAGCTGTCTGGAAGTCAGTATTCTGCTTTTATATTTATATAAATGTTCCCGCCTTGATAATAATGGACTGAACCTCTGAACCTGTAAGCCAACCCCAATTAAATCCTTATAATGTCTTTATAATGTTGCCTTGGTCATGGTGTCTGCTCATAGCAGTAAAACCCTTAAGATACTAATTAACAATTGGAAGCTGTAAATTGCACAAATGTTAAAACAAGATTGAAAATCACAAACAATATTGAATTCTGATTTTTATGTTTGCCTTTCACAGTGGACAATTCAACAATTATAAAGTTGCTTGATAAATATTCTGAGACTACATAAATAAAGGCACTGTTTCAAAAACACTACTCACTGCAGAATAAGAAAGAGTAAATTGGTAGTGTTTCAGAATTTAGTTATTTTGTGATCCCAAGGCTAGGAAATTCCATTTTATTGCAAACATGGTACTTTGACATGTTACAGGTGAAGGTAAGTATACTTCCATGCTTTAAGCCAGGCAATTCTAATAGAAAATGGATAACTGTAAATTAATTAAATATATCAAACTTGGTGTTTAAGATTGGTAAATGATCAAGGAACCCAAAAATCCCATGTATATCTGTGGGCCAGTATCAAGAAAGACAAAAATGAGTGTGATTGGAGAAATCTTTGAAAGCCCTTAGGTTATTTATTTATTTATTTATTTATTTATTTATTTATTTATTTATTTTGGATATTTTCTTTACTTACAGTTCAAATGTTGTCCTTTTTCCTAGTTCCTCCTCTGGAATCCCCCATCCCATCTCTCCTTCCCCTACTTCTAAGGGAGTGTTCCCACACCCATCCACTCCCTTGCATCTCTCTTCTCTTGGCATTTTCCTTATACTGGGATATTGAGACTTGAGAGGGCCAAAACCTTTCCTTTCATTAAAGCCTGATGAGGCCATCCTCTACTACATATGTTGCTGGGACCATGGGTCCCTCCATGTGTATTCTTTGGTAAGTAGTTTAGTCTCTGGGAGCTCTGGCAGTCAGGTTGGTTGATATTGTTGTCTTCCTGTGGGGTTGCAAACCCCTTCTGCTCCTTCAGTCCTTTTTCTAAGTCTTCCATTGGGGATTTTATTCTCAGTCCAATGGTTGGTTGAGAGCATTGGACTCTGTCCTTCTCAGGCCCTGGCAAAACCTCTCAGGAGGCAGCTATATCAGAAGCCTGTCACCATGAACATGTTATCCACATTACTGTCTGGATTTAGTGATATGATGTAGGCTGGATCCCCACAGTCTCTG
The DNA here is from genome assembly GCF_963924665.1 of Micromys minutus. Lineage (NCBI taxonomy): Eukaryota > Metazoa > Chordata > Mammalia > Rodentia > Muridae > Micromys > Micromys minutus. The sequence continues at coordinate 1,594,209 of NC_137973.1, read as the reverse complement.
GATGGCCCATGCAGCAGTCTCTGCTTCACATTTTGTTTCTGTATTTCCTCCTGTGGGTCTTTTGTTTCCCCTTTTAAGAAGGACTGAAGCATCCTGTTTTTCATCTTCCAACTTCTTGAGCTTCATGTGGTCTGTGAATTTCATCTTGGATAATCTGAACTTTTGGGCTAATATCCACGTATAAATGTGTGCATACTATGAGTATATTTTTGTAATTGGGTTACCTCACTCAGAATGATATGTTCTAGATCCATCCATTTGCCTAAGGATTTTATGAACTCATTAGTTTTAATAGCTGAGTAGTGCTTCATTGTATAAATGTTCCACATTTTCTTATCCATTCCTCTATTGATGGACATCTGGGTTCTTTCCAGGTTCTGACTATTACAAAGAAGGCTGTTATGAACACAGTGGAGCATGTGTCTCTGTTATATGTGGGAACATCTTTTGAGTATATGCTCAGGAGTGTTATAGCTGGGTCCTCAGTACTATGACCAATTTTTCTTAGGAACCACCAGACTGATTTATTCAGTGATTGTACCAGCTTACAATCCTACCAAAAATGGAGGAGCAGTGTTCCTCTTTCTCCAGCATCTGCTGTCACCTGAGTTTTTGATCTTAGCCATTCTGACTGCTGTGAGGTAGAATCTAAGTGTTGTTTTCATTTGCATTTTCCTGATGACTAAGGATGATGAACATTCATTTAGGTGCTTCTAAGCCATTCAATATTCTGAGCTTGAGAATTCTTTATCTAGATCTGCCCCCCCCCCCCATTTTTAATAAGGTTCTTTGATTCTCCTGGGTCTAACTTCTTGAGTTCTTTGTATATATTGAATATTAGACCTCTATCAGATGTAGGATTGGTACAGATTTTTTTCCAGTTTATTGATTGACAGTCTGTCCTTTTGATTGTGTTCTTTGCCTTCGAGAAGCTTTACAATTTCATGAGGTTCCATTTATTGATTCTTGATCTTAGAGTATAAGACATTAGTGTTCTGTTAAGGACATTTTTTTTCTCAGTGCCCATGTGTTCTAGGTTCAACCGCACTTTCTCCTCTATTAGTTTAAGTGTATCGGTTTTTACAAGAATGTTCTTGGTCCACTTGGACTTGAGCCTTGTACAACAATATAAGAAAGGATTGATTTGCATTCTTCTGCATGCTGACTGCCAGCTGAACCAGGACCATTTATTGAAAATTGTGTCTTTTCTTCAACTGGATGATTTTTGCTCCTTTGTCAAAGATCAAGTGATGATAGGTGTGTGGATTCATTTCTGTGTCTTCAATTATATTCCATTGATCTACCTGCCTATCTGTATCAATAACATATATATATTAAGTTTCTCCCCATTTAGTTTGATGTTGGCTACTGGTCAGCTGTATATTTCTTTTTACTATGTTTAGGTATGGGCCTTGAACTCCTAATCTTTCCAAGACTTTTAACAAAAATGGGTTTTGAATTTTGTCAAATGCTTTCTCAACATCCAATGAGATGATCTTGTGATTTATTTCTTTGAGTTTGTTTATATAGGGGATTACTCTGATCATATACTGAACCATCCCTGTATCCCTTGGATGAAGCCTAATTGATTATGATAGATGATTGTTTTGAGATGTTCTTGAATTCAGTTTGCAGTAATTTTATTGAGTACATTTGCATTAATGTTCATATGGGAGATTGGTCTGTGGTTCTCTTCCTTTGTTGGGTCTTTGTGGGGTTTAGATATGAGTGTAATTGTGGCTTTATTGAATGAATTGGGTGGTATTTTTTCTGTTTCTACTTTGTGATATAGTTTGAAGAGTGTTCATAGTAGGTCTTATTTGAAGTGAATTTAGTTAATTCTACACTAAATCCATCTGGTCCTGAACTTTTTTTAGTTGGGAGACTTTTGATGACTGCTTCTATTTCTTTAGTGGTTATGGGGTTATATAAATGGTTTAATCCTGATTTAACTTTATTACCTGGTATTTGTCTAAAAAATTGTTTATTTCATCCACATTTTAAAGTTTTTTTTTTCAGTATAGGTTATTATAGTAGAATCTGACGAATTTTTTATTTTTCTTCAGTTTCTGTTTTTATGTCTATGTTTGAATTTCTGGTTTTGTTAATCTGGATATTGTTCCTGTGCCCTCTGGGTAGACTGGCTAAGGGTTTATCTATCTTGTTGATATTCTCTAAGAACAAGCTCCTGGATTTGTTGATTCTTTGTATAGTTTTTATTGTTTCTATTTTGTTGATTTCTGTTCTGAGTTTGATCATTTCCTGCTATCTACTCCTCTTGGGTGTGTCTGCTTCTTTTTGTTCTACAGCTTTCAAGTGTGCTGTGAAGCTGATAGTGTATGCTTTCTCCAGTATTTTTTTTTAAAAGTACTCAGAGCTATGAGTTTTTTTCTTAGTACTGCTTTCATTGCAGCCCATAGGTTTGAGTATGCTGTGCCTTCATTTTCATTAAATCCTAAGATGTCTAATTTATTTCTTTATTTTTTTCATTGGCCAAGTTATCACTGAGTAGAGTGTTGATTATCTTCCATGTTTATATGGGCTCCTTATCAGTATTTTGCTATTGAAGACCAGTCTTAGTCTATGGTGATCTAATAGAATGCATGGGATTATTTCAACTTTTTTTCATCTATTAAGGCCTGTATTGCATGACCTATTATATGGTCAGTTTTGGAGAAGGTACCATGAAGAGGTGAGAAGAATATATAATTTTGTTTTACAATGAAATGTCCTAAAGATATCATTCAAATCCATTTGGTTCATAACTTCTCTTAGTTTCACTGCATCTCTCTTCAGGTTTTATTTCCATGATCTGTCCATTGAAGAAAGTGGGGTATTGAAGTCTCACATTATTATTTTGTAAGGTGCAATGTATGCTCTGAGCTTTAGTAAAGTTTCTTTTCAATGTGGCTCTTGCATTTGGAACACAGATGTTCATAATTGAGAGTTCTTCTTGGTAATTTTTTTCTTTGATAGTATAAATTGTCTTTTCTTATTTTTTGATAACCTTTGGTTTAAAATCAATGTTATTTTATATTAGAATGGCTATTTCAACTTGTTTCTTGGAGCCATTCACTTTGAAAATTGTTTTTTAACTTCTTACTCTGAGATAGTGCCTGTCTTGGTCACTGAGGTTTGTTTACTGTACACAGAAAAAGGCTGCTTATTTTTTACTTGTCCAGTCTGATAGTCTATATCTTTTATTGGAAAATTGAGTCCATTAATGTTAAGAGATATTAAAAATAGTAATTTTTGTTTTCCATTATTTTTGTTGTAAGAGGTAGAATTATGTTTGTGTAAACATGTTCTTTTGGGTTTGTTGCAAGATTACTTTCTTGCTTGTCCTAAGGTGTAGTTTCTCTTCTTGTGTTGGAGATTTACATTTATTAACCTTTGTAGGGATGAATTTGTGAGAAGTTATTGTGTAAATTTTGGTTTTTCATGGAACATCTAAGTTTCTCTATTATTGTAATTGAGAGTTTTGCTGGGTATAGTAGCCTGAGTTGGCATTTGTGTTCTCTTAGCATCTGAATGACATCTGTTCATATTCTAGCTTTCATTATCTCTGTTGAAAAAAACTGGTGTAATTCTAAGAGGTCTGCCTTTATATGTTACTTTATCTTTTTACCTTACTGCTTTTAATATTCTTTCTTTGTTTTGTGCATTTGGTGTTTTGACTATTATGTGATCAAGTCTATGGAGTTCTGTAGGCTTCTTGTATGCCCATGGTAAGAATTCTGAGATTCTCTTCGATCTCTTGTATTCTGTTAACGTCGCTTGCTTCTATGATTTCTGATCTCTTTCCTAGGTTATCTATCTGTAGGGTTTCTCCCTTTCTCATCCCTTTATTATTTCTTTTATTATTTCTATTTTAGGTCCTTTGTGGTTTTGTTCTATTCCTTCTCTCATTTGGTAGTTTTCTTCTGTATTTCTTTAAAGGAGTTATTCATGTCCTTTCTTAACTCCTCTATCATCATCATGAGATATGATTTTAAACCCCAGTATTGCATTTTAGGTGTGATGGGATATCTAGTACTAGCAGTAGTAGGAGAACTGGGTTCTGATAATGTCAAGTAGCCTTGGTTTCTTTTGCTTATGTTCTTACACTTGCCTCTCACCATCTGATTATCTCTAGTGCTACCTGCCCTAGCTGTCTCTGACTGGATCCTATCCTTCTTAAGATTCTGATTGTGTCATAATTCCTCAGAGTCCAGGTGTCTATATGATTCTATGTTTCTGGAGTCCTGTGATACTGAAAGTATCAAAGGTTTTTGGGAATTGAGCTGCCTCTGAAATACTGGAATCTGTGTGACCAAGTTTCTGATGCCCATGACTGTGTCAGAGCTCCATTGCTCCTGGGTTTGTCTGCTCTTCTGGACATTTAGTTTCCTCTGTAATCCTGCACGTCTTAATACACCTGTGTTTCTGTGATACTGTATTTCTGTGATTCTGTGATCCTGTGGTCTTGGGTCTGCTAGAGCACCTGTGGTCCTGGGTGTGTTAAAGCACCTGTGTGATGGGCTTCCTCTGGGCATTGTGAGATTGGGTGAGGCACCAGCACCCAAGGAATGATCAGGGTTCAGGATCAGATGATACATTTTTAAAATGTGATGGTGATTGTTGTATTTATGCCATATAAATATTATGAAAATCTAAGTTTTTATTAGTATTATAACATTCCAATTATGGGCCAGGTAAAATAGTTATGTTTAATTTAAGCTCCAGTTTAATTAGAGGAGGCTCTAGCTTATTACTTCTTTGCTTTACCAAGGACAATCATTTAAAGAAAATTTTGAATAATTCTACTCAGTCCTAGTTTAACAATTTGCAAACTGTGAGAGATAGTCTTGTTGTGGATTGTCCTTTAGCTGTTTCTATTTTGATTCTAATTCTACTTCCCCAAGAAGGGCTGCCTAGTCACATACTCAGGTGACTTCATCAGGACCTTCTTCCCATTTTAATATGTAAAATAAAAACAAGAGCCTGTGATTGGGCAGTGGAAGGGAAGGTGGAGAGAGAGGGTCTTGGGAAGAGGAGGGGAGGAGCAAAAGAAGGTGGAAGAAGATGGAGCTGAGACATGTGTTTTGAAGAAACCATGAGTTATAAGGGATCTCATAGCTGGGGAATAGAGTAGTGTAGAGGTAAATCTGCCCAATCTAGGCATGCAGCTTGTACTCATATTAACTGAGTTGTGTTTCATTGAACGGGCTTATTCATGTAAGAGCCTTGTGCACAAAAAGCGTCAGAAAGGAAGGCTGAACATAGACAGATAGCAAGGTTGGTGTGCTTTACTAGCTATACACCATTGCAGCTAATTTTACATATATGAGTAAAACTTTGTCAATGGATTTGCAATTGTACCTCAGAGCTCTCAGTTTGTGCATTCTTGCCCTCATCTTTCCTGTCTTTTCACTATAAAGTGCATTACTGCTCTTTAATAGTGCTAATCTCTGTATTAACGTTCAATACTTTTTCAGCTTTAAATGCATTCATATTTCCAAATTGCTCCCCTTTAATATCCTTTTGCCTCTTTTTGCCACCAACTCTTACTTTAAATAAAGTAGCCATGAATAACCATGCTATGGCTTATATCTATACTATCTTGAAATTTCGTCCTCCAAATAAATTGATCCATTACTTTTGCATTAAGGTTCACCCAAATTTTCAACACATTGGTAAACCACAATTATATTCTTTGCAGAAACGTAATGAGTTCCCTGTAGTGCAAAACTGATTGTTTATATGAGCATGCCTTTTACAGTCTTCATTTTCATTGACATTCTAATATCTCACTGCATTCAAGTGTAGCCTGTTGTTTCCCCAGTGTAGTGAATGCCACAGTGGTGAAGTGGGAATGAGGTGGGAGTGAGTACATGGGAGGGGGAACATCCTCATAGAAGCAGGAGGAAAGGGGATTAAAAAGGGAAACCTGAAAAGGGAATAACATTTGAAATGTTAAAACATACAGTATCCATATCTTTATGAAAAAAAGGAAAAAATTAAGTATAGCCTGTATATAAATATCCTGCCACACTCCTGCCACAGACCTCACTCTCAGCTCACAGCCAAAACACCGATTCCCTGGGACCAGTTTTCTGCGTGAGCCATGTTTATTTTGCTGTGATTTGACCAAAAGGACTTAAGAGAAGAAAGGCTTGTTTTGGCTCATAATTTCAATTCATTATGTTGAAAATGTGGCATCAGGAGCAGCCATGGTAGCAGAAGAATGAGTTTGTGACCATGTGAATGGCAGGTGACAAGGAAGTAGAGAAAACAATCAGTAGCCAGGAGTGACTATAACTTCAGAGGCCCATACCAAGAGACATATTTCTTTCTGACATTTAAAAAATTACCTTTAATCTTTTTCTATTTTTACATTCTAGTCTTTATCCCTTTCCTACTCTGCTTCTGAAAGTTCCTCATCCAATCATTTATACCTCCAAGAGGTTAACTGGCCCACCCAAAGCTTCACCACTCCCTGGGTCCTCAAGTCTCTAGACGGCTAGGTGAATCTTCTCTCACGGAGGCCAAACCAAACAGTTCTCTGCTGTGTTGGAGTTCTTGGACCAGCTCATGTACGCCGCCAGATCGGTGGCTCAGCATCTGAGAAATATTGGGGATTCGGGTTAGTTAAGACTGCTGGTCTTCCTATGGTGTTGCTCTCCTCCTCATCTTCTTTTAGCCTTTCCCTAATTTCAACTACAGGGGTCCCTATCTTCTGTCTATTGGTTGGGTGTGAGTATCAGTGTCTTCTTGATCATCTGCTTGTTGGGCCTTTTGGAGAGCAGGTATGATCAGGCCTTGGAACCACCTCTTGAGATAGAACCCAATATGGGTTAATTACCGGACCTCCTTTCTCTCAGACTTTTCTTCATTTTGTAGCTGTAATTCTTTTAGACAGGAACAATTCTGTGTCAGATCTTTTGACTGTGGGATGACAACCCCATACCTGCACTCAATGCCCTGTCTTTCTACTGGAGGTGGATTCTAAATGTTCCCTCTCCCAAGTGTTGGGAATTTCATCTGAAGTCCTTCCCTTTGAGTCCTGGGTGTCTTTCATCTTCCAGGTCTCTGGTACATTTTAGATGGTCCCCACCTCTCACCTCTCACTTCCTACCTCCCAAGGTTGTATATTTCCATTTATTCTGCTTGCCCTCAGGGCTTCCCTTCTATTTCCCCTCTCCAAAAACCTGATCATGTTCCCCCCTTCCCCTGCCTTCTACTGTTCTGTTGTGGGAAACCTGGGTTATTTCCAGCTTCTAGGTGTCACAAATAAGGCTGCCATGAACACAGTAGAGCACTACCCCTGTGGCATGGTGAATGGTGGGGCATCTTTTGGGTATATGCCTAAGAATAGTCTTCAGGTAGATCTATTTAGAATTTTCTGAGGAACCTTCAGATTGATCTCCAAACAACACAATTAAAAAAGGGGAGGAGATATAGAACTAAGGATAGAATTCATAACAGGGACTGAAAAGCACACACACACACACACACACACACACACACAGAGAGAGAGAGAGAGAGAGAGAGAGAGAGAGAGAGAGAGAGAGAGAGAGAGAAAGAGAGAGAGTTTAAAGTTCTTAGTCATCAGTAAAATGAAAAATCAAAAGGGCCCTGAAATTTTGCCTTATAGCAATCAACATGGCTAAGATCAAATACTCAGGTGACAACACATTTTGTTAAGGATATGGAGAAAGAAAAACACTCTTCCACTGCTGGAGGGATTGCAACTGGTACAACCACTCTGGAAATCATCCTGGAGAGGTTTTCCAGCCTCCTCCTCCTCCTCCTCCTCCTCCTCCTCCTCCTCCTCCTCCTCCTCCTCCTCCTCCTCCTCCTCCTCCTCCTCCTTCTCCTCTTTTGTCAGTCTTGCACTTTATTGTCTGTCTCAGGCCTTGACTGCACACTTTCGCAGTGGGTACAGCCGCTCCTTCTGCTGCTGCTTCTTGGTCTTCAGCTTCTCCTTGTGCTTGGTAAGCCGACAGGGCACGGCTCTACTCTTCTTGTGTCGCAGGATTAGGGGCTTGTACTTCTTTCCCTTGTAGCATTTCCTGAGGATTTTCTTTTGAGTCTGATTAATGACAGTGAGGACACGGGCAATGGATTTGCGTACGGCTCATATCTTGGAGAGCTTGGATGCAGTGCCGCCTGTCACTTTGGTGACGCAAAACTGGGACAGTTCAGTGTCTCAACAGCTCCTCCTTCTTCTTGCTGCGATGGTCCTGAGCCTTAATCTTGGCCATTGCTGCGTTGTTCCTTCCAGCCACTTCTTAAAGGCTCCAGCGCATTCTAAAATACTGACAAGCTTTGGGGCAATCATTTAAAAACAACTGTGGGTGTATTTCGGACTTTAACTATCTTACACATGACAGTCAGTTTGTCACTTAGGGCTCCAGGTAAATTATATTATCTGGATCTATTTAGCCTTCAAGGGCTTTATTTATAAATATATCTCTTTAGTAGTTATAAATCAGAAGGGGGCAAAATCCAAACCGTAATAATGGACACATCCAAAAGACAGAAATTTCTGTAGGATTCATGTATTGGTGAAAATACAAAATATGGGTTACTTAATATGTATTAGAGAGTTGAAAAAATAAATGAAAGGTCATAAAGATGGATAGAGGGAAAGAAACATGAATAGGAAACAGCCTATTCATTGGCTGCTCGTTATTCTCTTCCTTTCCTCCTCCTGATCTTTCCCTCTTCCCTCTTCCTGTATTTCTCTTTCTTTCTTTTGACAGGGTCTTACTGTATAAACCAGGCTCATCTTAATTTTACTCAACCTCCTGCCTCTACCTCCCAAGTGCTGGGATTATGGATGTATACTACACACTCAGACTTTGAGGTGCTCTTAGACCAGAGTTGCTTAGCAACTGATAAGATATCCTGGTGAGACACAGTGAAGAATGCTTTTAAAGACTGACAGCTCTGAACAACTTAATTGCTGATTTGGTATGAGAGAGAAGTTGATGGTAAAGATAGAGGATAGATCACACAGAAATGTCTTGGAAGTGTGTGTGTGTGTGTGTGTGTGTGTGTGTGTGTGTGTGTGTGTGTGTGTGCATTTTATATAATGATCGTTGATTGATAGGTTTCAGGACTTTTTTTACAGCAGTGATTTTTGGCATACAATGTACTTGTTAATGAAATCTCGCCATCTATTCAGTCTCCCATAACCCATGTTTTATAGAATGTATTTAATTTGTTTTGTAAGCCTCTGCATTTTCTGTAAGTAGATAAAGCAATTGCCTATAATGACTGCCTGCAAAATTTTGAATTCTGAAATGTGAGGTTCCAAAAAGTTTCAACCAAAGGTTATATCTGTACGACATTCCAGAAATTCTTCTGCCTCATTTCCTAGAGAACCTACCTGCCTCCCTTAGCTCTCAGAATGTGAGAAATCTAATAATTGAAGAACCAGTGACATTTACAGCATGGAGTTCAAGGTTTTAACTCACACGTGGGGAAGGCCAGCTTCTTTTTAGAAAAGTGGTTGCCATTTTTAGAATCGACACTGAAATCCCCTTCAAAAATAAATTCCTCATTACTTGTTTTAGAAACATCTTTGGTGGTATGTGTTTTACACACCACTAAATTCACCCACTTAAAGCATACAATTGAATAGTTTTAGGATGTCACAGGGAATTATCCCAATTTATCTTTAAACACATCCACCATCCTCCCAAAATCCTTATTTTCATTAGAAGTAAGTCCTCACTCCTATATTGTGAAGGCAAAAGTATCCACTAATCTCTGTTCTGTCTCCTTATCTCTGTCCATCTGGAAGTTACACATAAAGGAAATAAATCACAAAACCAGTATGCTGTGGTGACTGCCACATTTAATTATATACAAAGGCTACCAAGTTCATTTATATAACATCACATATTTATCTGTATTTCAATATTTTTACTATCAATTTCTCATTATATAAATTGATTTTTTAAAAAATTTCCACTTTTAATCTAATGAACACTTGGACTATTTTTATTGATTATTTTAATTGTTACTTTATTATTGTTAAATTTAGATGTTTTATGTCTTCAGTTCTCTAGGGAATATATGTGTATCTAGTTGTGTGAGTATATAATACTATATTTGTTTAAATATAAACATAAAAATAAGTAAATGTCTGAATACTTTTTTAACGTACCATTAAAAATGTTCTTTTCTCCTATTACTCTCTGTCCTCTCCTGTGATGATCCTATGACAGTTGGTATGTTAACTGTGTCTAAATTTCTCTGAGTTGTATTCTCATTTTACTTTATCTTAATTTTTCTCTTAATTTTTTCCTGACAACTTAGTTTCTTTGACCCATTTTATGATACACAAAGTAATGACAAAAAAGGAGATGGTCTTTGCCAGTTATGTTCACATTCAATCCATGTTTTATTGGTGATATTTTCCTACTGAAGTTCAATAATGGATATTTTTTGTATTTTGACATTCAAATTAAATGAGAAAACATCATATTTTCTTTTGAAACGATGTCTCCAAAATTCCCCCCCACCTTTTTATTAGCTCACATTAGTTCGGAGCAGATTATGAAGATCAACACAATATTATTATTAGTGTGTTTAAGCCTCTGTAGATAGATGATTGTATAACAAATATGTCCATGTGGCTTCAGTTATGTACAGGCAATATAAAGGCATTATTAATGCTGCTTTGAATAGCTAATCTAATTAGTTTTATTACACAAATCACATAGACTCAGATAAAAAAAATAATTAAATAGCATTTTTGAAAGTGTGCGAAAAAAACAGTGCTTTTGTAAGGGTAATCTTATTTAGTCATTAATCCTTTCTGGGAAAAGCTATTATATTTTGCCACCATTTTGTCCACTTGATGTTGAATTAGCTTGTTCTATATGCTCTTTATCACTCATATATATATATATATGTGTGTGTGTGTGTGTGTGTGTGTGTGTGTGTATGTATCTATGTATGTATGTATATATATATATATATATACACGTATATATATACACGTATATATATGGTTTGATTATTTTGACTTTATAATAGAAGTTCTCTAGTTTTGCAATATATTATAAATATATAATAACATATAACACATTATTTTAAACTATGATATACCAGAAGTTATTCAGAAAATTTATATTTATTAAGAAAAATTCAGAGTGGTTGTATTAGCTTGCAACCCCACCAACAGTGGAGAAGTGTTCCTCTTTCTCCGCAGCCTCGCCAGCATCTGCTGTCATCTGAGTTTTGGATCTTGGCCAATCTGACTGGTGTGAGGTGGAATCTCAGGGTTGTTTTGATTTGCATTTCCCTGATGGCTAAGGATGTCGAGCACTTCCTTGGGTGTTTCTCAGCCATTAGGTGTTCCTCAACTGAAAACGTTTTGTTTAGCTCTGTATCCCATTTTTTAATAGGGTTATTTGATTCTCTGGTGTCTAGCTTTTTGAGTTCCTTGTATACCTTGGATATTAGGTCTCTATCTGATGTGGTGTTGGTAAAGATCTTTTCCCATTCTGTTGGTTGCCGTTTTGTTTTCTTGACGATGTCTTTAGCCTTACAGAAACTTTGCAATCTCATTAAGTCCCATTTGTTAATCTTTGATCTTAGAGCTTGAGCCATTGGTGTTTTGTTCAGGAAATTTTCCGGAACATGGAAATAGTCAAAGTCTTCTTGTTTTGTAAATATATGTGTGTATATATATATATATATATATATATATATATATATATATATATATATATATATTGTTTTCTTTATTTCTTGGACTTCATACAGTCTGTGAGTTGTTTCTGGGGGAGTGCAAGCCTCTGGGGTTAGCATCCCACTATCAGTGACTGCATATTATGTCTGTTCTTTTGTGACTGGGTTATGTCACTCAGGATGATATTCTCTAGATGCAGCCATTTTCTTAAGAATTTGGTTAAGTCATTGTTTCTGGTGGCTGAGTAGTATTCAATTGTGTATATGTACCACAATTTTTTGTATCCATTCATCTTCTGAAGGACATCTGGGTTCCTTCCAGCTTCTGGCTATTATAAATAGAGCCGCTATGAACATTGTGGTGCATATATCTTTGTTGTGTATTAAAGTGTCTCTGGGGTATATGCCCAGAAGTGGAATAGCTGGGTCTTCAGATAGTACTATATCCAATTTTCTGAGGTATCGCCAGACAGACTTCCAGAGTGGCTGTATTAGCTTGCAACCACTTATTGTAACTATTAGGTTTTCAATGCATACTGTCAAGCCCTTGAAAAAAATCAAGTTCTGACGAAAAAAATATATTCACATGGTTTTATGTAAAAATTATTTCAATGTCTGAAAAAAACATTACTGACAAAAATGTATAATTTTAAGCAAAAAATGTTTAAAATCTGTACATTTATCTTTGTTTTGTAAAATAAAGTCGTTAAAAAAAATTCAAACAATACCTTAAAACAAGAAATAAAAGGAAAAAGAATAATTTTGGTTACATTGAATTTAAAAATAGGTGATATAATTTAATTGTATAGTATAGTAACAGTAAGTTATAAAATGCTCTATTATAAAAACATCATTTCTCAATATATTTATATTCAATTAAGTCCAGCGAATATTATAGGTAGAGATTGGTTACAAGTGGCAAACCTTCTGCTGTTGTAATTTACTTCCACTGTTCACAGTGTCAAGTATCATTTGATTGCATTCCCTAATTGAATTAAGCCTTAGCCCCTAACCTTAAACCTTGTTGTAAGAACACTAAATGTTCTTCTTCCTTTCAATTCTTTCATAATGTAAAGGTTGAATTTTACAAAGCAATAAGGAAGAATGATATTTGTGATTTGAAATAAAATGGATAAAAATGGAGGTCATTACCTTAAATGTAATATGCCAGTCCCAAAATAACAAATGCCTCATGCTATTTTTTCATGTGCGGATGGAAAATAAAAATATAGAACAAAACGAGTACTCTAGGGAATTAGAAATGGAGATAGAGGAAGAAGGTAAGGAAGAAGAGTAAGGGGGATATAAAAAGGCACATTATTATATGCATGCACAGAAATATCACAGTGAAGCACTATGTCTTGTGTCAAAAATGCTAGCAACAAAATTGGAAAAAGGACATACAAAAAGAAGGGAGGAACTGGAGGCAAAGAAACAGTGAATAAATAAAAAAAAAAACTTGAATAACTTATAGACATTAAAAACAGTTGCATTATTTACTGATCACATAAATTTTATAATTAATTAACTTATTCTTATGTGATCAATTGAAATTAAGAAAACAAAAGAGAAGAAGGCTGCCCATGGACCTTCCCCATGCTCTCTGTTCCCCTGGGCTCAATTCTCAGGATTGTTCCTAGTGCTACAACAAAATGCCAGTTGCAGCCTCTCTTTCCCATCTATATCTCTTCTGGATTCCACTGATCATCCTCACTGACGTCTCCTCCCCCTTTGACTCTGTGTCCCAACCATCTCAAGTTAACACCTTCTGAACAAGCACTGGGCGTGCCTGCCAATAAGCCAGGTAGGATGTTCATGGATTTTCTTTATTCTCTGTTGTGCCAGCCCTAATCCTTAGGGTTGGTCCTAGCAATGCAATAGATCATATACTTCCGACTTCCCCTTCCCCTAGCTTCTAATACCAGCAAGCATTGCCCATGAACATGTCAGCTGAGCAGGTCAATGAAACAGTCAATGCATAGTCAACATACTCTCTGAAAATCCAGATTCAGAACAGAAACCAAGAAACTAAACACCCACTCAAAAAAGGGAACAAACCAAGAAACTAACACCTAGGCCTATAATCATAACCAACCCAAGTGCCTAGACAGAATTAAGACAGAATCAATAACAATCAAGGAAATATGTCTCCGTACAAGCCCAGCTGAAGCACAAGAAAAACACTTTAAAACCAATTATATGAAAATGATAGAGATTAATAAAGAAGACATAATAAATACCTTTAAAAAATCCAGGAAAGTACAAACAATTGGAGAAAGTGACTAAATACTTCAGGGAAAGTCTAAAAACCACAAACAAATAACTGGAATACATGAATAAATACCATAAAGGAAACAAAGACATTTATGCCACAACTCTATACCTAGACCCCCATGGGAGAATCTGGTCTCCCTGGAGTTCTGACAGACTGGAGAACACAGGTAAGACCACCACTTCCTCTCTGAGGGAGCTGCCTGGAGCCTCCAACACACAAGAATGGACAAGCAGTTTGGGTTAGGATCCATCCAGGTCCTGTATGCACCCTGTCCTGACCCTGTGCCACAGCTCTCTGTACACAGACACTTCAGGGAGAGAGCTGTTCCCCTAATAGTGCTGACGCAGGCTTACAGGAGTGTCAAGCCACTATCAGAATGAGCAAGACCAGCTAACATCAGAGATAAGCAAATGATGAGAGGCAAGTCTAAGAACATAAGCAACAGAAACCAAGGCCATTTGGCATCATCAGAACCAAGATCCACCAACACAGCAGGTCCTGGATACCCCAACGCACCAGAAAAGCAAGAATCTGATTTAAAAATCTCAACTCATGATGATGTTAGGAGACTTTTAGAAGGTCATAAATAAGTTACTTAAAGAAATATAGGACAGCACAGACAAACAGGTAGAAGTCCTTAAAGCACAAGCACAAAAAATACAAAAATCCTTTACAGAATTAGAGGAAAGTACAAGCAAACAGGTAAAGGAATCTAACAAAACTATCCAGGATCCAAAAGTTGAAATAGAAACAATAAATCACAAAATGAGACAGCCCTGGAGAAATAAAACCTTGGAAAGAGATCAGGAGTCAGAGATGCAAGCATCACCAACAGAATACAAGAGATAGAAAAGAGAATCTCAGGGGCAGAAAATACTATAGAAACCACTGCCACAATAGTCAAAGAAAATGCAAATTGCAAAAACCACCTAACCCAAAATATCCAGGCAATTCAGGACACAATGAGAAAATCAAGCCTGAGGATAATAGGTATAAAAGGGAGTGAAGATTCTCAACTCAAGGGGCCAGTGAATATCTTCAACAGCATTTTAGAAGAAAACTTCTCTAACCTAAAGGAATGATGATGAACATACAAGAAGCTCAAATAGATTGAACCAGAAAAGAAATTCTTCTTGTCACATAATAGTCAAACTATAAAATGCACAAAACAAAGAATATTAAAAGCATTAAGGGAAAATACTCAAGTAACTTATAAAGGCAGACCTATTAAATCATACTAGACTTCTCAATAGAAACTATGAAAGATAAAACATCCTGGGCGGATGTCATATAGATTCTAAGAAAACATAAATACCAGCCCAGGTTATATCTAGCAAAACTCTGAATTACCATAAATTGAGAAACCAAGGTATTTCATAAAAAAACAAATATACACTATACCCTTTTACAAATTCAGCCCTACAAAGGATAATATATGGAAAACTTTAAAACAAGGAGAAAAATCAAACCCTTGAAAAAACAAGAAAGTAATCTTTCAAATAATGCAAAACAAGACAGCCACATAAACATAATTCCACCTCTAACAATAACAACAACAAAAAGATGAACTCTCAATTCCGAATGTCTATACTCCAAATGCCAGGGAACCTATGTTTATAAAAGAAACCTTACTAAAACTCAAAGCACACATTGCGCCTCACAAAATAATAGTGGGAGACTTCAATATGCCTCTCTTATTAATGGACAAATCATGGAAAGAGAAACTAAACAGAAACCCAGTGAAACTACACAAAGTTATGAATCAAATGGTTTCAACAGATAACTATAGAACAGTTCATTGTAAAACATAAAGCACACCTGTTGCATGATGTCATTATGCAACAAGGCAGTTACTGAAGCCTATCATTGGATGAGAAGTAAGGGTAGGCACTGACATCTCTAGGAGAGAGAGAAGCAGAAAAATCTGAGGAAGCAACACGGAGGAGAAGTAGATATTTCTCCCTGTGAATTTCCATATGGATGCATGCTGGTATGAATATTTTATAAGGAATTCAATTGTATAAAATGATCTAACTTATCTAGATTGGAAAATTCTATCATACTAATTGGATTAGAATTTATTGTGTAGTGTGTACTTTATGAGGTGACTCATGACAAGGAAACAGGGAGAAAGAGTAGCTACCTGTGGGACAAGGGGGTGGCAGCAGGGAATGTGAGTGAAGTTCACAGCTTGACCAGCTAGGACAGAGGCAGACAAGAGATACTAACAAAAAAACTACAACCAGTGAGATGAATTAATGATAATTCTATATGGCCTTATGGTGCTAGAACTAATGATGGAGTGACCACTAAGGACAGAGAGAGCTGGAGGCAGCATGAAGCAGTAACATGGAAACTGTTTGCAGCCTTTTTAGTTTTACTATAACATATACCTTCTTCTCAGCACCTCATCCTTTCTCCAAAATTGACCATATAAGTGGTCACAAAACAGTCCTCAACAGATAAAAAAGACTGAAATAATCCCATGCATTCTACCAGATCACCATGGACTAATACTGGTCTTCAAAACAACAACTTCTGCGGGAATCAGTCTGGTGGTTCCTCAGAAAACTGGACTTAGTCCTAACTGAAGACCAAGTTATTCCACCCTGGGGCATATACCCTAAAAATGCTCCAACATACAATAAGGACACATGCTCCACCATGTTTATAGCAACCTTATTTATAATAGCCAGAAGCTGGAAAAAACCCAGGTGTCCTTCAGTAGATGAATGGGTTCAAAAAATGTGGTACATTTACACAATGGAGTACTACTCAGCTACTAGAAACAGTGACTTTATGAAATTCCTAGGAAAATGGATGCATCTAGAGAATATCATCCTGAGTGAGGTAACCCAGACACACACACACACACACACACACACACACAAAAGACATAATATGCAGTCATTAATAATTGAATACTAGCCCCAGAAAGCTCTGAATACCCAAGAAACAACTCACAGATCATATGGAGCTCAAAAAAAAGAAAGACCAAAAAGTGGAAGCCTCAGTCCTTCTTAAAATAAATAAATAAATAAAAGCAACAAGAGTACAGCACCTACTCAGAGTGGGGTACACCTAGACATTAAATCATTAATAACTCAAGAGCTAAGAAGAAAGCCTTGTGGCAATTTTTGGTATTTAAAAATTATTATGTTCAATTTAAATCCACCAAGAAAATGTTGACTCTATGTTACGTTTTGTTTAACATGTATGTATGGTAACTAGTAAGATTTAAATACATACTATCAAACCTTAAAAAAAATCAAGTACTGACAAAAATATATTCATATAGTTTTATTCCAAAATTATCTTAAAATCTGTACATGTATCTCTTTTTTAAAAAAATAAAGTTGTAAGGGAAAATTGGCTTTAACTTCATTTTACAATATCAAACTAAAAACTATTTTCATTCCTACAAAGAAATTTTAGAGAGTTCATAACCATCTGAGGGTGTAGCAGTGAATTGGTGACTTCTTTATAGTCTCTCAAAATCTTCCGTGGCTCGTCTTGCTTTAAGGTGACATTAATAATTCCTTCTGTTCTAGCTTAAGTCTGTTAATTTTTTAAGCACCATTAATAAAATTCTTCTCTTAAACAGAAAAAAAAACTTGTTCAGTGCTTAAAAAAAATTTTGAAAACTGAATGCAGGAAAGAGGATGTTTGAAATGTACATAAAATATATCATATAAAAATGAAAAAATAAAAAGAAGCAATAAAAAAACACAAACTGAGGAAATTCTAGAAATTGAGGAATGCAAATAGAAACTGTAGAGACAAGGTTCAACAAGAAAATACTAATGTTAGAAGACACACCCTCAGGTCTTGAAAATATAGAAGAAATGGATATGTTGATCAAAAAATGTTAAACCTAAATTTTTTAATATAAAAAACAAGAAATCTGGGAGTATTAAAAACCAGGAAAATAGAGAGTAAGAAGAATCATGGTTAAAAGATCCAGGAAATACTTTTAACAATGTCATAGAAAAATATTTTAACATAAAGAAGAAGATGATTAAAAGTGTTTAAAAGGGCGTATGAAAAACAAAATTGATGCACCAGAAAATAAAGTCCTCTCATCACGTACTAATCAAGATTTTAGACATACAAAACAAATACAAAAATTGTAAAATCTGAAAGGAAAAATACCAAGTAACATAGGCAACCCTGATAGAATTACACCTGACTTTTAAGTGGAGACCCTAAAAGCCAGGAGTGCCTGGGCACATGCCCTCAAGACTACAGAATAGCACATGTTGGCCCAGATTTCTATAGCACAAAACTTTCAATTATCATAAATGGAGGAAATCAGATATTCTGTGAGAAATTAAAATCTAAACAATAGTATCTACAATTCTAGCCCTACGATAGGAAAACTCCAAAAAATAAAAGTTAACTACATCCATGAATACACAGGAAATAAATTTTCTCACACCAACAAACTCAAAAGAAAGGAAGCGTACACCACCCTAAATTTCTATATAAACCTTCTACAGCTTGATTTCAAAGTGAGCAAGATTAATTCACAAAAATCAGTACCCTTTCTATGAACCATTGATAAACTTACTGAAAATAAATTAGGGAAACATCTTTCACAATAGTCTCAAATTAAGATAACTGAGGGCAATGCAAAAGTGAAAACTTTATATGCTAAAAGTGTCATATCTTTGATGAAAGAAATTGAAGATAATATCAGAAGATAGGAAGAGCTCCCATGTTGAACTGCCATCTTACCGAAATTAATCTATGGATTCCTCATAATCCACAACAACATTTTGACACACTTCTTTACAGAACTTAAGAGCACAATTTTCAAATACAAATAAAAAATTAAAAAACCCATGGTATCTAAAACAGCCTTAAACAATAAAGGAACTGGTAGAGCTCTCAGCATCCTGCATTTCAAGTGGTCCTACAGAGCAATAGCAATAAAAATCACATGAGATTGGTATAAAAATAGATACCTTGATGAAATGAAAGACATTAAAGATCCAGACATAAATCTTTAAGCATAAGGACATGTGGTTTTTCATAAGGAAGACAGGAATTCACACTGGAAAAAATAACATTGTCAACAAATGATGTTCATCAAACTACATGTTACAAGTAGAAGAATGCAAAAAGTCCCATATATATACATATATATTATATATGCATATATATAATATATATATAAATTATTCTGCATAAAACTCGTCAAGTAAAAATGAATCAAAGACATCAACATGAAACCAGACCCACTGAACCTGATAGAAGAGAAAATAGGAAATACCCTTGAAATCATGGACAGAGGAAACTACTTTATGAACAGCACACCATTAATGTAGCCACTAAGATCAAAAATTAATAAGTAAGACATCATGAAATTGTAAGCATCTGTAATTCAAAGGACACTATCAATCAGACAAATTGTTAGCCTACAGAATAGAAAAACACTTTTACCAACTTCACAGCTGATAGAGTCTTAAAATATGTAAATAACTCAAGACAATAGATACCAAAAATCCAAATAATACAAATAAAAATAGGGCACAGATTAAACAGAGAATTCTCAAAAGAGAAATCTCAAATGGCTCAGAAATACACAAAATGTTGAACATATTAGCCATCAATGAAATTCAAATCATGTCTACTTAGATATTCCATTTTATACCTGTCATAATGTCTAAGGTCAACAACAGAAATGTCATCTCATGCTCGTCAGGATGAGGAACAAGAGGCACATTTCTCCATTGATGATGGGAATGTAAATTTATATAACAACTAGGGAAATCATTATGACAGTTCCTCTGAAAACTGGTATTTAAGCTACCTCAAGACCCAGCTACATTACTCTTGGGCATACCCAGAGGATGCTCCATTCTACCACAAGAACACTATCTCAACTATATTCCCTGTGGCTTTATTCACAGTAGTCAGAAACAAAACAACCTAGATGTTCCTCAACTGAAGAATGGATGAAGAAATGTGGTACATCTACACAATAAATAGCTTCTCAACTGTTAAAAACAATGACATGAAATTTGCAGGTAAATGGATACACTTAAAAAATCATCCTGAATAAGGCAAATCAGATTCAGAAAGTCCAATGTATACATTCATTACTTATAAATGAATATTAGCCATTAAGCAAATTGTAATCAAATTACACTCCACAGACCCAGAGAAGAGACATATGGATCTCTCTGGGAAAGGAAACTGGATTTTGGGGAATGACTGGAGTAGGTAGAATAGGGTGCAAGATGGATCAGGTTGAGAGTGTAGGGAGAGACAGTGGGTGGCATTTAGCTGTAGTGTGGAAAGTTTATTCAGTACAAATTTCCAAGAATCTATGAGGATGGCCCTACTGAAGACACTTAGTAATGGAGGATACAAAGCCTGGACTGGCCATTTTTTGTAGCCAGGCAAGGCTTCAAGTGGGGACTGTTTGGTACTCTACTAGGCTCTTGGCCTCCTCCTTTCTGAACTGGAACAGAATGGAGCAGATGAGAGGGAACGCAGAGGAGTGGAGGGACAGAACTGAGGTTGGGATGTATTGTATAAGGGAAGAATCAATTTTCAATTAAAAAATATAAAGTGAAAGAAAAATAACTTCTGTTGACAAGAAAGTTTCATGATAAAAATACATTTTCTTCTCTCCATATTGTCTCTAAAGGCAACCTTCAATTATTTATGCTGGCGGGATTTGGTCAGAAAAAGAAAATTAAAGCTAGTATTTCATGGACCTGTGCCTCAGAGTTTTACTTCCTCTTCAATCCCGAACCCCCAGCCCCCTTAGTCTTTAGTTTCAAATGTCACCATAAAGATATTTTGCCAGAGAACCATTAAACCTGCATATTGTAATGATTGATATTGAAATTCCTATTTTTCTTCTGTTCGTGTGGAAAACACAAACAAAAATGGAGAATAATAGCACTTACTAGTTAAGTCTTACATAATGGAAGCTTAGTTGTATGTATAATGCAATGATGTGAGAACAGGAAGCCATTTCTTAACACTGAGCTGAAAAATATCAAGGTATTTTCTCTTACAGTTCCTAAATAAACACTTATTTTTGGCTTTCAATCCTCACTGAAAACATAATTATTTTTGATGATAATTTTAAATTTTTGAATGTATAATATGTACTGTATATAAGTACATTGCCTTTAAAGAAATTAGGCCAACCTAAAATAGATAAAGAATTTCTTTTTTGATTGCCTTCATATAAAAGTAAAAGTATATTATGGTATTTTATGTTATCTTAAAATTAATTCCAAATTCGCAGATTTGGAACAAGCAAATCAAGTGATTTTGATTACTGACAGACATCTCAAAATTATAATTTTCATTCCAGAAGGAAAATAAGAATTGGAGGTACTCCCAGAAAGCATGAATTTACGTTAACACAAGACACTCTATATAGAGAAAATTTATGTGTTCCATCCCTCTTGCTATTTTCCTCCTTTGATTCTTTTTATCTTTATCTGAAAAGAAAACATAGTCTGTATACAGGTTTCAGAAAGAAACAATAGTACTAGTAAAATGTAGAAGAACTTGAGTAGCAACTATATTTTATTCCATTTTGAACTTGGTGAACTCATTTACAACCTGAAAAGTTTGAGAAGTGTTAAGAATTTCATGGGCATATAGAACAATGAAATAGCATTGCTTTTAAAATGACAGCAGTTAAGAGTGCCTGAAAGCATAGAGTAGCCTTTTAGAGCTGTTTGTAGGTAACATCCTCAAAAATGTCTACAGAAAACTGAACTTGGCCATCCCATGTGAGATTAAAAGTAAAATAAGGGAACAACATAGATGGAAGGTGATTTTGGAAAGGCAGAATTCATAAGTTTCTGTGAGAAAAAATTAGAAACATAAAGCTCATTAGATACATTTGACATTTGAATGTAGATTCCTCTTTAGAAATGTTTGTTGATGAAGACTAATTTAATTTCCTAATATATTTTGTTTATTCCCTAAAATTCAGTACACTCAAATACAAAATCTTTGTCTTTCTCCTAGAAATAAATTAATGAAATTGGCAATAACCTGTCCACTGAGCAAAATATATGAAGATTTTGTTCCCTCACCCTGTCATTTCCCATGGTTCTGTGGGACTTTCCTTGCTTAATTTTGTCAGACTGACTCTCCAGGTTTTCCTTGTCATTATTTTGATGGAGTTTCTCTTCATTATCTGCTCAAATCATTGTGGTTTCTTTCTAGAACTCTGCATAACTTTAGTCGTTCCATTGTACTCTGCCACGTAATCACCAAATTTATCTGAAGAAAACTCTCCAAATTCCCTCCAATATTTGTTCTTGTATCCTCATGCCGTTTATGCTTTTAAAGTATTTACAATACTACCCTGCTTCTCAAATCTCTTTCATACATATCACGGTCTTTGTACTTAGAATTTTTTCCCTCAGTTTCTCTTACTGAACTCTTACCTATTCTGCCTGACCCAGCCAAATGTCCTTGCTTCTAACATTTCTCTCCAGCAAGTCCGATACTTCTTTGCCATATCACTGAACTTTTATCCTGTGTGGTACACTACCTAAAATAGACATTGTGATGCTTGTTTACATGTCTGTCTATCTTCCAAAACTGTGTGGTTCAACAATCTAAGCCTCTTTATTACATTGAAAGACCCCCGCTTAGCAACAATAATGCCATTTCTGCAAGGCTGTGCACACACAGGGCGGGCCAGGTCAGGGACCCAGGTGGCCAAACAAGATACCGGTGGGCGGCCAGCTTGCAACAGACAGAGAACAGAAAGCCCCCAAATAAGCCCAAAGCAGCTATTCTCAGAAAAGCCGCAGCCCCGGAGCCGTGTCCTTGGAGCCATGTCCTTGGGCTCACTCCCTGGCCACATTTAAACTAACCAATTAGAACCCTGTAACTATGCTTCTGCTTCTGTACCTTGCTTCTGCCCTCCCCCAAGCCCTATAAAAAGGGGACTGCCCCTTAGTCCAGCACGCAAGTCCTCCGAGAGACTGTGTTCCCGCAGGTACCTGTGTACTTTGATCAAATAAACCCTCATGCTGATTGCAGCCAGTGGTCTCAGGCTGGTTCTTGGGTACTGGGGTCTCCTCAGATAAAGGTCCTCTTTCACATATAAACCCATCTTGTTTGCTTCTGAATGCAACATATGTGAATGAATGAATTCATAAATAAATGTTCTAATGATGATTTCCAGAAAGACCTATTTGTCCAGAAAAATCCTATGAGATGGGGAAGGTGCAGGAATAGATTCTGCTACCACACAATCCTTACTTTTTCCTGAGGTCCCAGACTGTGAGTTTCTGTTTAACTAACAGAAAACAAAGAATGATTCTGTATTTTCTATGTAAAATAATATTGCATAAGAAAATACCCACTGTATTCCAGTGTCTGGATTTTTATAAGTAAAAAGAGTTCTTGATGCTTTCCTAGAGAAAAAGATTATTTCATCCTATGCAACAGTGTGTTTAGAATAAACTCTATAGTTCTTACTTTGCATTAAGAAACTTAACTAAAACTGTCTTAAGTACCGCAACAACAGCAACAAAAATTATATCAGCCATTGACTGGTTTCCTCCTCCTCCTCGAAATCCTCCTGTTTTTTTTTCTCCCCTTCTTCCTCCTCCTCCTTCAACCATTCACTTATTTATTATGCCTGGAATTAAGCACTTTAAAGATCTTCCTGGTTATTTAACTACTATGATATTTCATGGGCAGGAGCACACACCACCACCACACACACACACACACACACACACACACACACACACACACACACAGACTTTATAGTGTTATATCAACCTACTATTTTTTCACTAAATATGCTTGTAAAATTATATTACTACAACTCTTTAACAAAACCTTGATTGGAGACATCTATTTTTAAGTTATAATAAAATCTGGGATTTATCATTGCATTTTTATACATATATGTCACTTCCTTTTCTTTTAAGAATTGATAAATCAAGGAGTGGTTGGCATCAGAATCTATTCCTGGACCTACCCCAACTCTAGGATGTTACTAGACAAATCTCTAAATAGCTCTGCCTGGGCATTATCATTAAAACTTTAATATATCAATTCTGTGATAGTTCTTCTTTACTATCAATTGGCCAGAATCTAGACTCACCTGGAACACAGTCTCTAGCCATGCCTGTGGGATAGACTAAACTGCAGGGTACATATCTTGTGTATAATTTCCCATCTTGGATACTGACAGCATAAATGGAGAAAGGCAACTAAGCAGAAACATGCATTCGTCTTACTCTGATTCTTGACGGAGAATGTGATGTAACCAGCTGCCTCAAGCTCCTGCTGTTTGATTTCCTCATCGTGGTAAACTGAAACCTCTAATTGTGAGTCAAAATAAACCTTTTCTCAATTTAGTTGCTTTTGTCAGAGTATTTTATCATAGGAAAAGTAACTAAGGCATCCTTTCAAAAATCATTTCGCACATCACATGAACTCTTTCCTGGCTGGTAACTTTTCTTTCTGAAATATAGTTTCCCCTTAAGAAGCCCCACCCTCTTTCTTGAAATGTATTTTAGACCCTCAATAGAAACTCTAAAGAAGTATTGTTACATGATCATAACTATTCCACAGAGCACAAATTGCAAGGAATCCAAACTGAATTTTCTCTTATGAACAGTATGAACAGAAATTGTAACCCTGCCCCCTATTAGCTGGTTTTATGTTAATTTGACACAAGTTAGACTCATTTGGTAAGAAGGAATGCCAATTTAAAAATATGCCTCCATAAGATTGACTTATAGTAATTTGCTTAATTAGCAATTGATATGGGCCAGCCCATTGTAGTTGGTGCTACTCCTGGTCAAGCTGCCCCAGGATATAGAAGAAAAAAAGCTCAGTGAGCCAATAGGAGCAAACCTGCAAGCAGCATTCTTCCACAGTCTCTGCTTCAGTTTCCTACCTGTGTTCCTTCCTTGACTTCCTACAGTGATTCTCTATGATGTGGAAATATAATGTGAAATAAACTGTTCATTCTACAAGTTAGTTTTTGTAATAATATTTTATCACAGCAAAAGAAACTCTAACCCAGAACACCTCCAAAGATGTAAACCTTTATATAAAATTTCAAGAATTATTAGTAATGGATATATCTTAAAACTTGCATTTTCATTTGTCTTAAAGGTAAAAAAAAAAGTTTAGCTCAAAATTGTTTTGTTTAAAATCCTGTTTTTGTTTCAATAGAAATTTCCACAGATAGCTCAAATATTAGTTTCTATAGCACTTAACAAAGTGCTCAGTGTCCAATATCTTGGATCACAACTACCTTTGGCTTGTGTGGTAGCTCTTGTCTTGCTTTGTAAAGTCTTCTTACGTTCATGTTCCTTACATCATTTATTTTTCTGCCTTCACATTCAAGCCGGAAGCTTTCTCCATTAACAACGCTCCTAGGAACAGGCGTCCATTGCCAAATTTAAGTACATATTATGAAAGAAGAGTTCTTCTGAAAATTTTCTGCATACAATTCTCTGTTCTGTTAAATGTCACCACACTAATTGCAATTGTTTACCTAAAGGGGAAGGCTGACCATTGATCTCATTGCTTACAGCTGCAAAAATTATTCAGGATTGAACAGTTTGAAGGGGGTAACGTTGTGGAAAAAGGAAGGATTTGATCATTTAGAAATCATAGCTATAATAAGATAAGCAGGAGAGGCTTTCTAAGTGACACTTCAGGGGTGACTGCATCTGATAGTGTCAAGAAAGGGAAGATGATGGTCATGGTAGAGGTTATAAAAAGCAGTGTATATAGCTAGAATATCCATGGAATGTTTATGCATCTATCAGGTTAGAGGAAGTTATGAGGAGGTTTTGATGCTATGTTTAACAGTGAAACAAATGTGATAAAGAAGGGTTAGCAGAACTAATGGCTAAGGAGAAACATACTAAGACAGCGTAGTATGCTCATACTTAAAATGTAAAACAGCAATCTCATGGGAAGAAAAACGTTATTAGCTAACCAAACCTTCCAGAACTCCCAGGGACTAAAACATCAGCCAATGAGTACACATGGAGAGACCCATGGCTCCTGTTGCATATGTAGCAGAGGACAGCATTTTCTGGCATCAATGGGAAGAGATGCCTTTGGTCCAGTAAAGGTTTGTTTTCCCAGAATAGGGGAATGCCAAGGCACAGATGTGGGAGAGGGTGGTTGGGAGAATGAGCACTTTCATGGAGGAAAGGGGAAGGGAAGGAAGTGGGAGTGGGGGGAAAGGGGTTGGAGAGGGAGTGGAAGTGGGGGGAAAGGGGATAACATTTGAAATGTAAATACAGAGAATATCCAATAAAAAATAAGAGAAAATTTAAAACAAAACAAACACAAACAAACCAACAAAATGGAGATGGCTGTCTCCATAAAAATAAGTAACAACTTCTATGCACATGTGTGTATGCATATATGTATATATGTATGTTGATTGGTGTTTATGGTACACATGTTGTACATGTCAAGGGCAGAGGAAAACCTATAGTGTCATTCATTCATCAGGTACTTTCTGCTTTTTTCTTTCCTTGGGGCAGAGTCTCTCACTGACCCACAACGGGACAGGTAGATTAGCTTATCTGGCCAGTGAGTTTCAGAAGTTTCCAGTCTCTTCCTTCTCAGAAGCATGCACCACCATGGCTTTTTACTTAGGTTCTTAACTCAAGTCCTAGTGCCTGCAAAGTCCAACACCATTTCCTCCCTCTTACTATTTGTGCACATTTAGATTGGCTCACCAGGAAATTATTTGGGTTTATGTAGCAGGCAAAGTAGCAGTAAAATAATTTTAAATAGATCATCCCATAAGGACTTAAACAACAAAGGCAGGAAATCATCTACTTTTTTTCCTTTTTGGTATTCTCATTCCTGCTTAAGGAAGAATCAAGAAACATAAAAATGTTGATAAATAAATATGTAGTTTTTGAAAGAATGTAAGAGTCACAAATTGTAGAAAACTACAAGAAAAGAGTATCTTTTAAACACACTAGGGAAACTATACATATGAACTCAAGGTGATTATGACAGCATGCACATGAATTATTGCAAGCTCAAGACAGACCAAACTCTAGAATTTCCTACCTAAAGAGCAACTGGCAATTGATAGCTGCTGCTAGAGCAAGAGAGACAGAGGGGAGGGCAGAAGAGAGAGTTTTGTAAAGAAGTGGGTTACCTGGACCATGTTCAAGTGGATATATCCCATAGTATTTGAAAGTACAAATTGAACTCCAAGGGTTTTGCTTTATTTTTAAAAAAGACATCAGAATTGAGTAGGTAGAAAAGGATGATAGAGAAATTTGGGGAGAATTCTTAATATTTTCAAAATACAGTCTAAAAATTTCTAAAAAATACTAGGTAAAAAATGAGAAGAGAAAAATGAAAGCTGATGAAATTTTGAAACAAATATTGATAAAGTCATTTTTCTATATAATAAAATTAAGTCAATATATAATATGATATAAAACCAAAGAAAAATAATTTTGAAAGTATGAATAAAATTAGGCTGTGTTTCAATTTATGAAATATTTAGAGAGTCACTATACAACATCTCTTTCTTGTTTTAAGCTTAAAACTATACATTTCTGTATTCTAGAAACTTCAAGAAAACAATGAATCATCATTTTAAATTTTTAAAAAGACAGCTTTGTCATTCTAAAATTGATCAACCATAGCATGGCAGATATTTTTATATGCAACTCAATAACAACCTTACTTTGGCATGCATTATTATTCATTTAAAATATTTTGATTCAAATTATTAGAAGAGTTTATTTCATATGCCCAATATTTCTCTTAATTTAATGACAAGCATGCATTTGTTATTTCTCTGATGTCATGTGAGAAAAAATCATTTTGCTTTCAGACAGAAACCTTTTTACATGCATTCAAATGTTAGCAAACATGCCTTTGTAAGTTATTTTAAAAAGCAGAGACATTACAGATAATTTTAGATTCTTTTGTCCTAGTAGTTTAATTTAGTTCACTTATGAGAAGGAAGGTTGAAGAGTTGGGATGTGTTATGCTCAGCTGGACACAGGAGAGGGTGAAACCTCCATTAAATAATGTGCTATAAGGTAAGTAAAGAAATTGTGTGCTGGAGAATGGCTCAGTGTGGAAGGTTTGATCAAAAGAAGTAATATCATATGCTGGTAGAAATTATAGTAGAATGCCACATTTACTTCATAATGTCTCTGGATGCAAAAAACAGGACAGCACAGTAAGACAAAATCATCGCCAGCTATAATTATTTTCATCTTTGCTGTGTTATTATAAAGAATTTCAGTTTTGTAAAATTTCTTCTGCATTTTAAAGTGCTCTTTTAGCTAGAGCTTAGGGTTGCTCCTAATTGTTCTGCATTCTTTGCAGATAGTATCCTCTTGAGCACCACCTAGACAAGACCACACTGAGCAGCCCTGTTGCTCTTTGGAGTTAAGGAAAAGTGACAGGGGTGTGCAGAACTGTCTGAGAATAAGAGTACTTTGCATTCTTAAACACTTTTTTAAGGAATTTCTATAATTTTCTATAGAACAATTCATTTTAATACTTCAAAAGAAATGAATAACATATTATTTCCATTTCTTACACCCAAACATTAATTCACAGAAGACTCTAAAATCATTCATGTCAGTGACTACAAGAACTGTAAGCATAATTTTCACACTTCTAAATTTTATTAGAAAGAAAAAACCTGATTCTTTGACAAATTCAGCCATCATTTTTATAAAGATCACTCTGGTTTCAATTCCCTCCCGAGAGTGCTGAGTAACATAATCAGGCATGAAAACCCATTAAGTGCAGGAATTGCTTGGAGGGATGTGACAATTACACAGCACACTTTAGAAATGTTTAAGACATTAAGCTGTAGACACATTTTCAAGAGAAAATAAATTGAGCAATTTACATATCAATGAAAAGATGAGTTTCAGATCTTCAGGTAAGAGTTTTCTTTCTGTCTATTTGGCACATGGATGGGATGCCTTCCTGCTAGAGAGTCCAAAAGCTATGGGTTCATTATTAGACTAAGCCATGTTTTCTATAATATCTTTGGTAGATTATCTGAATGTAATTTCACCTTTTTAAAGACTATATTTATTTGATGAGAAATAGATATTATTTTGTAGTATTTATGAGGCCTATACTAAAATGTGGAAGCAACTCAACTCATAACAATGCCTATTCAGAAATAGTGTCAATAAAGTGAAAATTGAAAAACTTTAGTGATCGATATTTTTCTCTAATAAATGTCATTTACATAATAACCTATAACACTACAAATAATACAAATTCTATAACATTTATCTGGTATCACAACTGAAGGTCTCATATCTAGAAAGCTTTTAAATATTATTATCAAAGAATTATTTATTGAACCATTTGTCTCTGTTCTTCAAATACAGTTGAGAACCAGAGACATGAAGGAAATCTCTGGAATAGAATAAAATTATTTTGGCAATAAAATTGCCAGTGTATGATAGGACTATCATATTTTGGTCCTATCTATGTCTTCACAGATGACAAGGCCCAAGTTAAACTATTTTTTTCACCAATGCAGAGAGATAAAGCCTTTAAATTACACGTAAAAGTTTTAAAGAAAATGTAAAATACATGAAGATAGATTCAGTACTTTTACTTCCTGTTTGTCTCTGTGGTTGACTAACCTACGCAATCAGTCATAAAAACTGCAAGTAGCTATGAACATTTTAGAAGAAAGATGTCCTTTTCTGCAATCCACTCCCCTGACTATTAAAACTGAACTAAACGAGTGATAGAGTGATAGAAAACTAGAAAGTGACAGTGGAGGTCAAGAAGTAAGCCTGACAAACAAGGGCCTGGAGCTAGCTACAGTGAAGAGGACATCCTTCGCTCAGATGATGTTTTCTCCATCTCCCCTTCATTTGGGAGGGCAGGCCAGAGAAAATCTCATCTCTGCTCTTGTGAACTTGTGCTCCTCTCTTCTTCATGGAGTTGTTGGCCACAATCCCATTAGGACAGAGGGGAGAAAGTAGAAAAACAGGGTTTCAGATGGTCTATCAATACAATGAAGATGACAAACTTATCTCCAGGATCAGACTTGGGGAAACAGATTTAACTTTACTCAAGGTGAATCAAGGGGTATATAGTTATAGGGAAGGTGGTATAAATATTCAGAGTGTGAAATGGTCATTGGCTGAAAGCTTACATACTGAGATGCTTCATTAACATGGGGAGGCATTCCAGAAATCTCAGGTGCTTGCTGACCAGGTTCTCATCAGGAGAAAAGAAGTAAACCAATAATCACACCATGTTTGTGTGACATTTTACAGGTAAAGGGTATAGGGATTTCAGGCTCTCCAGACAATGTAGAAGAAGGCAAAGTCATGCAGATAAAAGGAAGATACCATTTTGCTCCAAGCTCAGGGCTCTCTGGTAATGTTAGATTTTGACTTTAGTTAGCAGGGTAACATTAGCTCATTTCCAGTTTTTGCTGATGTGAAACTCAACTTAACCTCTCTGTACTGAAGTGGTTAATGCTTTGAAACAAATTGTTCTTTTGCTCATTACTAATCATCTCCTAACTCTGTACTCAACATAACAGCAGCTCCAGCTTCCTTTATGGTTCTTAGGTAGAAAAAGAAAGAGAAGCAATTTCATAAGTAGTGTGAACGTGGCTCCCAAGGGGATTGTGTAAGCAGAGCCAAGACTTTATTGAAGCTGTTCTAGGGTATCAGGATTCTTTGTGGAAGAGAAGAACATATGTGAATTGGCATTGGTTAAACATTAACAACATTGCCTTGGAATTTAAAGATAACTTTCTGTTCTACAAGATCTCAAGCTGCTCAGCTTCTACTCTGAGCCAGAAAAAAGTCATCTGAGCTTTATGACATTTGTCTTCTTGTCTTCTCAGGAAGGGTAAAGTGGTTCATTGGAGCTGTCATGGCTTTGAGGAGGGATGCCTTGAAAAAGGTCAGAACACCCAGAATTCTTCACAGACACATTAGCACAGGCTCCTGTTTGGTTTTTTATCATCTTTTTGGAAAGATTATCAGAACAAATTACTTTGGCCATATTTAAATCAGCTATTCCTTTATTACCAATTGCCATGGAACAAAATATTAATTGAAGTGTGACAGGAAGCTTAATGTCCATTAGAATGCAATCTGTACTTCATTTTCACAATTATGTCTACATTTGTTCATCTTGAATGGCTTTCTAATCAACCCCCATTCCCATCAAAGGAAGGCTCGGCAACTTTTCTGATCTAATCTCCATGTAAAAAGGGTAGGCAGCAGACAGATACTCCAGAAGTAGCATTTGAACAGAGTCCCCTGTTTCCTAGTTCAGTGTTTAGAGATGATGAGCAAAATGGATTAAGAATGTAAGGATTATGGGGAACAACTCCATTAGTAGACAGTTGAGGTGACTTTTTATAATAAAGACTCAGTTCATAAGACACAAGTGGCATGAGCTCTTGGTGGTAGGTTGGGATGTGTTTCTGAAGACTCTATAATCTCATACTAAGGCAAATGATTTCTAGTGTCTGGAAACAGGTGTGTACAAACTGAGCATATTTGTTCTTATGAACTAGAGTGGGTAGTGCTGTTCTGTGGGTTCAGAGTGATTAAAGCTTTGCTGAAGACTGAAATCCTTGGGGTCCAGAATAAATACAATTGTAGCCATTGGAATGCCTTTGTTAAACTCAACACCCACCTGCAGTAGTACCATGCCATACTTCTGGTTGATAAAATGGATTTAGTAACAATACAAATTCCCCAACATTCATGTATGTGGTTTTTTTTTTTTTTTTTTTTTTTTTTTGCAAAAGCTCATTGCAGTATCTACTTTGTGCTGAAATGCAGATTTGTCAGAAAATAAATCACAAACTAAATTACTTACTTCACAGACTACTAAAATTTCTTTGAATAAAAACCCTTTAAGTTTATTTAGTATTTCCAAACAATGTAAATGGACCTTTATTATAGAAAGTGGCACCTATAACCTTCATACCTTAACTCTTGCCTAAGTAATGGAGCAAGTCATTTTTATAATGCAATAAGTTCTAATAGAAACATTAGTTTAATGAATTCCAATTTATGTAACATGTTGAAACATTTGAGGAATATAGTTTTCAAGAGAGCAGAATTCCACTAAAATGCTAACCAGCCCACACAGACTTAATAAAATTATTTCTTTCTTTGAAGAAGAATCCTTGTTTTTCATTGAACGCCTACTTTCCCTTAGTTTCCTTTATTAGAAAAGAACAATTTTCGCTTTTATAGCCTGAAGAATTACCTGGTAGTTGTTATGTTCCTCACTGTAGTTCACTGAAAAATGTGTTGAATTACTAACCCCATATTTTAAAATGTGATCTTATTTGAAAATAGAGTCTTTGTGCATCTAGTCTAGTTGAGATGAGGTCATTAGGATGGGTCTTACCCTTCCTGGTAAAAAAGGGAAATTTGAGTTTACGGATGTACTGTGTGATGGTGAGACAAACAGACAATACTTGTGAAAGTGGAGGGCAGGTACCAGACTACACAAAGAGATGTGAAGGGAATCATGCTTTTGGAGGAAGAAGAACAGGGATTTGGAGGAGGAAGAACAGGGTTTCAGGTTTTTGTTTGGTTGGTTGTTTTGGTTGTTTGGTTTTGGTTTTTTTCCTGTACCTTGATTTTGATTTATTATCATTATCTCCTTTGTAAGCCAATCAACTTACAGAACTTTGTTAAGAAGTCCCAGAAAATGAATACTAATCTCAACTTAGGTGAGATTTTGATTAATTTGAGGAATATCTCTTTATACTTTTCCCAGCAAAACCCCAATAGCCATGAGTTATTTGACTTCACAAGACGAACTAAATAAAACGTACAGCTGGAAACTGCCATCTTTGCTTTTTCTGCCTTTCTGACAGTTTTCTCCACAGAACTTCACATAAGAAAACCAGTGGATTACCTACACTAAACATTAAACAGCCTTAAAAAATATTTTATTCGAAAGACCCATGAAAAATTGTTTGTATTATAGACTGACAAACGTAAGTACCACTAATAAGATATGAACATGATGATTCTATTATTAGTCAAAAGTAATTTTAAAGAACTAAATAAAGGACCTACAGCTATATTTATCGATACAATTTGACATTTAATACATATTAATGTAACAATATTTTAGTACCTAGTTGCTTATGAAAAGTCACTGTGTAATTAGATAAGAGGCAGAGACTTAAGTGTTCATTAGGAACTTAGCTAATTAGTTAGCTTAATTGATATGAGAGATGCAATGCTAAGTGAAGTATCACTGGTTATAGAGGATACCAATGTTGAACTGAGTGCATTGTCTTTTGATGTGAGAAAAAAGTAAAAGTGAGCATAATCTACTAATTTCTTTTTTACTCTTTTGAAGTGTAATTTATCTTAGCAAATTCTACTTGCTCACCCTTTTGCTTCCTTTCTTCCTTCTCACTCCATGAATAAAGTGCAAGAAAGTAATTATTTTTTTGTCTTTTTAAAAATATATTTTATTGGTTATTCTCTGTATATACATATCAAATGTTACCCTGTATTCCCCACTCCCGTACCCCCTCCCCCTCCACTTGTTTCCATGAAGGTGCTCCCTCTCCCAGTCATCCTTTCCAACTCAGTGCCTTGGCTCTCCCCTATACTGACTGGGAAAACATACGTTTACTGAACCAAAGGCTTCTTCTCCCATTGATGCCAAACAATGATGTCCTCTGCTACATGTGCAACTGGAGCCATGAGTCTCTCCATGTGTGCTCATTGGTTGGTGTTTTAGTGTCTGGGAGTTCTGGAGGGTTTGTTTGATTGATAATGTTGTTTTTCCAATGGAGTTACAAACCCTTTCAGTTTCTTTAATCCTTTCTTTAGCTCCTTCACTGGGGTCCCCGTGTTCAGTCCAAAGGTTAACTGCAAGCATCCTCAACTGTATCTGTATAACTCTGGCAGAGCCCCTGAGGAGGCATCTCCATCTGGCTCTTGGCAGTAGGCACTTTTTAGCAGCAGCAAAAGTGCTTGGGTTTAGTGACTGCATATGGGGTGAATCCACAGGTGAGGCAGTCTCTGAATAAGATTTTATTCAAACCTGCTCCTCTATTTGTCCCTGAATTTTCTCCCTTGAGTGCTTTATTCTTCAATACAAGAAGGATTGAGGCATCCACATTCTGGCCTTTCTTCTTTTTGAGCTTCATAATTTCTATGAATTATTTCTTGGTTATTCAGAGTTTTTGGAGTTACTATCAATGTATCAGTGAGTCCATAGAATGTGTGTTCTTTTGTGACTGAGTTACCTCACTCAGAATGATTGCTTCTAGTTCCATTCATTTGCTTAGGAATTAAAAAAAAAAAATCATTGTTTTTGGGGGGAATTTTTTTAGTTTCATTTTTTCATTTTATTGGATATTCTCTGTATTTACATTTCAAATGTTTTACCCTTCCCCCCCCCCCACTCCCCTCCCTCCTCTACCTCAACTTGATTACATGAAGGTACTCCCTCTCCCAATTACCCTCTCTACCTTAGCCTTTGCTACTGCTGATGTTCTTCTTCCCATGAGGGTACAAATCTTTCAGCTATTTCAGTCCTTTCTCTAGCTCTTTCATTGGGGTCCCCGTGTTCAGTCTGATGGTTAGAATCAAGCATCCTCATCTGTATCTGTATGATACTGGGAAAGCCTCTGAAAAGACATCCATGTCTTGTTCCTGCCAGTAAAAACTTGGCATCAAAAATAGTGCCTGGGTTTGTTGGCTGCATATCCAATGGTTCTCCAGGTGAGGCAGTCTCTGCATCTAGAGAAATAATCATGTGTTTTTTTTTTCTTTTCAGTTTGTTTATATAGTCAATGACATTTATAGATTTCCTTATATTGAACCATTTTTCCATCCCTGGGAAAAAGCGCATCTGGCCATGGTGAATGATCGTTTTGATGTATTCTTGCATTTGGTTTGCAAGAATTTTACTGAGTATTTTTCATAAATGTTCATGAAGGATTATTAGCCTAAGTTCTCTTTCTTCGTAGGATCTTTGTGTGTGGTTTAAGAATGAGTAGAATTGTGGCTTTGATGAATGAGTTGGGTAGTATTCCCTCTGTTTCTATTTTGAGAAATAATTTGGAGAGTATTGGTATTAGGTTTTCTAAAAAGGTCTGATAGAATTCTGCACTAAACTCATTGAGTCCTGGGATTTTTTTTTGGTGTGGAGCGTTTTAATGACTACTTCTATTTTTTTAGTGTTTATGGGGTTGTTTAGATGGTTTATCTAATCCTGATTTAACTTTGGTACATGGTATCTGTCTAGAAAATTGTCCATTTCCTCTAGATATTCTTGTTTTATTGAGAATAGGCTTTTGTAATAGTACCTGATGATTCCTTAAATTTTTTCAGTTTCTGTTGTTACATCTCCTCTTTCCTTTCTGATTTTGTCAATTTGGATACTCTTTCTGTGGTCTCTGGTTAGTCTGTCTAAGGGTTTACCAATATTGTTGATTTTCTCAAAGAATCATCTCTTGTTTTTGTTGATTCTTTGTATAGTTCTTTTGTCTCTATTTGGTTGATATCAGCTCTGAGTTTGATTATTTTCTGCTGTCTACTCCTCTTGGGTATATCTGCTTATTTTTGTTCTAGAGCTTTCAGTTGTGTGGTCAAGTATATAGTGTATGCTCTCTCTGGTTTCTTTTCGGAGGTGATCAGTGCTTTGAGTTTTTCCCTTTGTACTGTTTTCATTTTATCCCATGTTTGAATATGTTGTTCCTTTGTTTTCATTAAACTATAAAAGGTTTTTAATTTCTTTCTTTATTTCCTCCTTCACCAAGTTGTCATTGAGTAGATCATTGTTTAGCTTCTAAGTGTATGTGGGCTTTTTGTTGTTGTTGTTGTTATTAAAGACCAGCCTTAATCCATGGTGATCTGATAGGATGCATAAGATTATTTCTATCTTCTTGTATATGTTGAGGCCTGTTTTGTGACCAACTATATGGTTAATTTTGAAGAAGGTGCCATGAGGTGCTGAAAAGGTATATTCTTTTGTTTTAGGATGAAATATTCTATAGATGTCTGTTTAATCTATTTGGTTCACCGTGTCTCTGTTCAGTTTCTGCATCCATGATTTGTATTGATGTGAGTGGGGTGTTGAAGTGTGTGGTATAATATATACTCTAAGCTTTAATAGATTTTCTTTTATGAATGTGGCTGCTCTTGGATTTGGAGCATAGATGTTCAGGATTGAGAGTTCCTCTTGATAGATTTTTTTCTTTGATGAGTAAAAAGTGTCCTTCCTTATCTTTTTTTGATGACTTTTGGTTGAAAAATCTATTTTTTTTTATATTAAGATGGCTACTCACCCAGAGACACTCCAATATACAACAAAGATACATGCACCACAATGTTCATTGTAGCTCTATTTATAATAGCCAGAAGCTGGAAAGAACCCAGATGTCCTTCAGTAGATGAATGGATACAAAAATTGTGGTACATTTACACAATGGAGTACTACTCAGATATCAGAAACAATGACTTAACCAAATTCTTAAGAAAATGGTTGCATCTAGAGAATATCATCCTGAGTGAGATAACCCAGTCACAAAAGAACAGACAAAATATGCAGTCACTGATAGTGGGATGCTAACCCCAGAGGCTCGGACTGCCCCTGAAACAACTCCCAGACTGTGTGAAGTTCAAGAAAAAAAGAAAACAAAACAAAACAAAACAAAAAAAAAAACCCAATATGCTCAATCCTTACACATCAAGAAAACTTTTACTAATTACGGGTTACATTCTGTATTACATGTACTTTTTGCTCAGTGTAACTAGTAAGACCTTAATGCAGAGTATCAAACCTTAAAAAAAAGAAAAAAGAAAAAAGCCAAGCACTGGCAAAAATGTGTTTGTATACATTTATGCAAAATGTTTAAAATTTTTTCTTTTACCTTTGTTTTTTAAAATAAAGTTGAAAAAAAAAAAGATGACTACTCCAGCATGTTTTATGGGACCTTTTGATTGGAATATTTTTTTTCCAACCTCTTACTCTGAGGTAGTGCCTGTCTTTGTTGCTGAGATAAATTTTCTGTATGCAACAAAATGCTGGATCTTGTTTGTGCATCCACTCTGATAGTCTATTTCTTTTTATTGGAGAATTGAATCCATCAATGTTAAGGGATATTAATGAATAGTGATTGCTGATTCCTGCAATTTTTATTGTTAAAGGTAGTTATCATTGTGTACTTTTCTTCTTTGGTGTTTGTAGCAAGAAGATTAATTTTTTTGATTTTTCTACGGTAAAGTTTCCTTTTTCTGTGGTGGTGTTTTTCATCTGTTATCCTTTAAAAAGCTGGATTTGTAAACAGATATTATATAAATTTGTTTTTGTCCTGGAACATCTTGGTTTCTCCACATATGGTGATTGAGAGTTTTGTTGGATATAGTAATCTGGGCTGGAACTTGATTTCACCTAGGGTCTGTATGATGTCAATCTAGGATCTTCTAGCTTTTGTAGTCTCTGTTGAATGTCTGGTGTAATTCTGATTGCTCTGCCTTAGTATGTCACCTGTCCTTTTTCTCTTACTGCTTTTAGTATTCTTTCTTTGTTTTGAGCATTTGTTGTTTTGACTATTATGTGTCAGAAAAAAATTCTTTGCTGGTCCAGTTCTGTAGGCTTCTTGTATGTTCATGATCATCTCTTTTAATTTTGTTGAAGATATTTTCTATGCCTTTCAGTTGATTTTTTTTTTTTTTTTTTTTTTTTTTTTTTTTGCCTCTTCTAAATCTATTATCCTTAGGTTTGGTCTTCTCATTATATCCTAAATTTTTTTAATGTTTTGGCTTAGAGTCTTTTTGATTCTTGGTTTTTCTCTGACTGTTGTGGGAATGGTTTCTATGTTATCTTCTGCTCCTGAGATTCTCTCCTCCATCTCTTATATTCTGTTGGTGATGCTAGCTATCCTCTATGACTCTCAATGTTTTTCTTAGGTTTTCCAACTTCAGGACTGTCTCCTTTAGTTTTTTTCTTCATTGTTTCTATTTCTGTTTCAGTTCCTTTTCCTGTTTGTGTTTTCCTTTAGCTCTTTAAGTGTTTTTTTTTTGTTTGTTTGTTTGTTTGTTTTTTAATGACTTCAACTTATTCTCTTGTGTACTCCTGGTTTTCTTGTACTTCTTTAAGTGTGTTATTTATGTGCTTCTCAACAATCTCCATCATCATTGTGAAGTATGATTTTAAGTCTATGTTTTGTCTTTCTGGTGAGCTGGGACATCCACTATTTGCAGTGGTAGGAGAACTGGGTTCTGATTTCCAAGGTTGTCTTGGTTTCCGTTTCTAAAAATCTTGTGCTTGTCTCTTGCCATC
This sequence comes from Micromys minutus, assembly GCF_963924665.1. NCBI lineage: Eukaryota > Metazoa > Chordata > Mammalia > Rodentia > Muridae > Micromys > Micromys minutus. The sequence goes on along the minus strand of NC_137973.1, from coordinate 1,555,928 downwards.
TTGTTATAGGTGATGTTAGATGATCTTGTTGTCTCATACTGGAGCTTGTCTCTCTTGTGATTCTGTGGGTCCATAGTCTCCAGAGGAAGACTGTTTCTGAGTGTTCCTCTCTGAGGGTAGGTTGTGAATTCTGATGGTACAAACCACTCCTGATGTACCTAGGCTGGGTATGGCCTTGGACCATAAGTGTGCATTCCCAGGCAGTACCTCTGCCTCTGCTACCATAGTTCTGGGCAGCCTCTCCTAGGATATACTGTTCATAGAAGTTGACCTACTCTTCAACTTAGGATGGAAAGTGCTCCTGCAGCTCTTCCGAGGTCCCAGGTACCTGTGGACCAGTGGGCCTCCAATCTTGGAGAAACTTGGCTGATTCTGCCTTTGGGTTGTAAGTGTGTGCTCTCAGGCAGTACCACCACCTAAGAGTTGTGTGTGGCCACTCCCAGGGTAGATAGTGGGTAGGAGAAGTTGACTCGCGCTTCCACTTAGGATGTAACATGCTCCTGCAGCTCTTCTGAGCTCCCAGAAACCTGTGGGTCCTGAAGAAACTGAGCCGAGTCTGACGTTGGGCCAGATGTATGCACTCCCAGGGAGTACCTTTGCCTGTGCTATGATGGTTCTGGGCAGCTTCTCCCAGGGTAAAATGTAGGCAGAAGAAATTGACTCACCTTTCAACTTATAATGGAATGCCATATGCAGCTCTTCTGAGCTCCCGGGTACCTGTGGGCAGGCAGGCCTCCAGTTCTGATGAAAATGGGCCAGGTATGGCCCTGGGCAGGAAGTGTGTCCTCCCAGGCAATATAACTGCTTGTACCTCGAGCTGTAGGAGTTCTTTAATAGAATTTTTGGGGTCACTTATGTATACAATCATATCATCTGCAAATAGTGATACTTTGACTTCTTTCTTTCCAACTTGTATCCCTTTTAGTTTTCTTTGCTAATTGCTCTGGGTATGACTTCAAGTACTATGTTGAATAGTTAAAGGCTGCCTTGTCTAGTTCCTGATTTTAGTGGGATTTCTTCAAGTCTCTCTTCACTTAGTATGATATCAGCTACTGATTTGCTGTTTATTTCTTTTAATGTATTGAGGTATGGGCCTTGAATTTCTGATATTTTTAAGACCTTAAAAAAGGTGTTGATAAATTTTGTCAAATGGTTTCTAAGCATCTAATGAGATGATCATGTGGTTTTTATCTTTGAGTGTATTTATGCAGTGGATTACATTGATAGAATTCTGGATATTGAACCATCCCTGCATCCCTGGGATAAAGCCTAATTGATTATTGTGAATAACTATTTTGTATGTTCTTGAATTAGCTTTGCATGAATTTTATTGAGTATTTCTGTATTTATGTTCATAAGAGAAAATGGTCTGAAGTTGTCTTTCTTCATAGGGTCTTTGTGTGGTTTAGTTATGAGAATAAATGTGGTTTGGAACAATGAGTTGTATACTGTTACCTTTGAGATGATTTTTGTGGAATAGTTTGGAGAATATTGGTATTAGCTCTTCTATGAAGGTCTGATGGAATTCAGCACTGAACCCATCTGGATTCTTTTTGTTGGGAGACTTTTGATGACTGCTTCTATTTTCTTTTTAGGACTTTTGTGGCTGTTGTAATGGTTTATCTAATCTTGATTTAGCTTTGGTACCTGGTATCTGTCTAGAAAAGTGTCTATTTCCATATATTTTCCAGTTTTGTTGGGTATAGGTTTTGGTAGTATGATCCAATAATTTCTTGATTTTCCACAGTTTCTGTAGCTATGTCTCCCCTTTCATTTCTGGTTTTGTCTATTTGGATACTCTCTCTGTGCCCTCTAGTTAGTCTGGCTAAGGGTTTATCAAAATTGCTGATTTTTTCAAAGAACCATCTCCTGAGCTTGTTGATTCTTTGTATAGTTCTTTTTTTTTCTACTTGGTTGATTTCATACAAGAAGACTACAGAACTCCAAATCGACTGGACCAGAAAAAATTTCTCCCTACACATAATAGTCAAAACACCAACCTTCAAAACAAAGAAATAATACTAAAAACAATGGTGGATCTGTTTCTTTTTTATTCTAGTGCTTTCAGGTTTGCTGTCAAGGTGTTAGTGTATGCTCTCTCCAGTTTCTTTTGGAAGGCACTCAGTGCTATGAGTTTTCCTCTTAGTACCGCTTTCATTGTATCTCATAATTTGGGTGTGTTGTGCCTTCATTTTCATTAAATTCTAAAAATCCTCAATTCTTTCTTTTTTTCCCTTTACCAAAGTATCATTATGTAGAGCGCTGTTCAGCTTCCATGTGTATATAGGCTTTTAAATTTTGTTATTGCTATTGAAGAACAACCTTAGTCCTTGGTGATCTGATAGGATGCATAGGATTATTTCAATCTTCTTTTATTTGTTAGGGATATTTTGTGACCAAATATATGATCAATTTTGGTGAGGCTATTGTGAGATGCTGATAAGAAGGTATATATATATATCTATTCAGGCTTGTTTTGTGACTGACTATATGGTCAGTTTTCGAAAAGGTGCCATGAGGTGCTGAAAAGAAGGTATATCCTTTTGTTTTAGGATGAAATATTCTGTAGATGTCTGTTAATTCCAAATGGTTCATAACCTATGCTAGTTTCACTGTGTCTCTGTTCAGTTTCTGCCTCCATGATCTGTCCGTTGATGAGAATGGGGTGTTGAAGTCACCCACTATTATTGTGTGTGGTGTAATGTATGTTTTAGGCTTTAGTAGGATTTCTTTTATAAATATGGTTGCTCTTAAGTTGGAGCATATATGTTTAGATTTGAGAATTTATCATGATAGATTTTTTTTCTGTAATGAGTAAAAAGTGTCCTTTCTTATCTTTTTTGATAACTTTCAGTTGAAAGTCTAGTTTATTTGATATTAGAATGGCTACTCCAGCTTGTTTCTTGGGGCCATTTGCTTGGAAGATTTTTTTCCCCAGCCTTTTACTCTGAGGTAGTGTCTATCTTTGTCTCTGAGATGAGTTTCCTGTATTTAGCAAAATGCTGGCTTTGGTTTATGTATCCAGTCTGACAGTCTATGTCTCTTCATTGGAGAATTGAGTCCATTTATGTTAACAGATATTAAGGAGTAGTAATTGCTGTTTCCTGCTATTTTTGTTGTTAGAGGTAGAATAGTGCCTGTGCATCTTTCTTCTTTAGGTTTTCTTGCTTAGTTATTTTTTTGCTTTTTCTAGGGTGTAATTTCTCTCCTTGTGTTGGGTTTTCTTTCTATCATTCTTTGTATTGCTGGATTTATGGTCAGATATTGTGTAAATTTAGTTTTGTCCTGGAATATCTTGGTCTCTCCATCTATGTTGATTGAGAGTTTTGCTGGCTATAGTAACCTGGGCTGACATTTGTGTTCTCATAGGGTCTGTATGATGTCATTCCAGGATCATTTAGCTTTCATAGTCTCTGGTAGGAAGTTGGGTGTAATTCTGATTGGTCTGCATTTATACATGACCGTTTTCCCTTTCTGCTTTCAGTATTCTTTCTTTCTTCTTCTATTTTTTTTTTTTTTTTTTTTTTTTTTTTTTTTTTTTTTTTTGAACACCTGGCTTGTGGAGAAGTGTTTTTTTTCTAGTCCAATCCATTTGGAGTTCTGTAGGCTTCTTTTATGCTCATGGTCATCTCATTCTTAAGGGTAGGGAAATTTTCTTCTATGATTTTGTTGAAGATATTTACTGTCCTACTTAGTTAATATTTTTCGCCTTCTTCTATTCCTATTATTCTTTGGTTTGTTCTTTTCATTGTGTCCTGGATCTCCTGGACATTTTGGGTTAGAAGCTTTTGGTTTGTGTATCTTCTCTGAATTGTTTGTCTATGTTTTCAATGTTGTCTTTAGCCCCTGAGATTCTCTCTTGCATCTCTTGAAGTCTGTTGGAGATGCTTTCATCTGTGACTACTGATTTCTTTTTTAGGTTTTCCTTCTCCAGAGTTGTCTCTTTTAGTGTTTTCTTTATTGCTTCTATTTCCATTTTCATTTCCTTCATCTCTTTGGTTGTGTTTTCCCGTAGTTCTTTGAGTGATTTTCGCATTTACTCTTTAAAAGCTTCTATTTGTTTCTGTGTGTTCTCCTGTAATTGTTTACGGGAGTTATTCATGCTCTTCTCCAAGATCTCCTTCATCATCATGAAGTGTAATTTCAAGACTGAGTCTTGTTTTTCTGGAGTGTTTGGCAATCCACTACTTGCTTGGTGAGAGAGCTGGGTTCTGATGTAGGCATGTTATCATGGTTTTCATTGCTTAAGTTTTTTTTTTTTTTTTTTTTTTTTTTTGCTCTCCTCTTGCCATCTTGTTACCTGTGGTTATATGTAGTCTTGTTGTCAGTGACTGGTACCTGTCTCTCTCGTGGATCTGAGGGCTCATGGGCTCAGGAAGAAATTTGCTTCTGAGTGTTCAGCTTTTTGTAGACGAGCAGTGAGTTCTGGTGGCAGGTATTCAGTTGTCTTTGTGGGCTCAGGTGTGGGAGCTCTTGTGAGGCTGCTCTGGGTGCTCTGCTCTTTGCCCTCTGGTCCTGAATACTAGTTGTGTGGATCTGTCTCTTTTTCCAGGCCAAAATGGACCCTCTTCCATTAAGTACAGCACTCACTGCACACTCAAGGTGTGCCTTCCCTGGGACTTTGTGTCAGGTTCACCTTTGGTCCAGGTGTAAAGGCGCCGTGGAGCTCATATTCCAGAACCGTCTTCCCCAGGGAGATCATGATACTCTCTGGCACAGTCCCGGGCACAGCCTCCAAGAACTCTCTAGGCTCTGGGTGCTCTTGCAACAGCCTCCCCAGGCCTGTGTCCCAGGTTATCTGCTGGCCCAAGTAGCAGGGCACATGTGCATCTGGTCTGGAAGCACAGCCTTTCGCAGCTGATCTGGGTACTCCCTTACTGTGGGTCTGAAAGGAACCTTTGCCACAAACACCACCACCAAGCTCTCTCTGTGTTCTGGGTACTACTCTCTGCACAACCTCACTAGGTCTGTGCCCCAGGTTACCTGCTGGTCTAGGTGGCAGAGTGACTTGTCCGGGAGCACAGCTTCTCTGGGCGGATCCTGTATTCTTACTGTTCAAAGCAATATAACTTTGCCTTAGCATAGAGCACACCTGAGGCTTCACAAATTTGTCCCAAACTTGTGATGAAAGTTTATTGTTTGTTTTTACTTCTTAATATGAGCTTATGGACAAGAAAAATGAACAAGAACAAATTCCTATCCACACTTTTGAATATGGAATCCTTTTAAACCTTCATGTTCTTTGTCATCTTCTCTTTGTAAAACTGGACGTTCTAGAACTCTTTCTTTGTAGACAAGACTGACCTCCAATTTCTAGAGATCCCCCTGCCTCTGCTTCCCCAGTGATGTGTGTACTACAACCACCCAGCCACTTTTATTTTATTTACTCTTCCCCAAATTCTCGTTTCTTTCTTCTTCCTCCTGATTCAATACATAGGCTGATTATTCAACAAGAATTTTCCTCTCAGTTTTCTCGAAAGTATGAAATGGCTTTGCTTTTTCCTCTAAGACTCAAGTGTGTGCTTTTATGTATATGTGTATGCATATGCATGTGTGTTCTTAATAATTTAGGTTATGTAAGGAATATATCCCCTCAGTTCTCATTTTTATAATATTTTATGATGCTTTTAAGCAGAAAATAGTGCATGACAAAATTACCAACTTGCTTGAATTTTGCACAGTTATCTCATATATTCTTAATGATTAAAACATAGTATATTGTTATGCTGTAAAAATGTGTTACATAGATATAAACTATGTCAAATATTACATAACAAATGGTCAGGGCTTAGTTTGACTGTACTGTGTGAAAAACATTAACAAGCTCAAATGTGGTGTGATGCTTCCGAGACCCTGTCTGTCCATCCTGTGTGTGTGAGCTGACACTATATCCTTTAGTCATGTTTTTCCTGGCACAGATGTCTTCTGTACATCCAAAATTCACTTTTCCATTTTATACTCCTAAAGAAAAAAAACTACAGAATTACTTAACTGGCAAAGTATCTTAGTCTTAGCTGTACATTAGAGAAAAAAAGAAAAAGAAACTTTGATTTTATTTTCTAATTCCCTCATCTTCTATGACATTTACTGAGTGCTCTATAATGCTTCTGAGAATTATATATATATATATTATTATATATATATTATATTATATATATATATATATATATAAGATTGGGGGAGTCCAGGGGAAGGTGCAAGAGCACTAGATGCCAGTCCTTTGGGATTAGAACTTGGTCATTCTTGTTACCTTTTCAGAAATTTGTATGGAGATCTTTTTTTTTAACCTTGTGACAACATTTAAAATCAGTTTCCTCAAATCATAGCACATGCACATGCACAATTGTGAGCTATTTGTTCTTAATATTTTCCACAGCTGATGGACTAACATAAGATGATGCTTGAGAGACAAGGCAATTCCTCAAATAGGCAGTATTTCCTGCATGCAGATGAGCAGGAAAACAACTAGAACACAAGTGATTAGGGGATATGTACCAAAGACTAAATGAACTGCCCCTCCATCAGGAAGTATGAGGAACATGGGAGAGAGTAGCTTTTTTTTTTTTTTTTTTTTTGATAGCCCTATGAAAATAATAAAAAGTAGCAAAACTGAGGTACTCATTTCTCTCCTATAGGTACATAGGGAAAATGAAAATGTACCACAGGCTTATTTGGTTTCATACATAAAAGTGTTTAAATTGGCTGCTAAAATAGTCTCTTCAGGATACAACTCCAATTTGGGGCATATACCACACTTACATTTAATGATGTCAAGTTTTCTCTTTTTTAAATTTTAGCTCCATGAATCCTCATAATGAATTCATGGCTAAACATCTCCACTTCACAGAAAAGTTAATAAAAGCATAGAGAGGCTGTGACTTCCAAAAACCTAGTAAGGGACAGATGTAGGATTGACCATTGAACAGGTGCCCGTGATGCATATAGTTGACAAGCATATTTCATATCCTTGGAAAATGGTAGCAGGAGCCAGCAGACCATAGGTATAAAGGAAGCTTACTGTATTCATCTCCATAATGAACTTTTCTGTAATGACGATCATCACCATAATGAACTTTTCTGTGATGAGGAAGATCAGGTCAGAGTTTGAGAAATTTGCAGGCCCATTTCTGTTGGCCTTTGCATTTCTATAATGAATGATATGCCTAATTTTATATAGAGAGACATTTTCTTTTATTTCCTATTCAAAGGACTAAGAATGATAAACAAAAATTGATGGGCTCTTGTGGCATATAGGTCATTTCAATATTGAATTTTGCAGATTCTGAAAACTAAATTTTATAGGCTCCCTTTATACATACATACATACATACATACACACACACACACACACACACACACACACACACACACACACATATATGTAAAGCAAACTTAAAGAAGAAGTTGAGGGCTGGAGAGATAGATGGCTCAGCAGTACAGATGGCTTAGTTCACTGGCTGCTCTTTCAGAAGTTCTGAGTTCAAACCCCAGCAACAACATGGCTGCAGTAACCACATGGCTCACAGTCATCTATAATGTAATTTAACACCCTCTTCTGGCGTGCAGGTATATGTGCAGATAGAACATTCATATACATAAGACAAATAGATAAATCTTTTAAAAAACAAACCAACTTGAATATCCTAGTAATCATACATAAAATGAAGACATTTACGATTACATGCTGAAGACAGACAGTATTTGGAGGTGCTGACCCTGAAACAGGAAGTAGCCTTCACATGCTTTCATGATTACATTAAAATAAATATCTATAAGCCCTGTGCTTCTTACATGAAGAGATTACGTTAAAATCTTATGCAGAAAAATGGAGATGAGAGAAAAATATTATAAACTAGATTCTTTTTCTCTTAATTATTATTTCTCTTATGATGTATTATCAAACATTTATAATGTGCTATTAGTATCTGGAATAATATTTGAGGGGCAATGCTTAGAGAGCAAAAAATGGCTGACACACATTTCTGAGAGGATACAGACACTCAATACATCAAGCATCAATGTGTATACACACTATCCTCTGTGTTGTATGAACATGAAGGTTTGGAGGAATTCCAAACTCAAGGGCATGGATAGGGGTCCGTTCTTGTCCCTTCTCCTTGTCTGTAAGCTCATTATAGGAGGTAAAAACAAGCATTATATTTTCAATTTACACCAAGTCTATTGCAAGTCACTTTTATGAATGATGTGTTTTTATAAAGACCAGGGTAAGTTTGTACAGCACAGTATGGTGCAGTGGAGGGAGTACCTCAGTGGGTCCATGCTGAGGTAGATATCCCTGCCCTCTATGGTACCAAGTATTTGACAGGTCTAGTATAGAAGAGAGTTTATTTAGGAGCATGGGAAGAGGCATTAAAAGGAGAGTAGAAGCAGAGAAAGAGAGGGAAAAGACAGAGATGGGGGAGGAGGAGATGCAGGCTGGGAACTTGTGGAGAGGTGGGGAGGAGAGAAAAGAGGGTGAAAGGGGTTAGTTAGAGAGAAGCCAGTCAGAGTCAAAGTCAGAGAGAGAGAAGGAAAGGACAAACCATCTCTTTTATAACAAGTCAGCTGCTACATAACTGTTGGGCAGAGCCTAGAAGGAATGCAACCTGAATGTCTCAGATTGAGTGACAAGAGACATATTTTTTATATCAAGGATTGATTCCTTATTAACTGAATCTTCCATGGAGTTAGAAGTATAGTGAAAACTTTTATACTGTGATAAAATGTGACCAACGAAACTTATAGAAGAAAGAGTTTATTTCAGTCTCATGATTTCAAAGTCTGTCAATATGGCAGAGAAAATGGCAGCAGGGAGTGGCCAGCCATGGTGCTAGAGAAGAAGTTGAGAACTCCAATCTGTAACTGAAAGCAAAAGGCAGAAAGCAGGCTGGAAAGAACTTTTAAAAACCCTCAAGGAGGAGTTAGAGAAAGGACTGAAGAAGTTGAAGGGGTTTGCAATTTCATGGGAAGAAAAAACAGTATCAACCAACCAGACCCCCATGAGCACCCAGGGACTAAACCACCAACCAAAGAGTACACATGGAGGGACCCATAACTTCAGCCCTGGAGCAGAGGATGGACTTACTGGGCATGGACCAGAGGGTCCTATGAAGGCTGGATGTCCCAGTGTAGGGGAATGACAGGGTAGGGAGGCTGAAGGGAGTGGGTGTGGGAACATCACCATAGAGGCAGAGATAAGGGGTTGGGATAGGAGAATTCCAGAGCAGAAACTGGGAAAAGGGATAACATATGAAATGTTAATAAAGAAAATATCCAGTAAAAAAGGGAAAAGAAAGAAAGAAACCTCAAATCCTGCCCCCAATTATAGTTTCCTCAAAGCTGCACTTCCTAATCCTTTCCTAATAGTTCTAGCAATTGGAAATCAAATATTCACACATGTGAACCTATGGGACCATTTCAATCAACTATAGAAGGGTAGGTTTGTAAAGGTGGCTCTATTTGGAGAGGGGGCATAAAGGCTTTGTAAATATATGTAATATCTTAAATATAGTTCTACAGAAAAATACATGTTTACTATCACAAATATGGATATGTCTTGTCCAGTCATTATTTGATCCGATTGTGTGTGATTCTTTCATATGAGCTGAAGTGCACACACAAACATTTCTTTTGCTGTAAGGGAGAACATGGTAGATGTGCTCAGGCCCTGTGCACATAACCTTTATCATTGTTCTATAATCACATTCACAGTTACAGAGACATTAGCGTAAACGGCAAGACGTCTACCATTAGCCACAAATAATGGAAAATGTTCTGTTTTTTTTTTTTTCTGTTGTATAAGAAGTATTTCACCAATAGAAGACTGGATGAATATAAACTAAATACCAAGACCAGTTTGATAAAGTCTCTGCAATAACAATTTGTTGGAACATTGACTGATGTTATCACTCAGGCAGCATTGTCCAAGAGAACAAAGAGAAGAAAAACGCAATCTAACTCAAATATCACTTTACACTTGGTCTATTCTCCTGACTCCACCTCATGTCCCTGGCCTCCATTGGAACCCATGTTCTGTGATCACCTCTTTGAGAGGTTGATATTATCTCTAAACCTTTCAACTAAACCTAGTTGGCTGAATGCTGAGTTTAATTAAATGAGGCCAATTTACAAAGTTGTGGTTATATTGCACTGTGTTAAGATGAGCTGTCATTTTGTGCTCTGTTCTGATTGTGGATTAATCGCATGACTGCTTTCAATTGAAATGTTGAAGCCTGACTCTGTAACACTACTCAGAGCTGTGATCCTCCCAACTCTGTATTCATTATTAATCAAAAATAGTTCCATGCCCAGATGACTATTCTAGTTGTATAAATAATCTACCAAGATTTGCCAGAGGATGACTTTGCTTCCTGCATTGTTAGAATTATTTACTTTATAAATTTTAGAAGCATGCAATTTCCTTAATAAAGGCCACTTAGGATCCCTCATTAGCCACTGTATTATAAATAACCTTCCTTTATGGTTAAAAATGGTTCTAATGTGGCTTGTCTGCTTCCTGTGTTTAGAATATTATGTGTAATCTGTGTATCTAAGGGATTAAAAATGAAAAAGTACTTCATCTCTGGGCAGTGGGATCAAGAGCCTGGGTGGCGCATCTGTTTGCATATTCCTCTGAAATGACCAAGAGGCAGGTGTGAGATGCTCTCCATTGTTCTAATTCTCTTTTTGCTATAGAATGAGGCTTTAATGTAAGCTAAAGCAAAAGTATTTTCCCTGGTAAAGTAAATTAACCTCATAGGACTGTAATTTTGGAATGACTGGCTGTGCATGGAAGGTGCAGATGTGGTTTCTAACAGCATGAGTGTCTTTCCAGGAAAAAATGTACTCTCTGGGGAAGTTGCTGAGTTGTTTCCAAAACAGTCTTTGGCTAACAATTCTGAGCCATATATAATAATGAGAACGCAGGGTCCCTTCAGGTACACTGCAGTCATGGGTTCTTTGAAAGAAGAAGCCCTAAGGTTCTTACTAAGAAGCAATGGATAAAAGTAACATGATAAATATTCATAATTTTAAGCTCCAACTGAAGAAAAAAAATAACGTTGCCTTTCAGTCTTATCTATGGAAATAGCATCTGAAATGACACTTATACAAAGCATCTAAAAACGGCTAGTTACTGTTTTGTCTTTAAAACCCATCATATATTTACTCTTTTAAAGTAATTAAAAATAATCTGTGTTCTGTTCCTAGGCAAAAGTGGAACATCTCTTTCAACACACACACACACATACACACACACACACACACACACACACACACACACACATACACATGGGGGGTGATGGAAGAGAGATACAAAGAAAGAGACACAGACACAGAAATCCACAGAGAGACAGATAGTCTGATATAAAGAAAGAAGAAAAATATAGTTAAGGCCGGCATTTTAATGAACTTAATATTAGAGAAATCATAGAACTAAATCAAGCCAGCTTCAAAGTAGTTATTTTGTACTGAATAATATGTGTCTTAAAGTATATAAAGAATCAATAAAAATAAATTCTATATTTTTAAATAGCTTTTTTTATTCTAAAAAATTATTTCAACAGATAGAACCCATTAACTCACCAAACATATCAGTGCTAAGACGACTTCAGTTCTTCCAAAAATGGAAATAATCTCTACAGTTTCTCATTAAAAGGAAAGAAAGTTCACAAGAATCCAAGCAGCTCACATCACGATAGTCAGAGTGTGTATTTACTGATGAATTATGTATGCAGGTACTGGGTTTTGTTTTCCTTGGTTTCTGCTAGTATATCTTCCCCTAATGATCACTTGTATATAAACTAATGTTTTCCAAAACACAAATTAGTTCAGTGGATTAAGAAACAATATTAATTTTTTTGTTGTCTACAAGAAACAGGCCTTATCCTAACAGTCAGATTATCACGTAGAATAACAGAAAAAGTATTACTAGCAAATGACATCAGGAAACAAATAGGTGTCACCCTTCTGCTAACTCAGAAAAGAGATGTCAAATCAAAGTTAGTCAGAAGACATAAAGAACATTTAATTATGCTCAACAAACAGCCAACAAAAAAAGACATTACAATCCTAAACATAGACATACCAAACTCTGGAGCACCAAAGTTTATGAAAAACATGATGGTGTGATTTAAATAACAGATGAATCCCAATTCAATAACAGCATCATACTTATTTTAATAACCTACTTCCTCCAGGAGAGAGATAATTTGGACAATAAATAAACAGAAAAACATTAGAATTAAAGGGTTTCATATATTCAAGTGACCTAATCAGTATCTACATATTACTCTACAAAACACGAAAAAATATGCATTCTACTCACCAAGGCACAAAAGTTTTCTTATACCAAAGACACAAAAAAATTTCAACAAATATAAAAGGTTTAAACACTCAATGTGTCCTTTTTGACCACAATGCAATAAATCCCCACATCAAGAACAAAATAATTTCTAGGAGCTTAAGTAACTCATGAATATTAACTAACATATTACTTAATGTGTATTTACCAAAGAATGAATGACAAAAAAAAATATGTTTAATCGAGGAAGTGAACATGAAAACACAGCATGCACCCAAACCTTTTGGACACATTAAAAACTGTTCTAAGAGTTGTAGTTCCAAGTGCCTACATGAAAAATACAAAGAGTATGAACTGAACTCAGTAGGTTGTGTGTATGTATTTGTTTGTGTATATGTTAGTAACAATCAGCAAATATAAGGTGGAGATTGAGTAACAAGGGAACACAGGAAGTACCAAAGGGAGAAGAAAGGGATAGTAAATGACATAAATACAGTAGATATATATAAAATTAAAACATTCTCTTATTTTAAAAGAAAAATTTCTACTTTTATAAGCTTTCTACTTCTACCTAAATAAAAATAAATGTTTAAAGTCTTTATGAAGTAATACCCAATAAGATGTAATATTTTTATGTCACAATTACTTCATTCAATGTTAATTCTATAATTTTTAGGTAACATTGTTTGCAGAATGTGTTGTTTGAAAAAAACACTTACTTAGAAAACCCTTTAGCTAAATTAAGCAAAAAAAAAAAAAAAAAAAAAAGACCTAAATTAATGAAATTAGAGATAAACATCATCACAGCATTGTAACAGATACAAAAAAATTCAGAAAATCATAGTGGTATTATTTTAAGGCCTATAGTGTACCCACCAATAAAAAAGACAAACATAATTACAGATATATTTATGTCATCAAAGTTTTTCCAAGAGATCAACACATTTGTAGACACATAAAAAGGAAGGATTTTGAAACAGTTAAAAAAAAAAAGTCTTTTGACTCAAAAGCCTTAAGACACATGAATTCACAGAAGATTTCTCCCAGCCTTTTAAAGAACTACAACCAACATATCTCTCACTATTCCAAATAAACAGAAACAGATAGAAAACTTTTGAATTATCTCTATGAAGCCAACATTACTCTAGTTTCTAAGCCAAGTAAAGATACAACAGAAAAAGGAATTATAGTCAAGTATCTCTGATGGATATGAATGCAAAAATATTCCACAGAACATTTGTAAAATGAATATAGTCAGGTATACATAAAACACATCTCACCATGATTAAATTGGCTTTATCCTGGAGAAGCAAACATGATTCTACATATAAATAAATAAATACAATAATCTTATAAATAGATTTAATGAAAAAAATCGCATAATAATCTATATAGATGAAGAAAAGGCCTTTGAAAAACTTTAAGGTCCCTGTATCATAAAGAGTCTTAGAGAAAATAGAACCGTAGGAAACACACTTTAACACAACAAAAGTTGTATTATGCTGATATACCCTTATCCAACATCATCTTAAAACAACCCCATTAAAACCAGGAATGAGACAATGCTGTCTGTTTTTCCCCTGCCTGTATATCTTGACTCCTTAGAGCATCAAAATGAGAAAAGAATAAAAATACAAGTAAAACAATAATTCAAATAATTTTTATTTCCTTTTTCTCAGGGTCCTTTGTTCTGTACCATTGATCTATGGGTCTGTTTCTGTGCCAGCACCATCCCGATTTTATCACAGTGACTATGTAAGATAGTTTGAAATTGGGCATGGTGATACCCCTAGTAGTTTTTGTTTTGTTTTAATTGTTGTTAAAAACTGCTTCACCCATCTGGGTTCTCTTGTGCTTCCATTCAAATTTTAACTTTTATTTTTCCTTGAAGACTTGAGTTGGCATTTTGATTGGGAATGCATTGAATCTGTAGATTGTTTTTGGCAAGTTTTCATTTATATATTAGTCTTGCCAATCCATGAACATGGTTGGACTTTCCATCTTTTAATATCTTTCTCAGTTTCTTTCTTTTATGTGATACTGACTGTAGAGATATTTCAAATCCTATCCTAATTTTATTACAAAGTTGTCTTTGTTTGTTTTCTGTTGTTTAGCAATTATTTCCCTGATTTTGTTCTTAATATGGTTGCCATTCTGACATCTCACTAAAAGTGCTTTTCACAGTTTAAAAGTTTTCTTGTGGAGATTTTAGGAACCCTAACGGGTCCTTAACATCTTTGTTTAGAGATACTTTCACTTTTCATAATTTTACCTTTTTATTTATTCCTATATAAAATAAGAATGGAAACAGTAAACATCTTTCAGGTGTTTAATACATATATATGTAGAATATATATGATATATTTAACATATGTATTTCTTTTCTAATTTAGCTAACAGCTTAATTAAAATTTTAAAAATGTATCAGTTTGTGATGTTCAATTTTTTTTCTTTTTCTATAAATTGTCCTACACAATATAACAAAGAAGCTATTTGCAACTGATACCTGCTGTCAAAGGGAAAATCAGTCTTCTACAAAAGGAGTGTCAAAGGGTATATAAACCACATTCCAGGATAGATCCTAAGAGTAATTTGCCAACACAGTACTTCATGACTTCTAATATGCATGTCAATTATTTGTGAAAGTCTGTTTCTCTAACTATTGAGGTGATGAACATATTTTGTATATTGAACTATCCTCGAATCTCTGAAATAAATCTAACACGATCATGTTCATGTCTTTTTGATGTGTTATTGAATTGGCTTGCAAGTATTTTGTTGATAATTTTTGCATCTATGTTCCTGAGAGTGTGCTTGTCTATAATTTTTTTTCATGTGTATTTGCATTTAGTTTGGGGTTAAGTGCAATGGAGGCTCTGTAGAACGTATTTGCTCATGCCCACTTCCTAACCCTTTTTCAGGCGAGATTGAGGAACATCAGAATTAGTTCTCTAAATTTGATAAAATTTGCTAGTGAATTCATTTAGGCCTGATGGTTTTTTTAGTTGAGAAATTTTACATCATCATTTCAATCCTTATTTTGGTAAGACAAATACATCTAAATGTATTTTAGACTTTATATTTAACTGGACTTGTTTTAATAAAATCTACACACTTCTGAACATCCTTGGTTTCTGTTTCAATGGCTTCATCTTAAAGTTCATTAATTTGGATTATTTTCTGCTTGTTATTTTGGCTAACAGTTTGTTTATATTACTTATCATTGCAAAGGGGCAATTATTTCTCTCACCTCTTCTTTATATCGCTGTTGTCGTTCCTATTTCAACACTTTTTTTCTGATCTTGATTTTTTTTTTTTTTTTTTTTTTTTTTGGTCTGCTGACCTGAAGTTTGTTTCATTATTCTAGTTCCAGGACTATAAAGAGCATCACTGAGTTATTTATTTGAGATTTATGACTTATTAATGTAGGTATTTCAATATTTTGAGTTCTCTGTCTGTGATTTTACTTAACTTGCTTTCATCAAATGCCACCGCTATAGGAATAAAATAACTTTTAGAGGAATAAAATTGTCTTGATTTTTTATGTTTTCTGTCTTACTGAATTAGGATTCATGTATCTCATATCATTTTGTATATGTTTTTAAACTGGACTACTTGAACTATTTATAAGGAAATTTGATGTTCATTATTGAATGTATAGTTCATAAAGCAATTCCTAGACATTGTACTTGGTGAATATTTAGTATAATCTTATGGTCCACAGATACTAGAGAGAGTTAAAGCTGTAGAAAATTATAATTAATAGGCCCAAAGCAGAGAAGATACAGATGCAACAAGAAGAAGAAGAAGAAGAAGAAGAAGAAGAAGAAGAAGAAGAAGAAGATGAAGAAGAAGAAGAAGAGAAAAGAAAATAGGAGAAGAATGAAGACTAGGAAGAAGCAAGGTATATTGGATATGGGTGAAGAATATAGTTAAGAATGTCTTTTAGTAATATGTATTCAGAAACATAACAATGGTCATGAAATCTGTAAAATATACAACCAAAAAACAACACTATTATGTGACATATATACAAGACTGGAGATCAAAGACCAGCAAAAGAAAACAAAAATAATATTTATAGAGTGAACTATAACACAAATACACTGTTTTAAAAGGTGGAGTTGTCAGATTCCTCTAACTCTAGCAGTTTCCAATTGATACTGTATGGAAGAGGGGCAAGTAGAAACTATTATGTCTTAGGTGCTTAGGTGTCCCTTGAGTTACTGGTGGAAAAATTGCAGAACGTTTACCATAGTTCTCTTGGACTCCTGAAATTTACCATGCTCTCTTCTGATTCTGCAAGTCGAGGATGAGAAGCAGTAATTCCCTACAGGTTCGATGGCTCTCCCTACAGCACTTTAACTTCTCAATCTTTCCTTCTCTAAGAACCACCTGTCTGCAGCATCCACAATCTGGCTGCTATGAATTCTGAAAATAGCCCTTTTAATCTTCCAGTTGTCAATGTCATATCTACCATGGGTGAATATATGTAAAAAAATGTCTTGCCAGATTTTAGGGAGTATAGGGGCACTCAAAGGATCTATTGTGGTCCATACTGTCTCCTACAAGTCATCCACTATCTAGTTTTCCACCTTCAAATATTTTCTGAATTATTTATTTATATTTTATAATATTTTTATAATTATTATATAATTCCTTTTATTCTTATTTTTTATCATCTACTGTGTGGCTGTCTGGGGAGAAAGCTTTCTTTTTACTTTTTTTTTTTAACTTTATTTTAAAAAACAAAGATAAATGTACAAACTTTCGTCATTTTTGCATAAAAGTATACGAATACAGTTTTTAAGGTTGTAATTAAGTATTTGTGGGTACATGTGGGAAGCCACTGTATTCACCATTACAAGATGGCGCCCACCCCGAAGAGAGGATGGCCAGTTTTGAGATAAACAACCTAAGTGGGCATGCACGCCTGCCTGTTTTTGCTGAATCATGGTGACTCTGAGTATGCTAATTAGGGCACACAGAACGCACCAATCAGGTGGCGGCACAGTTCTCCTAAGCATATATAAGGAGGGCTGGTTTCTGGGCTCGGGGTCTTTCGCTACTGCAATCAAGCCCACAATAAACGCCTGTAGAAGGATCCTGTTGTGGCGCGTCTTCCTTGCCGGTGAGATAGGAGATTGCTACAGGTACATATACATACACATATGTATATACGTAACAATAATATAGGAAAAGAGGTTATTAATTTGAAGGGATAAAAGAGAGACTAGGAGGGGCTGTAGGGAGGAAAGGGGAATGTGATACAGTTCTATTTTAATTAAAATATATGTTTTTGTTGAACTTCACACAGTCTGTGAGTTGTTTCTGTCCTGTTCAGAGCTTTCTGGGGTTAGTATCCCATTATTAGCGACTGCATATTATGTCTGTTCTTTTGTGACTGGGTTATCTCACTCAGGATGATATTCTCTAGATGCATCCATTTTCTTAAGAATTTCGTAAAGTCATTGTTTCTGATAGCTGAGTAGTACTCCATTGTGTAAATGTACCACAATTTTTGTATCCATTCATCTACTGAAGGACAACTGGGTTTTTTCCAGCTTCTGGCTATTATAAATAGAGCTGCAATGAACATTGTGGTGCATATATCTTTGTTGTATGCTGGAGTGTCTCTGGGGTAAATGCCCAGAAGTGGAATAACTGTGTCTTCAGGTAGTACTATGTCCATTTTTCTGAGGAACCGCCAGACTGATTTCCAGAGTGGTTCTATCAGTTTACAACCACAGCAACAGTGGAGAAGTGTTTCTCTTTCACCACATCCTCGCCTGCATCTGTTGTCATCTGAGTTTTGGATCTTGGCCAATCTGACTGGTGTGAGGTGGAATCTCAGGGTTGTTTTGATTTGCATTTCCTTGATAGCTAAGGATGTTGAGCACTTCCTTAGATGTTTCTCAGTCATTCCATATTCCTCAATTGAGAACTTTTTGTTTAAGTCTGTACCCCATTTAGGGTTGTTTAATTCTCTGGTGTCTAGCTTTTTGATTTCTTTGTATACCTTGGATATTAGGCCTCTATCTGATGTGGGGTTGGTAAAGATCTTTTCCCACTTTGTTGGCTGCCATTTTGTTTTCTTGACAGTGTCTTTAGCCTTACAGAAACTTTGCAATCTCATTAAGTCCCATTTGTCAATATTTGACCTTAGAGCTCAAGCCACTGGTGTTCTGTTCAGGAAATTTTCTCCTGTGCCTATGTGTTCTAAGGTTTTCCCTACCTTCTCATCTAATAGTTTCAGTGTGCCTGGTTTAATGTGGAGATCTTTGATCAACTTACACTTGAGAATTCCTTTACTTCTTGCTATGATGAAAATACCAGGCAAAAAAATAACTTTGTGAAGTAAGAATTACTTTACAGTATCATTTAAGGATAGGTAGAGTCCATCATGGCTGAGGAGGAGGAGCAGCCATAGAGGTGGGAACATCAAGGAGACAATCACATTGTATCTGGTCAGAAAGCAGAGAGAATTCCACCTCCGTTTGCCTTTGTTTTTACACTGGAATGACAGCCCATGAAAAGATGTCACCCATGATTTATGATGGCTCTCCACACCTCAATTAATCTTTTCTAAATGTTTTTAACTATTTGACTCCTAAGTGATTCTATATTCTATCTAGTTAATAAGCATGTTAAGCATGACATTCTTTGATCTGAATGTTTTTGCTTCAAATCTTCGACGGTTTTGGCTGATAGAAGCTCCCATTTGTGGTCTCAATTGAATATGATTGTAAGTGAGAAATAATTGAAAAAGTAGAACCTCTATTGGGCCTGTCAATTTCAAGTTTTATAAAAAATTTGCCTGGGAGCTTTATAAAGCTATTTATCAACTACACCTATTCTTTTCAGCTGCTCAGAATGCCAAGCTTCCCAATGTTAAATAAGAAATCAGACTGCATATAACTGATAGTTAAGGGCTGTTCCTTTGAGTGGATAGCACCCTCTGAAAATTTGTCTAATATAATATGAAAATATGTCTAATATAACCTACAAACCTAAGTACACTCATGAATGATGGTCACAGCTTCCTCCTTGGTTGGGTGCAAAGCTGAGGAGAGAACTAGTTTGTACTTCAAGTCCTGATCAGACTTTCATGGGCATTTTTTTTTCGAGGAGGAGATTGAAAGGAGTATCAGAAATAATAACTTGGTCTAAGTGATTTGTCTTGTATTCATGGCTTAAAAAAGTAGTGCTTTACATTTCTGGATTACTATGTGTCAATAAATGGATAAACAAACTTCTAAAGAAATGAAATAACTCAAAATAAGTGACAGAGTCTTGAAAGCTACACACTGTCATACACACACACACGCACACACACACACACACATAAAAACACACACACATATACTTCAACCTCCCTAGACTTACAAAGTGAAAGAGAATTATCTTTATTTATCTAATGCATCCATCCTTTAAGGGAAATTTAAGAACCCACCGATAGACTCTTTCCATCTTGAGGTAATACTTTTCTGTCTAGTAAAATTATGAATCCTCTTTGACATCTTTCACTTTAAAGCTTATTAGAGATAAGTGTTGTAGCTCATACTTGTAGCCTCAGGAGGTTGGATGAAAAGTCTAGGCCAGCATCAACTACATAGGAAGGCCCAAGACAGGCTGGGCAATAGCATAAAACATTGTTTCAAAAATATCTTGAATAGTTATTAGATTTATAACTACACGTGAACACAATTTTTATGTTAAAAGGTAGGAAAGAAGAGCTGAAACAGGTAATAGAAACAAAAATTCTAATAAATCAAGGAGAATTCATGCAAAACTACTTTAATATTCCATTTTAAATTCAATTTCAGGGTTGCAGTATGTCTCTTTTTGCATTTCACATTCTTTTATCTTTTCACTAGCACTATATTGTCCTTTTTAATGATCTAAGCCATTTCTTGAGGACATTATTTTAACTGTCTTCTCTGTGCTTTTGTGGTTATCTCTCAAATTAAACTACTGAGTAAACAAGATGCACTAAAATGAACTCTAGAAATTTACTGGTCAGCAGCATTGCTCATGGACCTTGTGAAGACAATGCCTTTCTCTCAATCAGGATCAAGATGACCTGCTCATCATCAAGCTGCTTTGGATACCTTTCTATAAACAGACAAAAAGCTCCAAATGACCAGATGGTAGTCTTAAACCTCAATGCAATAAAACCACCCCTATGTTTTCATGTGAAAGCCCATCTCTTCTTTAACCAACATCAGTAGGATTCACACTTATAGGACCAGAAGTCGAAATCTGAGACAGATTTGTAATGATAATAAATAGTGCCTCAGATGAGTTTGATTTATGGCCAGGAAGCAAGCCTGACTGTCTAATAGACATCAAGAACATAAATTATTGTATTTTTTAGAAAATGAAGACACCTTCTAATGCAGTGTTATCCATCTGAATTCATAGTTGAGTGATGACTGAGTCATCATTTTTCCATCTCATCAGATCATCTACCACTTTATGATGATATAAATTATAAGACAGTAATTCTTGGTTTAAAAGTATGGGATATCCTTGTTGATGAAACACTTAAGAGTCTATGAAAAATATATATGAACAGGGCAAGTTCTCAGATAGGAAAAAAACAACCTCAACATAAATTAAAAAGGAATCACTATACTCAACATTAAGGACAGCAATATAGATGCAGTAATGAAAACAATATGCTATCAGCAGAGGAATAGTCATGTAGATAATGGGAACACCACAGGAAAAAAAGAAGGAATGGGTTGTATATAAGTATCACAAGCTGATTTTTTTTCAAGAGTGTAAAATAAACTCACTATAATAGTAACCTTTTCAATAATTGATCTAGAAGAGAGTGGACAATCATTGGCCAAAATTTTAAATAGTACTCTTAGAAGTACACTTTATACCAATATGGAAAAATTATCTCCAAGTTGATTATGGGCCAATATATAAAATATAAAATCATAAATTAATTTTAAAAAGATATGCAGGAAGAAAATCTTTAGGATCTGTGGCTAGTAATATTTTAGAATTAATGTTAAAAGCATAAACCATACAATTAGATCAATTAAATTTCATCAAAACATTAAAAAGAACTCATACATTATAAGTACAGTGTGTTAACATATACCTGTAATCTCAGCACTATGAAGGCTAAAGTCAATCCCTTGCTGAGTTCAAGGCTGGTTTGGGTTACATAATGAGAATTAGCCAGCCAGAGCTATGTAGTAAGACTTCTCCTCAAAAACAAAAATCAATCCAAAACCATCACCACAACAAACAAAAGCTCCCAAATTATAGACTAAATGTAAAAACATTTGCAAATCACTTATGTATAAAAGGACTAGTACCTAAATATAGTCAAAGTAAAGAAATACCAGAACTTCAAAGGCAAAAGAAGAAACACATTGATTAGAAAATGATCCAAAGATAGTAAAAAAGATTTTGTTTAGAGGAACAAGAAACCATCAAAAGGTACCCAAAATTAGCAGAGTTAAAATGAATACAGTGAGATTCCATTCCATACCTATGCAAAGTTTTGAAATTAGAACAGAGTGATTATACCAAATACTGAAGGAAACACACAGTAAACTACATCAATTTTATGCACTAGAACATTTATCACCACTGTGGGAAGCAGTTTGGCAGTCTTTTGTTAAGTGTGAACTTCTCAATATACACAGCTGTTGTATCTTGAGTAGTTACACCAGATAAATGAAAATTGGGTTCACATAATTATCTATAAAAAATATCGATAATTCAAACTAGTAAATGCCAGGGGCCTGGCCCATCTAAGGCTTAAATATGAGTCTCGACCCCAGTGCACTGGTCCATTAAAATCCTCATGTAATTGCAGCAAGGATGGTCTCTTGTGAGTTCTTGGGGGGTCATGTTATCCTGAGACTTGACTAAGGGTCTCCCCTTTATTGGGGTCTTTTATTTGGGGGCTCGTTTCGTATTTACGACCACCCTTGTCTGCAAAGACCCACTTGGGGGTGAGATATTGCCTGTGTCTTTGTAATTGTGTGTGTCTTTGTAATTCTGTGCCAGCTAAATTCTGGTTCTGTACTTTTGGTTCTGCAGTTGCTCAAGAGTTCTGATTCTGGTTTTGCAGTCGCTTCAATTTTGGGTAGAGACAGAGGCTCACGTCTCGGGTAGAGGCAGGAGGTGTGAGTATTGGTAGACGTGCCAGGGACTCACCGACTGCGTTGCCTTGGGAGATGTCCCAAGAGGTCTTAAGGAACCCCAGGGATGACTGGATGATTCCTGTCTGGGTGCCAGTGAGGGTACAGTAGTTCTCCTGGATTGGAGAAGCTGTACACCCTCCCGGCCATCTGTATTTCTGGAGTGGGTTTGTCTGTCTAGGTGAAGACAGGCATCTGTTCTGTTAGTCTTTGTGTGTATAAGGATTCCATTTGGTGTTACTTGTGACTGATGGTGAGACAGACTGACAACTTTTTTTTTGAGTTTTACTAAAGTTAATGGTAGAGCACACAATTTGTCAGTTAAGATTACAAAAGGACTATGGCAGACGTTTTGTTCCTCGAAGTGGCTGACGTTTGGCTTCCAGAGAACACCTTTGACTTACATTACTGTCTGGCAATATTTGGTTCAGAATCCCCACCTTGGGTCCAGCCCTGGGTGTGCAAATGAAAGCCAGGCTCCTGAGCCCTGGTTCTCTGAGTAGGAGCACAAACCAAAACCTAAATCTCTGAAGCCTGAGAGTTTGCCTGAGAACCAGCCTTTGATTCCTCCTAAAATCTATCCCGAGATTGAGGAGCCTCCGGAATGGCCAAGCCCTCCCCAACACTGGGGGCGGACCAGCTGCTGAGACCAGAAGACAAAGAGCAGCACAGAGTCTGGGGGAACTGACTCGACTGTGGCACTGCCACTATGTGCAATTGGGCTCCCAGTAGACCCACCCTACCTTCAGCCTCTTCAGCCCCTTCAGTATTGGTCATTTTTCTCTGCAGATCTTTATAATTGAAAAACTAATCACCCTTCCTTTTCAGAAAACCCCACCATCCTTAGGGCGTTGGTGGACTCTTTGATGTTTTTCCACCAACCCACCTGGGATGATTGTAAGTAGCCTTTGCGGATCCTTTTCACTACTGAAGGAAAAGAGAGTACCCTATAGGAGGCCTGAAAAAACATCCCCAGAGCAAATGGGGCACCAACCAACCTTCCAAATGAAATAGATGCCGGATTTCCCCCTTAACTGACCTGATTGGTAGGTAAAGAGTGGCTGACAGTCTATCACTGAGCTTTTGTGGTATGCTTCAGAGGGGCCGCTAGGTGCCCTATTAATTTGGCTAAGGCAAGAGAGGTTCTTCAGGAACCTGTTGAACTGCCGTCTGTGTTTCTTGAATGTTTAATGGATAGTTACAAGCGTTATACCCCCTTTGACCCAAACTCTAAGGGTCAGCAGGCAGTGGTGGCTATGGCCTTTATAGGACAGTCAGCGTCAGATATTAAGAAAAAGTTACAACGGCTAGAGGGGTTGCAAACCTATACCTTGTAGGATTTAGTAAAGGAATCAGAGACTGAGTAAGAGAAGCAAGTAGGAGACTGAGTAAGAGAGGCAAGAAAGAAAAAGGCAGAAGACAGAGGAAAGAGAGGACCAGAGGGTAGTAGACATGAAAAGAATTTGTAGGATATTAGCCACAGTAGTGAAGGGCCAGGGAGTTAGGAAATAAGTCTGGTAGCAGGAGGAACTTCTTGACAAAGATCAATGTGCTTACTGTAAAGAAAAAGGCCACTGGAACAAGAATTGCCCCAACAAGAAGAGGGGACACCAGCAACAGGACCCCTGGACCTTTGGCCCCAAAATTTTGACCATAAAAGTCTCTGGTTCAAGAGGCTATCAGCACCAGAGAATATTTATGGACTACCCAAAGATCTGTGGGTATTCCACTTAATTCATAGTAATGCCAGACTGCCCCCCATTGGGGAGAGACTTCCTGACTAAGATGGGGCACAGATACACTTCCACTCTGATAGACTACAGGTTAGAGGGCCAGAATAGAAGCCTGTGCAGGTTCCACCCATCAGATTGGAGGATGAGTACCAACGCTAAATAGCCTGCCTCAGATCAGATGAACTGGTGGCTGCAGGCATATCCACAGGCCTGGTGAAAGACTTCAGGAATGAGGGAGGCTAAGAACCAGCCCCTGCCCATATGGAGCTGAAAGTTCAGGCTAGCGGTGCCTCAGTACCCCATTTCAAAAAAGGCACAAGACAGAATCAAGACATACATCATCTAGTTACTTCAACTTGGGGTTCTGTGTAAGTGTCGATCAGCCTGAAGCATGCCTCTCGTACTGGTGCAGAAACATGGAACCAATGAGTGTCAGACCATTCAAGATTTCTGAGAGGTAAATAAATGGGTGGCCGAACTCCACCTCATGGTATTTAACCCTTATAACCTGTTGAGCTCATTTCCCCCATCCAGAACCTGGTTACAGTACTGGACTTGAAGAAAACACATCAATGGACTCATCTAAAGGTAGACAAACTTGTAAAGACTGTCTTGAGGTCAAATTCTTTTGTGCCAGATTTGAGTAGATAACTGTGTGCCATGCCAGTAAGCAAATGTATGTAGAAGGCCAGGAGGAGAGAAGATAGACCTGAGGTTTACTGAGAAGTGGATATTACAGAAACTAAGCCAGGAACATATAGATATATATCTTCTGGGTAGGTGAAAGCTTCCCCACAAAGAGAGAAATGGTGGCAGGGGTCATAGCTAAGAAGATTCCAGAAGAGATCTTCCCTAGGTTTGGCACCCCTAAGGTAATTGGATCAGACAATGGACCATCTTGTGTTGCCCAGGTAAGTTAGATATTAGCTTGTTTATTGGGGACTAATTGGAAATTACATTGTGCTTACAGACCCCAGAGTTCAGGTCAGGTAGAAAGGATAAATAGAACCCTAAAAGAGACTCTAACAAAATTGGCCTTAGAGAACTGAGGGAAGGACTGGACAGCCCTCCTTCCCTTTGCCCCATGGAACATCCCTGGACAATTTAAACTCATCGACTACAAAATTCTGTGTGTGGGGCCCCCATCACTCACTGAGTCAGGAGGAGTGCATGATCCTGATGCTGTTCTTTCTGGACCCCTGTTTGCCCACTTAAAAGCCCTAGAGGTAGTGAGACGTGAAACCTGGAAACAGCTGAAACAGGCCTATGAAACTGGGAGCTCAGAAGTACTCCACCAGTTACATGTCGGAGACGCTGTCCTGGTCAGACTTTTTTGAGTGGGAAACTTAGAACTTTTCTAGAAGGGGTCATATCTGGTGCTTTTGACAACTCTTACAGTGGTTACGGTTGAAGGCATTTCAGCTTGGATCCATGCATCTCATGTCAGAAGAGCACCCTGGAGCCATCCCAAGATGAATGGAAATTGGAAAAGACTATTGATCTTCTGAAGTTGCGTTTGTACCGCAGGTGTCTCACTAGTAGTGAGTAAAAACCCCTATACTCCTCAAAAACTGACTTGTCAAGTTTCCTCACAGACTGAGGAGGTGATATGGTTCACCTCCAAAGTGGCCCCACCATACACGTGGTGGCCTACGCTCACTCCTGACTTCTGTCAGTTGGTAGATGGGCTGGACTCCTAGGACATTCCTGACACAGATCCTCAGAATATGCCCCTAGAAGTCCCTAAAATATTTTCACCCAGAGGCAAGTTTGGGTGTGGAAATCCAGAGGCAAGGTGCCACTTGGAGAGACTAGGATTTTAGATTTGCCCCTGAGATGGCTAAGACTGGGTCACAACTCTATGTTTCAGAGGCTTAGACAGTTTACTGAGTCCTGTTGGCTTTGCCTCTCCTCAGGACCCCCTTATTATGAAGACATTGTGGTGTCTGAGACCTTTAATAACACCACCAACCATGACACCTGTGTCTGGAACAGTAAGAACAAGTTAACCTTTACAGAGGTCTCAGGAAAAGGGACCTGCACAGGGAATCCACCAGCTGCTTATAGACATCTTTGTAATGAGACC
This sequence comes from Micromys minutus, assembly GCF_963924665.1. Lineage (NCBI taxonomy): Eukaryota > Metazoa > Chordata > Mammalia > Rodentia > Muridae > Micromys > Micromys minutus. The sequence continues at coordinate 1,529,636 of NC_137973.1, read as the reverse complement.
CTTAAAAGCCCACAGACATCTACTAACAGATTCTTAATACCCATGCTTGATAAATGGCGGGCATGTGGTTTGGGATTAACCCCTTGTATATTCACTTCTGTCTTTGATGATACCAAAGACTATTATATACTCATACAGCTGGTCCCTCGGGTTTATTATCACCCTGCCAGCACTCCTGAAAATGAATTTGATAAGCACCCAAGACATTTCCGTAGGGAACCCATTTCGTTAGCAGTCATATTGGGACTTGGAGTAGCCACAGATGTGGGAACAGGCACAGCAGCACTAATACAGAACCCTCAATATTTTCACTCATTGAGATCCAAAATAGATAAAGATTTGTGAGCCCTAGAACAATCCATATCTAAGCTTTAAAAATCAATGACCTCCCTCTCAAAGGTGGTCTTGTAAAACAGAAAGAGACTAGACTTACTGTTCCTTAAGGAGGGGGGGCTATGTGCTGCCTTAAGAGAAGAATGTTGCTTTTACTTAGATCATTCAGGGGTGATTAAAGACTCTCTGAGTAAGCTGAGAGAAAGACTAGACAAAGGAAAAAGAGACAGAGAAGAACAACAAGGATGGTTTGAGGGATGGTTTAACAGATCCCCATGGCTGGCCACTTTAATCTCCTCATTAGTGGGGCCTCTTTTAATTTTGCTTTTGCTTCTTACATTTGGACCATGCATCCTTAATAACTTGGTAGCTTTTGTTAGAAAAAGAGTGAGTGCTGTGCAGATTTTGATGTTGCACAATCAGTATAGCACTTTACAAAGTCAAGAAAATCAATATTATAAAGATACTAAAATCTAGTTCTATGATTAGAACTAGGCACTAGAAGAAGTGGGGAATGAAAGACCAGGATAAATCGTGACCCCCTAAAAGGTAATGTAGAAGACCCCTAGCAGATAGAGTAGAGCCAAAAATGTAAGATAGCAGGTTCAGTAACTCTGTATCAGGAACTGGATGACAATAAAAAAATTTATGGTCTTAAGGTCAGAGTGACTGTTTCAGAAACTGACTGACCATAAAAACATAAAACTTAAATAACACATTATAAACAATCTTGAGAAACTAGATGTTCCCCTTGCGATTTTTCACTGGTAATTTTCACCTTATAGGCAATCTTGAGAAACCAGGTATTTTGCATTTGATACTTCACTGGTATTTTTTGGTATACTACAATGACCTAAACCCGCCCCCCACCCCGTTCCTTTAAAATCCCCTTCTCCCAGGCACTCGGGGTCAGACTCCTCTACCCCTGTGTGGGATATGCGTCTCGACCCCAGTGCACTGGCCCATTAAAAAACCTCATGTAATTGCAGCAAGGATGGTCTCTTGTGAGTTCTTGGGGGGTCGTGTTATCCTGAGACTTGACTGAGGTTCTCCCATCTGCGGGGGGTCTTTCACTCACAACTAGGCATACTTATGTTTAGGTGAAATGGAAGGATCCACTTACTGGCATATGACATGATCTAAATCAGGTATTAATATAGGAAAGAGGGCATGTTTGTGTTTTTCCCATAGGATGCTGCAGGACCCATAAATTTTTTTGCCAGGGTGATCGTGAGACATGCTGATGATGGGGCAAAAAATGACTCTAGCCTGTGTATTTGCTGAGTGCCCTGACAATGGTGTCTGGGAAGCTATTTTGGACATCTGTTTCTGACCCACTTTTGCTTGCCTTTAACCCAGATTGGACAAGATTTATTGCCTCAAGCTTTTAGACATTGTGGAACAGAGAACATGGGGACTGTGGAAACTGACATAAAAATTTTAATCAAAAAGAGAAGTTGTAATGACTATTTTCTTTCTTTTAATGTGACCAGTTATTATGACTCAGTTACAAACTAGTCTATAAATTAATCCAATATTGAAAATAACAGTTTTCATTTAGAAGACTGATTCTGGACATTTTTAGAGACATTTAAAAATTCACAATTACCTTGTATGAAGTTAGATTTGCAGTGAACAAAACTGTGACAGGATCTGGATTTCTAACAAATCTTAGTACATGTGCGAAAGATCCTAATCTTTTATTAATTGGTCATGTTAAAACTACTTTTGTTTTTTCTACAGTATTTAATGTAAGTTGCATTGATTGCACACTTTCAAATTAGGTTAATGTATTGAAATCTGACATGTCTGTTATGGTGGTTTATCAACCAGCTTTTGTTCTATTGCCAATGAGCATTATAGGACCCTGGTATTCTGAAAAAGGCTGCAAATACTGGAGGAAGTGAGAGAGGCTTTAAGAAGAAGCAAACAGGAAGCAGGCTGATTGTTGCTGGTATAGCCACTTTAATTGTACTAATAGCCAGCACCACTGCTTCTGCAATCCCTTTGGCACAAGACATTAAGACATCAACTTTTGTTAATCGTTTACCAAAAAATCTTACTAATGTTTTGCATATTCAAGAAGATTTAGATAAGCATTTAGAACAACAGATTGATGCTCTTTATGATACTACTCAAATTATTGGAGAGGAGGTTCAAAGTTTAATAGTAAAAATCTATTTGAATACCCTACTAAATATCAATAGAGTTTTGTTCCTTCTTAATTTTACAATAAAATCACTGTAATTGGGGAAAGATTCAGAGACACTGGCATGGTACTTGGTATAATTTTAACACCTCTCTGGATGTTTTAACCTAGCATACCAATATTATAAATTTAAAGAATGCTGCCCAGCTGAGCTTTGTTGCTGCAGATAATTCTGGTAAATTTATTCATGACCTGAAGTCAGCATTTTGTTTCTGGTCTAACTTTAAGAATGGCATATATAGCTTAATCATGCTAGCCCTTCTGTTTCTGGAAATACTTTTATTCCTGCCCATTGTGATAAAGCTTGACTTTAACAACATCAATATGTTGGCTACCAAAATTCATGGCTTGAAACTAAAAATGGACCTCGATACAGAGTTATTAATTTAATAGGCTGTTAGTCCAGGATAGGTAAGTTTCTGTACAGTGCCTTACCAACCTAAGATGGAAGTGCATTACTCTTAGATAATGCATATTCCATTACAGTAATTAAGGCACTTTTTAGAACAACCTAAGACAGACATAGTTGACTTTATGTAATTAATAAGGGAGAGATGTAGAAAGCTATTTGGGGCCATTTGCTTCTACACTTGAGGCTGGAATTTGATAGACAAAGGACAAAGAAGTAATCTCAAGAAAGGAATCTGACTCTGTGCGTGAGCTTTTACATTTGAAGCTCAGGGCAGGCTCATCACAGAAAGTTTTTGCAGAAAGATTTTATGAACCTGCCAAAAGTACCAAATGCTAAACCAGGACTAAATTCTCCAGTGGCCTGGGAACGTAGATGACATAAAGAGAATAAGACAATTCTGCTTTCCTCCCAAGAAAACATCTTCCCAAGGTTGATATACAAAACAACTATTTGTCTATACAAGAAAAATGTGCAGTTTGTTTTAGACTATGAAAACTAAAAATTTTGAATAATAAAAATTAAAAGACTAGCTCTGGATTCATCATTTACTCAGCATCAGAGACTGTGTTAGGCTTTTAAAAGACAATAACATAATAAAGGTTTACAGTCCATCATCTATGTATGAAGAAATTCCATACTGTTATATAAGTGAGGTTGCAAAAAATAAAATTGGTGTATTTTAGAAAGCAAACATTTAATTTGCCTTTTTTTTTTTATTTCAAGGTCTACATGTTGCACCTTGACACAATTACATATATATACAGAGGTGTATAAAAGCCAAAGTTAACTCGTAAACTCCATCTGCCCAAAGACAAGGTAATTTCCTGGAATGCTGGAAGCTACAGCTGTTAGAAAAACTAAAAGCAAACAAATCTATAAGTTTTTACTCCCCTAAACAAGATTGTTTGAACCTACAATACTGGATGTGCTTGAGCAGATGTAGGTGGGAGGTTGTTAGACAGGATATATGTCAAGGTGCATGTATGCCTCTGATTGGATCTGATGGGAAATGCAATGAATTGTAGGTTTTTCATGAAGTTCTTGCAAAACATTCCTGGAGCCCAAATATGGAACTATCTAGTTTTTCTTCATCAGTATTTACTTAAAGCTTGCTTCAAATATGATTCAAAAATTTTAAACTGTTTTTTCTCTGATAAATCCCAGGATTAACATTTACATCTCAACATGTTTGTGTGTAATTATGACAATAATCCAAAGCAAACAAAGACAATGAAGAGAGAAATTTGAAGGAAAATATAGTACTCGAATATAATCAAAGTCATGAGGAAAGACTAATTCCATACCAGTCAATGTTGGTTTCTATCTAAATAACCTGAACATTTTGAGAAAGAAGAGTTGAATTCATCAAGAGCTCACATATTACTTGATGATGTAGTCAAATCTGTTGCAGCTGAATAAAAGAAGATAATATAGTTTTCATAAATATGAATGTAATATCCCTTGTTTCCAATGTCAATAAAGATAACAGATGTTCTAACATTGATTCTACAGAAGTCATAGCTCTCACAAATGAACCAATAGAATGTTTTTATCCTAAACCTACCTATACAAGATAAAACTGCATCCACTGTAATTTAACAATTTTCTCTTATCTCTGTCTCCCATTGTATGATTTTTTAACCTTTTCATATATTTAGAATAACCAAAATATCTTCATTACTTTCACATTTTAAAGAATTTGTATTTTCTTTGTATACATTTAGAATATTTTCTTTATCAGGGGAGGGAGAAGGAAAGGAAAGCAAGGAGAAATATTCAACAACAACTGGTATGTTAACAGTGCCAAGAATCTTACTGATACATTTGTAAATTGTATTTCATTACAATGTTTTTTTTTTATAAATTCAAGGAATGTTAGTGTTTTCAAGGTTTCTTTTTGAATAATCAATACTAAAGAACTTTTACTATCAAGTAAAAAATATGACCTTAGTCAGTCTTGAAAAAGTCAAACTGATAAAAAATTCTATTAAAATATCTTCTTTCAGTATTAATATGCACACACACATAATTGAAATATGCCTTACTGTTCTTTCTCTTTCTTATTCCTGTAAGGTTGCATTTAATTTATTATTTATAAGACTAGCTTCCAGTAAGCAATTCCTTAGTGCTATTCTATTCATATGAGACTAAAGAAAATATGAAATCAAAACAAAAAATTGTGACAATTGTATTGAGCTGCATCAAGATTGTATTGTAATTTTCACAGAGAAAACTAATTGCTCTGTTTTGATCTAAAATATTTCAATAAAATAAAAGCCAATGAAGTAGAATAAGATTAAAAGTATAAATAAAAAGACAAAAAAGGGAAAATTGAGATTTGAATTGCCATTTTATGGTGAGAAGATGGTGGATATTTTACTATTTTATTCATATAATATTTATTTGACACAGATGAGATATGCTATGATTCTAAGTACTAGAGATATATCATTTGCAATTTTAAATTTAAAAAAACATGGAGAGCTACTTAGAACTTAATGAGAGATTTAAAATGTTGACATAAATTCAGACAATATAGGTGTGGGTTATAAAGTTTCAGAACAAAGCAAAAACTCAGTTTTTCAGCATTGTCTGATTTTGCATTTCCTTTTTCGGGTTAGTTAATGTTGTTCTTTCTATGGGGTCTCAATTCCCTCCTGCTCATACAATCTACCCCCTAACCCTTACACTGTAGTCCTCAGGCTCATTCTGATGGTTGGTTGTGAGTTTCTGCATCTATATTATTCAGGTGCTGGCAGAACCTCTTAAGAGACAGCCATACCAAGTTCTTGTCAGCAAGCTCTTCTTGACATCAACTAGAATGTTGGGTTTGGTGTCTGCAGATGGGATGAATCCTTGCTTGGGGCGGTCTCTGGGTGATTTTTTAAGCTTTGAAAAATTGGTTATTTTATATATTTACATGCTAAATTTCCCCCTTCCTTGTCTCCCTGCCACTAAGCTCTCATATCATCCCCCTGTTTAGGTGTTTACCTCTATTCTCCTATAGTTCTTTAAGATAATTATTTATGTCCTCCTTAAGGTCATCACCATCTTCATGAGATAGGATTTTAGGTCAAAATCTTTCTTTGCAGCTTTGTGCAAACTCACTGGTCAGTGTTTTGAGTTTTTTTTTTTAATATAGTTTCTTATGTTGATGGATTTCCTCATATTGAACCATCCCTGCATCCCTGGAATGAAACCTACTTGGTCATGGTGAATGGTCATTTGATGTGTTCCTCGATTTGGTTTGCAAAAATTTTATTGAGTATTTTGCTTCAATGTTAATGAGAAAAACTGATATGGAGTTTTCTTTCTCTGTAGGCTCTTTGTGTGGTTTAAGAATAAGCATAATTGTGGCTTCAAATAATGAGTTTTCAATGTTCCCTCTGTTTGTATTTTGTGGATAAGTTTAGAAAGTATTGGTATTGTGTCTTCTATCAACATCTGATAGAATTCAGTACTAAACTCATCGGGTCCTGTGCTTTTTTGGTTGTGAGGTTTTTGATGACTGTGTCTATTTCTTTAGAGGTTATGGGGCAGTTAAGATCATTTATCTGATCCTGATTTAACTTTGGCACCTGGTATCAGTGTAGAAAACTGTTTATTTTCTCTAGATTTTCCAGTTTTGTTGAATATAGGCTGTTTTTAGTAAGATCTGATGACTTCTTGGATTTCTTCAGTTTTTGTTGTTATATCACGCCTTTAAATTCTCATTTTGTTAATTTAGATACTCTCTTCGTGTCCTCTCGTTAGTCTGGCTAAGGGTTTATAAATCTTGTTGACTTTCTCAAAGACCCAGCTCCTGGATTTGTCGGTTTTTGTATAGTTTCTTTTGTTTCTATGTGGTTGATTTCTGCTCTGAGGTTGATTACTTACTGCTGCCTTCTCCTCTCAGGCTGTCTGCTTCTTTGTGTTCTAGAGCCTTCAGCTAGCTCTGCTGTCAAGCTGTTAGTGTATTGTAGGAGACCAGCTCTGTCAAACAACGGGTTCCCCAGGGCAGGAGCGCGAGGATTGCAAGAAAAACGAGACAGTCAAAATTGTAACATGATTTCGGACATTTCTGAAGCTAAAGCCAAGCCTTTTTTATTTACTCTTCTTTCAAACCACTTCAATTACATGCAGAAAGATAACATCAGTTCTGAGTTAGGGAACGAGCAAGTTAATGATCAAAGATACTATAAATATTTTTCCGGAGGCTAGGTGGGAAGATCAGGGGCAAGGAGGGGGTCCCAAGAGACAAAGAGACTGCCACACTTGCATCCACTGAGGCTTCCCTGAGCTACAAATATAAATGATTTTCAATTCTAAGTGTTCTGCCTTGAGCTTCAAATGAAAATGTGTTTAATCCTAGCCAGTTTTTTGAGTATAAGGCCAGAGTCAGATTCCTGCCTTGACCAGCTTCTGATTGTCCTGATGATGTAAAAAATTTCTGCCTCTACAATGTCTACTTTATCTAGTTTTTTTTTTTTTTTTTTAAGTACTCTGTACTATGAGTTTTTCTCTTAGCACTGCTTACATTGTGTCCCATAATTTTGGGTATGTTTTGCCCTCATTTTCATTAAATTACCTAAAGTCTTTGATTTCTTTCATTATTTTTTTTTTTTCGAGTAGAGGATTTTTCAGTTTCCATGTGTATGTGGGCTTTTGTTGTTTTTCTTGTTATTGAAAATCAGCCTTAGTTCCTTGTGATTTGATAAGGTGCATGGGATTATTTCAATGTTTTTGTATCTGTTGCGGCCTGTTTTGTGACTGAGTATAAGGTCAATTTTGGAGAAGGTACCATGAGGTGCTTAGAAAAAGGTACATAAATATATATTTCTTTCTTTTAGGATAAAATATTCTATAGATGTCTGTTAAATCCATTTAGTTCATGAGTTCTGTTAGTTTCTCTGTGTCTCTACTCAGTTTCTGCTTCCACGATCTGTCCATTGATAGGAGTGGGTGTTTAAGTCTTTCACTATTGTTGTGTGTGGTGCAATTATGCTTTGAGCCTTAGTAAAGATTTTTTTTTCTTATGAATATGGGTGCCCTTGTATTTGGAGCATTGGAGTTCAAGATTGAGAGTTAATCTTCATAAATTTTGTTTTCATTGATGAGTAAAAAGTGACCTTCCTTATTTTGTTTTTATGACTTTTGGTTGAAAATCTGTTCTATTCTATTAGAATGGCTACTCCATCTTGTTTCTTTAAACCATTTGCTTTGAAAGTTTTTTCCCAACCTTTTTTCTGACTTAGTGCCTGTCTTTGTTGCTGAGATGAGTTTCCCATATGCAACACAGTGCTGGGTTCTTTTTATGTATGCAGCCTGAGAATTTATATCTTTTTATTAGGGAACTGAATCAATTGACATTAAGAGATAATAAGAAATAATGATTGTTGTTTCCTGTTATTTTTGTTGTTAGAGTTAGAATTGTGTTTGTGTGGTTTTCTTCTTTTGGATTTGTCTCAAAAAGATTATTATCTTATTTTTCCTATAGTGTAGTTTTCCTCTTTGTGTTGCAGTTTCAAAGCTATTATCCTTTCTAGGGCTGGATTTGTGGACAGGTATTGTGTAAATTTGGTCTTGTCCTGGAATATCTTCATTTCTCCTAATACAGTAAATGAGAGTTTTGCTGGGTATAGTAACCTAGGCTGGCATTTGTATTCTCTTAGGGTCTGTGTAACATCTGTTCAGAGTCTCCTAACTTTTATAGTTTCGGTTGAGAAGTATGGTATAATTCTGATTGGTCCACATTTAGACGCTACTTGTCCTTTTTCACTTACTACTTTAATATATTTTCTTTGTTTTCATCATTTAATGTTTTAAGGAATTTGGTGCCTGGAGGAATTTCTTTTCTGGCTCAATCTATTTGGAGTTCTGTAGGCTTCTTGTGTGTTCATCGTTCTTTCTTTAAGTTAGGGAAGTTTTCTTCTATAATTTTGTTAAAGATATTTAGTGAACTTTCTTAGTTGGGTGTCTTCACTCTCTTCTACACCTATTATCCTTAGGTTTGGTCTTATTGAGTCCTGGTCTTCCTGGATGTTTTCATTTAGGAGCTTTTTAATTTTTACATTTTCTCTGATGTTGTATCAATGTTTTCTATGTTCTCTTCTGCCTTTAAGATTCTCTTTCCCATCACGTGTGTATTTTGTTGGTGATGCTTGTGTCTATGACTCCAGATGTCTTTCCTAGATTTTCTATCTCCAGGGTTGTTTCTCTTTGTGTTTTCTTGATTGTTTCCATTTCTGTTTTTAGATCCCCAATGGTTTTGTTTAATTCCTTCTTCTGTTTGGTTGTGTTTTCCTTTGTTACTCTAAGGGCTTATACTTGTTATTCTGTGTTCTCCTGTATTTCTTTAAGGGAGTTATTCATGTGCTTCTCAAGGACCTCTGTCTTCAATACAAGGCAAAATTTTAAGTCCAAATCTGTTTTTTCTGATCTGTTGGGATGTACATGACTTGCTGTGATAGAAGATCTGGGTTCTGATGTTTCAAGGTAGTGTTGGTTTCTGTTGCTTAGATTTTTGTGCTTGCCTCTTGACATCTTCTTATCTTTGATGTTACTTGATTTTATTGTTTTTGAATGGAGCTTGTCTCTACTGTGCATTTCTGTGCCTTGGGCTCTGGAGGGTGTTCAGCTGTCTATGGGCAGGTTGTGAGTTCTGATGGTGATGTTACAGCTTGAGCTTTGGGTGCAGATTGAGACCTGAAGGGTACAGACCCAAGTGGTATTGTGATGCCTGGGCCCAGAGAGTTCCCAGAGGTCTTTCTCCAGATAGTCAGTGGAGAAGGAATGTGGGCTAAACTGTGGGCTCCAGAAGGAGAATGCTACTGTGCTTTCTTTGGGTCCTCAGCTCTGTGCAGGCAGGCTGGGAGTCCTGATGGTTGTGTGCCAGCTCTGTTCATGGCTCTGGGCACAGATGGAGGCCAGACCAGTCTGATCCCAGACTGCTCTGCGAGCCCTGTGCCCTGAGAGTCCCTGGAGGTTTCTCCTCAGATAGTGGAGAGAGTGTGGGCTCACCCGTGGGCTCAGGAGGCTGAGCACTCCTGTCTCTTCTGGATGCTCAGCTCTCTGTGGGCAGGCCACCAGTTCTAATGATTGTGTACCAGCTCTGCCTATGGCTCTTGGCACAGATGGAGGCCAGAGCAGTCAGAGCCATGTGTTACTATTAATCACTCTCTTATCTTTCCAACAAGAAGCCTCTGACCTTCTCTGTATTTAGACAGGATATTTGAAAATAGGATATTATTGGATCCTTTATGACCTACTGGACACTGGCTGTGAATTAAACTTGATTCAGGAGATCTCAAAGAGCATCATAGCCCTTAACTTAAAGTAGGTGCTTATAGATGTTATATAATCAATATAATCTTAGCTAAGCTAAACTTAGAGTAGATTCAGTTGGTTCCTGGACTAACCCTACAGTGGTTTCCATGGTACTGGAGTAAATAATTGGGAGATACACTTAGAATTGGACAAATTCCCACATATATGCTTTGGCCTGATTTAAATTGACATTGCAAAAGGTGGACACACCTGGCAGATGACCTTTGATAATCATAAGCTAAAGGAAGTACTGACTTTATTTGTAGGTGCTATTTTAAAGGTGCTTTCCTTTGTTGAGAAAATCTCTTGACATTATTGATCTACCAAATCTTTCTTTTTTCTTCTCCATATCTGATAACAAGGCCCACATGAAGTAAATTTCTTATATTCAAATATATTAATTTTCCAGCCTTGTGCCACAGAGACTTTGATCATCTGTTTTTTTTCCCCAAATTGCATTATATTGTTTCATATAAATTGACAATGTATTGACTGGAGAGAGTTAAAGGGAGGTGGCCACCACACTGGATTTGGTGGTAGAACATTTTCCACATCATAAAAAAGTAAATAAAACTGAACAAATCTCAAGAGCGTTTTACTCCAATAACTTTGTAGGAGTTCAGTGATATGTGTCATGTGGTATAACTTTTAATGAGAAGGATAAGGATAAAGGTATTGTATACAGACAGACAGACAGACACACACACACACACACACATACAGAGAGAGAGAGAGAGAGAGAGAGAGAGAGAGAGAGAGAGAGAAGCACACTGTTCAGTGACTCTATTTATATATTATAGGCAGTTGGGTGCATTATCACCTGGATTAAAAAGATACTAGTTTTGTGTGAGGCCCAGAATAAGAAAAGACTCCACAACATGTCCAGGCTGCCTTTAGGCTGTTCCGGTTCTTGGATCCCATGGTTTGTGAAGTACAGTGGCAGATAAGAATGCTGTTAGAAACTTTTAGAGTAATCTACAAAGGACAGCAGAGTGGAGACCCTTGGGTTTTAGAGCAATGTCCTGCTGCCTTTGAAGAGCAGCTTTTAGTCAGCCATTGGGGGAAAAATGATTTCCATGGATATGGTCTTTGAAAAACCTCCAGACAAAAAAACTTATTATTTATGAAACATGATGATGATACTGTATAATGCATAGTGTATAATAATATATTAGAGATTATGTATTACATATCATAAAATATATCACATATAGTATTAATATATATTATATATTACACAATATATATTATATGATGTTTAATATGTAATATATATTATATTATACATTATATACTGTATTATATATTATATGTTATCATATATCATGTATCATTTATCCTATGTTGTATTATATATTATACATTATATATTATATGTTATATGCTATATGTTATATGCTATATGTTATACGCTATACATTATACACTATATGTTATATGTTATACATTATATGTTATATGTTTTATGTTACATAACATATTATATATTATGAATTATGAATTATGAGTTATGAATTATGAGTAATGAATTATGAATTATGTATTACATTATGTATTACATTATGTATTACATTATATATTATATACTATTTATCATACATAATATATTGTATTTTATACAACATATTCTATAATATATGTTATATATTATATTATTTTATTATATTATAGCTGTTATATATTATAAATTTTATAATACATACTATAGATTATCTATTATTTTATATTATATATCATTTATAACACTATATATAATGCATAATATATAATACATAATATATAAGCTTATTTTGCAATTAATTATTGAAGTACATGTTATAATAGAGAAACAATCTTCTTGTACCTTGATGGGCAGCTTTCCCTCAAGTTTTGACAAATTTTTTTCTATCACCTTATTTTCTTTCTATGCTTAAAATTTAAACATATTCTCTTGGTGTTCTAAAGCTCACCAACATTTCATTCATATATGTATAAATAATTAATATATTTAATTTGCTATTTGCCTTTACTGAGTAATCCACTTCACCTTATCTTAAACTATGATGTACCCAGAAATGACAAAACAAAGAGATGAATGAAATAAGAAATTTCAAAATTTGAAAACAGAATTTAATACAGAGAAATTATTAATGAGCCAACATCAACTGAAATTAAAATACCAATAAGACAAATAGAATTCTCAGAATAAAGCTTCACCTATATGATGGAGCCAAGAAACAGACTAGCACAGCTTGAATTAACGTTATAGAATTTGGACCACTCAGTAAACATCAGAGACAAAATGAATATATACAATCACTTTTGAATGGTACAGTAGAGCACACTAAAATATATATACCTTCAATATATGGAAATCCATCAATGTAATCCACCATAAAAAGAAACTCAAAGAAAAAAACCAAATGGTCATCTCACTAGATGCTGAGAAGCATTTGACAAAATTCAACACCCCCTTGTGTTAAAAGTCTTGGAAAGAACAGAAATCCAAGGCCCATACTTAAACATAATAAAAGCAATATACAACAAACAAACAGCCAACATCAAACTTAATTGTGGGAAACTTGAAGCAATCCCACTAAAATCAGGGACTAGATAAGGCTGCCCACTCTCCCCCTACCTATTCAACATAGTACTGGAAGTCCTGGCTGGAGCAATTAGACAGCAAAAGGAAATCAAAGGGATACAAATTGGAAAGAAAGACATAAAAACATCACTATTTGCAGATGACATGATAGTGTACTTAAGTGACCCCAAAAATTCCACCAGAGAAGTCCTACTGCTGATAAAGAAGTTCAGCAAAGTGGCTGGATATAAAATTAACTCAAACAAATCAATAGCCTTCCTCTATTCAAAGGAAAACATGTGGAGAAAGAAATTAGGGAAAAGGTACACTTAACAATAGTCACAAAAAAATACGAAATACCTTGGTGTGTCTCTAACTAAGCAAGTGAAGGACCTGTATAACAAGAACTTCAAATCTCTAAAGAAGGAAATCAAGGAGCTGAAGGAGGTTTGCAACCCCATAAGAACAACAAAACCAACCAACCAAAACTATTAGGGGCTAAACTACCTCCAAAGAATACACATGGCTCCAAAGAGATTCATGGCTCCAGCTGCATATGTAGCATAGGACTGCCTTGTTGGGCATCAGTGGGAGGAGAAACATTTGATACTGCCAAGGCTTGATGCCCTAGTGTAAGAGAATATCGAAAGGAAGGGGGGAGGGAAAGGGTGGGTGGGTAGAGGAACCCACTCATATAAGCAGTTCAAGGGAGGATCAGATGGGGGTTTATGTAGGGGAAACCAGGAAAAGAGATAACATTTGAAATGTAAATTTAAAAAACCTATTAAAAAATACTTCAACATAGAATAGTCTTACATATACATGTAAGGCAGATGGATCACAGTAACACATGCTTATTTGGTAGACACTCTTAAAACCAGATGGCATAGAAAAGAGTATTTCAAAGTATTTCTACAAGATGCCAATTGCCAGCCCAGAATTCTACCCAGCAGAACTATTATTATAATTAAGGGAGAAATACAAACAGTCTATGATAACACTTATTCTCTGCTGATGAGAATTCTAACAGGTGTGAGTACTCTGGAAATCAGTGTAGAGTTCCTTAAAATGCTGATAATAGATAAGCTACAAGATCCAGCTCTTTCTTTCTTGGGCATAAACAGATATCTTACTACAGATGTACTTGCTGGCTCATATTCATTGTTACTTACAATAGCCAAGAAATGTAAACAGCCTAAGGTATACTTCAGCTGATAAATGGACAAGGATACTATAGAACATTTACACAAGAATATTATTATTCAGCTATAAAAAATTAAATTACAGAATTCACATGGAAATAGATGTGGCTGGAAATAGTCATCCTGAGTGATGTACCGAGAGAGATACTGCGTCTTTTCTCTCAAATTCTGTGTTACCTTTTATGCCCTAGATATGTGTGAATTCTTTTTTTTTTCTTTCCGAATACCCACAAAGTTTGGGTAACTGGTAAGGGGACATTGTGAAGGTAATATTTTTAAGAAGAGGAAATGGAATATAGTCTTATAATAGAGAACGGGAAAAGGGAACAGAAAAGATTAAATGGGATGTGTATGGGATGAAAGGAAAGAGAATGAGAATGTGGAAGAGGGGAAAACAAAGAGGAGAGGCCCTGTGTGTGGGATACACTGAGCTGCCCTGTCTGGCCCTCGTGGGAGAGGAAGCACCTAGCCTAACAGAGACTTAAGTGCCATGGCAGGGTGGGGGCTGGGGGATGTGAGAGACCCAGGGAGTCCCCCACCCACTTTAAGACTGGAGTAATGGGGGAAGGATTGTGGGTAGGACCAGGAGAGTGAGTGAGATGAAAGTGAGTAAGCCAAAACAATAAAAATAAATTACATTTCCCCTCCCTTCGGATGTGGCTGAGCTGTAGCTTGCAGGCTGGAAACTGCAGGATCTGCAGCCCTGAGCATCTGAGCAGTAAGTAAACTCTTCAAGTCTCTGATTAAACTTAAAAACGGGCCCCCAATAAAACTAATTGCAAGAAGAAGGAGAAGAAGAAGAAGAAGAAGAAGAAGAAGAAGAAGAAGAAGAAGAAGAAGAAGAAGAAGAAGAAGAAGAAGAAGAAGAAGAAGAAGAAGAAGAAGAGGAAGAAGAAGAGGAAGAGGAAGAGGAAGAGGAAGAGGAAGAGGAAGAGGAGGAAGAGGAAGAGGAAGAGGAAGAGGAAGAAGAGGAGGAGGAGGAGGAGGAGGAGGAGGAGGAAGCAGAAGAAGCAGCAGCAGAAGAAGAAAGGAGTAAAAAAATTGAACAGGCAGAGCCTGAAGAATTTGTCGTAGGAAAAGTACTGGACCGCCCTGTAGTGAATGGGAAGGTGAGCACTTCCTGAAGTGGAAGGGTTCACAGATGCTGATCATACCTCGGAACCAGAAGAAAATTTAAATTGTCCAGAATTAATTGAAGCATTTCTTAATTCTCAAGAAGTTGGTAATGAAAAAGATAATACAAAAAGGAAATCTTTATCTGACAGTGAATCTGATAATAACAAATCGAAGAAGAAAAGAGATGGGACTGACAAAGCAAGGGGCTTTGCCTGGCCTTGACCCTGAATGAATAATCGGTGCCACAGACAGCAGTGGAGAGTTAATGTTTCTCATGAAATAGAAGGACTCAGAAGAGGCTGACTTGATGCTGGCAAAGGAGGCAAACATAAAGTGTCTTCAGATTGTCATTGTCTTCTACTAGGAGAGGCTGATATTTATGCAAAGTATTGGGTCTGGATTGGATATGCTAGTTTTGAAAATATTGACCGTAGTCAGGATATTTTTGGTTCTGCATCAGAAGGCACTGATTCAGATGAGCAAGTGAGAGCTTTCTGTAGTGGTTTCCTTTAACAATAGAGTATTCGATACCATGCTGCATGTCCTCAGCTTTGAAGAACAGCTTTTCTTAAACACTGGTGAGATTTTACAGTTATTACTAAGGTCAGAACTTATTTTTAACTGGGACACACAAGGACCATTATAGGGGTTTATTTTTCTTTGTATGAGGTGTAAACATAAAACACATAACTTGTTTGTGTTGCCTTACTTTTAATGCTCAAAAAAAAAAAAAAAATCCCTAAAAACAAGAATACAAGATGATGAGATTCCATCATTGTGAACATTTTCCTGAAATCAAGTAAATACCGTCATTTATTTACAGGATGTTGTCCATACCAACTCTTCTTTCAGATAATGGAATTAGACAAAGTAGAAATGTGATTTAATAAGACTTGGGTCAAGTGTGGCCCTTTAATTCCACACTCTAGAGGCAAATGCAGCTCTGATTTGGGAGATCAGCTAGTCTACAGAGGCAGGTCCAGGACAGCCAGTCCGTAAAGAAAGGTTCCTCTAATAAGCCACTCCTCTGTAGAAAGTTAAAATCTGCACTAAAGGGTTATGATTCATGGAATCTGTTTGATGTGAAAAAAGAATCATGGTTGGAGCCAATGCTGGCAATTTAAGAGCTGCTGACTAAGGGAGTGAACTAGTGAAAATCTGTTAATATCAATCAATGACCTGCATGCTTTCTCTTTACCCTGACTCATTCCTTACTGGTAGGGTCAATCTTTTCAATATTTGGGTTCTTGTTCAATGAACCAGAAAAGTAACTTTGTAGTATCAGAATGGCATCCAACTATGTATTTACTTTATTGTAAATAATGGGAAACAGTGGTAAATAAATAGTTTTACATTTTTTAAAAAAATTAATTAACTAAATTAACTAAAGAGGTCGTAAATGTGAGGTAACTGAGGACAGGAGGAGAGATATAAATGATGCGTGTGATTTTGTGTTGACATATGAAATTCCCAAGAAATTTAAATTGAAACAGAAAAGTAGCAACATTATAAAGTGCTACCTACACATAAATGTAACATCTATAGTAAAAATTATGACTGGTTTATTTTTTAAAAACTGTAAATACCTGAATAGTTGTTAGTTTTACTTAATGAAATGAAAACTCAACATTGAAAATGTATTTTTATGGATTGAATTGTTTTACATTCTCTGTATCAATGATAGATTTTTTTAAACACAAAAAAAAAATAACTTTCATCTAACATCTCTAGTGATAACATATTTATCTCCTTCCTGCCAACTATATTGATTCTTTACAGCACATTTTCAAGAATTAGTATAATTTACATGTTAAGAGAATCTATCTAGTACTCTTTTCCTTTTTTCTATTTTTATTGGATATTTTTGTATTTACATTTGAACTGTTATCTCCTTTCAAAGCACTCCTATCTCCCTTTTCCATCCTGTTTCTCCCTATCCCAACAACCCTCTCCCACCTCAGCTCCTTGGCATTCTCCTATACTGGGAAAACAAGCCTTCACTGGACCAAAGACCTTTCCTCTTATTGATGACAGACAATACCACCCTCTGCAACATAAGCAACACGGGGTCTCTCAAAGTGCACTGATTAGTTGCTGTTTTAGTCCCTGGGAGCTCTGGAGGGTTTGATTGATAGTTTTGTTCTTCTCATGGGGTAGCAAACCCTTCCAACTCCTTCAGTCCTTTCTCTATCTCCTTCTGAAAGACCTCCGAAGGGAGACCCTCACTCAAATCTCAGGAGAGGCGCGCACCCAGTGAGGCATCGAGACCAGACTTGCTGCAATCGCACAAGGAAGTTTATTGAAAGTGAAACAGAGTGAGATCTCAGGCCAGCATGCTGGGGTCAAGACTCATACACCATGCAAGGGTAGAGGAGTTCGACAACGGCCTGAACTTGTAACAGGCTTATAAAGGCAAAAATCACAAAGGAGGGGGAGGACAGGGGGCAATGAGAAAATTCAAAGCGGGCAATGAGGAAATTCAAAGGGGGAAGAATCATACATTTTTTATCAGTGCACCCGGGGCACATCTAGGGTGTTGAAACATTCCACAGAGGTCGTCCAGACCTTCTGCGGTTATTTTAGGAACTCAAATCTCAAGAAAGTGGGATTTCCTGGGAGCAATTTTCTGCAGAGGAAATCCCTAGGGCAAGGAATCAGTGTCCTTTGACAACCTTTTACTCTTCACTTCATTGGGGTCCCCATGTTCACTCTGATGGTTAGCTGCAAGCATCTTCCTCTGTATCAGTATGGTTCTGGCAGAGCCTCTGAGGAGGCATCCATATCAGATTCTTGCCAGTAAGCACCTCTTGGCATCAGCAATAGTGGGTGGGTTTGGTGACTGCATATGGGATGGATCCCCAGGTAAGGCAGACTCTGAATGATCTTTTCTTGAATCCCTGCTCCTCTATTTGTCCATGTATTTCCTGCTGTGAATGTTTTGTTCTCCCTTCTTAGAAGGACTGAGGTATCCACATTCTGACCTTTTTTCTTTTTGAGTTTTGTAAGTTCTGTGAATAGTATTCCGAGCTTTTTGGGATTGTATTCACTTATCAGTGATTGTATACCATGTTCTTTTTTTTGTCATTGCGTTACCTCTTTCAGGATGATAGCTCCTAGTTCAATCCATTTGCCTAAGAATTTCAAAAAGTCATTGTTTTTAATATCTGAGTACCAATCCACTGTGTAAATGTACCACAATTTCTGTATCCATTCCTCTGTTGAAAGACATCTGGGTTCTCTTCAGCTTGTGGTTATAAATAAGTCTGCCAGGAACGTGGGGAAGCATGTGTCCTTGTTATATGTTGGAGCATCTTTTGGGTATATACCCCGGAGTGGTATATCTGGGTCCTCAGGTGTCCAATTTTCTAAGGAACCACCAGATTGATTTCCAAAGTCGTTGTACTAGCTTGCAATCCCACCAACAATGGAAGAGTATTCCTCTTTCTCCACATCCTTACAAGTATCTGCTGTCACCTGAATTTTTAATCTTAAGAATTCTGAATGTTGTGAGGTAGAATCTCAGGGCTGTTTAGATTTGCATTTCCCTTATGACTAGGGATGTTGAACATTTCTTTAGGTGCTTCTCAGCCATTTAGTATTCCTCAGTTGAGAATGCATTGTTTAGCTCTGTACCTCATTTTTAATAGGATTATTTGATTTTCTGGTGTCTAGCTTCTTGGGTTCTTTATATATATATTGAATATTAGCCCTTTATCAGATGTAGGATTGATAATGATCTTTTCCTAGGCTGTTGGTTGCTGTCAAGAATTTCAAGTCTCTGAAGAAGGAAATGGAAGATCTCAGAAGATGGAAAGATTTCCCATGCTCATGGATCGAAAAGGATCAACATAGTAAAAATGGCCAGCTCTCCAAAATCAATTTACAGATTCAGTGCAATCCCCAGTAAAATTCCAACTCAATTAGGAAGAACAATTTGCAAATTCATTGGAATAACAAAAAACCCAGGATACCAACAACTATTTCCAACAATAGAAGAACTTTTAGGGGAATTACCATCCCTGACCTCAAGCTGTATTACAGATCAATCATGATTAAAAACTACATCGTATTGGTACAGAGACAGGCAGGTAGATCAACAGAATAGAATTTAAGACCCAGAAATGAATCCTGACAGGTATGGTCACTTGATCTTTGACAAATGAGCTAAAAACTTTCAATGGGAAAAAGACAGCCTCTTCAACAAATGGTGCTCATTCAACTGGCAGTCAGCATGCGGAAGAATGTAAATGATCTTTTCTTATCTCCTTGTAGAGAGCTCAAGTCCAAATGGTTCAAAGACCTCTATATAAATCAAGCACAGTCAAACTAATAGAACAGAAAGTGGGGAAGAGCTTAATACAATTTTCTTGAACTGAACACCAATGGCTTCTGCTCCAAGATCAAGAATTGACAAATGGGACCTCATAAAATTGCAAAGCTTTTTTAAGGTAAAGGATACTGTATACTTCTTTCTAATTATTTTTCTCATAGTTTTTGTCTTTTCTCTAAGCAACACTTTCATTTCTCACTTTTCAAAAAAAAACAAAAAACAAAAAACAAAAAAAAAGGGAAATAGGTCTTAAAAAGTTTTCCTTCAGCATAAGATTTTTAGTATAGTTATTTTCATTTCTACATAGTTAATGGCTTGATGATCTTTGTAAGTACTTTTGTATTCCATTTGGAAATAGGGAGGCTTTAGTAGATTCTCAAACATGCCAAGCTAGAAGCAAACAAATAATGCAAATTAGAGGCTGGAAAGGCTTTTTGGTGTTATTTCCTTCAGCAGAAAACAGCAGATGTTTTCACAAAAGACACATAGGAAGATTTCAGAAACAGTGTTTACCATATTAGTGAGATAATCAGAAAGTCCATGCAATAAACACCCACATTCTCTGTCGCCTTTAAATATTTTCTCCACAGGAAAAATATTACATATTCAATGTTGTGAGAAATGTGTGTTTGTGAAAGAAATCAATGAGAAATTCAAAAATGCCCTGCAGACAGCAGCTGTGAAAAGACATTGGAAAGTGTGCTTGTGTGTGTGTGTGTGTGTGTGTGTGTGTGTGTGTGTGTGTGTGTGAATTTTTATCAAAAGGCAAGTGATTGATTAGTCTGAGATCTTTTTTCTGATAACAGAGCATTACTAATAATATTCATTTGCTAGACCAGTCTTACATTAACCAAATATACTTGATTTTGAACAGATCTACAAGTAATTTCAGCTTCTTAAATTTTTAAAATGCCATAGTATGCACTAAATAGTCATTGTTCATATTTAAGCAGCCTAAGTGCCTGGTATAGAAAACTGGGCTATTTTTCCCTCATCTTCATCTGGCCTGTTCATGTGTGTTGAAGAAGACAGCCAGGTTGTTTAATCTGAACATTGCATAGAGTGATGAGTTTGAAGGGCAGAAAGATCAGCCTTTTTGTGACCCATTTATAAGCAATGGGATATAATAGAAGGAGTTTTACCAATGGAAAGAAAATCTGTAAGGATATATTTATCCAACATCAAGTATTGAAAGATAACTAATTTCTAGAGATTCTAAGATTAAACTTGGTTTAACTCCTTCCTCATTTTACTCCTTTTTTGTATACTCAATCCAGCTGTACTGGCCTTTCTGACATTGCATTAAAATATCAGGCTCTTTCCAGGAGCTGGGCTTTGAATCTGTCATTCCAGCATCTATTTCTGCAGACACTTCAAAGAGGGTTGGCTTGCCATTCTCTGTCAGGTTTTAAGACCAGTTTATCAAAGAGAAGTTATAGGAGAGCCCTATAAACTCTGCCACCATCCCTAATTTCCTGGACAGCAGATAAAAGGAGTCAGATACAGTGATTGCAGATATGGAAAAATAGGATGACTTGCTAAAAACATATTAAAATGGACACTTTCTGCAATTCACTAGCAATGCCAATTGTTAGCTCTCTTTGCATCACCTATTAAAAGAATGAATAACACTGGAGAAGGTGAATGCTTTAGAAGAGGCCAATGCAATTCCAAAAACACATGGTGACTGTGAGTGAGCTCAGGGGGACCATGGACAGGTAGTACAGAGACACAATGCAAAGATTACTCTATTTGATAATCTAAAGATTTTTTTTTTGTATGAAAAAAAGATCCCTCGGGTCTAAAGAAGCCAGGCAGTCTTTGTTCAACAGACCTCATCCTGAGGATTACTGAAGGAAATGAAACTGAACTAATATCAAGTCCAGCTGTTTTCATGCTGCAAGCTGGATCACTTAATCCCAAAAAAAATCTCAGGAGAGACATTGGATGCCATCTTTCTCTGAAAAAGTGAGTCATCCAACTTTGGAAACAATATAGTATCAGATGATGTCAACAACTTGGATGTAATACTAAAAGAAACTGTTTAGGCTTTGTTGAAAGAATACAAATCAGAATCTAGGGGAGGTTGTTTTATTTTATAAGTCCTATGAAGGAAGGAAAAATAAGCATCAAGATGTCTGCTTTAGGACAGGACAAAGGGTCTATGTCAACTAAAAAGGCAAGCAAGCAAACAAACAAAAAACCCCAGAAACTTATACAATCACATTTAGGAAACCAATGAACTCTGAAAATATAAAGGTTTAAAGGACCCAAATTCCTGGAGTACTGAGACAATGTAAAGGTAGACTGACAATCTTCTCTTCTGGTTAATACTAGTTGACTATGGGTATAACCTGACGGCTGAAAAATGAATATGCTTAAAATGAGGAACATGTTCTGGGGCTCTGGTTAGCAATCACATCTTTGACAGCTATGTGAAAGAGGGATAAAACTGGAGATCCAAGAAAACTCAGGCATAGCTAGTTTCCATCTCAATTCTAAAAATGTTAGTCGTTTTCTAAAGATGTTAGTGCAAAAGTTTAAGAGACTATATCAGATAATTGAAAAAAATGGCCAATTCCAATAATTTTAGATTTAATAAATCTATTATGTTCAATTTGAAAGCTCTTGAAGACCACAGTATAAAAACACACAAAGTATGTGCTTATATGCATGTGAATAAAACCCTCCAAGTTATCATGCAACTCAACATTTAACATGAAATATAAATAATATACTAGAAGTAACATGATAGATTATCAGATTGAATTAGAAATAATTATATCATGTATAAGGAAACATATCCTATACATAAAAGCACAGAAAAGAAGTTAAATGAAAGCGCAAAGGACAATGTCATTTTACTCCTAAAAAGAGTTTTGCTTATTGAAAGAAAACAGAGCGTTTTTTTTTACAACTTTATTTTACAAAGCAAAGATAAATGTACAGATTTTAAACATTTCTTGCTTAAAATTATACAATTTTTTGTCAGTAATCTTTTTCAGATTTTAACATAATTTTTACATAAAACTATATGAATATATTTTTTTTAGTCAGTACTTGATTTTTTTCAAGGTTTGATTGCATGCCTTGAAAATTAATAGTTACAATGAGCTAACGTACATGTAAGACAAAATGTAACATGGAAATAGTTAAAGTTTTCTTGTTTTGTAAATATTTTTTTTGTTTTGTTTTGTTTTCTTTATTTCTTGGACTTCATACAGTCTGTGGGTTGTTTCTGGGGGAGTGCAAGCCTCTGGCATTAACATCCCACTATCACTGACTGCATATTATGTCTGTTCTTTTGTGACTGGGTTATCTCACTCAGGATGATATTCTCTAGATGCAGCCATTTTCTTAAGAATTTGGTCAAGTCATTGTTTCTGGTGGCTGAGTAGTATTCCATTGTGTATATGTACCACAATTTTTGTATCCATTCATCTTCTGAAGGACATCTGGGTTCCTTCCAGCTTCTGGCTATTATAAATAGAGCCGCTATGAACATTGTGGTGCATATATCTTTGTTGTGTATTAAAGTGTCTCTGCGGTATATGCCCAGAAGTGGAATAGCTGGGTCTTCAGGTAGTACTATATCCAATTTTCTGAGGTATCGCCAGACAGATTTCCAGAGTGGTTGTATTAGCTTGCATCCCCACCAACAGTGGAGAAGTGTTCCTCTTTCTCCGCAGCCTCGCCAGCATCTGCTGTCATCTGAGTTTTGGATCTTGGCCAATCTGACTGGTGTGAGGTGGAATCTCAGGGTTGTTTTGATTTGCATTTCCCTGATGGCTAAGGATGTGGAGCACTTCCTCATATGTTTCACGGCCATTCGGTGTTCCTCAACTGAAAATGTTTTGTTTAGCTCTGTACCCCATTTTTAATACGGTTATTTGATTCTCTGATGTCTAGTTTTTTGAGTTTCTTGTACACCTTGGATATTAGGCCTCTATCTGATGTGGTGTTGGTAAAAATCTTTTCCCATTCTGTTGGTTGCCATTTTGTTTTCTTGACGATGTCCTTAGCGTTACAGAAACTTTGCAATCTCCTTAGGTCCCATTTGTTAATCTTTGACCTTAGAGCTTGAGCCAGTGGTGTTTTGTTCAGGAAATTTTCTCCTGTGTCTATGTGTTCTAAGGTTTTCCCTACTTTCTCATCTAATAGTTTCAGTGTATCTGGTTTAATGTGGAGATCTTTGATCCACTTACACTTGAGCTTTGTACAAGGAGATAAGAAAGGGTCTATTTTCATTCTTTTGCATGCTGAGTGCCAGTTGGACCAGCACCATTTGTTGAATAGGCTGTCCTTTTTCCATTGAATGTTTACTGCACCTTTGTCAAAAATCAGGTGACTATATACATGAGGGCTCATTTCTGGATCTTCTATTCTATTCCATTGATCCACATGCCTATTTCTGTAACAGTACCATGCAGTTTTCAGCACAATTGCCTTGTAATATAGCTTGAGGTCAGGGATAGTGATTCCCGCGGATGTTTTTTTGTTGTTGAGGATGGATTTCGCTATTCTAGGTCTTTTGTTATTCCATATGAAATTGCACATTGATCTTTCCAATTCCATGAAGAACTGGGTTGGAATTTTGATGGGATTGCATTGAATCTGTAGATTGCTTTTGGTAGGATGGCCATTTTTAAGATGTTGATTTTTCCAATCCATGAGCATGGGAGATCTTTCCATTTTCTGAGATCCTCCTCAATTTCTTTCTTTAGAGGTTTGAAGTTCTTGTCATACAGGTCCTTCACTTGCTTAGTTGGAGTCACACCAAGGTATTTCATAGTTTTTGTGACTATTGTGAAGGGTACCTTTTCCTTAATTTCTTTCTCCACATGTTTGTCCTTTGAGTATAGAAAGGCTACTGATTTGTTTGAGTTAATTTTGTATCCAGCCACTTTGCTGAACTTGTTTATCAGCTGTAGGAGTTCTCTGGTGAAATTTTTGGGGTCACTCAAGTACACTATCATGTCATAGGCAAAGAGTGATGTTTTTATCTCTTCCTTTCCGATTTGTATCCCCTTGATCTTTTTTTGCTGTCTAATTGCTCCAGCCAGGACTTCCAGTACTATGTTGAATAGGTAGGGGGAGAGTTGGCAGCCTTGTCGAGTCCCTGATTTTAGTGGGATTGCTTCAAGTTTCTCACCATTAAGTTTGATGTTGGCTGTTGGTTTGCTGTATATTGCTTTTATTATGTTTAAGTATGGGCCTTGGATTCCTGTTCTTTCCAGGACTTTTAACATGAAGGGGTGTTGGATTTTGTCGAATGCTTTCTCAGCGTCTAGTGAGATGACCATGTGATTTTGGTCTTTGAGTTTGTTTTTATGGTGGATTACATTGATGGATTTCCTTATGTTAAACCATCCCTGCATTCCAGGGATGAAGCCTACTTGGTCATGATGAATGATGGTTTTGATGTGTTCTTGGATTCGGTTTGCAAGGATTTTGTTGAGTATTTTTGCATCAATGTTCATAAGTGAGATTGGTCTGAAGTTCACTTTCATTGTAGGATCTTTGTGTGGTTTAGGTATGAGGGTTATTGTAGCCTCAAAAAATGAGTTGGGTAATATTCCATCTGATTCTATCTTTTGGAATAGTTTGGCGAGTATTGGTGTTATATCCCCAATAAATGTCTGATAAAATTCTGCACTGAACCTGTGTGGACCTGGGCTTTTTTTGGTTAGGAGGCTTTTGATGACTTCTTCTATTTCTTTAGGTATTATAGGGTTATTTAGATGGTTTACTTGGTCCTGGTTTAACTTTGGGACCTTGTATCTGTCTAGGAATTCGTCCATTTCCTCCAGATTTTCCAATTTTGTGGAGTATAAGTTTTTGTAGTAAGATCTGATGATTTCTTGATTTTCATCAGTTTCAGTTGTTATGTCACAACTTTCCTTTCTGATTTTGTTAATTTGGATACTCTCTCTTTACCCTCTAGTTAGTCTGGCTAGGGGTTTATCAATCTTGTTGATTTTCTCAAAGAACCAACTCTTGGTTTTGTTGATTTTTTTCAATGGTTCTTTTTGTTTCTATTTGGTCTATTTCTGCCCTAATTTTGATTATTTCTTGCCGTCTACTCTTTTTGGGTATATCTGCTTCCTTTTCTTCTAGGGCTTTTAGCTGTGCTGTCAGGTTGCTGATGTGAGCTCTCTCCAGTTTCTTTTTGGAAGAACTTAGGGCTATGAGTTTTCCTCTCAATAGTGCTTTCATTGCATCCCATAGGTTTGAGTATGTTGTGTTTTCATTTTCGTTGAATTCTAGAAAGTCCTTAATTTCTTTCTTTATTTCTTCTTTGACCCTGCTATCCTTTAACAGAGCGTTGTTTAGTTTCCATGTGTATGTGGGCTTTTTGTTGTCTTTGTTGTTGTTAAAGACCAGCCGTAGACCATGGTGATCTGAGAGGATGCATGGGAGTATTTCAATCTTCTTATATCGATGGAGGCTCGTTCTGTGTCCAATTATGTGGTCAATTTTTGAGAAGGTGCCATGGGGTGGTGAGAAGAAGGTGTATTCTTTTACTTTAGGATAGTATCTTCTGTATATATCTATTAATTCTAGTTTGTTCAAAGTCTCTCCTTGTTTTGCAGTGTCCTTGTTCAGTTTCTGGAAAACAGAGTGTTTAAACATTTTTTTTTCTGAAATTATTCAGTAAATTGATCTTTAGGGGTGAAGCATTATTAGATATAGAGTTCTTACATGGGATGTAATAGCTGGTGACTGAGGAAAAGTGTGATGAAATGCTGTCTTCTGGACATGAACATGTAACCATGTACATATGAACTCTCAGTAGCTATGTTTTCCAGCCCAAGACCCTTAGAATGCCAGGGCAGCAAAACTGCTGTGTGTATGAGGCAGGGTCCATGAGCTGAAGAGGTATTAACAGTTGATGGTTTTGGGAGAGAGTCTGTGTTTTTCTCTATAGATGTGGTTGCTGGTGGTTGTCTATGAATCAGTGAGTGGAGAGCCCAACACTCACGTACACATTGGCAGTGCTAAATGAACAGATGTGATATAGGAACAAACAGTCAATGATAATGGATTGTACTTGTATCCAATTAGCATAAAACTAGTTGGCACATCATATATAATGTATGTGTGAATGTATTAAAAATAAAATATTAATTTTCAATAGATAAAAAGAGAGTAACACCAAAAGGGGATCAAAAAGTATTATTGAGACTGTTAAACCTATTTGTATCCTCTACAACAGATTCAAGATTCATATAATAGCAAACACAAAAGCACTAGAAAATTTTACAAACATAGGAAAAACTAGAGTAAACCGACTGTAAGAGTGTATAGAATACATGGAAAGCACATAAAAAATATAGTCTGACTTACTAGTCACATGTAAAATACCACATCATACATAAATAGACAGTATTCTTTTAATGCATTTTTGTATATTTGTAAAATATTTGTACTTATTTGAGTTACTCAGAGTGATAGAGACATATACATAGACACCAATGTCATGTGTGTCTGCATATATCTGTCCATATGTCAAAAGCATTCACTATAAGGAATAAGAGAACTGGCATCCTTTTTCAATTCGCAGCTTGGAGAACACATAGACCTAAAAAGAACTTGTGTTTTAGTTTAAAGACTCTGAGACAGAAGAACTGTCATTACTCAAAGTAGATTAGCCCTGAATGAAATTCAGGGCTTCATCTCATTGGATGCAACCCACAAAACTTGTGAAGGGCAATACACTTACTGCACCAATTCCAGTGCTTATCTTACCCATATGCAGTCTCACAGAAACCCTCCAAATAATAACTAACAAAATATGTGGACACTACATAGCCCAGCCACATAAATTAACCATCATGTTCTCATAATCAATTTTTTCCTACTTTCAGACTACAATGTAGTCAAGTTAGAATCAGAAAGCAGTGAGAACAGCACTCAAATTATCAGTAAAATAACAAGAGCAGAGATACAAATAGGTCTGCTAATTGGTATAAAATGTCAAAGTTCTAAGAGGAACATTTAAAAACTGCCAGCAAATATGTAAAATTAAAGTAATGTCTATCTACTAAGAAATTGAATTTACTATAATTTTCCCCCACAAAGGAAATCCTAGGTAGATAACCTAGTGAAGTCAGTTAGGCAAGCAAAGAGTGGTTCATGACTATAGATGTGGTTAGCAAAATGCATTTAACAACTATTTTTATGAGGTCATTATATATTTGACTCAAGACCTCGATATATCTGCTATAAGAATCTTTACCCTCCAGACCGGCAGGGCACAGAAAAGTGAGGAACAGAAACAGGTCAGTATTATGGACACTTGGCCATGGCTAAAGAACATGGAGCCCTTAGTGTTTTAGGAGTCTAAAGTCTAGGATGATGGAGACTGAGCTTTGAAAGAAATATCCATTAACTTATTTTCATGAATATATTCGACCTAATTTCAACTCATACTAGAATTTTATCAAAAACCTTCACATGGCATCATCTATGTGTAATATTAAAGATCATTCGTTATGAAGTAATTGTATTTGTTAGATGATTTGTATTTGTTAGAAACAAAGAGTTACTTATACATCCTCACCAATTCTATAGAAACAAACTACATGCCCAGTCCAGATTCCTTTGAGTTTTTAGAAACCTATGCTCATGACACAGAAAATAACATGGAAAAATAGTCATGAACTAAGCATATCACATTATACATCTAATAATAATATCTCAACATAAAATTAAGATTTTAAAGGCACAAGTAAGTCCAATTATTGAAAAACTAATTGCAACCACCTCAGCATTGAGTTTATGGGCTGGAGCTGTGTTTCACTCCACCACAGCCTTTTGGGTTTAAAATGTATTCAATAAATCTTCCTATTTACTCTCTTTGGTTTGATATGCCCTCTCCTCCTCCCTTCTTTTCTTCCTTGTTTCATTGATACATCCCGTGTGACCACAAATACCACAGAGACCTCTCTTCACCTCTCACCTATACAGTCCAACTAAGGAAGAGCTTTAACAACTCAAAAGCAATCTCACTTTCTTGCTCTGGAAAAAGACACATCAAAATATAACTCGAAAAATATTTCTGAAGTTTTCAGCTATGTTGAATAAATTATTCACTATTTTCTTTTATTCTACCTGACTGCAAAAAAACAATTTGTGAATTTGAGATTAAAATAATATCAGTTTAGTCAGGAAGAGAGGCTAAGAAGAGCTCAAGAGGGAAGGCTTATGCTCCTTTTCTGAGATGAATGCTTCAAAAATTGCTAAAGTCCCAAAGGAAATATCATCACATTCAACACCCTTCACGGGCTTGGCATTAATACATACTGATCAGTATCAAAACTTATCCTCAGTATTCTTTAAGATGCAGACATTCTTACAAGATGCTGTAGACAGAACTTTTGCCAAACAGGGCTCCAATGGAGTGATACCAACTTCAGCTCTCCATGACCAATGAATAAATGAGTTTGTAGGCAAATAGCTTCTTATAAACTTCTTCCTTTGTATCTTTTAAAACTTCCATTGGCTTCAGTCCTCATTAAGTGGTAAGTTTACTTACCATAGCATGCACATCTCTGTTATAATAGTTTCTACCTTCAAATACATGTAGTCATTCTTCAGAAAATTCTTCTCTGTATTTATATTGAAAATGAAACGGCTAGGAATATTGACATGGTTGGTAAAATTATTCCTGCCTAATTTTAAAGTCTGGAGCTCAAACTGTAACACCCACATAAAAACCTGGCATAGTTTCATGTGAGCCAAAGACAGAAGGATTATTGGGGCTGCCTGGTTAGCCATTCCAGTCAAATTAGCAAGCTCCAAGTTCAGTGAGAAACCCTATTTTAAAAGGTAGAACATTCAAAACACATTGAAAGACACTTGACATTGATCTCTGGCTTCCATATGTACATGTAAACACACATACTGTACTCATTCTCACAGGCACATGGACATGCACTCGCACACGCGCGCGCGCGCGCACACACACACACACACACACACACACACACACACACACACACACACACACACACAAGCCAAGAAATAAAAAGGAGAGTGAGAGAACTGTTCTAAGAAATTGCTCCAACACTCTTTTCCACCTAAAATTCTGGCTGCTGATGGTTTCTGGGGAACACACAATCATTGCCTTAGTTATCTGATGACTTACTATCTAATAACATTAATGAGTTCTCCAGGATCCAAGAGCTAGCTGCTAACTCAGAGTCAACAGAAGGCTATGATTAGAGTCAAGAGGTATCAAAAGAAAACAAAGAAGGCATAGAAATTGAAAAGGATTTTGTAGGGAAAGGGGGTAGCTGGCAGGGCTGTGAGGACAGAAGAGTGAGACACGGAAAAATACATTCTACATACACCCGAAACTGTCAAGAGTAAAAATCGGTTAACAATGCTGAAATCGAAGCAATGTGTACCATCAGTGAGCTATTATCAATGTAGGTTATTCCAAAATTAGCAACAGAATTCCATCTTTCTGACAAAGCAAAAATCTATCCTCTGAGTTCATAAAGCATACATGTCAAGTCACCTTTGAGGTCAGTTACTTCCAAAAGTGACACGGGTTCTGGGCTTTAGACTGAATCTGCCGTGATAACAGCGAGTGAGAAAGATCCATTGATGTTGAACTACCCAGAACCATGCACATGACATATGCCTAAACCCGAACAGTCTGGGAAATGACCCTGGGTGGGTAGGAGATCCCAACATTGCACCACCAGCAGCTGAATACGCATATTCAAGTTGCCATCAGGGGCATTTGGGGCCCCATTACCAAAACACCTCTTCGAAAAAGGCACATCATTGTATAATGCATGTGGTATAGAAAAACCATGGTAAATAAATAATAATTTAAAAAATGAGGCAACTTCTATCTACACGGGAACCCAAGCAAACTGTTTAACATATGATTTATTTTGGCTTTAGGCTAAATGTACAGCAAAACACCAAGTCTTATCTTTTTTTTTTTTTTTTTTCTGGAAAATATTTTAGACTGCTTGAAAACTGACAAACTTCTAAAGGGAGTCTACCATGATCCCTAATCTGCACAAACCATGCTCACATTACGTGATGCACGTGGATATTTTACATGTATAAATTAAGTTAGAAAATTTTACAAATTAAATTGTAATTTAAATTCAAATACCATTTACAGCTACCTAGACTTTCTTTTTTGGAGGAATTACCGGAAAATCATATTGGCTTTAGTGTGTTGGGAGATAATGAGTTGTAATCTGTAGAAATAAAATAAATATAACACCTAAAACAGTAAAAGTGAAGCCAACACCTGCCAAGATGGCAATTTGATAGCAAAAAAAAAAAAAAAAGAAAAGAAAGAAAGAAAAAAAAAAAAGCATGCAAAAGGCAAGTGTTCTCACGAGGAAGCAGTTTCTCTTTGCTTATGTTGCAAATAGAAGGCAGTAATTGTCTGAATTCCAAGGTCCATGGGACATATAAATGTCAAGAGGTCAAAATACTCTCACAGGTGAGTGAAGGTTTGTTAGCAAGAAATAGCAACCTCTGCAGGTACATTGTACTAAAGGAAAGGGCAAAACAGAAAAGCAACCCAATGTAAGTTGAAAGCTTGTGCTCGTGAGACAGCACAGAGCACAGCACTCATTAGAAGTCCTCTGGGGCTGACTTCAAAACAGGTAATAAGGCTTGTCGACAGGACTCACACTGCAATCTTTTTTGTTGGTTTGTTTGTTTGTTTTTTATTTTTTTGGTTCTGGTTCCTGCAGAGACTGCAGTTTGTTATGAATCTCATTTATGTATCCAATATGCAACCTTCTAAGTCACCTTGAGGCATGTGGGTGATCACTGAAGATGCTGAAGGGAGACTGTGAGCAGGCAAATTTTTCTTTCTGTGCTTGACCCTTTATCCATTTTTACTGAAGCTCAGAACTTGGTTTCTTACTCAGCCCCTCCCTGCAGTGGTTTTCTTTCTCTCCAGTGTGCTTGATCTCTGAGAAAACTGTCTGGAGTCCAGGTCATACAGTAGCTGCATCCTTCATCTCCCTCTTCAACACTCAGCAAGCAACATAGCCAAGAGCCAACCACCCTGGAAACTGCATTTTTTTTTTTCAATTGAGAAAACAAAAGGAGAATATTTAAAAATTTTAAACCAGCCCCGTTCAGAATTAATGTTGAATTGTTGTTGTTGTTTATTGTTTTTATTGAAGAAATAATGCACTTAAACAAATAGAGAATCTTCTATTTCCTCCCGCAATCTAAAGCATTTAATGTGGGGCTGATGTGATGGTTCAGCCATTAGGAAGTAAAGCTCACAACCAACAGAATAAGAGTTTAATGTGAAGCCTTTATCCAGATATTATTATATATGGAAAGTCTTCTCTGTAATTAATTCTCTGTAATATATATTAGATTAGCATTGCCAAAGCTTTATATAGTTATCTCACAATTCCTTGGCTAAGTTTGATATACCTAGGTTTTTCACTGTTGCTAAATGTATCCATAGATTGTACTTTTTCATGTGACAATCATTCTGGATAAAGATATTCCTGGTAGTGGACAGTCTTACACCATTCAGGTTTCTGTGACATTATGGAACTCCAGTGAGAGAACTGAGTGTCCAGAGGAGACTCAGAAGCACTTTCCCTACTAAGCCCACAGGTGAGCCCACACTCTCTCTCCATTGATTGTCTGCGGAGAGACCTCTGATAACTCTCAGGGCACAGGTATCATGCTACTGCTTGGGTCTGTGCCCTTCAGGCCTCCATCTGCACCTAGAGCTAGAGCCGGTCCATTGCCATCATAATTACAGCCTGCCCATAGAGAGCTCCACCCAGGATTAATCTCCCTCTATGTGAGCCCATGGCCCACAAACGCACAGGAAAGACAAGCTCCAATCAGAGACAACAAGATCAACTAACATCAAAGATAGGAAGATGTCAAGAGGCAAGCACAAGAATCTAAGCAACAGAAACCAAGGCAACCTGGCAACGTCAGAACTCAGCTCTTCTAACACAGTAAACAGTGTATATCACAACACACCAGAAAAACAAGATTTGGACTTAAAATCGTGCCTCATGATGATGATAGAGGACCTCAAGCAGCACATGAATAACTCCACTAAAAAAATACAAGAGAACACAGATAAAAAAAGTACAAGCCCTTAAAGAATCAGGAAAACACAAGCAAACAGATGAAGAAATTAAACAAAACCATCCAGGATCTAAAACCAGAAATAAAAACAAAAAAGAAAACACAAAGATAAAGACAACCCTGGAGATAGAAAACCTAGGAAAGATGTCAGGAGTCATAGACACAAGAATCACCATCAGAATACAAGAGATGGAAGAGAGAATCTCAGGGACAGAAGATAATATAGAAAACACTAAAAGAACAGCCAGAGAAAATGTAAAAATTAAAAAGCTCCTAACGCCAAATATCTAGGAAATCCAGGACACAATGAGAAGATCAAACCTAATGATAATAGATGAAAAAGAGAGTGAAGACTTCCAAAAGAAAGACCAAGTAAATACGAACATTTCCCTACCCAAAAGAGATGACCATGAACATACAAGAAGCCTACAGAACTCCAAAATGATTGGACCAGAAAAAAATTCCTGAAGACACATAATAGTTAAAACACCTAATGTTCAAAACATAGAAAGTATATTAAAAGCAGTAAGGGAAAAAGGACAAGTAATATATGAAGGCAGACCAATCAGAATTACACCACACTTTACAACAGAAACTATGAAATCTAGAAGACCCTGGACAGACATCATAAGGAAACACAAATACCAGCCCAGTTTCCTATATCCAGCAAACCTCTCAGTTACTCAAAATTGAGAAACCAAGATAATCCAGACAATATCAAATTTACACAATATCTGTTAACAAATCCAGCCCCATGAAGAACAATAAATGGAAAACTCTAATACAAGGAGGAGACTACACCCTAGAAAAAGGAAGAGATTAATCCCCTTGCAACAAAATCAAAAGAAGAAAAGTACACAAACATGATTCTACCTCTAACAACAAAAATAACAGAAAACAACAATCATTATTCCTTAATATCTCTTAATATCAATGGACTCAATTCCCTAATAAAAAGATGTAAACTCTAAGGCTGGACATGTAAATAGGACCCAGCATTTTGCTCCATACAGAAATCTGATCTCAGCAACACGGATAGGAACTATCATGGAGTAAAAGGTTGGAAAAAATTTTTCAAAGAAAAGGGTCCCAAAAACCAAGCTGGAGTAGCCATTCTAATATCAAATAAAATGGATTTTTAAACAAAAGTCATTAAAAAAGATAAGAAAGGACACTTTTAGTCATCAATAAAAGAATCTATCAAGATGAACTCTTATGCTTCAGATCCAAGGACACCATCATTCATGAAAAATCTCTAGTAAAGCTGAAAGCATATAGTGCACCACATACAATAATAGTGGGAGAGTTTAACACCTCGCTTTCAATAGACAAATTATGGAAGCAAAAAGTGAACAAAAACACAGTGAAACTAACAGAAGTTACTAACCGAATGTATTTAACACACATCTGTAGAATATTTCATCCTTAAACAAAAGAATATGCCTTCTTCTCAGCACCTCACAGCACCTTCTCCAAAATTGACCATATAGTCAGTCAAAGAAACAGGCCTCAACAGATACAAGAATATTGAAATTCTCCCATGCATCCTATCAAATTACCATGAACAAAGGCTGGTTTTCAATAACACTAAAAACATCAAAAATCTTACATACACATGAAAGCTGAACAATGGTCTATTCAACAATATCTTGGTCAAGGAAGAAATAAACAAAGAAATTAAAAACTTTTTATAATAAAACAAAAATGGAGGCACAGCATACCCAAACTTGTGAGACACAATGAAAGCAGTACTAAAAGAAAAAAAAAAAAAAAAAAAAAAAAAAAAAAAAAAAAAAAAAAAAAACCCAAAGCTCTGAACGCCTCCAAAATTAAGCTAGAGAGAGCATACACTAACAGCTTGACAGCACACCTGAAAGCTCTAGAATCAAAAGAATCAGACACAGCAAAGAGGAGTAAACAGAAAGAAATAATCTCACTCAGAACTAAAATTAACCAAAGAGAAATAAAAGGAACACAAAGAATCAACAAAATCAGAAGCTGGTTCTTTGAAAAAATAAACAAGATTAATAAACCCTTAGCAAGACTAATGTGAGGTGTCAGAGAGAGTATCCAAATAAATAAAATCAGAAATGAAAGAGGAGACATAACAACAGAAACTGAGGAAATCCAAGAAGTCATCAGATCCTACTACAGGAGTCTATACTCAACAAAACTAGGAAATCTAGAGGATATGGACAGTTTTCTAGAAAAAAATACCAGGTAGCAAAGTTAAATGAGGATCAGATAAACCATCTAAATAGCACTATAACCCCCAAAGAAATAGAAGAAACACTCATCAAACTCTCCCAAACAAAAAAAGCACAGGATCAGATGGGTTTAGTGCTGAGTTCATCAGACCAACACTCTCCAAATTATTTCACAAAATAGGAAAGGAGAAAACAAACACTACCCATTCTTCAAAGTCACAATTATGCTCATTCCTAAACAACACAAAAATCCTACAAAGGAGAAATTCAGATCAATTTTCCTCATGAACTCTGATGCAAAAATACTCAATAAAATTCTTGCAAACTGAATCTAAGAACATATCAGCATGATCGAGTAGGTTTTATACAACCGATACAAGGATAATACAATATACGAAAATACATCAAAGTAATCCACTATATAAGCAAACTCAAAGGAAAAAAACAACATGAATATGTCTTTAGAGCTGAGAAAGCATTTGACAAATTTACACACCATTTTCATGTTAAATGCGTTGGAAAGTTTTGGAATTCAAGGCCCATAATTACATATAGTAAAAACAATATACAGAAAACCAATAGCCACCATCAAACTAAAAGTTGAGAAACTTGAAGCAATCTGACTAAAATTAGGGACTAGACAAGGCTGTTCACTCTCTCACTATCTATTCAATATAGTACTAGAAGTACTAGCCAAAGCAATCAGATAGCAAAAAGATGTCAAAGGGATAGAAACTGGAAAAAAAGAAGTCAAAATATCACTATTTGCAGATGATGATAGTATATTTAAGTGACCCCAAAAATTACACCAGAGAACTCCTACCACTGATAAACAAATTCAGCAAAGTGGCTGGATATAAAATTAACTTGAATTCCTCACTAGCCTTCTTCTACTCAAAGGATAAGGAGGCTGAGAAGGACATATGTTACACCATGCTCATAGCAGCCATATCTAAAATAGCCAGAAGCTGGAAAGAACTCAGTTATCCTTCAACAGAGGAATGGATACAGAAATTGCAGTACATTTACTCAGCTATTAAAAACAATGACTTTATTAAAATTTCTAGTAAATGTACGGAACTTGAAGCTATCATCCTGAGTGAGGTAACCCAGTCTAAAAGGCACCCATGGTATATACTCATTTATAAGGAAATACTGGCCCAAAAATCTTGAAATACCCAAGAAACAACTCTCAGAAATTATGAAGCTCAAACAGAAGGAAGACCAGAATGTGGATGCCTCAGTCCTTCTTAGATGGGAGAACAAAATACTCATCGAGAAAATAATGGGTCAAATAGTGGATCAGAGATTGGAGAACAGATCATCCAAGACTGCCTCACCTGGGGATCCATCCCATATGCAGCCACTAAACTCATGCACTATTGCTGATGCCAAGTAGTGCTTACTGGCAGGAATCTGATATGGATGCTTATCAGAGGCTCTGCCAGAGCCATACTGATACAGAAGACAATGCTTGCCGCTAACCATCAGAGTGAACATGGGAACCCCAATGAAGGAGCTAAAGAAAAGCCTGAAGGTGATGAAAGTGCCTGCAACCCCATAGGAAGAATAAAATTATTAACCAAGGAGACCCACCACAGCTCCCAGGTACTAAAACACCAACAAAGAGTTTTTACAGAGAGAACAGTGCTTCAGGTGCATATGTAGCAGAAAGAAAGAAAAAAGAAAGAAAATAAAAAGAAAAGAAACTCCTGTGAGTTTTTTATATTTCCGTTCTCAGTGATATTGAGGGCATACAGACTTAAATATTTAGATGAATTATATGATACTCAAGACAACAGAATCTTTCAACATAGGTATATGTTCTAGTACATACACTATTCTGTATTTACAGGTATGCTTTCATTGAAAATATGGGTTTGTAAACCAGGAGCAAAGATTAATATAATAAAAATGTTTCCCATACAGAATTTATAGAAATATCTAAGTTAAAAATCCCTTTCAAACTTTGCAGTCTGTTTTCTCACAAGAAAAATCCATATTGAGGAGGTCTCATGTCATAGAAAGGTAGGCACTGTGAAACTCTTGCTGCACAGTGCTTGGTACAAGAACATTTTTAAATTATTTGATTGGATATTCTCTGTATTTACATTTCAAAGGTTATCACTCCCCCCCCCACTCACATACCCCCTACCCCTCCACTTGCCTCCATGAAGGTCCTCCCTCTCAAGATCACCCTCTCCACTTCAGTGCCTTGGTATTCCCCTACACTGGGAAAACACCACTTTACTGGAACAAAGGCCTCTTCTCTGATGCCAGACAATGGTATCCCCTGCTACATTTGCAACTAGAGCCATGGATCTATCCGTGTGCTCACTGGTTGGTGTTTTGGTCCACGGGAGTTGTGGAGGGTTTGGTTGGTTGATAATGTTCTTCACATGAGGTTGCAAAACTTTTCAGCTCCTTCAGTCTTTTCTCTAGTTCTTTCCTTGAGGTCCCCATGTTCAGTCCTATGGTTAGTTGCAAGCATCTTGAACTGTATCAGTATGACTCTGGCAGAACCTCTGGTGAAGCATCCATATCAGATTCCTGCCCATAAGCACTATTTGGTATCAGCAGCATTGCTTGGGTTTGGTGACTCATATATGGCAGATGCCCAGGTGAGAAAGTCTCTGAATGATCTTTTTTTAAATGCCTGCTCCTCTTCTTGACATTGTAATTTTTTCATGGGTGTTTTGTTCTTCCTTCTAAGAAGAACTGAGGCATCCACATTCTTGACTTCCTTCTTTTTGAGCTTCATAAGTTTTGTGAATTGTTTCTTTGGAATTCAGAGCTTTTGGGAACTAGTATCTGCTGATCAATAAATGTATAACATGTGTGTCTTTTTTGTGACTGGGTTACCTCAATCAGGTTGATAGTTTCTAGTTCCATCGACTTGCATAGGAATTTCATAAAGTCATTGTTTTTAAGAGCTGATTAGTACTTCATTATGTAAATGTACCACAATTTCTGTATCCATTCCTTTGCTGAAGGTCATCTGGGTTTTTTCCTACTTCTGGATATTAATCATATGGCTGCTATGAACATGGCTGAGCATGTGTACTTCTAACATGTTGCAGCTTCTTATGGGTATATGCCCAAGAGTAGTAAAGCTGGGTCCTCAAATAGGACTATTTCTAATTTTCTGAGGAAATACCAGACTGATTTTCAGAGTGGTTGTACCAGCTTACAACCCCACCAACAGTGGAGGAGTTTTCCTCTTTTTCCACATACTTGTCAGTATCTGCTGTTACCTGAGTTTTTAATCTTAGCTATTCTGATTGGTGTGAGGTGGAATTGCTCAGGGTTGTTTTGATTGCATTTTGAATATGACTAGGGATGTTGAACATTTCTTTAAGTGGTTCACAGCCATTCGGTATTCTTCAGTTAAGAATTCTTTGTTTAGCTCTCTACCGCATTTCTTTAATAGGATTATTTGATTCTCTGGTGATTCTTGGATTCTTTGTATACATTGGATATTAGCACTCTTTCAGATGTAGAATTGATAAAGATCATTTCCCAATCTGTTGGCTACCATTTTGTTTTCTTGATAGTGCCTTTAGCCTTACAGAAACTTTACAATTCCATGAGGTCCCATTTGTCATTACTTTCTCTTAGTGAATAAGCCATTGGTGTTTGGTTTGGGAAATTTCCTACTTTGCCTATGTGTTCTAAGCTCTTGCCCACTTTCTCTTCTAATAGTTTTAGTGTATCTACTTTATGGGGAGACATTTGATCCACTTGCACTTTAGCTTTGTACAGGAGATAAGAATGGATTAATTTACATTCTTCTACATGCTGCAAACCAGTTGAACCAACACAATTTGTTGAAAAGGCTGTCCTTTTTCCATTGAAGGTTTTTAACTCCTTTGTTATAGATTAAGTGACCATACCTGTGTAGTTTCTTTTTTGGGTCTTCAGTTCTGTTCCATCAATCTACCTGCCTGTCTCTGGACAAATACCATGTTGTTTTCATCATGATTGATGGGTAATATAACTTGAGGTTAAGGATGGTGATTCCCCAGAAAGTTATTACATTGTTGAGAATAGTATTTGGTATCCGGGTTTTTTGTTGTTGTTGTTGTTGTTGTTGTTCCAAATAAATTTACAAATTGATGTTTCTAAATCTATAAAGAATTGAGTTGGAATTTTACTGGAAATTGCATTGAACCTGCAGACTGCTGTTGGCGAGATGGCCAATTTTTACTATGTTGTTCATTCTATTCCACGAGACTGAGAGATCTTTCCATCTGATAACTTTTTCAAATTCCTTCTTCAGAGACTTGAAATACTTGACATACAGATCACACCAATTATTGGTGCTATATTTAGGTAGTTAGGGTCACTCCAAGGTATTTCAAAATGTTCGTGACTACTGTGAAGGAAGTTGTTTTTGTAATCTCTTTCTTAGCCTGTTTATCCTTCAAGTATAAGAAGGTTACTGATTTGTTTGAATTAATTTTATATCCAGCACCTTGCGGAAGTTGTTCATCAACTGTAGGAGTTCTCTCCAGAATTTTTGGGGTCACTTTAGGATACTATCATATTATCTGTAAACAGTGATATTTTGACTCCTACCTTTCTGATTTTTATCCCACTGTCTTCCTTTTGCTGTTTAATTGCTTTCACATAGACTTCCAGTACTGTATTGAATAGGTAGGCAGAGAATGGGCAGCCTTGTCTAGTCCTTGATTTTAGTGGGATTGCTTCAGATTTCTTATCATTTAGTTTGATGGTGGCTACTGGTTTCCTGTATACTGCTCTTACTATGTTTAGGTATGGACCTTGAATTCCTGAATTTTCCAGTTCTTTTAATATGAGGGGGTGTTGAATTTTTTTCAAATGCTATCTCGGCATCTAATGAGATGATCATGAGTTTTTTTTTTTTCCCTTTAGTTTGTTTATACAGTGGATTACAGTGATCAAATTCCCTATATTGAATCATCCCTGTATACCTGGTATAAAACCTACTTGATTGTGCTGGCTGATCATTGTGATGTGTTCTTGAATTCTGTTGGTAAGAATTTTATTGAGTATTTTTATTGATATTCATAAGGGAAATTGTTCTGAAGATTTCTACCTTTGTTGGGTCTTCATTTGTAGAAGCTTGGTTGAGACTTCAGAGAAGGAGTTTGGTAGTGTTCCACCTGTTGCTATTTTGTAGAATAAGTTTAGAGCATACTGGATTTAGGTCTTCTATGAAAGTCTGATTGAATTTGAACTGAACTCATCTGACTCTGGGATGTTTTTGTTTGGGAGGCTTTTGATGAATGCTTCTATTTCTTTAGGGGTGATGGGTCTGTATAGATGGTTTTTCTGATATTGATTTGATTTGGGTACCTTGTATCTGTCTAAAAAGTTGTCTATTTACTCTAGATTTTCCAGTTTTGTTGAGTATAGGCTTTTGTAGTAGAATTTGATGATTTCTTGAATTTCTTCAGTTTCTGTTGTTATGTCTCCTCTTTCATTTCTGATTTTGTTAATTTAGATAATCTCTCTGTGCCATCTAGATAGCCTGGCTTCATGTTTACCATTCTTGTTGATTTTCTCAAAGAACCAGCTCCTGGTTTTGCTAAGTCTTTGTAGAGTTCTTTTTATTTCTACTTCTTTAATTTCATCACTGAGTTTGATTATTTCCTGAAGTTACTCATTTTGAGTGTATCTGCTTCTTTTTGTTCTAGAGCTTTCAGGTGTGCTGTCAAGCTACTAGAGTATGCTTTCTCCAGTTCCTTTTTGGAGGTAGTCTCAGCTATGTGTTTTCCTCTTAGTACTGTTTTCATTGCATCCCATAAG
Organism: Micromys minutus; assembly: GCF_963924665.1. NCBI lineage: Eukaryota > Metazoa > Chordata > Mammalia > Rodentia > Muridae > Micromys > Micromys minutus. The sequence continues at coordinate 1,489,047 of NC_137973.1, read as the reverse complement.
TTTTGGTATATTGTACCTTTATTTTTGTTAAATTCTAAAAATCCTTAATTTCTTTCTTTATTTCTCCCTTGATCAATTTATCATTGAGTAGTGCATTTTTCAGTGTGTGTGTGTGTGTGTGTGTGTGTGTGTGTGTGTGTGTGTGTGTGTGTGCTTTTAGTCAATTTTGGTGTTATTGAAGTCCACCCTTAATCCATGGAGATCTTCTAGAATGCATGGGATTATTTCAATTTTTTTGTATCAGTTGTGGCCTGTTTTGTGACAGATTATATGTTCAATTTTAGAGAAGGTACCATGAGGTGATAAAAAGGAGGTATATACTTTTGTTTTAGGATGAAATGTTCTGTAGATGTTTGCTAAATCCATTTGGTTCATGTCCTCTGTTAGTTTTACTGTGTCTCTGTTCAGTTTCTGCTTCCATGATCTGTCCATTGATAAAAGGTGGGTGTTGACATCTCCCACTATTATTGAGTGTAGTGCAATGTATGCTTTAAGCTTTACTAGGGTCTCTTTTATGAATGTGGGTGTCCTCAAATTTGCAGCATAGATGTTCAGGATTGAGAGTTTGTCTTGATAGATTCTTTTCATAAGTGAATAGTGTCCTTCCATATCTTTAAAAATAATTTTTGGTTGAAAATCTATTTTATTTGATTGTAGAATGGATACTCTAGCTTGTTTCTTGGGACCATTTGCTTGGAATACTTATTTTTTTCTTTTACTCTGAGTTAGTGTCTCTTTTTGTTGTTGAGATGAGTTTCCTATATGCACCAAAATTCTGGATCCTGTTTACGTATTTTGTCTGATAGTCTATTTACTGGGAAACCATGCCTCCCACATCTATTACCTGTTATTATATGCCAGAGAAAAGCTTATGTATGTCTATGTATTTTTTTTACTCTGTCATAAATATCTGTATTATAATCAAACAAAATGAGATGTTAAGGAATAATGATTGTCATTTCCTGCTATTTTTTTCTGTTATAGGTAGAATTATGTATGTGTGCTTTGCTTCTTTTGATTTTGTTGCAAGAGGATTATTTTCTTGTTTTTCCTAGGGTGTAGGTTCCATCCTTGTGTTGGAGCTTTCCATCTATTATCCTATGTAGGGCTGGGTTTTTGGACAGATATGTAAATTTAGTCTTGTCATGAAATACCTTGGTTCTTAAATCTATGTGAAATGAGACTTTTGCTGGATATAGTAAGCTGGGCTGGCATTTGTGTTCTCTTAGGGTCTGTATGATGGCTGTCCAGGATCTTCTAGCTTTCATAGTCTTGGTTGAGAAGTCAGGTGTAATTCTGAATGGTCTGCCTTTATATGTCCTTTTTTCCTTACTTCTTTTAGTATTTTTTTTTTAACAATCGGTGGTCTGACTATTATGTGTCAAGAGAATTTAGTATCCTGGTCCAATCTATTTTGAGTTATGTAGGTTTCTTGTGTGTTAATGGTAATCTCTTTTTTTTAGATTAAGAAAGTTTTCTTCTATAATTTTGTTGAATATATTTAGTGAGCCTATTAGTTGGAAGTCTTACTTCTTTTCTACACATATTATCCTTAAGTTTGGTTTTCTCATTGTGTCCTAGATTTCCTGGATGTTTTGGGTTAGGAACTTTTTAATTTTTGCATTCTCTCTGATTGATATGGCAATGTTTTCTATGTTGTCTTCTGCCCCTGAGATCCTCTCTTCCATCTCTTGTATTCTGTTAGTGATAATTTTATCTATGACTCCTAATATCTCTCCTAGGTTTTTTAGCTCCAGGGTTGTCTCTTTTGTGATTTCTTTATTGTTTCTATTTCTGTTTTCAATTTCTTCATCTGTTTGGTTGTCTTTTTCTTTAGCTCTTTAAGTGATTTTTGTGTTTCTTCTTTAAGGGCTTCTACTTTGTCACATGTGTTCTGTAATCTTTTAAGGGAGTCATTCATAAGCTTCTTGAGTAACTCCATCATCGTGAAGTATGATTCTAAGTCTATATCTTGAGTTTCTGGTGTGCTGGGAGACCTGGGTTCTGATGTTACAAGGTTGTCTTGGTTTCCATTGCTTAGGTTTTTGGATTTTCCTCTTGCCATCCTTTGATGTTAGGTATTCTTGTCTCTGATTGGAGCTTGTTTCTCCTGTGAGTCTGTGGGCCTGTGGGGTAAGGAGGGGGATTGCTCCTGGGTATTTAGATCTCTGAGGGCAGGCAGTGGGTTCTGATATTGGTGCCCCAGCTTTGTCTCTGGGCTGTAACAGGCAGTTCTCAGTCAGCACTGCTCTATGTGTGCCCTGAGAGTTTCAGGTGGTCTCTCCGAGGACAGTCAGTGTGGAGGAAGTGGGGGCTCACTCACGGGCTTAGGTGGGAGAGTGCTTCTGAGGCACTTCTGTGTGCTCAGTCGTCTTCGGGAAGGCTCTGAGTCCTCATGGCAGTGACCTGGCTCTGTCCTTAGGCTGGAACAGAGAGTTTCCAAACAGCCACATGAATGTTTTATTATTCCCACATTCAGAGTTATGCCCTGAAGTATTTTTTTTACTGCAACCATATAGTTTTTTTTAAATTTATTTAGCAGTGTATCTTTAGAAATTACTACCTACATTTTTTGAGACTTGAGGCTATTATTTTATTTATTTATTTATTTATTTATTTATTTATTTATTTATTTATTTATTTTAATTTGACATCACATTCCTACTCCTCCTTGTCACCAAGAAAATGCCTGTCATCCAGCCAGGCCTCTAATGTCCTTGAGGCCTCAAGTCTCTCAAGCAATAGGCTCATTGTCTCCCACTGAGGTGGACTAGGCAGTCATCTGCTGTATATGTGTTAAGGGCCCAAGACCAGCTCCTATATGCTTACTTGTTTGTAGCTGTCTAAGAAAGCTCAGAGTTCTGGGTTAGGTTAGATGTCCTCAGTTTTTACATGTAGCCAAAGATAATGAGAGTCCAAAAGTACAGAGATCATGTCCTATCAGGAAAATAGCATTCCATAATGCACACCTAGCTATAGCTCTTAATCTCTTTCTTCTCCTCTCCTGAAATCTTTTTTGAACCTTGGAAGGGATAGTATAGAGAGATACATCCTCAGTTAAGAGCACTGAATATTATTCCAGAGGACCCAGGTTCAACTCCCAATACTCACATGGAAGTTAGCAAAGAACTGTAACTCTAGTTCCAAGGCAATATGACAACTTTATCTGTACTTTATAGGCACAGCCCACATATAGTACACAGACATATATACACAGAGAATAATCACATAATATAAAATAAAAATAAATCTTTCAAACAAATAAACTTCCAGAATTGTTTTTCAGTTAATATAAACATTATATAAATATAGTTTTTGAAGTCAGTTTGAAACTATGGATATTTATGGGTAATTTTTCTGATGATAAAAATTAAATATTTAATTTGTTAAGTAAATTCTATATATTGCTAAGTTAAAACAGCTTCATAATAACATGACAATATCTTTGGCATCAACTTCCAAATATAAAGCAATTAAAGACTCCAGGCCTTCTCATTTAAATAGTCACTAATTTGCTCAGGAGATAATTTTTGTTTTCCTAATTGTTTTTAAAATTTAATTTCTTTTCCTAATGAATGACTTCAACTCTAGAGGTAATGTCATTTTTAGAAATATTTCTCAAACACACTCTTTTCAAGGTTATTGAAAACTCTACTTGTGCTGAAGCAATCAGACAAGTTTCCTCTGCCCATCCTGAACAAAAAGCAGGAAACTGATTGTTGGAACAAGTAAAATGGGTGAGAATACAAACAGGAGCCTATCAGACCTGGCTGGGGCCAACAGTGAGCAACCTGCTGCAAAACATGGTTAACTGAATAGAAAATTCACCACTCCCTACCTTAGTCTTTTCCTGGAATGGCTCAAAAAACATAAAAATATAGGCAGATAAGTTATTAACTCACACACACACACACACACACACACACACACACACACACACACACGCATTGTTGGCATTGGAGGCTGATTTTATTTTGCCCTCTTTATAAGATATTTAAATTTTTCATTTTTAAGGATCATTAGATGTGGGCAATGTGGTAAATGTTTTATTGCAGAGTTAGTAGGGAAAAGATTAGGTGAGAAACTTGAAACTCTCTTTGGAGCATTGTAAGAATAATGTGCGATTGATTGAAGTCCTGGGTGTGAATATAAGATGAAGTAGCAGAAAAATAGTAAAAGGATCAGTAGACTGCTGGTCAAAATTAATTGAAAGAATTAATTTAACAAAATAAATTTAATGAAAAACAAGGGTCTCAGAAAATAGCACCTCTATAACTGGAATTCTTCTATTCTTCTCAAGATCAGAAAAGATTTTCCAAATTTTGTTCCTCTTCTGCTAAGACCCTGTCCAACTCTCCATTAGACAACTGTAACATCCTGCTAGCAGACATCAGCTCCAATTTTTTTTATCTCTAGTTGTCTTATTGTGTTAGCAATAAAGGATATCTAAAATTCAACATTGTAGCATAAAGTTTATCTTCTACAAAGTTTACACCTCAAAACCTATGCAATAGTTACACCGATTTGGCAATATTTTATTGTGTTTTATGAAAGGTTACAATGTTATAGTGGGCTTTGTTTATAGCTATTCTTGACCACATGCAGTGTACAAGCCATGAGTTCACAGCCCTTGGAGGCAGAGATAATACCCTCTGCAAACAACTCTGATTTTTGTCTCTTAATGTATGTCACTTACAGCATTATGGAACTGAGAGATGAGGATTCTACATGGATAACTCTGTGGCACTGAAGTTACAAAGAATGTAAAGGAATTGTACTGCAATGTAAAGCTCTGCAGAAACCTGGACTTATATGATGTCAATAATTTTAATACAATTATAAAGACCATGGTAAAAATATTTAAAACATGAGCCCTTTGATAAAATATTCCACAACAGATTTGTATTTGCTATCCCTGGCAAAGAGTGCAGTTACTGATAGGACAGCACCAGATAAATTTGCATTTATTGACTGGATATATGAGTAAACATAAAGTATGTATAGAATGGATGCATTAGCATTGGTGTATTTATTGTAAGTATCTATTTTTGTCTGATTTTTGGTTTGGAACATATTCTAGTATTCAGTCTACATAATCTCATTAGGACAGTGAGGTAGGAAATCCCACTCTTCTTTTTCAGATATGATCTACTCTAAGCCAAATTTCTTCATGGAATCTGAAAGTCAAATAGAATAATACTGGGTTGTATTTAGTTCACTGCAATAGCAGTTAACAGATTAGGCTGTCCTTAGTTCCTGCTCTTTAACTCCATGGAATACCAACTTCTCTCTCTCTCTCTCTCTCTCTCTCTCTCTCTCTCTCTCTCTCTCTCTCTCTCTCTCTCTCTCCTCCCTCCCTCCCTCCCTTCCTCCCTTCCCCTCTCTTCCCTCTCTCACTATCCCTCTCTTTGCCTCTCTCATCTTTCATTGGTTTTGAAACATTTCCTCCACTACTATTAGTTACAAATTGCAACCACATTAATAACTTTAAATCAGTGTGACAAAGTTTCCTGACTAGGAAAACTTAAGGGAGGAAAGAAAATTTTATTAGGACTCCAGTCCATCATAGAAAGAAGAAATGGAACCTCAACTTCTCAACTTATTAGAACATTTGAGAGAGAGAGAGAGAGAGAGAGAGAGAGAGAGAGAGAGAGAGAGAGAGAGAGAGAGAGAGAGAGACAGAGAGAGAGAATGGGAGGGAGAAATCTTAGAAAATGTTTCCTTGTATCTCAACTGTACAAGCTAGAATCCATTTCCTAAAAGTGCTGTAATGTCCCTAAATATTGCCCTCACTGAGGAACAAACATTTAAAATATCCTCTGATGTCCTTTCGATTTCAAACAATGAAAATTCAGTTTTGATGTGTGTCTCACGCAGTGTTATGGATCCAGAGCAATCAAAATTTTACCAGAAACAGTATTGCAGGCAAACACTTAAGGTCTTGTGAAGGAGATGAGAAGTGTCATCACATGACCATAAGATAAAATGGGATTCATGACAAAACATGCAGTACCAAGGAACGTAAACAAAGGGTCTCTCCAGAGAGTGGGAGGTGGTTCTACAGGATATAAGATCTATTCTAAGCTGAGGAATTTGGGTATGCTGACTTAGGGAAGTAATTGAGGACCAGCAGAAAAAAAGAGATGGGAATATGTCCAGCACGTGTGATTCATAAGTAAGTAGAATAGGGTCCTATATTCACAGATGACAAGAAGAAAGAATTCTGTAGTAAATAGTAGATAATAAAGGAAAACAATTCAATGTCAGACTATAGGTAAGATGGAGTCAGATGCTTCATTTGTAAGAAGTGTGTTTGGAAATGTATGGAGTTGCAGGGTCACCTGTGACAGTCAACTGTGATGCTCTGCTCCAAAGCTGCTATGAAGTTGAGATTTGTCCAAAACGTTGTAGTAGTTCATTCAATATGCCATTTGTACCTGTATGGTCAATATAATTCTATCTAATTGATGGAAGAAAAGATAAAAATGAAGAGGATACTGCCTAACACTCTTTTCTGTGTCCTAAAATTGATGCAGAATGTGCCACCGCTCTATCATCCACAGCCCCCATTTTCTGTTTTCACTTTCTGATCTGTAGATGCTGGTACAAGCTTCCCACACCACTTCTTTTCATGGCTTCCATAAGTCAACGGGTGTAAAGACAAGCTTGCCCTTCTTATCTATCACTCAACATGTCTCTTGTTTTGTTTTGTTTCGATTTCTCCCAAACTTGAAAGCACCTTCATGTACTGCTGTTCTACAACCCTATGAATTTCTGCACGCAGTTAGCTAAGGGCTTGCTCGCTAGTGCTGGCTTCACTGTAGTTGCTTGTTAACAACTCTCCATTTCTCCCATTTCTCATCACTGTGTAGAATCAAGAAATAGTACTTACATTGATAAATGAATCTGTAAGCACAGCACTGCCTGGTAGATCTGCTGAATGGACATTTTGAAGAATAATGTCATTAACATGCTCAAGATAGTATAGTGAATATCTTTGTTCCAAAATATGTGGGAAGACCTCTTGTTAACTGGGTTGAATTTCTCTTCTGTATGTGCGTGTATATGATGGTGACATGGGCATATGCACACATTACTATCACAGGTCAGAAATAAGAGCAGAATATCTGGCCTCCTTGGGAAAATGAGCATATTTACAAATAAATTTTATTAATAAATTCTAAAGGCTGAGAGTCATTTTGTAGGGAAATAAGGAGACTGAAAAGCAGCTTCTATACCCACCTCTACCTGGATAAGTGAAGCAGATGAAGATTCTCAGTATATTTGTTTATATGTTCTGCATTAATTAATGTTCAAAGATCTCTAGCAGTAGATAATCTACATTCTCTTCACAAAATTAAGTGTATATAAGAATAATTATTTTAAGAATGTTTTGAAACAAATATGTATATATCAAGACCCAAGTCTGAATATTTATGCTTAAACATGTCTCCTACTTACTCTGTGTCATTGTATTTGAGACTCAAAGAAGCTGTCCTGACCCTGTTCCCATATCCTCAAACACACACCATGAATCTTCATGTCTTTGTCAAAGCCCTACTCCAGCAGAGATTTTGTGCACTGTCGATTAAATGGAGTTTGCTTCTTTTAAAAGCAAAGGGTGGGATGTTCAAATGATTCAGTCAAGTAACTACAGGTTAACTGACATTTGAAAACCATGTTAAAAAAATTGAAAAGGAGTAAGACTTATTCTGGTCAAGGGGAGATAACTGAGGCTGATTCAATATGATTTTGGTCTAAACTTATCATTTTATTCTGAGATCAATATCTTGAGAAGAAAGAACAGGTTCAGTGCCTATAGTCTCAGTTGAACATTGATTTTTAAAGTTTTCAAAAGCTGTGTAACCACCTCTGTTCGTGTCTGTAAAGAAATAGTCATCCAATGGCAGTGATCAATCTTGGGGCTGTCTGAAGTCAGACACAAACAGCCAGGGCTAAAATAGTGATAGCTTTGTTAACTTCAAGATAAGTTCTTTGACTCTGTTGCGATGCTATAGTGTTGAGCATTCAGGACAGGGCTGAATGGAATGACAGTGCTACCAGATTTAATGAAATTCCTGGGGTCATCAGAGTGACACTGTTTTCAAGGAACATAAGAAAAATGGGACAAGTCTTTGACAAATGACAGAACTGTATATGAACATATGAAATTCATAATTAGGGCACTTTGCAATATTTAATTCATGTGGCTGCTTGAGTTTACATGCACTATATTTGTAGGTGACTGTAGAAACCAGAGTGCATTGATTTCCCCTGAACTGGACTTACAAACTGGTAGTGATATTTGCTACTGTTATTCAAAGTCAGATACTATTTCAAATACTCAGCAAGACTTAAAGTAAATGTCTGAGATGACAGTAGACACTGGATGAATCCTATTTTTAATAGTTACAAAAAGAATTTTTGTGACAATATCTGATCATTATTGTTCATTCTTTTCTGTGTGGCTTGTTTTTTTTTTTTCCTTAACTACTAGCTCATAATTCATCAAAACTACAAGAAAAGGCATCACTGTATTGGCATTTCTCTGTAATAAAAACAAATCTCACTCTAACCAGGATACAGGTGCTTCTATGCATATGTTTATGTTTTGAATATTTCACTTTTTAGTCAAAATATCCAAGTGGCAATATTCAATCTTTCATCTATTTGGCAAATATTTGTGAAATAGATAATGTATGCCAGATATTGTGATCAGATATTCAGAGACCACCTTCAATGTGTGTGTGTGTGTGTGTGTGTGTGTAAAATAATATCTATTGCTTCTTGAATATCTTTATTCAGGCATAACAGAACAAGACAATTTATTTTATAAATATATTCATATAACTTTTTAAAAATCAGCTTCAGACCTTAGTCTGAAAATGTCAAAAAAATGTGGGAGATAGATTCACCAAGTCACATAAAGACATATAGTTTTTATGTAAATCAGTACCTCAATGAATGAAATTTGGATTTCTGTGAACCAGGACATACATGCATACATGTTATCTCAGGGAGAGATTTAGCAAATTTGAACCCGCCTATAAAATATATAGAAGGGCCCTGTCTCAAACATGTAAATCAAATAATCAGTAAAATTGAACGAATGATCCAGAGATAAAAGAATATGGAGAAGGAACTTTGAGACAGGAGACACAACTACAATTGTCCTGTGTTGAAAAGGGCCATTAAATCCTCAAGGGATTGAAAGAATTTCAGCATAGTTGGCAGAAGAGACTAAGAGGGTGTATGTGGGGATTAGGAATGTTGCATACTGCTGGGTCCTCATTTTCTTCCTAATGACAACAGCTTAGGGTCATCCATAGCAAGAGAGAATTGCTTTCAGTTGGACACGCGGAATGAGGGTTTTTTGTAAGATCTCCCATAGAAAAGGGATGCTCGCAGGATTGTGAAAATTCACCAATATCATCTGCAAACTTTCACATTTTCTTCTGACATTTTCAAACCTGGAGATACAGCGTTGTGTGTTCTTGATGAAAATCAAAATTGACAATGTATAAAACCACAAGCTTCCTCTATCATACAATACTTTCATTTCCATACAGTGATTTATAGACACACATGAGCTTGCCCAGAAGAATGGAGTAAAAGACTCTGTTTGATAATTTCTATTATTTGTCAACTTGACTACTTCCATAATACTTCTGGAACTAAAACCTAAACAGCAGGGTATGCCTGTAAAAAAATTTCTAGGCTGTATCATTTGATATGGGAAGACCCATCCTAAGTCTGAGCTATAGCTTCATACGGCTGCCCACACAATAGGACATAGAAGGAACCTCTTTGGACTTGTGCCTGGGTTCTATCATTGGCAAGTTGATCTATCCTGTTGCTCACACATTTTTTCACTGTTATTAGAACAGGCTTCTTCAGGATGCCAATATAGACTAAAAAATCATTAGCTTTCTAAGAATACTCTAGGATTTCAACACCAGATTGATACTTTAGAGATGATCATCCTCAAGAACTGTAGGGAGCCATTGGTGCCAATACATGGCGCCGGCTTCCCGCCGAAGACTCAGCAAACAGAGCTGTTGCCCAGCCAAGAGACTTAGAGCACATGCGCCACATACATCATAGCCCACTCTCGGGGCACACTAATGAGCTACTGGAGGATGCACCAATCAGGTAGCAACACAAGTCTCTTAGGCATATGTAAGCAGTGCATTTCTCTCCCACATAGAGAAGACCCCTGCTGGAGGGAAGTCCCACGTGGAGAAGTCCCCTGCACAGAGGAAGTCCCACATGGAGAAGTCCCCTGCTCAAGGAAAAGTCCCCTGCTCGTGGAGATCCCCTGCTCAGAGTATTGTACAATAAAGGTTGTTCGCAGAAAAATCCTGTTGTTGCACGCCTATTCCTGCCGGCAGGACGTGGGGCGCGCGACAAAGAACTGAACAACTACTAGATTCTTGGCCTTTTTGTTAGCAGATAATCATTGTTAGACTTAGCTGGACCTTAGCTTATAAGACACTCTAATAATTATATATATATATATATATATATATATATATATATATATATATATATATATATATATATATATATATACTCTATCAGTTATGTTTTTATGGAACCCTGATAAATATATTACCCAAGACTCTATCACCTCCTTGCTCAGCTTTAATGTCAAGTCTTCCTTTGAGTCAGTACCAGTAGCATTTGAGAACATTTCGAAAAATGCCAGATTCTAGAAGCCCTACTGATGTAAGTCTAAATTATATATAAATTCATTGACCTTTCCCTTTGTCCATAACTATAAGTATAAAAAGACACACTATATATAATTGTGATTAAAGATATTTATAATTTAATATCTCTCATCTGCAATGCAAATGCTTCTGAAGATAAGGAAAAAGTATTTAAAACTAGAGGTCTATTAGAATACTTCATACTTTCTCTGTTGAGATAATTGTATCATTTCCTCTGAGCAAAGAACTGGAATCTAAATGAGTAATCTGGCCTCAACACAGGACCACTACGCTTGACTGTATTTTGAGCCTTGGTAATTGAATGCAGTCATATAAAATTAAAGAATGGACTGGGACACAAATAGAAAAATTGTAAACTAATAATTTAAACCTCAAACAATAAAAAGGTTTGAGACAACCAAGAAAAGAGGCACTACCACAGAGCTACATAAGATAAGCTTAAGTGTCCCGAGAATGGGAAAAAAGAAAAGGTCTTAAATATTAAACAAAGTTAAATTTAAAAAAAAGCAAGGAGTAATAAAGGGCGGGAGGCAGACAAGGACATTTGCCAGTTCAGTGTTAAAGGGAGCCAAGTGCCAGAAAGATGATGAGTCAGATGCAGGAGTAGAGTCAAAGCCAGACTGGACGATTGGAAAGTTGTCAGACAGATCATCACGGTACATTGTAGGAGAAGGTTAAAGGTGGTTATGACTAAAGGCCAGGGCAAAGCAGATTGTAAAGGGAATAGAAACTGGTAGCTGAGGGATGAAGTACTTAGAGTAATTCCTCTAGTAATCCCTTTAGTAACTTGTGCAGGTTAAAGGGAACAAAATGATCATTGAACCAGTTCATCAGTGGATATAAGATGACACTTCACTCTAAGAGCTTAAAAAGTAAAAAAATAAAATGGAATTGGGACTGTTAATAAGATGATACTTAGATATCTACAAAAAAAAAGAAAAATGGAGTTATTCTGTCATGGATCAAAGGTCTTAAAGGTATACTCCACTGACTCTACATAGGAAGGCATGTAAAGGTATTGAAATCATTGAGACCACATCTGGTTTCATTAGTACATTTATTGATATCCTGCAAATATTCAATCCAATTTCTACAGAAATATTGAACTTTAAATACAGTTGTATTATCAAATTGCATTTAACACATGATTATAGTTATGCTTTTTACTTTTTACTTCCTAAAATTTATGGTTTCCCAATGTCTTATGTTGTCACAAATATTTTTATAATGGCCCAGAAGTAAACCTAAAGCCTATAACAAGTTCTTAGATTTTGTCTGGCTTAGAACACTTGGTGGGTCAGATGGACACTAAATTTTCTGATCCACTAAGTCTCTATCCACATTTACAGCTATAGGACTCTGGTTTGAGTAAGTAAGTGCACAGTTAACACAGGATCATGTAACTAGTGGGTAATAAGCTGAAACTAAGGCTACTTAGCCTGAGTCTTGTTCCATTACGATGTACTGTTGTGCTTGTAAAGTCACAGCTTTAAATAAATTAGATTAATTGAAATAAAATACTTAATTATAACTCTTCAAAACTGCTCTGCATTCTGACCTGTTTCTAATCCTGAAGAATATTGCATCATGTAAATGAGCATTTATTATAACCCTTCATGACTTTGTTTTTTTGGAATTTTTTATTATCTCCCTTAAAGTTATTTATCAGAGCAGATGGTATTTTTCCACCCTTTCATTTGGTAAAACATGGTTTCTTCTAAGTCTTAGAATCTAGAATATTCAAAAGTATCTTTTTGATGCTTTTAGCCTTTTTTCCAAGACATAGCAGATTGTATCAGAGGAATTTAGAAATGTTTGCTACTTTCTGCATAGCAGTAATATTTGTTGCTTGGCTTGTTTGTTTGTAGATTTAGCAACCAATTGGGATGTAAATGATTACATTTATGAGGTAAGAGTAGGAAAATGAAATTTGTTAGCCACGAAGTAGAAATAAGCTAAAACCAAGCAGTTGTAAAATATTTAGTTTTATTTTTTTTTCAGACACAGATATTTCTATGAGTTAAATATAAATTCCTAGAACAGACTAATGCCTAGAATAGCATCTATTGAAGAAAGCATCAAGCTAATTTGTTCTTTAAATATCTTTGAATAAATGAATGGTATAGTTTCTTGCTATAACTGTGTCTAATTAGCTCTAATTTGTTTAAAATCAAGCTGCAAATTAAATAATAGGATATAATGCCTTATAATATAATAATAATATGTATTATCAATCATCTATTCAGGATACTAATTTTCCAGTTTATAAAAACTTTCTATTAGGGTTAAGATTTGGTCTTTAAGAAGGTAACAATTTATTTTTTATTTGTTTTAAGTCACTCTGGAATTATGCTATATACATATATCAGTCAATATTAACTGATAGTTTTATGCATCATTTTTGTTGAACTATAATACCCAGATATTTGCTCAAACAATACTCTGTTTCTATGAGGATATATGTGGGATATTGCATTTAAATCAGTGAGCTTTAAATTAAAAGGTCTATGATATGAGCAGATCTGTTGTATCTCTGGAAGCCTCAGCAGAGGAAGAAGCTGTCATTTTCCAGAAACAGGGAATCCCAAAGCATGATAACCTCAGACTCTGTCTGTATCAAGGGCTTTATACTAATCTGTTTTCAGATTCAAATTACAACTCTGTCCTAAACCTTCAGCCTGCTCACCTCACTTACTAGAGTTCAGACTTGCTTAGCTAATGACTTGTTGGGAGCCATGATGGCACAAGCTAATAAATAGCAGGTGATTATCTTGAAATGGCCTGTCTCCGATTATTATATAATCTGTAACCAGTTTGCCCTTATTAGGTAAGGCTATGAGGAATTCTTTTTGTGAAAGATCCCTGCTATTAAAATGCTTTTTCCATTATTATTAAATGTATATGACAATTACTTAGTAATAGCAGACTCCTTTGGAGCAGAACTCTGCAGATCTAGGAAGATATACTCTCTTGTGATGATGGTATTTAGACAAATAAATGACTTCTTAAGTTTTAATAATGATCCTATAAGAATTCCTAAAATTATAACTGATTATTAAGCTCTTTTATAGTGGGAACTGCTATTAGGTCATTTCTGATAGTCAAAGCTTCAGTGAGAATTCTGCCAGTCTCCCAAGTGTCTCTAGTTAATAGCTCTTAGAGAGTAACCAGACTTTCTCCTACTCAGAACATATTCCAAGAGGTTGTAAAATAATTAACCAAAGGTCATAAAAAGAGAACTAACAATTTGTTGTAAGTACTAGGCCAGAAGATAAAATATTAACTGAGTTTATCTATACTAATACTTCACTAATAACTTAGTTATGTTTTTAAAATGTCAGTGAACCTGAGGAGCTGAAACAGATGATGGATGTTTATTATTTTTAATGGATAAACATGTAAACATTCTATGTTGTAAACTTCTATTTCATTTTGTGATTTGATTTTTCTGAATGGACTTGTGTTGAAATTTATAACATATGATTATGTATTCTGAAAGATGTATAAGTACTGAGGACAAAGACAAATACATACACACAGAGAGAGACACACACACACAGAGAGAGAGAGAGAGAGAGAGAGAGGGAGAGAGAGAACTTTTACACTTAAGAACTTTTTTCCCTTAGAAGAAATTTTTTCTTGCTAGAACTTTTTTCCCCTTCCCCACTTAGGATCAGTCAGCTTTTGCCTTAGATAGCTTTCATAGAAAACTTTTTACAACTTAGTAATAAAAGTTATAATCACATTTCTGGTTTTGATGGGATATTCTCTGTATTTACATTTCACATATTATCCCCTTTACCCCCACTTTCATCCCCTCCCTCACCCCTTGTCTCCATGAAGATGCTCCCACTCCCAACCTACACTGGGAAAACAAGCCTTCACTGTACCAAAGGCCTCTTCTCCCATTGATGCTAGACAGTGCTGTCCTCTGCTACACATGCACCTAGAGCCATAGGTATCTCCATGTGTGCTCATTGTTTGTTTTATTGCCTGGGAGCTCTGTAGGGTTTGGTTGTTGATATTGTTTTTCTTATAAGGTTGCAAACACTTTCAGCTTCTTCGGTCCTTTCTCTGGCTCTTTCTTCAGGGTCCCAGTGCTCAGTCCACTGGTTAGGTGCAAACATCCTCATCTGTGGTAGTGTGGCTCTGGCAGAGTCTCTGAGGAGGTATCTCTATCAGGCTCCTGCTAGTAAGCACTTCTTGGAATCAGCAATAGTGGCTAGGATGGGTGACTGCATATGGGATAGATCTCCAGGTGAGGCAGTCCCTAGATGCCCTTTTCTTCAGAACCTATTGCTCTATTTGTCCCTGTATTTCCTCCTGTGAGTATTTTGTTATTCCTTCTAAGAAGGACTGGGGCATCTACATTCTGGACTTCCTTCTTTTTGAGTGTTATAAAGTCTGTGAATTGTATCTTGAATATTTAGAACTTTGCGGGGTGCTATCCATTTATCAGTGAGTGCATACTATGTTTGCACTGTGTATTTTGTGACTGGGTTATATCACTCAGGATAATAGTTTCTAGTTCCATCCATTTGCCTAAGAATCACTTTTCTAAGTGTCCCTTTTTCTTCCTGAGACTTCTAACTAACCTAGCAAGCTGAAAGGTAGAGCCCAGCAGTTCCTACTGAGATGGTATAAAGGCTATTTTCTTAATCTTTTGCTAGTTTAGAAAGAGATGCTAAGTGCCAGAAACTGCAATTTCTAGCCTCAGAGGAACACAATAGGCAGGTCAGCTATAGTACAGTAACATAGTAACTTAGACTTAGATAGTAATGTTTTTATTTTACAGCAACCTTAAATATCTTGTAAGACCAAGTCATACCCTCTGGCTATGCTTTTTTTCCTCTGCTGCCCCAAGAACTGACAAAAAGAATCAACCTCCTCCCTGCAATTACAGATACTCACAGTTAAGAAAGCACACTGAAACATTGCTCTTTGAAACTCTGAGCAGTTCAACTGAATGCACTTTGCATTATGAACCAATGAGGGCCAAAGAACTGATTATTATGGCTTAAAAAGTTTGTGTATTGTATTGTCAAAGAGTAGACTTGCCCTGGCCCATGCAATGTTACAGTACTACATAAAAAGAAGTGACATCTTATTATATCTCCCATAGGTATATAAAGATACTTATGATATCTGACTTTTTGAATATGATCCTTGAAGAGGAAACACTGTATTTGAGTACCAAAAAGCTAGTTAATATATCTTTCAAAAACTCCTGTTCCTCATAGCTATATCTGTTAACAATGCTCAGTGGCACCTCATAAAATTTACAATAAAAAATTTATGAGCCTAATGCTTCATGTTATATACAACTCTATTCCCTATTCTTTGTTCATACAGTCATTTTATTTATTTCCACATCTAATTCAACCAAATTTCAAGGCAATAATTCTTACATTTTTTACTACGCCTGTTTGTTCATTCTAAGCTTCACAATGACTTTGGTTATCTAAAGGAGTTGGTATATAGCTTTCTTCTCTTTACAGCAGTGCCATAAAGCCAGTTGCCCACCTGTTCTCTCTGTACTTTTTCTCACAGACATCCAAATTTCAACAAGCCCATATTTTTAAATTTCATTTTCTAAAAATAACAATTCCTCCCAACATTATCCTGCTGATAAATTTACAATTCCATAGGTACAATGTTGATGTTAGAAACCACAAAGTCATGTCTGATGCCTTGATGCCCCTCTTTCTCACTCACAACTAACCTAGCTCACATTTCTCCCTTAGATATATGTACTTTTCTCTTTATCCACTGTCCCAATCTCAGTTTTGACTCCTAACTGGACTTTTGAAAAGTTTCTAAAGATGTTCTTCATCCTTCTCTTGCCTAGCTTTGATTAATTTTTCATTACAGTCTCTACAGTGAAGACCTGATGATATTGTTCTATTATATAAAGGTCTTTAGTCTTTTTTATAAAACTAGAAAAATCAAAGTATTTAGAATTCTTCATGGAACGATCAAGTTTTCACTGACTTTGTCCTCCAAGTTTTCAAAACAGCCATTGGGGGGAGCTGAATGCGAACGCCATTACAAGATGGCGCTGGCTCCCTCACGGTTTGAGGTAAACAACTCCATATATAGTAATGCTCTTGTCAGCTAAGGCGCTGCACCCTGCGCATGCGCAGTACTTAACCTATCTCCGGCCAATCCCGAGGCCTCTGGTGTCAGCAGACTGGTGACAACCAGTCACAGCAAGCCCGTATGCGCTTCTCCCTATATAAGTGGACAGCTAGGATAGTTCGGGGCCCCTCGCTTCCTGCTCTCCCCTTCAACCAAGAGGCTCCCACAATAAAGCGTGATCTGAGAAGAATCCTCTGGTGGTGGCCGTCTTTCCCCCGCTGGTCGAGGAGCGCGCCGCAACTGGTGCCGGAACCCGGGACCTCTCGAGGGGCCGAAGAGGATCCAGAACTCAACACGCGGGAGCGGCGACTTCGGTAAGTCAAGTTTTCCCAGGTATGTTGCTTGCGGGTCTCGACCCCCTGGTTCTCTGTGCTGTGTTTGTGATTTGGGTGATTGTTGTCCTTGCCTGCTGCTTTTGGTTGCAGTGTAGGAAAGGATGCAAAGCGTTAACCAGGATAGTTTGTCAGAGACCTCAAAAGCTAAATTAAAAGGGGAAAACTTGGATAGGCCTAAGAAAAAAGGAAAAAAGGAAAACAAAGACAAAAGCTTAAAAGTAGTGCCTGTAGGTGAAAAAGAAAACCAAAAGGCAGAAAGACCTCTGAGAGAGGAGACCATTGTGCCCCGGGAAACAAAGTACAAGTTTCCTGGAGAGGATACTTTGTATCTGCTAAAAGAGCAAAAAGCTTTAGAGCTGGCAGAAGAGGAAGATTTAGAGGAGGAGGCAGCAAAATGTGAGGCAGAGCGGTTTCAGCTGGGGCGGAAGACTTCTATAGTGAAACGGGAAACACTTAAAGCAGCCACAGTCTCTGCTCTTCTGCTCTATCCAGAGAGGAAGTGCGAGTTCTTTTGTTCACCGCAGACACGCCATGCCATCAGGCAAATGTTTCCCGTGTTCGAGGATAATCACCGCCTCGGACATAAGCAAGTTAAAGAGTTGGCAGAGTCAGTTCGAGCTTATAGAGTCACTGCTAATTATACAGAAAACCTGGATAGGCTGATGCCACCTGGATTGCTGGTTGCTGGCCTATTTCCCAGCCAAAGGGCAATTTGTTTATTCCAGCCCAGCCTAAGTGGTCACCTTTCTGTACAGGAAGAAGAGATTCAGCCCTGCTTCCTTGGATTGGCTGTCAATCTCGGGGAGTACGGTGGGCAGTTAGGGGCCTCTTTAATTTTTCTCCTAATATAAAAACTGTTTATAATAATACCTTAGAGAATTGATCTGGTTCAAAAACAGATAGATATATTGTGGCAGGTTGCCCAGCTGGGCTGCCAATGGAAGTTCTCAAGATTATGTGTGACCAGTATTCAGTATGAAAATTTTACTAAAGCTGCAAATTATTCTAAACAATTATCTCAGTATCTTTTACATGTGTCCATTGATACCTGTTCAAGAGTCATTTTTGCTTCTCCTTTATCGGGAGAAAAGGCTTCTCCTGTTATTACTCATTGTCTTGAAGCATGGAGTGCATGGGGCATACCTAAAGTGTTAAAAACAGATAGTGGTCCTGCCTATCCTTCGGCAAAATTCAAGCAATTTTGCCATCACATGGGAGTTTTACTCCTGACAGGATTGCCCTATAATACTCAAGGCCAAGGCATTGTTGAAAGGGCCAATAGAAATCTTAAAAAAGGTTTGCAAAAACAAAAAGGGGGTATAGCAGAAGGAGCTACTCCCCGAGAAAGAGTCTCTCTTGCACTCTTTACCCTTAATTTTTTGCATCTAAATGATGATGGAAAATCAGCCGCAGACAGGCATGCCTCCGAGGAACCACCGAATGAGGAGAAGCTAGTTATGTAGAAAGATGTGCTGGATAATAAATGGTATGGACCGGATCCGGTTATATCGAGATCCAGGGGAGCTGTTTGTGTTTTCCCCCAGGGAAAGGAAACACTTCATTGGGTCCCAGCCCAGTTGACGCGCCCAGTCAAGAATGAGTCGACCTCAGTAAAAGATGTCCCTGTTGCTCCTGTCACTGACAGCAATGGCGACCAAGACCGCAGCGGACCTGAGATGGGGAATATTATCAGTAAGTAAGAAATAGCAATAAGTGATAGGTAAATCAAGAGAATATTAGCAATATGGGCTGATGATAAGAGCAAAATCATCATACCTACAAAGTTGTGTATAAGCAAGCAAAGGCCTGTTCTTTGAAATGAAGATTTGCAAATGTTAATTATTGGTAAGATTATTAATAATTTTTGTGACATTAGGTAATTTACACATGACATTATTTATTTAACATCTACTCTTCTACTATATTTGAATTTGGATCTATTTATATCACCACAGCATTGCTGATATCTGACAGAGAAATTACAGGTAATAATAAATGCCAGACACCTACTTGTAAAACACACACACACACACACACACACACACACATATATATATAACTGTGTGTTTCTTTATTCTAGAAGGTATTTTGATGTATGACAGTATAGATTCCAAGGGACTAAGGCTTCCACTGAGAACATAACACACAAAATAGCATATAAAAGAAATAAATGAACAAACCATATGCATTTTGAAAAGGAAATTTATGAAGGCAATCAAGAGCAGGAATGAGAATTCAAAAGAGATGAACTGATATTCTCCAGAGATTTTCTTCCCAGAAAGCATTTTTCAATAATAGACATAGGGTAGGAAGCTGATGAATGCAATGAAAAGCTATACACATGTCTTAGGGTTTATTAGATAGAAGTTAATTTCATGAAGCTGAAGAGACATACACATTGGACATAGGAAAGTGGAATTGAAGCAAACAGTCACAGTGAGGTTTGTTATCATTTGCAGCATTTTAACAAAATAGAGATCATATTCATTTTCACAGAGAAAGTTAAAATTAAATTAAAACTGATAAAGCAATGTTATGAATCCCATTATTCACTCTGTGTGAGCTCAGACCAGAAAATGATTAACTATATAACAAATGCAGAGGTAAGAAAAAATGACAATCTGAAAGGGTGGAAGAAACCACATTTTTTTTTTCTTAAAGCTTAAAGCATATACAGAAGTCCTCTAGGAAAAGAATATTCGGATAATCAGCAATATCAGAGGAAGACAGAGAATCAGTGCAAATATTGCCCAAGAGTGTTGAGCACATACAGGGAGAGGCTAAGGGTGGGGACTAACTCAGATGAGTTAAGACACGTGAACTAAGATCAGTGAGCAATGAAAAAGAGTCGTGTGGGGTCACAAACTGTGTGTGTGTGTGTGTTTGTGTGTGTGTGTGCGCATGTAGGCATGTGTGTTTCAATCCTGTACCCTGTGAGAGGAAAAGATGATAATTTTCTTGAGAGAAGATGGGATTGTAGAACACAGAGGGGAATCAATTTAATCTCAAGAGTGACAGGAAATGTAATTGCATTTCCTGCAGTGCATCTATGACTGGAAACATGAAATAACACAGGGTGGGGGATTCTCTTTGCTTTGTGTTAATTTTTTCATTTTCTTTGCTCATTTTTGTTTTATTTATTTAATTTATTTATTTGAGTTGTAGTTTTGCATGGTAGAGATGAAGTGAAATATGGTGTTCTAGGCAGATACAATATTAAAGATTTTTGAGATTTATGCAGTGTATGTGGATGATCTGCAGATTGAACATTTATGAGAGAAATTAGATCATCTGTCAACTACAGGAAATTCTAAACTACAGCTGCGATATGAGTAAGAGTTACCCAATGAAGAAAATAAGACATTAGATGTAGTAGAAGAAAATAAGACATTAGATGTGGTAGAAGTTTATTGAACAGACGAACTTCAGAGATAGATACAGAAATATAATATTAATTGAATGAAATGGAGTAACGGTATAGAAAGAATGCTGGGGGATTCAGGGATTCCACTTAACCTGTTTATTCAGTTCTTTGAGTGCTACATGGCTAGATATCACTTCTCACATTCAAGCATGGGTCTTCTCAGAGTTAGGGGAGAATCAACTCCTGATTCACTCTATCTCCGAGTACCTCTTTTGTGACTAGATCTTCAACCTCCTATTTCTTGCCTCAACTCACTGTCAAATCTGATTTTCTATTGTCAGGTGCACAAGAGATTCTCTTTACAGCCCTAGGATTCCACATTCAAATAAAACAGACTAGAAAAGAAGAAACTGGGACAATCCAAGGAGGGTCAGAGTACAGACAAAGGGCATTCTTTTCCAACTCAGAAGGAAGTAGTGGTCAGAGGGTCTGAGGTGAAAGAGAAAGGCAGGAGAGATATGAGAATTTTGTACCATACGCCTTTCACTTAGGTGTGGAGTTTTGTTGTCTTGCATGTCTTTTACATAGTGGGTAAGATACTCTTAGAGTGAAAGATAGTAAGCATTAAAGAAATGATAGAATTTATAAGGACTTTAGAGTAAACTTCTGTGATCCAGGAGATAGTTACAAGCAAATGAACAAAATATCGTGCAGAAGCTTGAATTGCGTAGCTGGGGTTCACCACTTATGCTTCTAATTGTATCAGGTGGGTCCTCTGGAGAATCTAGTCCTATTGGGTTTATAGCTCAGCCATGTTTCTACAAAGATTTATATCATCCAAGAAAACATTAAAAATTTAATAACAAATAATAAAATAATAAACAAAAATAATAAATATTTTAAAAATAAAAATTTTACCAAGAATATCTTCATATATTCTAGCTTAATTTATATAAAATAATAATGTTCATAAAAGCACATGTGAATTCATACTGTCTTCACATTGCTAAAGCCACACTAGTCATGTTTTTGACAAATACACATGCAGCTCAGGCCAGGTCAAATTTGCCATGTCGGCAAGAACAACCTGGGACTCCTGATCTTTGTCCTTCCAGCTATGTATCACAATATAGAAGATCAAATAGATACTACTTTAACCTCAGGGCAGTAAAATGTCTAGTCTCTTTTCTTTACAGTTTCTTCATGTGTTTGTGAACATTTTCTTTTTCCATGTATATAATCATGGTACCAGTTCATATCTTCAATTCTATTCTATTCTTTTCCTTTCTCTACTCTGATGTGTTTTCACATGTCAGTGTATCTTGTATACATCTTAGATGGATGAAGAACATTCCAGCCTTTTCTACAGGTGCATATGTAAGTTGTTTTAAACTTTAAAGTCAACATTAAGGCAATAAAAATAATGAATAAAAATAAAATTCATTTGTGAATATATCTGTCACTCCAGATTTCAATTTGTAGGACACTAAAATTTTGGAAAGTCTACACATCAATAAAACATGTCAAAATTTTCTACAAGATGTTTTTGTATTTGTGAATTCAAACATGGAAACTATCCCACTCTGCAAGATGTGTTCTTATTAAATACGTTCAGGTACCCTTATCATCTCACCAAAGATAGAGAGGAATAACGGCCAGCATGGTTCTGTATTATATTATATATTTTCAGTAGCCCAAACCTTTGAAAGCATACAAGTATATATGCATAGGTTCTATGCAAATACTTTCACATTTTATGTAAAAAAAAAAAAAAACTTGAGCATCTGTGAAAGCCGTAGGATTCAAATGGGATCATATAATAAATTCCTAACAGATACAAGAAATGTCAGTATTTCATATGACGAAAAAGGCATTATTTTTACTTGTTTGATGAATACAGCTTCAGACATTTTGATTTCCTATTACTGCTGTACATTGAGTGGAGCAACTTAAGGAAAGAGGTCTTCTCTTTCTTTTTCTTCTTTTATTGGGGGATGCATGTAATTTGGGGAAGTATTTTCTTTCATAATGGCAAGGAAAGGAAGGATGTGCTAGCAACTTGGTCTCTGGTGGGAACTTGTAGCTCTTTCTTTTTCATAGAGGATCATAGACTAGAACATTCATGACGCCACCCTCAGTTACCCACCTCTGCCAGACAGTCTCTACCTCCAAAGGTTTCAACAGTGTCTCAAAACAGTGCTTCTGGTGGGTAATCAAGTGTTCACAGGCATGAGACACATTCAAATTATAACAGTTTTAAAACTGTCTCAGTAGGTATGAACACCTAGGTATGGTTTACAGACATTCTTTTCATCATTTTCCAGGCATAGTGGAAACATTTTATAAACCAAAGGTGAATGAGATGTTGTCACTGTTCTCTTAGAACTAAAAGATAATGACCCAAGGGGACACTGTGAAACTCCACTTTAGAGGAATTGTGATTGATTTTTCTGTTGGCTTCCCTTCAGTTTCTGGAAGACCATTGCTTGGGAAAAAATATATTTTCTGTGTTTTTCTGTATCATAGCAGTAGCTTGGGCAAAGAATGATTTTACACACTGACTTTTATTAACTCTAGGGCTATCAGGATGATTATGTTCTAAATTTTGCCACTTAGGGTAAGTGACAAATGTTAGGAGTGAAAAATTCTGTGAATACCCCTTGACAGCAGACTATTTGATTTGCTACCAGAAAAAAAATTATGCATTTTTTAAGTAGTCAGTTCACTTGAGGGTTGGCAGGCTGTAGTGGGCGAAGGGATATTAAATTAATATGGTACTTATGTAACCTTGTCTATTTTTACTACACACAAAGTAGTGATAATTTTCTATTCACTATAACTTCAAGCTCTGAAAAGCTTTTCTTGCATTCTGCAGATTTTCTATACCTCAGGTCATGTCCTCACTACTCCTGACCAAACCAAAGCCCCACCACTATTTAAGTCTAACACTCTCACTTGTACCTGTAGCTGCCCTGGACAATGTATTAGTTTGCTATGGTAACCTCCTCAAGAACAGATGGACAGTATTTCTCTGCATCACTCTGGCACCTAGCATGACCATTAACAAATATGGACTCTCATAGTGATAATCAAATTTAATTCTTCTATAGAGGTTCCAGATTCTAAGAGCACCCTCAAACTTAGGAAAATACTCCTGGGTTATGCAGTTATCTCTAAAGCGTTTTCTGTAAGTATCTGTACTGTATTTTATATAGTAGAAAGTTAGTAAGATAATTTGGATTACAGAGATAATAATAAACATTGGGACACACGAGAGTGTAGATGGGTAAGCATTTAGAATCACTCATCTATTTAAGGTAAAGGGTGATCTCACCAAAGCTAAGCTGATAACATGTAACACATTAATATCAAAAATGTTTAAGATAACTCTTTAAGCAACCTAGTGATTCCCCACTCCCAGAAAGTCAACAAATTGATTCTAAACATAATGCAGACTATCGATAAGCATAGCACCATATAATTCAGAGCTCCTAAACTCAACTAATCCTCCTGTGTTAACTTCCCATGTAGCTGGGACTACAGGCATGCATTGCTGCAACTTGTTATGCTGTGTTTTGATATCATGGAGAAGTCTGCTCCTTTCTGAAGGCAAATGTACAAGCAGTGGATCTGGGGGAGAGGGGAAGTGAGAGAGTGCTGAAAGGAAGGAAGTGAGGGGGCTGTGGTTCAGGATATATTATGTAAGAGATACATACATACATACATACATACATACATACATACATACATACGTAAGTATAAGAAATGTTTGACTTGTTTTACAGAAAATCTGAAAGGAAAACTCTGGATATCATTCCTAGTGTCCCAGCTTGAGTCCTTACCCAAAACCACCACTCATACTGTTCGTCCAGTTTTCTCATTTTTTAATGAGTTCAGTGGTGCCAAAATCAGTCAAGCCTGATTTTGGTTATATCATTTTTCTATGTATAGTACTGCTAACCCTCCATCTCACTGACAATAAAGAGCAGTCTTCCTGATACCTGACAACGGTCATAAAGCCTTTTCCCTCACAAGCCTTTTTTCCCCTAGTTTATTCTGATCTAGTACCTTTGGCACGGAGGGTGCCTTCCCTTCTCATACATCAGGCCCTTGAATTCCTCAATATTTTTGGTCTGGGTTGCTCTTCATTGGAGTTATTATAGCTTCTCTCTCATTTCCTTTTCAATTTTCCTCACATATAATCTTCCTATAAGGATCTCCATCGCTGACATCCACATTAGTGATACCCTTCCCAGAACACTGTTCCTTTCCTTCTGTTATTTTTCCATAACACTGGTGAGTCTGTGATATACTTACCTTTCTGCACTTATGATCTGCCTCTTACAACAGAATATAAACTCCCCCAAATAAAGACTTCTTCCTCTGCTCTGCCTTCAATACCTTTCACAGTGACTAGAACTAGATGGAAACTAATGAACATATTCTAGATGGATTAATTCACTGTAATCAATACTTCATTTGCTGAGAAATACTCATAGATCTTCAACACACTGGTATAGCATGACATTTATTAACATGACATTTTATTAACATTTAATGCAAATGTAACATGTACCTCAGTTCTTGTCACATGTGTAACACAATAGCAAGCACAAAATTGAAGCAATTAATCAGCTGCCTAAATATTTAGGAGTTATTAAACCATCTAAACATTAAAATCCATTGTCCTACTTTGATATATATATATATATATATATAGTAATGTCAAAACTTTGATGCCAAACTTTTAGAAAACTGTATCAAATGCTGCTGGAAATTCTATCTGCATCTTGTTTTGTTGTTGCTGTTTGCTTGTTAGCATTTTTGTCAGTTATGGTGTATATGGGTACATATCCATAGCTGCTTTACTTCATTTATTTGTGCTGAGAAATGACATTCTCTCACTTTGCACTAAATGGAGGTGTGAACCTTGAGAGATTGTTTGAGAGTTTTACCTACAATATCAGTAGCAAAGTTTCTGACGAAAGAAAAAACAAATACTTGAGTGCTTTTTCATACAGACTCAACAGCAGTGGCTTCCATTCACTATTCAAGGAAATCCCTCAGGTTTGGAAGTAAACTGGGAATTGATGCTGGGAAAGTACTTAATGATTGTCTGGCTGGCTCTTCTGCCAAAATAAAATGCAAGCAAATGAGAAAAAAACAAAGAATTGAAAATTAGTCTCAATTCATGTGACAGAGAATAGCTAATTCTTTAAGGGGACATAACAAAATGTAGACAATGTGACCTAGCCCCCAAAAGACAAAAAAATCCACAGCAAACAAGACATAGAGGTGAACACAGACTCCACATTACAATCACAGAACACTATAAAATATGAATGCGTATTGCAAACTGTATTCACAAGTCTTGAAATACATGGTAAAAAGTAGGACTCCATGTATCTGCTTTAACGAGCAAGATAATATTAATAGAAATAATTATATGCCATCAATTTTGTGTCAGGCACTGTTCTAATTACTTTTCATATTTGAGCTCATTTAGTTCTAAAAACAATTACATGAAGAATGTTCTGCCATCATCATTCGTGAAGAGCTGAGGAAAACAAGCCTCTCTAATCCAAGTTCCTTTACTCAGAGTGTTAGAGAATTCAGCAATCAGTCTCTGGACTCCACATTAACTCCTTCTCTGTATTGCCTTTGACTGAAGAATATAAACTTAACTAAATACCATATTAGCAGCTTATCTAAATGGGATGAATTATAATACATGAAATCACTCCTGGGCAGCAAGATAGCACAACAGGTCAAGGTGCCTGCTGCCATAATTTAGACCAGAGTTCAGTGCTCAGGACCCATTGGTGAAAAGAGAAAACTGGCTGCACTTGTTCTCTGACCTCCATATGGGCCATAGCATCCAGAAGCCCATGTACATACATAAACATACAAACACACAAAATAAATGAATGAAATATAAGAAAACTCACTCTGTGTATCAGTTTATTGTAGACTTAAAACTCATACATTATATGTGATCACATACCATGGCTGTGTTTTTGTAACTGGGTTATCTCACTCAAGATGATATCTTCTAGTTCTATCTATTTTTCTAAGAATTTTATGAAGTCCTATTTTAATAGCTGAGTAGTACTCAATTGTGTAAATGTACAATATTTTCTGTATCCATTCCTCTGCCGAAGCGCATATGGGTTCTTTTCACCTTCTGGCTATTATAAATAAGGCTGCTATGAACATAATGGTGCATATGTCCTTCTTCTATGCTGGAGCATCTTTTGGGTATATGTTCAGGAGTGGTATAGCTGGGTTTTCACATGTCACTATGTCCAGTTTTTTTTTTGTTTTTTTTTTTTTTTTGGAGGAACCATCAGACTGATTTCCAGAGCAGTTGTGCTAGCTTGCAATTTTACCAACAATGGAAGAATGTTCTTCTTTCTTCACATTCTCGTCAGCATCTGATCTTAGCCATTCTGACTGGTGTGAGGTGGAATCTCAGGGCTGTTTTGATTTGCATTTCCCTGATGAGTAAGGATGTTGAACATCCTGATGACTAGAGATATTGAGCATTTCTTTAGGTGCTTTTTGGCCAATTTCTCAGTTGAGAATTCTTTTGTTTATCTCTGTCCTCCATTTTTTAATAGGGTTATTTGTTTCTCTGGAGTCTAATTTCTTGAGTTCTTTGTATATATTAGCCCTCTATCAAATGTAGGATTGGTAAAGATCTTTTCCCAATCTGTGAATTGCTGTTTTGTCCTGTTGACTGTCCTTTGCCTAAGAAAAGCTTTGCAATTTCATGATATCTCATTTGTCATTCTTGATCTTAGGTCATCAGCCATTGGTGTTCTGTTCAAGAAATTTTTTCCTGTGCCTAAATCTTTGAGGCTCTTCTTTACTTTCTCCTTTATTAATTTCAGTGTATCTGGTTTTATGTTCAGGCCTTTGATCCACTTGGATTTGAGCTTTGTACAAAGCAATAAGAATGGATTGATTGGTAAACAACCTCAGTCCCAGACTTTGTACCAAATGGATAGTAGGTGTTCAATACTCAAGACAATATCAGGCATTGTTTGTTACTGTTCTATAGATGAGGAAGGAAAAAACTATCTAAAGTTGGCATGTCACATTCAAACCACGTGTTGACTTGTCACTGGGATATTAAAAGATAAACATCCAAAAGGGGATCCTGTCATGATTGTACATATAAGAGATTAAATGCTATCATAATGACTGGGCTACTTACTGCAAGAGCGAGTTTGTTGTAAGTTCTTCCTTTTTATCCTATCTGTGGTCACAGACCTTGTACCTTGGGATAACATGGTATTCAGCATCAATAGATCCCAGCAGCCCACAAACTCAGGAGTCTCTAGAATATGAGAAAAATAAACTTCTATTGCTTATAATTATACATTCTATGGGACTTCATTATAGCACACACACACACACACACACACACACACACACAGACACACAAAATATTCCAATATCAAGGCTTAGGCAAGTTATGGAATTTCTCTCACAACGCATAATCAGTATATATTATGGACACTTAAAAGTAAATCTACGTAAACCAGAAGCCTTTTCTATCCTTTGTCTTCTTTGAGATATTTACATCAAGGTAGAAAGAAAAACTGTAAAATGTACAAATTGAAGAATAAAATGAGATTAACCTTAAGAACCTCTTGTACCAAATAAAAAGAAGAAAGTACAACTAAACTACATGGTGAATGGCTTCTGTTCTTAAGCAGTTATATTAAGTCATGTGAAATGATCATTTTTTAAGTTGCAGATAAAACTGATAAATACATGTAGTTAAGCAGGAATAGTGTTATAATAAAGAAACCTGAACTACAGGTGAACTATAGAAATACTGAATTCATCTTATGTTTGTAAAATTGTGTTAAGTGTAGTAGTCTGGGTCTAGAATAAATGAAGTACTCAAATGAGCAATTGTGCTGCCTGTAGCTTCAGTATCAATTTTCCTGTTTTATGAAGAGCGACATCAATGTGTTTATTATTGCTTTTAATAGATGCAGACTAGATAGACAGTCTACTAAAGTACCCTGCTGTCTCCAAAGGCTACCATTACTTTATGGCTTCAGCCAGGCTATGTATGCATTGACCAGATCAGTAGAATCATTTTTCCTCTACTATGCCCTTAACAACAACAGGAGCATCAACCTATTTGTGTGACTCTGATACATATTTTTCTGTTTTTGTCCTATGAACCTGCCTCTTACCTCTTCTGATCATTTAAGAAGTTTTGTGATCATAATAATGTACTTTATGCTGGTTAATTAGAATCAACATAATATAATTAGTTCTGCTTACTTTTATCTATTAAATTGGTTTGGCTCTAGTTAATTTTCATTGACTCTACAAAATCACAGCCAAACATTCACTTTGTAAGACTGGGTGAAATAGATTATACTGAGGGCTATGATAAAGATGAAAATCAGAAAATAGAGGTGACAACTGACTAACACAAATCACCTAAGTTTGAAACTGCTTAGCAGAGGCTTGATAGAAGGTATTAAAACTACAGTCTATTCTCGCAGTACATGAAGGTAAAGTGGTTGCAATCTAGGTTTTTTTAGATGAGAAGTTCTTGGATACTACTTTTAGACTGAAGACTATACAGAAAACAGTAATGCAAATGCGTAATCAAACAAAAATTATCGTTAGTTTTGCAAAACTAAACTGAAAACTTTTGGGAATGCAGAAACCACCAAAAGAAGCCGATAACTTATTGGAAATAGAAACACAATTTCTATTTCTGTATGCCTCTTCAAGAACTTCTTTTAGACCAATAATTTTAGCACCTATAAGACAAAATGTTAAAGACATTTACTCCAAATCTTGTCTGATAACACATTAAACTCTACAGTAACAGAGTAAAAACTTGAAAAGTAAATATTGAAATAAATATTTGTCGAGTGCCCCTTTTTTGCTTTTGTCTTCTAGGTCATGAGCCTCTAATTCAATACTGAAATGCCTTTTTGCAATTATTTCAGTAAGAAAAGTGTTCTTAAAAACTCTCTTTGTCTAATTGTTTCTAAGCAGGACATTATTCTAATAAATGACATCTTGCTGATTTATTCTTTTACAAAAGTTACTTTCATGATAACTGTGGTTGAAAAAAAGAGTGAGAGGATAAGGACTCCCTGAATAGACTCCAAATAATAATAAATGTAAAATGAGAATGGGCAGCCCAAAAATGGCTGTCTTTGAGATTGATGTATTTGATCATTTGTTATAATTCCTGACAAGTCTGGATTGCAATTGAAAGAATAAATACTTTCAGAAGTCCAATACAGTACAGCTGTAAGTAGTCTCCAAGGCTACCAAACTTAAAAATCAAAGTATTGAGATTGTAAACTGTATAAATATAAAATATAGGAACATATAATAATCATCCCAATGTCCATTGTGGCTTTTACATATGATTATACAGTTACACATAAACTAATACCACGAAGCCTCTCTAAAAGATACTTCAAGAATCTTTGAGATCCAGAGGATTTCAGTAACTTTTTTTGTATTATATAATGCATTAGAGCGAAAAGTCAGGACACAACTGAGATCTTCAAAGTACATATGCATATGTAGTTAAGAGAAAGAGTTCAATGCCAGAAGACAGAAACCAGTAAAACAACAATAAAACTGAGACCTAAGCAACATGAACTTTCATTGAATCTCAGAAGCCATCTTGAAAAGACTAAGGCATGCAAGTGAGTTTTCTGGAGGTGGCTTACAGTCCTGCATGGTCTGTGATGGGTGAGCTCTGAGAATGCAGGGACCATAGAGATAAATAATCCCAGGATTGATTATTGTTGCTGATATGCCTTTCCTGCCACTATCACATAGTCTATTAATTTCTTGGCATCAGTCCATCACACTATTGAACAAATTTCCTGCACATCAACAGGAAGATGACATTTTATAAATTAATACTGTTTAGAAAAATGATCTTATAAATTTCCTAATTTGATTAAAATAATTTTAATAAAATAGATTAAGGATACGGTTTTATTCTTTTCAGAAAGACATAGTAATGTAAAAATCAAGCATAGAATGTACCTCCTTCTCATACAATGGTGAGTAAAGTCTGCAAAAAAAAAAAAAAAAAAAAAAAAAAGAGAGAGAGAGAGAGAGAGAGAGACATGCAGGCTCTTTTCCACCAGGACCAGCAGAGAACCTGAGGCAGTGAGTTTGCCCCATAAGTACTCAGAGTACAGAGAGTGCTTAGTGGTGCTCACAGAAAAGGTCCCCTGTGGCCCAGAGTAAGGGCTGGGCCTCTGTCAGAGGGAATCAGGATCTACCCCAAACGGCTGTTCTTGCAGAGTAGATGTACAGGTTCTTTTCCACCTGGACCAGCAGAGAACCTGAAGCACAGGCCTGGTGAGGTTGCACAGAGAGTGCTTGGCAGTTCTTGTGGAAAGGTTCCTCTCCAGCCCACAGTAAGGCCCAGGCCTTTGTCAGAGGGAACGAGGGTCTGCCCCGGAAAGACAGTGCTCAAAGATCAGCTCCAAAGGTACTTTTAAACCTGAACTTGAGGTGAGCCTAACAAATATGTCCAGAAAAGCACATCAGTAGTTCTCAGAGAGCAGAACATACTGTGCTCTCTGGAAAAGGGCACTTTTGGCATAGAGAAAAGCCAGGTCCTGCCAGTAGTACTCAGGACCTGAGGGCAAAGGACCAAACTCCCATAATAGACTGACAAGAGCTCCCACACCTGAGCCCACAAAGACAGAGCTGAGTCACTGCCTTCAGAACTCACTGTTTACCCACAAAACATCAAACACTCAAACAATTTTCTTCCTGAACCCACGGGCCATCAGATCCACAGGAGAGAAAGGCAACAGTAACTGACAAGTCCACGTATAATCACAGATAACAAGTTGGCAAGAAGAAAATGAAAGAATTTAGGCAATGGAAACCAAAACAACCTGGTTACATGAGAACCCAGCTCTCCCACTGCAGCAAGTAATGAATTGCCAAACACTCCTGAAAAACAAGAATCAGACTTGAAATCATTCTTTAAGATGATGGTGGAGATTTTGGAGAAGCCTGTGAATAACTCCATTAAACAATTACAGGAGAACACTAAAAAAATTGAAGCTCTTAAAGAGGAAACACAAAAATTACTCAAAGAACTACAGGAAAACAACCAAACACGTGAAGGAATTGAAAATTGAAATAGAAACAATAAAGAAAACACTAAAAGAGACAACCTTAGACATGGAAAACCAACAATAGAAATCAGGCGTCACAGATGCAAGCATTACCAACAGACTACAAGAAATGGAAGAGAGAATCTCAGGGAACAAAGACAACATAGAAAACATACACAAAACAGTCAGAGAAGATGCAAAGACCAAAAAGGTCCTAGCCCTAAATTTCTAGGAGATCCAAGATACAATAAGAAGACCAAACCTAAGGATAATAAGAATAAAAGAGGACGAAAAGTATCAACTAAAAGGCACAGTAAAGATATTAACAAAATCGAAGGAGAAGCCTTCCCTACCTTTAAGAATGAGATGACCATGAGCATAAAAGAAACCTACGGAACTACAAATAGATTGGACTAGAAAAGAAATTTTTCCTGACACATAATAGTAAAAACAAATGTTTGAAAAAAGAAAGAATACTAAAGGCAGTCAGGGAAAAAGGCAATGTAACATATAATAGCAGATCAATCAGAATTACACCCGAATTCTCAACAGAGACTATGAAAGCTAAAAGATCTTGAGCAGACATCATACAGACTTTAAGAGAACTCAAATGTCAGCCCAGGTTATTATATCCAGCAAAACTCTCAATTACCATAGATGAAGAGAACAAGATATTCCAGGACAAAACTAAATTTGCACAATATCTGAACACAAATTCAGCCCTACAAAGAAAAATAGATGGAAAACCCAACACAAGGAAGGAAACTACATCCTAGAAAAAGCAAGAAAATAACTAGGTAAGAAAACCAAAATAAGAAAAACACACAGACATAATTCTACTTCTAACAGCAAGAACAGAAGGAAACACCAATCACTATTTCTTCTTACCTCTAAACACAAATGAACTCAATTGCCCAATAAAGAGACATAGACTATCAGACTGGATACATAAACAGAATCCAGCATTTTAATGCATACAGTAAACTCATCGAAGAGACAAAGACAGACACTCTCTCAGAGTAAAAGGCTGAAAACAACCTTCTAAGAAAATGGCCCCAAGAAACAAGCTAGAGGAGCCATTCTAATATCAAATAGATTTTCAACCAAAACTTATCAAAAAAAGATAAGAAAGAACACTTTTTACACACTAAAGAAAAATTTATCAGGATGAATTCTCAGTCATTTACATATATACTCTAAATACAAGAGAACCCATATTCAAAAAAGAAACCCTAATGAAGATCGAAACATACATTGCACCACACACAATAATAGTGGGAGACTTCAATATCCCACTCTCATCACTGGACCGATTGTGGAAGCAAAAACTAAACAAATACACAGTGAAAATAGCAGAGGTTCTGAACTAGTTGGAATTAACAGACATCTACAGAACATTTCATCCTAAAAGAAAAGAATACACTTTCTTCTCATCAACTCACAGAACCTTCTCCAAAATTGACCATATGTAAGAAAGTTGAAATACTCCCATTCATCCTATCAGATCATCATGGACTAAGGCTGGTCTTTAATGACAACAAAGATAGTAAAAAGTCCACATACACATGGAAGCTGAACTATGCTCTACTCAATGACAACATGGTCAAAGAAGAAATCACTGATTTTCTAAAATTTAGTGAAAATGAAAGCACAACATAACCAAACCTATGGGATGTAATGAAAGCAGTTCTAAAAGGAAAACTCATAGCTCTGAGTGCCTCCAAAAAAAAACTGGAGAGAGGATACACTATCAACTTGACAGCACAGCTGAAAGATCTAAAACAAAATAAAGCAGATACACCCAAGAGGAGTAAATGGCAGGAAATATTCAAACTCAGAGCAGAAATCAATCAAGGAAAAACAAAAAGAATATACAAACAATTAACAAAACCTGGAGCTGGTTCTTTGAGAAAATTAACAAGATTGATTAACCCTTAGGCAAACTAACTAGAGGGCAAAGAGAGAGTAACCAAATTAACAAAATCAGAAATGAAAGGGGAGGAATAACAACAGAAATCAAGGAAATCCAAGAAATTATCAGACCCTACTACAAAAACCTATACTCAACAAAACTGAAAAATCTGGAGGAAATGGATAAATTTTTAGACAGATATCAGATACCAAAGCTAAATGAGGACCTGAAAAACCATTTAAACAATCCCATAACACCTAAAGAAATAGAAGGAGTCATCAAAAGCCTCCCAAACAAAACAAGCTCAGGACCAGATGGATTCAGTTGAAAATTCTATAAGACATTTATTAGTGACCTAATACCAATACATTTCAAACTCTTCCACAAAATAAAGACAGATGGAACATTACCCAACTCATTTTTTGAAGTTACAACTCTACTTCCTAAACCACACAAAGACTGTACAAAGAAAGAGAACTTCAGACAAATCTCCCTAATGAACATTGATGCAAAAATACTCAATAAAATTCTTGCAAAATGAATCCAGAAAAACATCTAAATGATCATTCACCATGACCAAGTAGGTTTCATCCCTGGGATGCAGGGATAGTTTAATATATGGAAATCCATCACCATAATCCACCATATAAACAATCTCAAAGGAAAAAAAACACATGATCATCTCACTAGATGATGAGAAAACATTTGACAAAATTCAGCACCCCTTCATGTTGCAAGTCTTGGAAAAAAACAGGAATCCAAGGATCATACAAAACATAATAAAAGCAATATACAGCAAACAAATATCCAACATCAAACTAAATGATGAGAAACTTGAGGCAATCCCTAAAATGAGGGACTAGACAAACTGCCCACTCTCCCCCTACCTATTCAACATAGTATTGGAAGTCCTGGCCAGAGCAATTAGACAGCAAAAGGAAATCAAAGGAATACAATTGGAAAGAAAGAAGTCAAAATATCACTACTTTCAGATAGCATTATAGTATACTTAAGTGACACCAAGAGTTCCACTAGGGAACTTTTACAGCTGATAAACAATACAGCAAAACTGCTGGAAATAAAATTAACTCAAACAAATTTCTATCCTTCCTCTACTCAAGGACAAACATGCTGGGAAATAAATTAGGAGAAAGATACCCTTCACAATAGTCACAAACAATATGAAATGTCTCTGTGTGACCCTAACAAGCAAATGAAGTACTTGTATGACAAGAACTACAAATCTCTGAAGAAGAAAATTGAAGAAAATCTCAGAAGATGGAAAGATCTCCCATGTACATGGATTGGAAGGATCAACATAGTAAAAATGGTCATCTTACCAAAAGCAATCTACAGATTCAGTGCAATCCCTGTCAAAATTTTACCTCAATTCTTCATAGAGTTGGAAAGAACAATTTTCAAATTCACCTGAAATAACAAAAAATCTGGACGATCAAAATCTAATCTCAACAACAAGAAAAATTCTTCAGGAATAACAATCCCTGGCCTCAAGCTATATTACAAAGCTATTATGTTAAAAACCACATGGTACTGGTACAGAGATAGGCAGGTAGATCCAGACATGAACTTTCACACATATGGTTACTTGCTTTTTGAAAAAGGAGCTGAAAGTATTCAATGAAAAAAGGACACCATCTTCAACAAATGGAGTTGACTAAACTGGCAGTAAGTATGCAGAAGAATGAAAATAAATCCTTCCTTACCTCCTTGAATAAAGCTCAAGTCCAAGTTAATCACAGATCTCCACATAAAACCAGGTACACTGAAACTATTAGAAGAGAAAGTAGGGAAAACTTTAGAACACATAGGCACAGGGAAAATTTTCCTGAACAGAACACCAGTGGCTTGTGCTCTAAGATCAAGAATTGATAAATAGGATTTAATGAGATTGCAAAGTTTCTCTAAGGCTAAGGCCACTATCAAGGAAACAAAAGGGCAGACAACAGATTGGGAAAAGTTCTTTACCAAGCCCACATCTGATAGAGGTCTAATATCCAATATATACAAAGAAATCAAGAAGTTGGACACCAGAAAAATCAAACAATCCTATTAAAAAATGAGGTACAGAGCTAAACAAAGAATTCTGAATTGAGGAATATCAAATGGCTGAGAAGCACCTAAGGAAGTGCTCAACATCCCTAGTCATCAGGGAAATGCAAATCAAAACAACCCTGAGATTCCACCTCATTCCACCAGTCAGAATGGCTAAGATCCAAAATCCAGATGCCAGCAGATGCTGTCAAAGATGTGGAGAAAAAGGAACACTTCTCTACTGTTGGTGGGGTTGTAAACTGATACAACCACTCTGGGAATCAGTCTGGCAGTTCCTCAGAAAACTGGACATAGTACTACCTGAAGACCCAGTAATTCCACTTCTGGGCATATTCCCAAAAGTGCTCCAAATTATAATAAGAATACATGTTCCACCATGTTCATGGCAGCCTTATTTATAATAGCCAGAACCCAGATGTCCTTCAGTACATGAATGGATACAAAAATTGTGGTATATTTACACAATGGAGCACTACTCATCTATCAGAAACAATGACTATATGAAATTTCTAGGAACATGAATGTATCTAGAGAATATTATCCTGAGTGAAATAATCCAGTCAGAAAAGACCAGACATAATATGCAGTCACTGGTAATTAGATATTAGCTCCAGAAAGCTCTGAATACCCCCAGAAACAACTCACAGACTGTATGAAGCAAAGAAAAAAGAAAGTCTAAAAACTGGAAGCCTCAGCCCCTCTTAGAAAACAAAACATAAAATCCAAAAAACAGTAAATGTATAGCACCCTCTGGGGAGGGGGGAGGCTTACACCTAGACCTTAAATCCTTATGAGCTAAAAAAAAATAGCCTTGTAACAATCTTTGGCTTTTAAAAATCATTATGTTAATCTATATGCACCAAGAGAACTTTGACTATTTTTTGTTATGTTTAGTTTTACATGTACTTTATCCTTATTCTAACTAGTAAGATTTCAATGCATACTATCAAACCTTAAAAAAGTTAAGTACTGACAAAAATATATTCATATAATTTTATGCCAAAATGCTTTTGAAAATCTATACATGTATCTCTTTTTTTAAATAATGTTGTAAGAAAAAAAAATACAAGGAGCTTTCACAATTACACTAAAAGGAAAAATAGGCTTGGAACAAATTTGTGATCAAGAAAATAATATTCATTTTAGGTCAGGTCCAAGGATGAAGCCACAGTTATGCAATATGCCAAAGCAAGGCCATGTGAAACTGCTACTTTGAATTTATCATAAGCTTAGAGTATGAAACACTGCTTGAACTTACTATCAACATTCTTCTGTAACTTCCAATTTATATAACATTTTATCTAGGAGGTAATTCTTTTTTACATAGAGAACTTTTTGTTTAAAGACTATAAAAAGCTGAAAGCAATAATAAAATAGGCATGTAGACATTTCTGCTAAATCTAAGGTTTGTATTTTTTTGCATGCATGATTATTATCATTTCTCTTTTTTTTTCTGTCTGGTTCATGAAGAGTTCATGAACTCCAAGTGTGGGGTTCCTGAGCCAGACGAAAAAATATCCCTAGCAAATAAGCTTTCTTTCTTCATCCCCTGCTGCTGAACAGCAGGAGTTATCAGAAGGCATCAAAACTAGGCCTCAGAGCAACACAGAGTTAAAGAAAAATACCAAAAAGTCAGTTACTTTTGCCCCACGAACCCCAGCTTTCACCATGGCAGCTGCCAATGCCACCCATCACTTTCTGCCTCAGCAAGGTGGCATTTAAATTAAATGTTGAAATTGAAATAGGTGAAAGAAAATGGCTTAGTGAGAAAAGGTGGCTTTTCAGGAGAGGTCACTTCAAATGTAGAATGAATTTGATTCATGCGGAGGATTTATCTATAATAACATTGTTAATGTGAGAAACACCAAATCTATGTTTTTCTTTCTAAGATGACAGAGTCCAGGATTTTACCTTTAACCTTCATTAATAAGAAAACTGTCTTCTTCTCATGTAACACTTTGTTTACATGACTTCTTTCTCATGAGTCTCCCCCAAAGAATAGGTCTAACAGGTGTAGAGTTAGCGCATGTGTAAAAATTTATAGTGAATACATTTTTCTGCTATTACATTATTGCTGGGAATCAGGCTAAACAGTTGGTAGAAGAAATCTATGACAGAGCAAAATTATTGCCAATCTGAAATTTAGGGTCCTAACCTTGGTCCTTTCACTTGTCTCACTTAATGTTAGGTAAACTCTTAAAACCTTAAACTACATTTTTTTTCTTCCTGCTAGATGTGCAGGGAAATGATGGCAGGAACTTGTGGGAGTAGCCATTCCATGACTGTTCTAAGTTGAGGACCACATCATTAGAGGGATCTAAAGCCTGACACTGCTTGGAGAACCAGGAACTTGTGGTTAAAATTAATAGAGTTTCTACCCAAAATTGGTTATTTAGTTACCAAATAAAAGACACAAAACCTTTATATTTATAATAAGCCTAATAACCCTCAAGATGGACAGAACTCAACCTTCTAAGCATTTTTGTCTACTTCTTTGTTGATAGTCCTAAATTATAACTTGCCATATTCCACCTGGACTTTTCTTACACCTACTGGCCAGCTCACATGGCCATAATTTCATTATTCACCTACCCAACAACATCTTTTTCTCACTCATCTATGTCTTCCTCCCTCATGTTCTCTGCCACAGACCCTAAACTTGGGAACCAAAGCCCCACCTACCTACCTCTTTTCTGCTCAACTAAAGGCTACTGGCATATTTATTGACCAATCAAGGATAACTTGGGGGCAAAGTTCAATAGCATCATTTGGTATATGTGAGGATTTCCTCATCCCTGGGGGCAACCAGACCCTGAAGGTCTGTATTTTGCATTACAATACATAGCAATAGACCAAACCTCAATGGAGCCTGGATAGCTTAGAGACCTAGCACAGAACCAAACATGACAAGCCAAAAAAAAAAAAAAAAAAAAAAAAAAAAAAAAAAAAAAAAAAAAAAACACACAGTAAACAAAATTATTCCTGATGATATTCTGATATAGTCATATACCACAGTTTAGCCCAATTGCTATCAGACTTTATCAGGCGACTTGTGGGAGCACATGAAGAGACCCACAACCAAACATTAGTAGAGCTCAGGAATCCAGTGGAAGAGAAATTGAAATCAACGGAACCAGGAGATCATGGAAGCTAGATATACATGGCCCATAGAATCATCTGAACAGGGTTTATGGGACTCACAAAGACTGAGCCAATAATCACTATGAGTCTGAGCTAAGTCCTCTGCACATATGCTATGGTTGGGGGTAGCTTGGTGTTCTTGTGGGACTCCTATCAGTAGAAGTAGGGAGCTATCCCTGACTTTTTGTCTACATTTGCAACCCTTTTTCTCCCATGAAGTTCCCTTACCCAGCCTTGATTTAAGAATCTATGCCTAGTATTACTGTAATTTATCATTTCATGTTCAGTTAATATTGCTGGGGTCCAGCCCTGTTCTGAAGGGAACAAAGGAGGAGTGGATATGGGGGAGAGGGGAAGAGGAGGAAGGGACTGAGAAGAGTGAAGCAAAGGAAACAGTAGTCAGGATGTAATAGGAGAGAATTAATTTTTAAAATGAAAGAAAGAATGTGGTTTTATCAGAAAACATCTTTTTTACT
Source organism: Micromys minutus (assembly GCF_963924665.1). NCBI lineage: Eukaryota > Metazoa > Chordata > Mammalia > Rodentia > Muridae > Micromys > Micromys minutus. The sequence goes on along the minus strand of NC_137973.1, from coordinate 1,449,725 downwards.
AGTTTGTTTCTGTAGTAATAATTCTTTCTCTTTTAAAATGATAGCTAACAAGAATGACACCAGATATGACAAAATGGACATAGGAAAGCCTATGATAGCTCAACCCTACACAAAATCCTCCAGAGAAGATATTTGAATCTGAGAAGTAGTCTTCCCCATGGAAGAATATACCAATTGGTTATCCAACACCAAATGTTCCATCTTGGAAACAAATATACAGTAACATTTTACAAAATGATTTCACTTGTATAAATATGAATTCAGGAAAAGAATTTTTTCAAGGAATAAAAGGAATGCATTTAATATCAGTTAATAAGAAAAAAGGACACAATTTTTAAAAAAAGGAGTAAAAATAGATATATGGGAGAGTTGGTAGGGAGAAGTGATGTAATATATTATAATATCAAATATAAAATAAATAACAATAAAATGATGGCTGACTTGCTTTGTGTACTTAAATAGAAAAACAAGTTTATGAGTAAAATCAACTTTGACTTAGTAAATAATGGTCTCTCTTGATGTTCCTGTAAAACATTTGACATGCAGAAGTGTCCTGGAAACCTGAATCATTTTCACAACTCTCTTCCCCTAACCATCTCTCAACTCCATATGAACTCGTGTCTTTCTGCTACTGCAGTGGTAACATTTGTGATCTCCTTCATTTGCCGTGCGTCTGAGTTAGTTGTTTTGTCCTAGTTGATAGTATTGATACTTGATTAGGTACATTGCATGGTTTTGTTGCTGGTTGTTTTGTTAGGCATTGCTTTTTATGTCCTGTGCAAGATCCTTGAACACAAAAGAATAATGGGAACATGTTGGCATACATGAAGTGATGGGTTGTTTAGATTTAATGTCTCAGCTAAGAGGCATATTCATTATGAGATAGAAAAACTAACATGTTTTAACTAAATTACCTTACTTCCATGTATACCTGAATTACATGCTATATATCTGTATCTATCTATCTATGTGTGTGTGTTATATATGTGTGTATATATGTATATATAATGCATAAAACTTGTAATTCTGCATTGTATATATAATGCATATATGTATTTTATATGCATATGCATTATATATACACAATAATACAATTACATGTCTTATTCCTGTGTTTTATGTAAGCTTTTTATGTTAACCATAGCAATGCAACTAAATGACACTGATAAGAAAAGATAGTTGTCCTATTCCTAAGATTTAGTCAGAGCTTTAAATACATTTAACACAGAAACATTCCTCTTACTCCTTAAAATATTTATTTCCTTGATCTTACATTTATACAAGAAAAATTATATATTGGCAAATGAAGCAGCGTTTCCAAAAATAAAACCAGCAAATATAACCACATAAACTGCATGTTTTATGACATTTACTACACCTGTCTTATTCTCTACACCTGAAAGTTATACTGGAAAGTAAGCACTATCTAGCTTTGGTGTCTGCATCAAAAGCCTCCATCAATTCTTTGGAGGACAGAGCAAATGTACAAGAAAAAAGAAAGATGAATATTCAAGTTTATGGAAGCCACACAAAGCTTCTCCAGGATGTTCAAAATCCATCCTAAGGAGGTTTGTCAGTATCTGTACTATGATAAAAAAACAGAAATGATCTTATTTGGTTATAAAAGGCGACATGGAAACACCTCCCACAATGATCAAGATTTGATCGCCTCTCTCGTTAAACTGGATATTGATAGTATATGAATTTCTTTAGATTAGGACACCTCAAAGATTTCATAGCAATATTGTATATGTTAATTACATCCAACATGATCTGAGTTCATTTAATTAACAATTATGGAAGCAGGGGGCCAAAGGCTCATATGAATTAATTCAAGCCAAATGTACATTCATCATCTGCAGCTTCTGCTGCAGCTGCTCTCCAAACCTCAAATTTCAGAACACAGATTCGTTAGGGTGAAGAGAAAGATTGGGAAAGGTTTCTAAGCACTGTTTTATTTTGTTTTGTTTTGCTCCTTAAATATGAGGTGGTGAAAGGCAAACGGTTTTCTTGCTTCTTTATTTGGCTAGTTAATGCTTGCCATTTCAGACACATATCAAACACCAACTGATGAAACTTTGAAAGGAGATAGAAAAAATAACAGCTCAGTTTGAAATATCTCTTAGAACCTAAATTGAAAATGGCTTCCATTTGAAGCCATGGACTCACAAAGATATTATTCAAATGTTTGTTGTCTTGGGGCTTAAGAAGAAAGACCAATACACTGACATGGTCTTTTGGTTACTCTAACAAATCTGATAAGTAATTTGTTTATGTGCGCATATTTAATAGTCTTGTATTTATATGACTTTCACATAACAAATCTATCCCTCAAAGTATCATGTGCATTTTTAATAGAACTTTTAATTAAACAGAAGAACTTTAGAAAGTTTCTTTCCACAGCTCATTAGCAGTTAAATAATTTCTGCACAGGAGTGGGAGGAGCCTTTCATCTTCAAAATTATACATACATCTTTAATGTCACAATGTCTTCTTCCTTAACAATATAAATTTTTCAAGTGCACTCGGGCAAACCGAAAGTTCATTTTTAAGTAAATGCTGACTCCTGAAAGTAAACTATGATTAAAAGTCCAGGACCAGATTCATTGCTGCTTCATTCATAATAGGCAGAAATTAGAAACAGCCTAGATGTCCACTAATGAACAAATAGAAAATAAAGATGCAATATATGTATACAGTGGAATATATTTAGTGGTTTTCTTTTAAACAAACAAACAAAAGCCATGAAATTAGCATGTAAAAGAACAGAACTTTATTACCCAAAATGGTGTGGGTAGTAAACAGCATGAGATCAGGAGAAACCCAAACACTATTGTTCAGCTAAAGGAGTATAACAGAAAACTGACTTTCAACAACCTTCTGCTATACATATCATTGTACCATCATCTAAGTATCATCCTCTTTCTCTAGATAGGAACTAAGACAGGGATCCACTGTTGGACAAGACCTTGGAAAGTATGGTCTTAAGTAAAATGTCTTCATTAAATCATTCCTCTCAGGAATTAGGGAAGTATGCATAAAAGAAAAGTTGCCCAGAAGTGGAATAGCTGAGTCTTCAGGTAGTATTATGTCCAATTTTCTGAGGTATCGCCAGACTGATTTCCAGAGTGGTTGTATTAGTTTGCAACCCCACGAACAGTGAAGAAGGGTTCCTCTTTCTCCGCAACCTCGCCAGCATCTGTTGTCATCTGAGTTTTGGATCTTTGCCAATCTGACTGGTGTGAGATGAAATCTCAGGGTTGTTTTGATTTGCATTTCCCTGATAACTAAGGATGTAAAGCACTTCCTCAGATATTTCTCAGCCATTCGATATTCCTCAACTGAGAATGTTTTGTTTAGTTCTGTACCCCATTTTTTAATAGGGTTATTTGATTCTCTGGTGTCTAGCTTTTTGAGTTCTTTGTATACCTTGGATATTAGGCCTCTGTCTGATGTAGAGTTGGTAAAGATCTTTTCCCACTTCTGGGCATATACCCCAGAGACACCTTAGTACACAACAAAGATATATGTACCACAATGTTCATAGCAGCTCTATTTATAATAGCCAGAAGCTGAAAAGAACCCAGATGTCCTTCAGAAGATGAATGGATACAAAAATTGTGGTACATTTACACAATGGAGTACTACTCAGCCACCAGAAATAATGACTTAATCAAATTCTTAAGAAAATGGCTGCATCTAGAGAATATCATCCTGAGTGAGATAACACAGTCACAAAATAACAGACATAATATGCAGTCACTGATAGTGGGATGCTAACCCCAGAGGCTCGCACTGCCCCAGAAACAACTCACAGGCTGTATGAAGTCCAAGAAATAAAGAAAACAAACAAAAAGAAAAAAAAAAAGAAAAGTTGCAAGAATCAGAAGAAATGGAGGACACCAAAGAAAGAATGTCTTCGAGGCACATGACTGATCCACATATGATGTTACAGAGACTGTGGCAGCCTTCACAGGGCTTGCACTGGTCCAAATTAGACAAGGTCCTAGAGCTGAAATGAGGAAGAAGACACAAGCATGCATGTCCCATGAAGAAGCTATCTCTGACTGATCATTACTCACAAAGAAAAAAAATTCTCATATTGAGTCTCACTGGAAACACAAGTCTCCCTTTAGGGAAGGTGCCTTGTCTAAGTTTTCCAATGTGTATATCATATTATGTTGCTGTGAAGAGATACTATGACCATGGAAACAATTTTAAAGAAAAACATTTAATTAGAACTGGCTTACATTTCAGAGATCTAATGCATTGCCATCATAGTGGGCAGCATTGTAGCATACAGGTCGACATGGTACTAGCAAGGTAGCTGAGAGTTCACATCTGGATCAACAGGTATCAGGCAGAGATGCAGTGAGCCACTGGGCCTGGCTTGAGCTTCTGAAAGTTCAAAGCCCACACTCAGTAATAAATGTCCTCCAATAAGACCATAACAATACACAAAATATCACTTCTTATGAGCCCATGAATGTCATTTTTACTCAAACCACATTAGATGGCTAAAACAAAATGAGCTCAAAAGTATTTTGTGGGATATAAAAAAATATAGTCTTATTTTGTCTCAGTATTTTTTATTTACTTGGTTTTGCTTGTATGTTATGGTTTCCAGTTTTATGATTTTATGGGATTTGTTTGTATATGCTTATGCATGGTGTGTGGGGGTGTGTGTGAATGTATATGTATTCCTAGTGTTCTTTGTTGCTTTTGGTTTGCTTGTCTTGTATCATTCTTGTTTGTCTTTTTAAACTGTTTTCCTAGAAGGGACAGAAAGAATATAGAGTTAGAAGATTAGGGAGATGTGGAGGATCTGGGAAGGCATGAGTCAGGGAAAGAAATTATCTGAATACATCATATTCCATTTCTTAAAGTTCATGACCAAAGACTAAATGGGATACCTTCCTAACAACTTGACAATTCCATCATCATGTATAACGTGGACTTGTTTAAGGTGTAGAGTTCAAATAAATTCTCACATTGCAGAACACAACTCAACTTTATCTACAGTTCACATTTGATTGCCCAATGAAAACAACACATAGACTTAATTGGAGAAAATTGGAAATTTGTATGTCTGTTGAATTCCTGTAACATATTCTGTGGCTTATACTTCTTCTTAGGCTTAACAGAAATTATTTTCTAAGTTTTGTAGCTTTACTATGCTTTCATCCCCTGTTTCTAAAGTCATTGAAATGCTTAGGGAAATAATGAGTACTCTAGTTCCTTTTAATAATTCATATGCCTTCACAACAGAACAATTTAGCCATTAGGAAGAGTAAAAGCTCTTATTAGTGCCTTCCACCAGACACTGATGTCTCTTAGAATATCAGATTTTATAAAGCTGAAGAATATATCATTGGTATACTCATTTTATATCCACATGTTTTTAAATGATATTTAAATTGGTATTTAATGATGAATAATTAGTCATAACATCCCACCCAAAACTAATTCTAGTTGGAAAAATACACCAATTTAATTATGTGCAATTTTCTAACATAAAACTACACCAAAAAAATAACTTCCCAAACCACAAAGAAGCATTTTAATCTGAAATTAAGCTTTTTACTTATGTACTACATGCAAATTCAGTTGTCTTAAGCGTCTCTAAAGAGGTTTGCCTTTCTTTACTCTGATAACTTATTTTGCAGTTTTTATGGTTCTAAATAAATTCCAATTTTAATTAGAAGTACCAAGATACAGTTTAAATGAATTCAGAAATAATTGTTTCAAATTCTGAATTAATAAACACGAAGGTAACATTATAACAACAAATATTTAGGTTAAATATTTTTTAACATTTAATATGTGCAAGACCTTTCTATAAGTAGATTCATTATTTTAATAGAATAGTCATATATCTAAGGGAAAGGAAGGAAAAGAACTAAATATGATTTTTTTACACAGATAATGCTGTATAATGCAGATAAGAAAACCAAGGCCACATATCCGAATTGATACTGTTTGGATGTAGAAGTTGTAATTTCCAGTGGTCAACTTAGGAAGTGAGAAAAATGATCTCTGGGTTCAAAACAGATGGCACATTCCCCAGTATGGAAGTGTAATAGTTGGAGAACAGCAAAATGGTTAATGTGACTTCAGATTAGTGAGAGAAAGCTTATTAGTTACTTTTCTGTTCCTGACAAAACATCCTAACCAAAAGAGAAATAGTTTATTTTGCCTATGGTTCCAAAGAGAAAGTCCAGAATGATGGAAGTCATGGATTCCAACAAAGATAGGAAGCTGGAGAGTGACTTTTTATCCACAAACAGTAAAGAACACTGGAAGTGGAAGAAAGAAATAGGCCTCAAAACCTGTTTCCAGTGTGTAATTCTTTCAGCAAGCCTTCCCCTTCAAAAAGGTTTCATAACTTCCCTAAATACTGCCACCAACAAGGACTACATGTTGTAATGTGTGAGGGGGTATTTCTCATTCAACCTACCACAGGGAGTATGAACAGAATCAAAAATGCATTAAGGAGATGTGTCATAATTAGGAAAAACTCAAAGAGACTTTGGTCTTTAGTTTTAGTGAAGAAGAGAGCCACTTGAAGATTTTAAAGACGGGTATGCTTTAAAATGTATCTGGCTGGCTGCCATGTTGAAAACAATCTTTTTGAAGCATAAGAAGAAACAGCATAACAAAATTAGGGTGATTTTATTAACCCATGTAACAAAAGAGGGTAGCGTCTAAGCTATGAGTGCCTGGTTTTTCTTACAGAGCAGAACATAATTTTCTGTGTCAACATCTTAATTTCCTCCCTTGGCGGGCTATGCGCACCTAATAGACAGGAACTTTGTCTTGTTTATTATATGTTCTCAGACTTTTCATTCTGCCATACATATCATCTACCAACATTTTTGAGAAAACAAGTCAAAACTAATTGTAATCGTTACTGCTTATGTTTTTACTTCGGAACAACTACTAATATGTAACTAAAAAGTAAAACAATAAAACTGAAAGAATAATAACCCATTCAGAATTATTCAGTTGACTATACCATATTCCTTTTGAAATAACTATATTCCTTTTGTTTTGTTTATTTTTCTATTGTAAAAAAATTCATATCCTATGGCTATCTGTGGCTACTTACTAACAAATACTACAATATTTTGTCTCTATGAAATGGTTAGGAATTTTAAATGCTCTAAATTTAAGTATGGGAAAATTTCAACTTTTCTAAATCCTAATTTACATAATATGAACATGTTTTCAGAAATAATTACTTGAAAGAAAAACAGTTTTTTAAAACATAATATAGTTAAGGTAGAATAAGAATTTTTGTGTTGGTGTCCATTCGTGTATCCAAGTGGAAGAGATGTTCTATTAAGCTAAGATTTCTAGACATTCTTTATAAAACATCTTCTATCTCAAAGTGAAATAATAAAATAAAACTTTTTAGCCAAAGTAACCTTTGTAGTGAATTACAAAACCATATTTTTAATTTTTGTGATTTATTAGAATATAAAAAGAACATTAATTTCTTTCTTAGAATAATTTTTGATTAAAGAGTTAATATGCATTTATTCTACAAGGTACACAAAGACATACCTGAATAAAATCACATAATTGGCAACAAAATATATGCTCTATTAATATTCAATATGTTTTAATTTTTTAATATAAGACCACCCATCTTGTTTATTTTACCATGCACCTTACTTCAAAAAGTCAAAATGATGTCATCTAATCACATTTCATATAGTTTCTACTTATATCAGCGTGTCTCTTGTCACCAAATATTCTTTGACAGTATGTTTAACATGTTTTTCTTTTAATATTTTTATTATCTTCAGATGACTAATACTATGCTAAGTGACGGTTATCTACTTGATGATATATTAAGCACTGGAACGGGACTCGTGGAATACTTGCTTTTTAGAGAGCTTATTTTCAACAAAAAATTTATTTAAGTAATTAGTCCTATGGGTTGCTGCTTGTGTACCACAGCTGGAAAATCTGGTCCAATCTAGGCACATTAAAGCTCATACTTGAGGGACCTGAAGAAGAGTAAATGATATGTATCAGAGGAATTTATATTCTATCTATGAAAACAGGCCTGCATGTGTTAAATTCTGGTGCCAAGAGAAGCCAAGACTCATACAAAGTATGAAAGTGTGTTTGCCATAGTAAAAGAAGGGAGAAATTAAGAAAAAAACTAAATTCTACTCAAAATTACTGTGAAATTGATTGTATGGTGTCACTGGTGAAACACAAAGAAATAAACTCTATGTCTTTAGGATAAGAAGAGGTATTTAATCTTAAACCACACTGCTGATTCAGAGGCTCCAGAGAATCTAGAAGGCAATAATATGATTCTGAACCAAAGAGAGACCTTATCCAGGATTAAGAAAAAAGGACTGACTAAAAGGATAGGTCTAGAAACTGTATATGATTAGATGAATGCTGACATCAGGAGTTATTCAGAGAGACATAAAGTTTGAATAGCTGGTCAGCTGAAAGCTATTCAGTAGGAGAGTTGAATACATGAGTTGTCAAGGGTGGCACACATTTAAGGGTGTGTAGAAGCAGATATGACTATGGCATTTTCAAATGACAGTGCCAGCTAAATATCTTGCTGTAAGGACTAGAGCTGCTTAGAGCTCACTTACACAACCAACTTGAGATACAGATTTGGGAGTCTCCGAGCAATACATAAAGTGATTATTCAATTCACCAGTCTAAATGAAATCACAACATAGCTAAACTTATGGGATGCAATGAAAGCAGTTCTAAAAGGAAAACTCAAAGCTCTGAGTGCCTCTAAAAAGAAACTGGAGAGAGCATACACTAACAGCTTGACAGCTCAGCTGAAAGCTCTAGAACAAAAGGAAGCAGATACAGCAAAGTGGAAGAGACAGCAGGAAATAATCAAACTCAGAGCAGAAATCAACCAAATAGAGACAAAAAGAACTATACAAGGAATCAGCAAAACCAGGAGCTGCTTCTTTGAGAAAATCAACAAGATCAATAAACCACTAACCAGACTAACTAGGGGGGATAGATACAGAATCCAAATTAACAAAATCAGAAATGAAAGAGGAGACATAACAAAAGAAACTGAAGAAATTCAAGAAAGCATCAGATCCTACTACAAAAGCTTATTCTCAACAAAACTAGAAAATCAAGAGGAAATGGACAATTTCTAAACAAATACCAGGTACCAAAGTTAAATCAGGATTACATAAACATACTAAATAGTCTCATAACCCCTGAAGAAATAAAAACAGTCACCAAAAGCCTCCCAACTAAAAAAAAGCCCAGGACTAGATGGGTTTAGTGGAGAATCCATCAGATTTTTATAGAGGACCTAATACAAGTACTCTCCAAATTATTCCACAAAATAGGAACAGAAGAAATACTAACCAACTCATTCTTTGAAGCCACAATTAAGTTCATACCTATCCTACAAAAAGACCCTACAAAGAATGAGAACTTCAAACCAATTTCTCATAAAAATTCATGCAAAAATACTTAATAAAATTCTTGCAAACCAATTTCAATAACATATCAAAACAATCATTCATCATGATCAAGTAGGCATTATCCCAGGGATGCAGGGATAGTTCAATATACAGAAATTCTTCAATGTAATCCACCATAGAAACAAACTTAAAAAGAAAAAGCAAAAAAATCACAAAAAAATTATCATCTCACTAGAAGCTGAGAAAAATTTTATCAAAATTCAATACTCCTTCATGTTAAAAGTCTTGGAAAGAACAGGAATCCAAGGCCCATACCTAAAAATAGTAAAAGCAATGTACAGCCAACTAATAGCCAACATCAAATTGAATGGTGAGAAATCTGAAGCAATCCCACTAAAATCAGGGACTAGACAAAACTCCCCACTCTCTTCCTACCTATTCTATATAGTACTGGAAGTCCTGGCCAGAAAAAATTAGACAACAAAAGTAAATAAAAGAGATACACTTTGGAGAGGAAGAAGACTAAATATCACTATTTTCTGATGATATAATATACTTAAGTGACACCAAGAATTCCACCAGAAACTCCAACAGCCAATAAACATCTTCAGCAAAGTGGCTAAATATAAAATTAACTCAAACAAATCAGTAGCCTTCCTCTATTCAAAGGATAGACAGGCTGAGAAAGAAATTAGGGAAAAGATACAATAGTCACAAACAATATGAATTTTTTAGGTGTAACCCTAACTAAGCAAGCAAAATATCTGTATGACAAGATTCCATTTGCAGATGATCTTGCAAATTGCTTTTTCCAACCCTATAAAGAATTGAGTTGGAATTTTGATGGAAACTGCATTCATTCTGTAGACAACTTTTGGCAAGACAGCTATTTTACAGTGTTGATGCTGACAATCCATGTACTTGGGAGAATTCTCCATCTTCTGAGATCTTTTTCAATTTCCTTCTTCAGAGTCTTGAAGTTCTTATCATACAGATTCTTCAATTGCTTGGTTAGGGTCACCCCATAGTATTTTGTAGTCTGTGTAGCTATTGTGAAGGGTGTCAATTCTCTATTTTCCTTCTCATCCTGTTTATTTATCAGTAGAGGAAGGCTACTGATTGGTTTGAGTTAATTTTATAGACAGCCATTTTACTGAAGTTGTTTATTAGTTGTAAAAGTTCTCTGATGGAATTTCTGGGGTCACTTAAGTATATTATCATATCATCAGCAAATAGAGATATTTTGACTTCTTCCTTTCCAATGTGAATCCCTTTGATTTCTTTTTGTTGTATAATTGCTTTGGCGAGGACTTCCAGTGCTCTATGGAAAAGGTAGCAGGACAGTAGGAAACCTTGTCTAGTCCTGATTTTAATGAGATTGTTTCAACTTTCTCTGCATTTAGTTTGATTTTGTCTACTGGTTTGCTGTATATTGCTTTTACTATGTTAAGGTATGCACCTTGGATTCCTTCTGTTTCTAAGACTTTTATCATGAAGGGGTTTTAAATTTTCTCCAATGCTTTCTCAGCATCTAGTGTGAAAATCATGTAGTTATGTTTTTTAAGTTTGTTTATGTGGTGGATTACATTGATGGATTTCTATATGTTAAACCATCCTTGCATTCCTGGGTGAAAACCTACTTGGTCATTGTGGATGATTGCTTTGATGTGTTCTTGAATTTGGTTTCCAAGATTTTTCTTGAGTATTTTTGCATAAATGTTCATGACAGAAATTGTTCTGAAGTTCTCTTTCATTTTAGGGTCTTTGTCTGATTTAGGTATGAGAGTAACGGTGGCTTCAAATAATGAGTTCGGTAGTGTTCCTACTGTTTCTATTTTGTGTAATAGTTTGGAGAGTATAGGTATTAGGTCTTCTATAAAAGTTTGATAGAATTCTTCACTAAACCCATCTGGTCATGTGCTTTTTTTGTTTGGTAGATGTTCGATATCTGCTGCTATTTTTTAGGGGTTTTGGGACTGTTTACATGATTTATCTGATGCTCATTTAACTTTGGTATTTGGTATCTGTCTAGAAATTTATCCATTTACTCCAGATTTTCCAGTTTTGTTGAGTATAGGATTTTGTAATAAGACCTGATAACTTCTTAAATTTCTTTAGTTTCTGTTGTTATGTCTCCTTTTTCTTTTCTGATTTTGTCAATTTGGATACTCTTGCTATGCCATCTAGCTAGTCTAGCTAAGGGTTTATCAATCTTGTTGATTTACTCAAAAAAAAGAGCTCTTGGTTTTGTTGATTATTTGTGTAGTTCTTTTTTTCTTTATTTGGTTTATCTTCTGCTCTGAGTTTGATTATGTCCTGCTGTCTACTTTTCTTGGGTTTATTTGCTTCTTTTTGTTCTAGAGCTTTCAGCTGTACTGTCAAGCTGCTAGTGTATGCTCTTTCCAGTTTCTTTTTGGAGGCACTCAGAGCTATAAGTTTTCCTCTTGGTACTGCTTTCATTGCATCCCATAAGTTTTTGTGTATGGTAGTGTCATTTTCATTAAATTCTAAAAAATTCTTAATTTATTTCTTTATTTCTTCCTTGAGCAAGTTATCATTGAACAGAGCACTGTTCAGCTTTCATGTGTATGTGGGCTTTTTTTTTTTTTTTTGTATTTGGTGTTATTAAAGGCCAGCCTTAGTCCATGATGATCTGATGGGATGCATGGGAGAATTTTAGTCTTCTTCTATCAGTTGAGACCTGTTTTGTGAATGACTATATGGACAGTGTTGAAAAGGGTACTGTGAGATGCTGAGAAGAAAGTATATTCTTTTGTTTTAGGATAAAATATCTTGTAGTTGTCTGTTTATTCTAGTTGGTTCATAACCCCTTCTAGTTTTGCTGCTTCTCTGTTCAGTTTTTGTCTTCATGATCTGTCCATTGAAGAAAGTGGGGTGTTGAAGTCTCTAACTATTATTGTGTGTGGTGTAATATTTTCCTTGAAATTTAGTAGAATTTTTAATGAATGTGGGCGGCCTGGTATTTGAGCATAGATGTTCAAGATTGAGAGTTTATTGTGATATATTTTTTTCTTTGATGAGTAAAAAGTGTCCTTCCTTAACTTTTTTGATAAATTTGGTTGAAAATCTATCTTATTTGATATTAGAATAGCTACTCCAGCTTGTGTCCTGAGCCCATTTGCTAGGAAGGCTTTTTCACAGCCTTTTACTCTGAGGTTGTGTCTGTCTTTGTCTCTGAGATGAGTTTCCTGTAGGCAGCAAAATTCTGGACTTTGTTTACATATCCAGTCTGGTAGTCTTTGTCTTTTTAGTGGGGAATTGATTCTACTGATATTAAGAAAAATTATGAAATAGTGATTTTTATTTCCTGTTATTTTTGTTGTTAGGGTTAGCTTTTCTTGTTTTGGTTTCCTTGCATGATTTTTTTTCTTTTCCTTGGGTGTAGTTTTCTTCCTTGTGTTCCATTTATCATCCTTTGTATGGTTAGATATTTGGACAGGTATTATGTACATTTGGTTTTCTCCTGGAATATCTTGGTTTCTCTATCTATGGTGATTGAGAGTTTTGCTGGATATAGTAACCTGGGCTGGCATTTGTGTTCTCATAGGGTCTGTATGACATCTATCCAGAATCTTCTAGCTTTCATAGTCTCTGTTGAGAAGTCTGGAGTAATTCTGGTTGGTCTGCCTTCATATGTTACATGTCCTTTTTCCCCTTACTGCTTTTAGGATTCTTTCTTTGTTTTGAATATTAGGTGTTTTGACTATGACATGTTGGGAGAAGTTTCTATACTAGTCCAATCTTTCTGGAGTTCTGTATGTGTCCTCTATGTTCATGGTCAACTCATTCTTAAGGCCAGGGAAGTTTTCTTCTATGATTTTGCTGATAATATTTACTGTGACTTTTAGTTGATATTCTTTGCCCTCCTTTGCACCTATTATCCTTAGGTTTTTGTCTTCTCATTGTGCCCTGGATCTCCTGGACATTTTGTGTTAGGAGCTTTTGGTTTTTGCATCTTCTCTGTTTGTTTTGTCTATGTTTTTTATGTTGTCTTTGGCCCCTGAGATCCTCTCTTCCATCTCTTATAGTTTGTTGGTGATGCTTGCATGTGTAACTCCTGATTTCCTTTGTTTTTTCTTTTCTTTTTTTTTCCCCATCTCCAGGGTTGTCTCTTTTTGTGTTTTCTTTATTGTTTCTATTTCTGTTTTCAATTCCTTTTTCTGTTTGGTTGTGTTTTCCTGTAGTTCTTTGAGTGATTTCTCCTGGTTCTCTTGTAATTGTTTAAGATAGTTATTTATATGCTTCTCTAAGATCTCCATCATCATCATGAAGTATGATTTCAAGTTGTTTTTCTGTTGAGTTTGGCAATTGACTACTTGCTGTGGTTGGAGAGCTGGGTTCTAATGTTGCCAAGCTGTCTTGTTTTCCATTGCTTAGGTTCTTTTGCTTTCTTCTTGCCATCTTGTTGTCTGTGATTATAGGTGTTCTTGTAGTCTCTGACTGGAGCCTGTCTTTCGTGTGGATCTGAGAGCCTGTAGGCTCAGGAAGGAAATTTCTTCTGGATAGCTGTCTCTTTGCAGGCAAGTAGTGAGTTCTGATTGCAGTGGTTCTGTTCTTTCTCCATAGGCTCAGGTGGGAGAGCTCTTCCAAGACTTCTATGGAGGTTCAGCCATGTGGGTGGGTCCTGAGTCTTGTTGGCAGTTGCCTGGCCCTCTTTCAGGACCAGAATTGACCAGATCCCACAATTCACTTCTCTATCTGCTCAGGAGATCATCAGGTATTCCTTTTCTAGACATCTGGTGAGGATGTGTGTCAGGAGAGAGGTGGGAGAGCGCTTGCAAGGCTTCTCTATAGGCTCAGCCATGTGCAGGTGGGTACTTAGTCTTCTGTATCAGGCTTTAAAATATACAAAATACTTCCACTTATGATGCAAAGCATTCCTACAGCTCTTCTAAGCACCCAGGGGCCTGTGGGAAGGCAGGCTGTCAGTCCCAATGCAACTGGGCCAGGTCTGGTCTTCAACCGGAAGTGTAAACCCCCAGGTAGTTTGGATGCTTGGAGGTTGAGAGTTCTCTGCAGTCTCTCCCATGGGCAGAAGCTGGACAGTGTTTTGTAGGGATGAGTTTTCTTTTATTCCTTGTAGTTAATTTGAAAAAATTAATAATTTGAATTTCATAATAGTGTTTTGTTGTTATAGTTAAAGCTATGAATGTTAAAGGGTCTTTTTTGTCAGAACATTAAAAGTTAAACAATTACTGAGAGAAAAATTTAAGAAATGTTTATTTTTATTTAGTAAATATTATAGTTTTCAGATTTTAACTGGAGATATGAGTCATGAGTATAATGTTGAAAATGCTACAGTAAAAAAGAAGGCTCACTGTAGAAGGCAGGAGGAGCAGTGAGTAGGCAGGTATAAAATGAGGCTAGGCTGACCCCATGACAGGCTTCACATTGTCAGTTCTGGAGAGGAGGCCTAAATATGTTTCCAAGAACTGGGCAAGTCTAGGCAAGTCCACAGAACCTGCCCTGTCCCTTGATCTGAGGCAAGGACAATGGGTCAGCAGCAGTTTCCAGACCTCCTTAGCCACAGTTTCTAGTCCTAATGTCCAGTGATGGAATGTTACTAGAGATGGAGCAAGATAAAGGTCACCTACCCCACAATTCTCCAATGTGCTTTAAATAACACCTGCTTATTCACTTGGTTGCCTCTTAGTCTTGTTAATGGGAGACTGTCTTCAGTGAATCCTGGACTCTTAGAAAAGAGCTGTAGCTTAGAATAGGTTGTTGGGTTTTATTGAAAAGAATTCAATGGGATTCATGTAAAACTTCAAGAGGGAAAATGTCCTACTGAAGAAAAAGAAAGGAACTAGCATCGGGGGTTATGCAGTAGATTGCACAAAGAAAGAAAATGATGAGAAGTAGAGCAGGTAGAGTAATGAGTGTGATTGAGAAATAGCACAGCCTGGTCCAATATCAGAACTTCAAGTGTTACTCCAAATGAAATAAGAAACCATCATAGGCTTTAAACAGAGAAGGAGCACACTTAAAGAATAGACATGAAGGAATGAAAGTGACAAAGAGATGCTCTTGAGAATTTCAGCCAATAATCTTTGAAATGGAAGCAATGATTGAGCCCAGAATGGATATCTGACCCATAATACAAATGATGGCATTTGCTGTGCCCTCTATGACCATTTATAACAATGTAAACATGGTCTGTTATTGGTTTCCAGTTAACTTGTGTTCTGTGAGGCCTCCTCCAACACCGAGTGAACCAATCCTGAAGCAACATGCATAAGGTACATTATTGAGTCATTAATATTGAATTTAGAGACAACAATGTCATGACTCATGATTGACTGTAGGTTTTGTAACATGTATATTTTTAGTATGGAATATTATAATTTGATTGTGTCTAGGAATTCTAGACAGCATCTCAACATTCACTATGGGCAACATTTTTAGCATATTCATCATAAAAATGGCAAAAACATGCAAGCAGCTTAATAATAAGTAAACTCTGAAAATTACTTTCATAAATTATAGCTGCTGAAACAAGGCACAGCATGGCCCTATGCATGTGTGTGTGTATGTGTGTATGTTTGTGTGTGTATATGTGTGAACATATATGTGTGAGTGTGTATGTGTGTGTGTAAAATTACCCTGAATATATCCAAAAATGTCCATAAGAGATTTTAGAATTGACTCTAGAGAACAAATAAATTATAATGAGTAAGTGATAATTTTTTAAAAATGTGGAATCTATGAATGATGAAGGTTGACAAATATTTTAAATATTCATAGGTCATAGCATATTTTTCAATAAGGTTATTCAATATAGGCTTGATATCACACCACTATACATTTTTTAAATTAGATACTATCTGTATTTATATTTGAAATATTATCCCCTTCGTCCACTCTGCTCCCATCCCCCTTTCCCCTCTATTTGTTTTCACAAAGGTGCACTAGCTCTCAACCACCCTGTCCACCTCACTGCTTTGGCATTGCCTTACATTGAGAAAATGTGCACTCACTGGACCAAAGGCCTTCTCTTACACTGAAGGTAGACACTGCTGTTATCCACTACATATGCAACTGGAGCCATGGGCTCTCAGTGTATGCTCAATGGTTAGTGTTCATAGAAACTTTGAAGGGTTTTGTTGGTAAACAATGTTTTCTCCCATGATGCAGCAACCCCCTTCAGCTCCTTCATCTCCTCCCTCCCAGCACCCTCCCAGGGTCCTCATGCACAGTCTGATGGTTAGCTGCAAGCATGCTCAGCTGCATGACTCTGGCAGAGCAACTGAAAAGGCACCCCTATCTGGTTCCAGCCAGCAAGTACCTCTCAGCATTAGCAGTAGTGTGGAGACAGTTGGCTGCACATGGGGTGGATCCCCAGGTGAGGCAGCCCCTGAATGATGTCCCTTTCAATCCCTGCTCTTCCACTTGATCCTGTACCTTCTGAGTGTTTTGTTCTCCCTTCTAAGGAGGACTGAGGCTTTCACATTTAACAAATGTAATTGTATATTAATACTTTTATTAATATATTGCTTAAAATCACAATCAAATTATCAGATAAGAAAAGAACACAATCTTACTCTCTGTTTCTTATAAAAAGCTTTTATTCTAATCCTCTGTGATTTCCATATCACTAAAAAAGCCACATCCCTAAAGAAACAAAACCTCTTTCCTCTCAGACATTATCAATAGTTCCTCAGCTAGAAGTGAAACTTTGTGACAACTTTCTCCATGCTGGGGTATTTTGTCTGGCTTGAATTTGCTCAGATATCCTGCATGCTAACACCACTGGCATAACTCATAGGTACAATTGCACTATGAGTTATACTACTACTGTCTTGTAGTCATCCATGGCCTGACGCTCATAAACTTTTTCTGACCCTTCTTTTGAAATGATCTCCAAGCCGTGGGATATAGCTATGTAAGAGAGATGTCCCAATTAGTGCTGAGGACTTTCCACAGTCTGTTATTTATAGCACCTTGACAAGATGTAACTACACGAGTTAATTGGTAGCTACTGCAACAAAAAAAAAAAACAAAAAAAAAACAAAAAAAAAACAGCATCTTTGATGAAATTTGAGAGTTGCACCAATCTACTAGAATAACAGAGATTATCTGAATTTGTCTAATATTGTGTTTATTTAGGAGACTGATGGTAGTAGGATCTCCTCGGGCTCTTGGCCCCTGTAATGGTATAATTAGGCACTAATTCCTCTTTTAAGCTTTGAGATGGTGATTACCTCCATTATCAAGTCTTGCTTGCAATTTCTCAGGATTCCTTTCTCTGTTATTATAAGTCTTTTGTGTTTCCATATGAAATTTCAGAGTGTTTCTTAAATTTCTGTGAACAGTTGTTTGGAAATATTGATGGGAATTGTATTGGGATTGATAAATAAAATAACTTATAATTAAAAAATAAAATAAAATGAAAAACAAATACATCACACTCATAATTCAAAATTTAAAAATTTAAACTTCTATTTGTTACTTTGCTATCATCTATTAGGAATACTAATCTCTTTGAAAAGGTGATGAAGACCAATAGAATTTTGATAGGTAATAGTTAATATTTTGATAATAATACCTTTCTAATTGTCCTGTCATAGTTATTATAAAGTGTCTTGGCCTCTGTTTTATTTCTGTGAACAGATCCCACGACAAAGGCCACTCTCACACCCTAGTACATTATCATCATAGCAGGAAACATGATGGTAGGCAGGTGTGGTGCTGAAAAAACAGCTGAGAGCTACATCCTGATCTATAAGCAGAGAAGAGCCTGTGCCTCACATGAGCGTATGATTTCTCAAATCCCACCCCAGTGACATACTTCCTCCAACTAGGCCACACCGTCAATTCATATATATACATATACATATATATACATATATTTATGATTGGTGGTAACATTTTCTGTACCTTATGTGCTGTCACAGGTACAGGTAATGTAATAGGTGAAATAAGAAAGGCACAGTTTCTTCTGGAAGGAACGGGGGTAGGGGAGAAATAAAGGAGAAGGGAAGTAGTGGGTAAATAACAATAGAGACAACAATAACAATGGATAATTAGCTTTTTGGTATCAGAAAGCAACATGCAAACTTCTAAAGATCTATCAACAGTTCCACCCTGCTCTGACAACTATGAGCTCCATCAACAGTCAGGATAATCCAATAACTTTAAAAATACAGTAGTGTCATGAAAATCTCTGTGGTAACAAGCAATTTTTAATTTGACTTTAAGACTTATTTAATAAATAAGAGGGATACTATGCCTGATACTAGACACTTAGCTAACAACTCAGAGCTACTGAAATCAGTTACAGGAGGAAAATCTACTAATCTATTAAACTACTAATCTATTAAACCAGCCTAGTCTCTAACAATAGTCTATAGCTTTTTGTCTTTTACCCAGAGATAAGTGTAATCTTAACCCCACATAAAGGAAATATCTCTTTGCACAGGCAGAAATATACAGAAAACCACTACCAATCAAAATGTAGAGCTGTGGAGATCATGTTTATATCTACAATACACTCCATGCCCACGACCCAGGGAATAATGTGAAAGAATGATCAAAAAAAATCTTAACAGCCTAATATCAGGAGCTGTACTTGTAAAGTCTTACCAACATGACCACCCAAAGGTGCTTGAACAAGGATGACATCAATCAACATGCCTATTTTTGAAGAAGTAACTGTCATTGTTTATGAATTTTAGTCCCTGAATGCATACATAATGACACATTAAAATTTAATAAAATGTGAATGTGTTTATTAATGGAATTAATGGAATATTTATACATTAATATTTTTCAATCTCACAAGATTCTAAAGGTATCAACTAAAACTTTTTTGTAATAATTTTTATGTAATTATCAATATGAACTTTATTAAAACCTTGGAAAAAGTTATAGGCTACTGTGCACAATTAACCACAGTCACATTATGCTTAATTAGTTTTATGTTAAAAAAGATTTTTACTTGGACAGAAAGGACTGTTATACAGAAAAATATTATAAAACCAACCAACAAATAAATAATAAAATAAAATTTTAAGGGATCAAGGAGATTGTTCAGTTGGTAAAGTGTTAGACACATAAACCTGAAAACAATGATTAAATTCCTCAGCAGACATTAAAAAAGACAAGCCTAATGGCTTAAGTTTGTAATTCCAGGGCCAGAGAGGTGGAGACAGGAGGATTCTGTGCTTGCCAGTGTAGCTACTCAGTGTTTCATGTTCAGTAAGAGACTGTCACAAAAAAACTAAGGTGAGGAGCAATCAAAGAAGATAGCCAATGACAACCTCTGGATACCACACAAATACATTCACAGGTAGGTGCATTTGTTCACACATGTACACACAAATGTATATATACACATATATATATATATTAATATATAAAAATAAAACAAAATTCTGAATAGAAATACACCCTAAAGGCTGGAGAAATGGCTCAGCAGTTAAGAGTATTGACAGCTGCTCTTCCAGAGGACTTGAGTTCAATTCCCAGCAACCACATGGGGACTCACAACCACCTGTAATGGGATCTGATGCCTCTTCTATGTCTGAAAACAGTGCACTCACATACATTAAGTAAATAAATCTTGAAAGAAAGAAAGGAAAGAAGGAAGGAAGGAAGGGAGGAAGGAAGGAAGGAAGGAAGGAAGGAAGGAAGGAAGGAATTCTAAACAAAACAACAGCAAGCTATTCCTTAGCATAATATCTTTTCATACCTTTTCCTTCCATTTTTTTCTTTTTCAGTTTAATCATGACTCAAATAACTAAAGGTGAAGAAATAAATATCTTTTTCTTTTTATCCCCTAATTTTTATATTATGTTCTTTATTTTAAAATGCACAATGACCCCTTGGTGCAGAAATAAGTTATAGTTAAATAGCAAGCTGTATTTCTTTCTTATCATAAATATTTCTCAGTAAAAAACATAGCCTTGCCCTCAAATTCACATTTGTAATAGAATAGATAAAAAAAGAGGTGCTTATAATTTCCAAAGGTGACCTTTGAGGACACCCATTCCAGTCTCATTTCTTTTCAAATAAAGATTTCTGATTTCCAAAACCCTATAGGACCTGGAAACCTAGCAACACTATTTCTCTGTGTTGAACTATGATTTGAGAAAGAAAATCAGAACACAAGAGTGAAAGCATTGTAAAGAGAGGCACTTCCACAGGAATGGTGTGTGATTGCTGCTCTCTCACCTGTTTTTATCAAAAATTAACACTTCTTTACTTACCTAGGCCATCTCTGCATAGACATCATAGATTCCAGCTTGTCATGGAAAGGCCAACTCCATACTTTAGAGATGAGAAAATACTAATGAGTAAAGATAAAACATGGGTCTTTCTTTTCTTCCCAACATATGCAAATACGGGGTGAGGGACATCAAATGAAACAAGTAAAATGGTCCTAGCCCTCCATGAAAAATTAACACTTCTATTTCTCTAGAATGGAGGATACAGAAAGGATCGCCCACTACCACACATGGTAGGTGGAACATTTCCTCTGCAGAGTTATCCAAGCTCAATGACCCATCATTACTTCATCTCATTGTGTGCCATGACCTTTACAGCTCAGTTTCTTTGTCATCGTTTATTCCGTCATGTCTGGTTGCCTTTATTTACAGTACAGCATTCCTCCAGGTCTGAATTCCTCTTACAGAGTGTTCATTCTATTCCTGCTCATCTAGCTGGGAATTTGTGTAGATTTTAAAAGAACATTTAGTGAAGTGTGTCTTAACTAGCATGACAATTACAGCAGGTGTTATGATAAAAGAAAGTGACCACTGCCTAAATGCTGGGTTTCCAAAAATATTAAAATATATGTTGATTCCTTAGAATAGGTTTAAATGGTTACTTAACAAGAAAACAAATAAAAGAAAAACATTGCATTGATACAATGAGAAAATCTCTTACTTGATTAATGTCACCTCTTATTTGGGGACATTCACCATTAATGAGTAGAAAAGGTTAATAGAAGCATATGAGCCATTTGCCATCTTCAATAATCCTTTGAACTCTAATTAATAAAACACATACTCCCTCTCAAAGCAATTGCCTTAATTTATTAGTTTATTTTCTATCTAACTCATTGTATTATTTTAGATATCTGTAAACAGAGTGAGTTCATCAATGCTTAGAAATATGCCTGGGGTTCTCACAGGCTCCTTAAGGAGCAGAGCTGCTCCGTTAATATTTAGTATGTGATAGAGGGGGTTATTTATATGTTTTCCTAAATTCAATCAACCTTCCTTGAGTCATTGTTTGTCTTTTTGTTATATTCCTGTATAAAAGTACACTGAAACTAAAGCAAGATTGTCTACAGCATTAGACTATAGTACACCCCATTCTTTCAGGTATTCAGACCCCAAGTCCAGCAGACAAGGTCTCCACGGGTTGTTAAAAGTAAACAGGGAGTCTTCCTGAAGGAAGTTAGTCATTAGAGACAGGCTTTGGGAATCAATGATTTTCTTTTTGTGTTTCCCATACACCTTCTTGACCATAATGGAACAGCACTGAATTGTGAGCCCAAAATAACACTATCCTCTGGTTACTTTTGTTGGTTTTACTTTGGTTTTGTTTTCTCTTTCTTTTTGTTTTTTCACAACAATAAAAAAAAAAAACTAACACGATGATATTCAGTGTTTTTTCAGTTTTGCTACTTTTAAATTTTAGTACAAGTGTTTATTTATTTTTTTTTTTTTGCTTTAGATTGGTGTCTAGATTGAATAAATACAAAATGTAAAACTAAGAAAAGAAAATGCACATAAGTATGAAGTATTTCATTGTGGTTTTGATTCATATGTTATCCATAAATTACAAAATTGAAAAGATTGTGTAAGATTTAAGCTTCATAAACATTCTAAATAAGATCTGGTGTTGTTAAACTCCTGGAGGCTTGGAGGTTAGCCTTTCAAGAATTGGAATTTGAGCACTGAAGCTTCACAAACCATCCCCTACCAACCCTTGCCTTATTCATTTCTACACCTGGCTATTACTGAATCCTGGAGAATGTCCTGTAAGTTCAGGACATTTCTCTGACAGCTGTGAACCATACTAACTTAGATTCAAGTGGTAAGTCAGGTTCGTCAATGGTGACAACATATCTACTTTCTGCAGTATAAAGTAGGGTAGTTTTATGGAATTGAATTCTTGAACTTGCAGGTTCAGATGCTTTTATGGGGGTTAATTACATCAAAATTGAATTGAATTATAACACATCCATGGGTCTACTAAAGACTTGCTGAATATATTGTCTTCATTACCCTCCCCACACACACACAGAGAAATGGATTTTTACAGAGAGAAATAGATCTGCAGATACAGTAGAATTTTTGGTTTTTTTGTAATTATGATCCTATTTTTTTAATTGGATATTCTCCGTGTTTACATTTCAGGTGTTAACCACTTCCCACCAATCCTATCCCTCTTTCCCTTCCCATTGCCTCTATGAAGGTGCTCTCTATCCACTTCGGCACCTTTACACTTTCCTACACTGGGAAAACAAGCCTTCACTGGATCAATGTCTTCTTCTCTCATTGATACCAGAGAGTGATATCTCTGCTGAATATGCACCTGAAGTCATGGGTCTCTCCATGCAAACTCACTGGTTGCTGTTTTAGTACCTGGTAGCTGTGACAGGTTTGGTTAATAAATAATTTTATTCTTCCCGTGGGGTTGCAGACCTTTCCAGCTCCTTCACTGGGGTCCCCATGTTCAGTCTGATGGTTAGCTACAAGCATCCTCCTCTGTACCAGTATGACTCTGGCCAAGACTCTGAGGAGGCATCCATATCAGATTCCTGGGAGTAAGCATTTCTTGGCATCAGCCATAGTACATGGGTTTAGTGGCTGAATATGGAATGGATACCCAGGTGAGACAGTCCTTCGATGATCTTTTCAACAATCCCAGCTCCTCTTTTGTCCCATTACTTCTTCCCATGAGTGTTTTGTTCTGCCTTATAAGAAGTACTGTGGTATCCACATTCTGGCCTTCCTTCTCTTTGAGCTTCATAATTTCTGTGAATTTTTGGGGGGTATTCCGAGCTTTTGGGGCTAGTATCTGCTTATCAGTGATGTGTGTTCTTTTGTGACTGGGTTACCTAACTCAGGATGATAGCTTCTAGTTCCATCCATTTGCCTAGAAATTTCATGAAGTCATGGTCTTTAATAGCCGAGTATTACTCCATTGTGTAAATGTACCACACTTTCTGTATCCATTTTTCTGTTGAAGGACATCTGGGTTCTTTCCAGATTCTGGCTACTATTATAAATAAATCTGCTATGAACATGGTGGAACATGTGTCCTTGAACAAAAATTACAAAAAAATTCTTTCCCTTTGATACCAAGTGACAGTAATCTCAGCATCCAAGCTGTGAGAAACAAATGTATATTTCTAAATTACAAGACTGAGTAACTTAAACATATATTTATGCTGTCTGGCATTTTGATATAATGTCTTAAATAGACAGAAAACTTTCTCTGTCCCTTTTTGATGTTATTATATATAAATGGACTGTTTTCTTGATTTTATATAGAACGCATTTGAGTTTCCCGGACTTGTTCCATGTACCGTCTCTGAATTTATTAGCTAATCAAATTTATTTGTTTAATTATGTACTGTATGATACCTGCTACACTTAGAATCATGCTATCTTTAAAAAGAAATAATTATACTTCTTCATTTTGGATTTAATTATTTCTCTTGCCTAGCTTTTCAGCTTGGTTTTGAGAATGTTCTTAAATATCAATGGCAAATGTGATCATCTTTGTTTTGCCTTTGATCTGGAGGAGGGGGAGTTTTTATTTTCTATATGATATTAGCTGGAATTTGTTGAAAACTTTCTTTTTATCATTAATAAAATACCTTACTATTTGTAGCAGTGAACTAATTAAATCAATTTGGTTCCTTGCAGTTCAATGCACCTTCCTAAGTGCTCTCTGTATTCTAGAATGAAAGATACACACACACACACACACACACACACACACACATACACACACACACACACACACACGGGGGCGGGGAGAAAGAGGGGGGTGAAAGGGAGAGGGGGAAAGGGAGGGGAAGAGAGAAAAGAGGGAGAAAAGGGAGAGGGGGAGAGAGAGACACTCAAACACACACACACACACACACACACACACACACATACACCAGCTAATTTTGATATGCCTTGACTCCTTGACTTGCTCAGTGTTTGAGCACTTGTAAACCTCCCTACAGTGAGCACACATTCCCTCCAGTATTCCTGGCTTAACACTTTCTAAATCTATATTTTATCTTTGCTGCCTTTTTAACTTCTGGGCAGCCTCCTACCACAAGTAGGTCTGCATTCCATTTTCACCTACATTGCTGGATGCTTTCTCTTCTGCAGCTCTTAAATATGATCCTTCTCCCTATATGTCATGTGAATTCTCCTCTCTCTCTACTTTCTCTAAGTCCCTTGCCCAAGCAATCTACAAGTTCACCCCATCTCCCTGCTCATCCAATGGCTGTACAGCAATTCTTTATTATCCCCCAAAGTTAGCTGGGAGCTCGGACCCTCAGGTCTGGTAACATGGCTTTTGGGAGCCGAAATAAGACAAAGTATTAGAAACAATTCCCAACAACTAATTTTAACTTTAATGTTTTTTTATTTTAATTACAATAGAAGTTGAATATTGTCTCTCTCTCTCTGTGTGTGTATGGAAATTAGATGGTCTTTTTAGTTATTTTTATTTAGCCTAGTGTATCTGAGATTTTCTGTTTCAATACTTTGCATGTGTCATTATGTTTCCCTTTCTTTCATTTTATAGTAATTGGTTTCAGACAGTGACACACTTATCACAATGAATCTGATGATCAATTCACTTGCAATAGTTCTGCAGAATGAACTGAAGACATAGTTTTATTTTCTATTTATTTAATATGATAAATTTAAAAAATTTCCACATATGTACATATCAGATGCTCTAATAATTGAAACTCAATTTTTAGCAAATTTTTTATATTTTCTCCAAATGCTAAATAATTAAATATTTATCTACTGAGTCCAAAAACTGTCTGATAAACTAGTGCTGTGAATTTTTACTCCATGGCCCTGCACACTTGCACTGGTGGGAAGCTGCATGAGTGTGGTGGAATTTGAGGTGTCTGATATTCAAAGAACTGCTAGCTAGTAGCATATACTAGAGACCATTCAGTCTTGCTTTTTGAATTGTGAAAGGACATGAGAAATGTATTATGGGCTCCTTCTGATGTCCTTGGCCCAGTATGCACCATCAATCACTCTTTTCTGAAAGCATCAGTGCAGGCAGCTAGGCTTTCATTGGGACTACAAAAACAAGCGTCTCTAAGGCTCATTGAAAATACAAGTGGACAGAACACATAGCATCCACTTTGAATGTAAATACAGTGAACTCAAGGACAATCAGAAATGTTGCTACTCTTAGAGTTTTACTGCTGTCATCTATAAGTCTTCATTATTAACTTGTTTTTATATTCATTTTATTGTAATTTGGAAATAGTTGAGTGTAGAAATACAGGCTGGCCTTCATCTAAATAAAATTGTCACTATAGCAATTAGTGAAAAGAATGAAAGGGGCTACACCAAGCCAGATTACAAATCAAGCCATTCATCATAGAGAATATTCCCCACTTCCAATACTGTGTCACCTTTTTCATTAAGAGTGAATCTTTACAAAGGAGTGAGAGCTTTATATCACAATTGTTTAATTTTTGAAAACCTGTCCTTGAAAAAAGTCTTTCCAAAGTAGATCTTCTTGTCTACCGCATTCTTCTCTTTTTGTGACCGAATGCTATCTTATGAGCACTCTCTGTGCATGCTGACAGCTTCCAGATATGGTGAGAATGAGCCCTTCTGAGTCTGCCTAAATTTTGGAATGACACAAAAGTCATAGAATGACATTGACATAAGAACTGTAAAGGTCTTTTTTGCAGAAAATAACTTAGTAAATGGAAGCCAGAGCTCCTTTTCCAAATGGATATCTAAACCTCTAAAACTTCCTCTCTTTTTTGTTATTCTCAATATCTACCACAATGGACATTTAATCTGAATTACATGTGTTTAGGAATGTTGTTTAAACCTTGGAAGTCATTGGAGGACATTACAGGGTGTGTTTTGCTTATTTTTTTTTTTTTTGTATCCTTGTTTATTGAGGAGGAAAAGGTGGAGCCAGTTATCATTATATAACACAAATAGGTCTCAAATGTGCAACTCTCCCCTCTATTGCTTGAGAACTGATATTTCAGCTGTGTTCCAAATGCTGGTCTTAAGTATTCTTCAGATTCTTCTCTAACAGGCTTGAGTCTCCACTGTCAGCACCATTCCATTTGCAAAGTAGGTTAACTTGATTTCCTTCCTCTACAGATAGATGACAGACAGAAAAAGGAATATTCCCTATAATGTTTACAATCTAACAATTCCCAGACTCCTTGGATTTATTGTTACACCACATGGAAAAAAAATACAGCAGTGACTCATTTAAACATTCTGGTGGGAAGATTACTATCACTGTCCAGATATACCCTTTTAAACTCAGAGTCCATGACCAGATATGTTGACCCTCTGAAAGTTTCACAGATTGTTAGTTTAAACAAAACCTTAGACTGTAAAATGAACATATCTTATGTTCTATTATGCAATAAAAGCCTCTGCAGAATATATTTTAAACACTCCAAATTTAAAATTCCAAATCTTGTGCAAGGCTTTTAATGTGCACACTTTATACTGATGTTCACAATATGCATCCAGCACTCCAAGGGGTTTGAGAGCAGGACTGTGTTTGGTAGGAATTAAAGCAAAAACATAGTAGGTATATAATTTTGTTTCAAATGAACAGATCTGTGACTTACTTAACCTTGGCATAGAACATTCAAATACTGAAAAGAAAACACTCATAGGTGGCTCTCCATTTGTTCCTACATTTTCCAAGTTTTTTTTTTTTTTTTTTTTTTTTTTTTTTTTTTTTTTAATCTAGGGATCTTTTACAAGGACCTTACTTTCTCTAGTTGTAAGTAAAAATTTTAAAACAATCCCTTATTTCACTTTTTAACTGTAAATCACCACACATTACCTTTATTTTATCCTTTTAGCAAAATTCCTAAAGTCATTCAGCACTCATCTCGAGGAGGTGGTGATATGCCAGACATTGCTACAGTCTCAGAAGTACGGTGTTTAGAAGCAGTCTCTCACGTCATTGCTTTGAAATACTAGCAGAATGTAAAGTCAATAAACAAAATAAATTAATACTACTATGATATCAACTTGCTGAATTACTAAAAGACATTATTTTATCAGAATAAAAAGAAAGTAAGAGTCTGCACAGAACAGGGTGCGGCCCATCAGCCACACGGATCAGCAGCGCCTAAAGCTTTAAAGACTGGTGAGTGGAAGACCTGGGCAGCCAGGGAGCAGAGAGATCTCTGCGGAGTGCGCACTGTAAGCGCACCCCCAGCCCTGCCTGATCCAGGGACGAGGAACAAAACTTCTGTTTCCACCCAGCGGCGACTTTAGTGCCTGATCCAGGGACCAGGAACAGATCTTTGGAACTTCTGTTTCCACCCAGCAGCGACTACAGTGCGCAGAACAGGGCACGGACCATCTACCACAGGGAAGAGTAGCACCTAAAGCTTTAAAGACTGGTGAGTAGGAGACCTGGGCAGCCAGGGAGCAGAGAGATCTCTGCAGAGTGCGCACTGTAAGCGCACCCCCAGCCCTGCCTGATCCAGGGACCAGGAACAGAACTTTGGAACTTCTATTTCCACCCAGCGACTCTGAGGCATAGAACAGGGCTCGGCCCATATGCCACATAGACCAGTGAAGACCCAGGGACACAGACCAGATACGAAGGGAAGGCGAGAACATATTACTGACAACAAAATGGTGACAGGAAAGTGAAAGAGTATATCCCAAGGAAACCAAGACAACCTGGCAACTCCAGAACCCAGCTCTCCCACAACAGCAAACATAGGAATGCCAAACACTCCAGAAAAAGAAGATGCAGACCTGAAATCATACCTCAAGATGCTGATAGAGATACTTAAACAAGAACAGGAGGAAAAGCAAAAAGAATCAGAATCTTTTAAAGAGGAAGCAAGAAAAATACTCAAAGCACTCAAAGAACTAGTGGAAAACACAACCAAAGAGATGAAGGAATGGAAGAGGGAATTTAAAACGGAAATTGACACAATAAAGAAATCATTAAAAGAGATAACCCTAGAGGTAGAACACCTAAAAAAGAAATCAGGAGTCACAGAAGCAAGCATTTCCAATAGATTACAAGAGATGGAAGAGAGAATCTCGGGGGCAGAAGATAACATTGTAAACATAAACAAAACAACCAGAGAAGATGCAATAAACAAAAAGCTCCTAACACAAAATGTACAGGAAATCCAGGACACAATGAGAAGACCGAACCTAAGGATAATAGGAATAGAAGAGGGAGAAGAGTATCAACTAAGAGGCACAGTAAATATCTTCAACAAAATCGTAAAAGAAAACTTCCCTACCCTCAAGAATGAGATGACCACGAGCATAAAGGAAGCCTTCAGAACTCCAAATAGGTTGGAACAGAAAAGAAATACCCCCCGACACATAATAGTCAAAACACCAAGTGCCCAAAGCAAAGAAAGAATACTAAAAGCAGTAAGGGAAAAAGGTCAGGTAACATATAAAGGCAGGCCAATCAGAATCACACCCGATTTCTCAACAGAGACTATGAAAGCTAGAAGAGCCTGGACAGACATCATGCACACACTAAGAGAGCACAAGTGCCAGCCCAAGCTGCTATACCCAGCAAAACTATCAATCACCATCGATGGAGAGACGAAGATATTTCAAGACAAATCAAAATTTACACAATATCTGACCACAAACCCAACACTACAACGAATTATAGGTGGAAAACCCAGTACAATGAGGGAAAATACAGCCTAGTAAAAACAAGAAAACTCCTAAACAAGAAAACTAAAAGAAGAAAAAGACACAGACACAACTCAACCCAAAAAAGCAAAAATGGCAGGAAACAGAAACAACTATTCCTTGATATCTATTAACATAAATGGACTCAACTCCCCAATAAAGAGACATAGGCTATCGGACTGGATACATAAACAAAATCCAGCCTTTTGCTGCATACAGGAAACTCATCTCAGAGACAAAGACAGACACTATCT
The DNA here is from genome assembly GCF_963924665.1 of Micromys minutus. Lineage (NCBI taxonomy): Eukaryota > Metazoa > Chordata > Mammalia > Rodentia > Muridae > Micromys > Micromys minutus. The sequence goes on along the minus strand of NC_137973.1, from coordinate 1,420,118 downwards.
CAGAGTAAAAGGGTGGAAAAAAAACTTCCAAGCAAACAGCCCCTAGAAGCAAGCTGGAGTAGGTATTCTAATATCGAATAAAGTAAATTTTCAACCAAAAGTCATCAAAAAAGATAAGGAAGGACACTTTTTACTCATTACCGGGGAAATCTGTCAGGAGGAACTCTCAATCCTTAACATATATGCTCCAAATAAAAAATCACCCACATTCATAAAAGAAACCCTACTAAAGCTCAAAAAATACATTTCACCCCAAACAATAATAGTGGGAGACTTTAATACCCCACTCTCACCAATGGACAGATCATTGAAACATAAACTGAACAAGGACACTGCAAAGCTAGCAGAATCTTTGAACCAACTAGAATTAATAGATATATACAGAACATATCATCCTGAAGTAAAAGAATACACCTTCTTCTCAGCACCCCATGGCACCTTCTCGAAAATTGACTACATAATTGGACACAGAACGAGCCTCAATCCATATAAGAAGATTGAAATACTCCCATGCATCCTCTCAGATCACCATGGTCTACGACTGGTCTTTAACAACAACAAAGACAACAAAAAACCCACATACACATGGAAACTAAACAACGCTCTGTTAAACGATAGCGGGGTCAAAGAAGAAATAAAGAAAGAAATTAAGGATTTTCTAGAATTCAACAAAAACGAAAACACAACATACCCAAACCTATGGGATGCAATGAAAGCAGTACTGAGAGGAAAACTCATAGCCCTAAGTGCGTCTAAAAATAAACTGGAGAGAGCTTACATCAGCAACCTGACAGCACAGCTAAAAGCCCTAGAACAAAAGGAAGCAGATATACCCAAGAAGAGTAGACAGCAAGAAATAATCAAAATTAGGGCAGAGCAGAAATAGACCAAATAGAAACAAAAAGAACCATTGAAAAAATCAACAAAACCAAGAGTTGGTTCTTTGAGAAAATCAACAAGATTGATAAAACCCTAGCCAGACTAACTAGAGGGCAAAGAGAAAGTATCCAAATTAACAAAATCAGAAAGGAAAGTGGCGACATAACAACTGAAACTGAGGAAATTCAAGAAATCTTCAGATCCTACTACAAAAACTTATACTCCACAAAATTGGAAAATCTGGAGGAAATGGATGAATTCCTAGACAGATACAAGGTCCCAAAGTTAAACCAAGACCAAGTAAACCATCTAAATAACCCTATAACACCTAAAGAAATAGAAGAAGTCATCAAAAGCCTCCCAACCAAAAAAGCCCAGGTCCAGACGGGTTCAGTGCAGAATTTTATCAGACATTTATTGCGGACATAACACCAATACTCTCCAAACTATTCCAGAAGATAGAATCAGATGGAATACTTTCTAACTCATTTTTTGAGGCTACAATAACCCTAGTACCTAAACCACACAAAGACCCTACAAGGAAAGAGAACTTCAGACCAATCTCACTTATGAACATTAATGCAAAAAAAATTAACAAAATACTTGCAAACCGAATCCAAGAACACATCAAAACGATCATTCATCATGACCAAGTAGGCTTCATCCCTGGGATGCAGGGATGGTCTAATATAAGGAAATCCATCAATGTAATCCACCATATAAACAAACTCAAAGAACAAAACCACATGGTCATATCACTAGATGCTGAGAAAGCATTTGACAAAATTCAACACCTCTTCATGGTAAAAGTCCTGGAAAGAACAGGAATCCAAGGACCATACTTAAACATAATAAAAGCAATATACAGCAAACCAACAGGCAACGTCAAACTTAATGGTGGAAATCTTGAAGCAATCCCACTAAAATCAGGGACTCAACAAGGCTGCCCACTCTTTCCCTACCTATTCAACATAGTACTGGAAGTCCTGGCTGGAGCAATTAGACAGACAGCAAATGGAGATCAAGGGGATACAAATCGGAAAGGAAGAGATAAAAACATCACTCTTTGCCGATGACATGATAGTGTACTTAAGTGACCCCAAAAATTCCACCGGAGAATTCCTACAGCTGATAAACAAGTTCAGCAAAGTGGCTGGATACAAAATTAACTCAAACAAATCAGTAGCCTTCCTATACTCAAAGGACAAACATGTGGAGAAAGAAATTAGGGAAAACCTACTCTTCACAATCATTATAAAAACTATGAAATACCTTGGTGTGACTCTAACTAAGCAAGTGAAGTACCTGTACGACAAGAACTTCAAACCTCTAAAGAAGGAAATTGAGGAGGATCTCAGAAAATGGAAAGATCTCCCTTGCTCATGGATTGGAAAGATCAACATTTTAAAAATGACCATCCTACCAAAAGCAATCTACAGATTCAATGCAATCCCCATCAAAATTCCATCACAGTTCTTCATGGAATTGGAAAAGTCAATGTACAATTTCATATGGAACAACAAAAGACCCAGAATAGCGAAATCCATCCTCAAAAACAAGAGAACATCTGCGGGAATCACTATCCCTGACCTCAAGCTATATTACAAGGCAATTGTGCTGAAAACTGCATGGTACTGGTACAGAAATAGGCATGTGGATCAATGGAATAGAATAAAAGATCCAGAAATGAGCCCTCATACATATGGTCACCTGATTTTCGACAAAGGAGCCGTAAACATTTAATGGAAAAACACAGCCTATTCAACAAATCGTGCTGGTCCAACTGGCACTCAGCATGCAGAAGAATGAAAATAGACCCTTTCTTATCTCCTTGTACAAAGCTCAAGTGTAAGTGGATCAAAGATCTCCACATTAAACCAGATACACTGAAACTATTAGATGAAAAAGTAGGGAAAACTTTAGAACATATAGGCACAGGAGTAAATTTTCTGAACAAAACACCAATGGCTCAAGCTCTAAGGTCAAAGATTAACAATAATGGACTTAATGAGATTGCAAAGTTTTTGTAAGGCGAAGGTCATTTTCAAGAAAACAAAACGGCAGCCAACAGAATGGGAAAAGATTTTTACCAACTCCACATCAGATAGAGGCCTAATATCTAAGGTATACAAAGAACTCAAAAAGCTAGACACCAGAGAATCAAATAACCCTATTAAAAAGTGTGGTACAGAACTAAACAAAACGTTCTCAGTTGAAGAATATCGAATGGCTGAGAAATATCTGAGAAAGTGCTCGACATCCTTAGCCATCAGGGAAATGCAAATCAAAACAACCCTGAGATTCCACCTCACAGATTGGCCAAGATCCAAAGCTCAGATGACAACAGATGCTGGCGAGGTTGCGAAGAAAGAGGAACCCTTCTCCACTGTTCGTGGGGTTGCAAACTAATACAACCATTCTGGAAATCAGTCTGGTGATACCTCAGAAAATTCGACATAATACTACCTTAAGACCCAGCTATTCCACTTCTGGGCATATACCCCAAAGACACCTTAGTACACAACAAATATATATGCACCACAATGTTCATAGCAGCTCTATTTATAATAGCCAGAAGCTGGAAAGAACCCAGATGCCCTTCAGAAGATGAACTGATACAAAAATTGTGGTACATTTACACAATGGAATACTACTCAGCCACCAGAAACAATGTCTTGACCAAATTCTTAAGAAAATGGCTGCATCTAGAGAATATCATTCTGAGTGAGATAACCCAGTCACAAAAGAACAGACATAATATGCAGTCACTGATAGTGGGATGCTAACCCCCAGAGGCTCGCACTGCCCAAGAAACAACTCATAGACTGTTGGAAGTCCAAGAAATAAAGAAAACAAAACAAAACAAAAAAATCTTTAAACAACAAGAAAACTTTGCCTATTTTCATGTTACATTTTGTTTTGCATGTACTTTGTGCTCATTGTAACTATTGGGTTTTCTATGCATACAGTCAAACCTTTAAAAAGATCAAGTACTGACTATTCATATACTTGTATGTAAAAATCATTTTAAAATCTGAAAAAAAAGTACTGACAAAAATGTATTGTATAATTTTACGCAAAAAAATGCTTGACATCTGTACATTTATCTTTGTTTTGTAAAAAAAGATGTTAAAATAAAAAAAAGTAAGAATCCACTTGAAAATGGCAAGTCTTTCAAATGGCTGTCTTTCAAAATTAACTATTCTTCATCTGTATCCTGCCCAGAAGGTAAATGGAAGTCAAATTATCATGCAGATGTTTAGATAAATATCAGGAACATTTGTAAAGGCTTTACCAAGATGCCAAAGCCAGAGTTATGCAATTTTGAGGGTTATTTTATATCTCTGGAAACAGTCCCCAAATAAACACTGTGTGTCATGTTATCCAGTTATGTGTAGAGTCACACTCAGTGTGATATTTATCCAGTTGTTATGTGTAGAGTCACACTCAGTGTGTCATGTTATACAGTTGTTATGTGTAGAGTCACACTCAGTGTGACATTCCACAGCATATGCAACTGCATTGGATGCCCAACGGGAATATGTCTCTTTTCCAAAATCACTCATTTTGATGAACACTGGCCCTTAGCGCATTTTCTCCTCTTACACAATCTGGCATTTGTTCTCATGGAATGCTCACCGTGGCTAGGATATGAGTTCTCATGTCAATTACCTTAAAGTAGAGTTTCCTTCCGACATACTGAAAGATTTGTCTTCTAGGTAAAATTTATTTTGTGCTCATGCTTATTCAAGAAAATCATTAGAAATTTTCATACCAACTATCTAGTTAGATCAAGCTTCAACATAGCCATGACTGATTCCCACAAACACAAACAAGTTTTTAAAATGCCTTAAATAGGAGTAATTGTTACTTTATCTGATCAACAAAACGTCTTTGTAACAGGAAGACCCTTTTCTACTTGACCAAGTGCTAATTAGTAGTATTCTCAACTATGCAGTTGATATATCAACTGGAATGTCTATAGTCCAAACCTTAAACTTAAAGTACATGAAATCATCTTTAAATCTAACATGGTCTCACAGATAATTTTAGATACTTTTGATTATAGATTTTATAGTTTAAAAAATTTTTTAAATGTAAATATATTTTGATCATTTTTTTCTTTTACCAGTTCTTTCCAGACCCTGTTCTTGTCCCTCATAAACTCAACACAAAAACACCTAAACCAAGAAAATGAAACAAAACTACATTCAAAGGAAAGGAAAAAAAAATATCTATGACATTGTAACCAAATAATAGCCTGTGTGTTCATGCATGCAAAAAACAAAAATAAAACACACACACACAAACCAACCAAACAAGCAAACTAACTAACAAACAAACAAACAAAAATAATGGCAAGGAAAACCTGTGGGGTCTGTTATATGTTGGCCAAGTCCTCCTAAACATGAAGCCTGTCCTGGAATGGCTTATACACTTTTGTCACTCAGTCAGAGAGAAAACAAAGTTTTCCTCTCCCCAGAAGGGGCAAGTGTCAGTTCATATATTAACCTACCAAAGTGGCTAGCTAGGCTTACATTCCTTCATTTTTTCACTCACTCATTTTGTAAAATATAACAAGACAAAAAACTATAACATCCAAGTTGGACAGGACAAACCAACAGAAGGAAAAGAGCCCAAGAAAAGACACAAGGATCAGAGTCGGTTGTTTTCATATTCAGGAATTCCATAAAAACACCAAGCTAGAAACCACTGTGTGTGTGTGTGTGTGTGTGTGTGTGTGTGTGTGTGTGTGTGTGTGTCTGTGTGTATACACAGAGGACCTGGTGCAAACCAATGCATACTGCCTCATACATACATACATACTGCTTCAGTCTCTGTGAGCGCATGTGAGCTTTGTTTTTTCTGATTTAGAGAGCCTCTCTGGCTCTTACACTCTTTTCTCCTCCTCTGCTGCAGATTGTCCTGCGCCCTTGGGGAGAGATTTGATGAAAACATGCCTTTAGGGCTGAGTGTTCCAAGGTCTCTCACACTCTTCTCAGAATCTGATCACAAGTCTCTATTTTTGTTTCCATTTGCTGAAGGAGGAAGCTTCTCTGATAATGGCTGAACATGACACTAGTTTATGAGTTATAAGATAATATTATTAAAAATCATTTTATCACTACTGTTTTATTTTGTTTTGCTCTTTCTTTTTTTCAGACCAGTATTTGTTTTGGACCTATGTTGCTGGGCAACTTAGAATTAGGTTCTTGGTCACCCAAGCAGTGTTAGGTTGGGGTTTCATTTTGTGGAGTTGCTCTTATGTCAAGTCAGTTTAGGGTTGCTTATTCCCACAAGCTTTGTGCCACATTTGCACTAGCAGGTCTTGCAGGCAGTACACCATCATAGAGAAAGGGTCTGTAACTATCTGGGTGTTTATGTTTCTTTTTTGATAGTGTGCAAAGTACCATTTTTTGTACCATAGATGCTGGAATGTATGAAGGAGTGAGGCACTATGGCGACACTGGATTGACATCTCCATCTTCGAATAGGTGTGTCATCAGCAATGGAGCCTCGATAACTTTGTGGAGAGTGCACTGTTGTCTTGGCAACAGCCTTGGCTGCTGGGGATTTTGATAGGACCTCCTAAAGCCAACAACTAAATTAGATATAACCCACTCTCAGTACTGGGAATCTTTATGTAGGAGCAAGAGATCACCAGTTGGGTTTATATCTCTGCACAATTTGGCAATTTCACTTAGATCATCTTCACATTTTTGTATATATCTTAGAAATTTTCTATTATATAATATTAGGTACCCCTCAAAAGTACCTTAGTTTTAGCTTTCTCTTCCTGTATTACCTTCCACAATAATTACTTCTCTTCCCCTCTCTACTTGACCTTCCCATTCCAACACCTCAACTCAGTGATCCATATCCATCTATTTATTTCTTTAACCTAAATATATCTATATGTTCCATCTACATTATTCTATATCTACCCTCTGGGGTTCTGTAGATTATAGCTTGATTATTATTGACTTAACATCTAATATCCACATATAAATGATTGCATATCATACTTTCTTTAAGAGTGTAGGATACCTCCTTCAGGATGATTTATTTAGTCCATCCATTTGCTTGCAAATTTTATATTATTTTTTTATGTCCACGTGATACTCCAACTGCCTAAATGTACATTTTTTTTATCCAGTCTTTTGTTGAGGGGCAATTGGTGTTTCCAATTTCTGGCTATTATCACTAGACCAGCAACAGACTTGGTTGAGTCTCTGTAGAGTGAAATGAAGTACCCTCTGTGTGACTAAGAGAGCTGTAGCTGGATCTTGATAGATCATTGGCATCTTCCTGAACAACAGCCACACTGGTTTCCACAGTAGCTATAGAACTGTGAACCCACCAGCGATAGATGAATGCTTCCTCCCTCTTCCTCTCACCAGCATAAGCTGTCACTTGTTTTATTGACCTTAGCAATTCTAACAGATTAAAGATGAGATTTCAAAGCTGTTTTGATTGGCATTTTTCTGATGGTGAAGGATGTTGAACATTTCCATAAGTGTTTCTCAACTACCTGAGATTTCTCTATTGAGAAATCTCTGTAGCCCATTTTTAAATTTGATGATTTATTTTCTTGATATCTAGTTTCTTGTGTTCATATATTTTGTATATTAGTCCTTTATCAGATGTTATTGGTGACAATCTTTTTCTATACTATCAAATGACAAGATTTGTTGTCCCGAACAATATTTAAACTAAAGTATCTCTTGTTATTTTTCTGAGTACCACTTAAGGGTATGAAGAGAAAAATTTCATCTCATAAAAATAAATTCATATATGTAATATAGCAAGAAGAAAAAGATCTACTCAACTGTATAAAAAATTTTATTCACAATAGTATTTTAAATTAAAACTGAGTTTATGTATTTTCTGTGCCCTTCACTATTTTCTTGGCTTTGCTCTTCAGTGATCTCACTGAAAGCTTGCTACGGCACTCTGCAGCTTAACTTCTCTTCCTTGGAATCTCCATGCATAATCCTAAGCACCTAATATTTTTACACTAATTGTTTAATCTACTCTCTAAACCCATCAGCCCCTTCCTCATTCATCAAAAAGCTGTAACATGTTACCACAACTCCTGAGCTCAATTATGATTCTCTGAGTAGCATCACCAACAAAGGCCTCTAATATCTAGTTCCCTGTAGCCTGATAAGAACTCAAAGATGTTTATGCACTTGACAATACAAGACTTATATCAAACAATCTTAAATAAGGAAAAGACTCAAAAAATAAACTACAGTGGCTTCAGATATCAGATGTCAGAAGTAAGAAAGATATATTGACAGATGAGCAGGCAGCTCATTTAGGTAAAGGAGAACTGAGTAAACTGACCAGGTACTATGTACAAAACACACAGTAAGCCTGGAGGCTACATGGCACCAAACAGATTCTAGAAAGCTAAGGGATACTCAACTAAAAGGGTCAAGAGTATTCACATCTGTGTCTAACCCAATGCTATCAGAAAATCAAAGAACTAGAAGAAAAATAGCTATTATCAAGTGTGGAGATATTAAGAAGTGTTATAGTATTAGTATATAAAAATCAGAAAAAAAAATGGATGAAATTCAAAAAGAGGAAAAATTCAGATTATTGGGGGAATCTTGTTTTCTATGTACCTAAATCTTTTTTTTTTTTTTTTTTTTTTTTTTTTTTTTTTTTTTTTTATGGAGACAGAAACCATTGAAAAGTTTAAGAAGAGAAATACAAGTCAATTGTTCTTTTAATAGATGACTCTAGATGCAGGGTGGAGGGGAGTTTGATGGAAGAACAGTAGAAGCACAGAAGTCTGGATAAAAAGGGAAAGGGACGAACATGCACAATAATGGGACCAACAGAAAGATATTGTTATAGCCGTGCACATCCAGTAGGATAACCACGTTGTAATCCTACCTTTCCATCTCAGACAGCAGCAAAGGTGAGAGATTTATGACACGTTTAGAAGGAAGACAAATTTTTCTCTTCAGTTTAGTAGCATTGTTTCCTGGAGAGTTTTAAATGTTTGTTTTCAAATGACCCCAGTTAGAGACATTTACGTAATGAGTTCAACTACAGACAGTAGACTGAGGCACCAACTATGTGTTTGTATTTGTTTACCACTTGGATATAGAAAGACAAACAGATAATATGAGTAGGTGATCTTGTATCTATATGCTTACAATGGTAGCATGCATCCATATAGGTCCAACATTTGGACACAGGTATATGATTAATTGCATGTCCCCTTTACAGAGATTTTTATTTCTAAGTGTCTTGAAAGGAAAAGATGTGATCATCTTTAGAAACATGGCTGAATTTCAGAAATGAACTGGGAGACATGCTATTGCATATGTGCTCCAGTGGTTTAATTGTGGATACAGACATTAAGCATATATGAAGAGCATCAAAGGGTTAATGGACCTAATCTGGGAAAAGCTCCTCAGGAGCTTATCATTTGAATCATGAATGGCAATAGCTTACATTATAGCCCACAGAATACAATGACCATCCCTGACTCCACACTGATGAATATCTATCATTTAATGAATAAACAGGAAAAAGGTCACATGTCCCACACAGAATTTTAATAATAGATTCAGAAGAAATGTGTGGAAAACAAAGATCACCATCAGATCAAAATCACAGCAGATAAAACATTTTCCAAAAACTTTTAACAATGGGCATTAAAATGAATGAATGAACGTTTCTCAAGAGAAACATGTTATTCGTATCTTTTCAAGTTACTTTTCTCTAGGCTATACTTCTAAATTAACCACAAAGTAAGAAAATAATGATTCTGTAGTGGGAAAAACCTAGCAGACATTACTTGAACTTAGAAATAAAGGCCAAGATAAAAAATAATAGGACAGCAACCCCTTGAGCCCTTTTATGTGGACACCAAAAGGGCACAGAAACACTTCTGCGGTGTTATTGCCAAGGACAGGACATCAGCATAATCATGGGAAAAGAAAAACTTGAGAAACATTTTATAAAATAACTTACAAGTATTGTCCTCTTTTACAATGTCACACTGAGGGATGACTATGGAAGTGACACCGATTAGAGGACACTGAGGAAACCCAGGGACTACATTGGGTTTTGGAGCAGATAAAGGATGTTTGTGAAAGACATATATGAAAAGGTAAATTAAGTATTACTCAGTTTGTGTAATACAGCTATGTTAACTTTCTGGGTTGGATAAGTGTGATATACAAGTACATACCAAGATTACATACTTAATTTTGTTATATAAAATGCTAACACTATGAAAGCTGGATGAAGGAAATACGGGGACTTTAAGATTTATTTTTGCAATGTCCCTGATATCATAAAATTATTTCTGTGGTAGAAATGGTGGTATGAATATACTCTAAATTTTTTTTCAGACAACTTGGAACCATGTCCAATAAATGTAAATCAATTAAATATTTACTGAAATAGAAAGATAATTTTTCTAGTGTCTTCTTCATAGAAGAATCAATTCATCTAAATAGGAGACATAATCTTATTATATAAAATAAGCTTTGTGGAGTTATAACAATTCTCAGAAGTCACTTTAAAGCCTCTGAAAGGGAAATGAGCAAGTTCATCTGCGTATTTGTTGATAAGATTCTTGGCTGAAAAGACAGTGAGGCATTTCTAAAAGCCACTGGAAAAGCTAAATGATGAATCACTAGAGGACTCAAAGGCCCATGCTTGTAACCACATTTGCTCTAATAGCAAAACTTTAGGGGTTCTGGTCTCTCATTGGCTAACTAAATATATTGAAAATACTGACTTGGTTGGATTGTGGTAAGACATTTATGGCATAGTGAACATTGTGTTTGTTCTTCCAAACCACCACCCAATGGGGTGGTATTAGGAGATGGAGGCTGTCAGACATTATTAGGTTTATAATGACAGCATCATTATGAAGAGATCAGTGTCCTTACAGAAGAAGGGACATAAGTTTTTTATCCCTGCTATTTGATGACACATAAGAAATCACGTGCAAACAAAAATGACAGTCATCACCAAGAATCTGACCTGCTGAGACCCTTATTTCAGAGATGTTTAGGTTACCCAAGCTATGGTGTTCTGTTATAGCAGGTGAACAAAAAAAAAAGTAGCTCCCACTTTTTGGCGTTTTTTAAAAAATAATAAGTGTATAGCACCCTCTCTCAGTGGTGTACACCTAGACCTTAAGCCATTAATAACTCAAGATCTAAGAAGATAGCCTTGTGGCAATTTTTGGTAGTTAAAAACCATTATGGTTAATCTTAACATACCAAAAACTTTGACCATTTTCATGTTACGTTTTGTTTTACATATACTTTATGATCTTTGTAAATACTAAGATTTCAATACATATTTTTAAACATTTAAAAAAAATCAAGTACTGTGAAAAATATGTTCATATATATTTACGCTAAAATGCTTTGAATAATCTGTATATGTATCTCTGTTTTTTTTTAAATAAATTTGTTAAAAAAAAAAAGAGTAGCATTAGTTTTACACTGAAAGGTTAATGTGAACAAAAATGATTCTTGAAATGATCTTTGAAATACAGTTTGCGAGAGACATAGCCCTTTCTGTTTTCTATCACTGTTCTTTTAAGTAACCATTTGGGAAAGCAGAAGTATGGCTTGCTCTTCTGACTTGCATAAAATACACTGTTATTTCCGCTTGGTAAAAAAACAACTGCTGTGATTTAGGGGCCTCCAGCTTTAAAAGACTGTGCTGGACAGTTAAAGCTCAGTCTCGCTGTTGTTAACAAGCCTCACTACTCAGAGTCAGAAAGTCTGTAAGGAGTGTGGAACAGCGGAGATCCGCAGACACAGGCCTGGTGAGACTGCACTGAGAGTAGCCAGGGCACAAAGAGGTCTGGGCTGAGCGCTCATAAAGCTCCACCTGCACTGGTTCAGAGGAGGAGGGATTCTGCCTTAGGGACACAGTTTCCACCTAGAGGGCCCATGTGTGCAGAACAAACATTCAGGCCATCTGCCAAGAGGAACAGCAGAGATCAAGGGACACAGGCAAGGTACACAAGAGAGACGGGAGCCAATCACTGACAACAAGACCATGTATAATCAAAGACCACAGGATGGAAAGAGGAAAGCCAACGAACTTACCCAATGAAAACAAAAACAGCCTGGCAAAACCAGAATCTAGCTCTCCCATTACAACAAACTGTGGAATGCCAAACACTCCAGACAAAGAAGACGCAGACCTAAAATCATACCTCAAGATGATGATAGAGATCCTTAAATGAGAATGGGAGGAAAAGCATAAAGAAATAGAAGCTTTTAAAGAGGAAACAAGAAAAACACTCAATGAAATCAAAGAACTAGAGGAAAACAGAACCAAGGGGATGAAGGAAGTGAAAAAGAAATTTAAAATGGAAATAAAAACAATAAAGAAAACACTAAAAGAGACAACCCTGGAGATAGAAAACATAATAAATGAAACTAAGGAAATTCGAGAAATCATCAGATCCTACTACAAAAGCCTATACTCGGTAAAGCTGGAAAATCTGGAGGAAATGGATGAATTCCTAGACAGATACCAGATACTAAAGTTAAACCAGGAGCAGGTAAACCATCTAAATAATCCCATAACACCTAAAGAAATAGAAGTCATCAAAAGCCTCCCAACCAAAAAAAGCCCAGGTCCAGATGGGTTCAGTGCAGAATTCTATCAGACATTTATTGACGACCTAATACCAAAACTCTACAAACTATTCCACAAAATAGAATCAGATGGAACACTACCTAACACATTTTTCAAGGCCACAATAACCCTTGTTCCTAAACCACACAAAGACCCTACAGGGAAAGAAAACTTCAGACCAATCTCACTTAAGAACACTGACACAAAAATACTCAACAAAATCCTTGCAAACCGAATCCAAGAACACATCAAAACAATCATTCACCATGATCAAGTAGGCTTCATCCCTGGGATGCAGGGATGGTTTAATATACAGAAATCCATCAATGTAATTCACCATATAAACAAACTCTAAGAAAAAAAGAAACATGGTCATCTCACTAGATACTGAGAAAGCATTTGACAAAATTCAACACCCCTTCATGGTAAAAGTCTTGGAAAGAAAAGGAATCCAAGGCCCATACCTAAACATAATAAAAGCAATATACAGCAAACCAATAGCCAAAATCAAACTTAATGGTGAGAAAGTAGAAGCTAAAACTGTGCTAAAAACTGCATGGTGCTGGTACAGAGATAGGCACGTGGATCAATGGAATAGAATAGAAGATCCAGAAATGAACCCTCACATATATGGTCACTTGATTTTTGACAAAGGAGCTGTAAACATTCAATGGAAAAAGGACAGCCCCTTCAACAAATGGTGTTGGTCCAACTGGGACTCAGCATGCAGAAAAATGAAAATAGACCCTCCCTTATCTCCTTGTACAAAGCTCAAGTGTAAGTGGATCAAAGATTTCCACATTAAACCAGGTACACTGAAGCTATTAGAAGAGAAAATAGGGAAAACCTTAGAAAACATAGACAAAGGAGAAATTTTCCTGAACAGAACACCAATGGCTCGTGCTCTAAGGTCAAATATTGACAAATGGGACTTAATGAGATTGCAATATTTCTGTAAAGCTAAGGACACTGTCAAGAAAACAAAACAGCAGCCAACAGATTGGAAAAAGATCTTTACCAACCCCACATCAGATAGAGGCCTAATATCTAAGATACACAAAGAACTTAAGAAACTACACACAAGAAAATCAAACAACCCTAAAATTTAAAAAATGGGGTACAGAGCTAAACAAAAAGCTCTCAATTAAGGAATATCGAATGGCTGAGAAGCATCTAAAGAAGTACTCGACATCCTTAGCCATCAGGGAAAGGAAAATCAAAATAACCCTGAGATTCCACCTCACACCAGTCAGATTGGTCAAGGTCAAAAGTTCAGATGACAGCAGATGCTGGTGAGGATGCTGAGAAAGAGGAACACTTCTCCACTGTTATTGTGGTTGTAAACTGGTACAAACACTCTGGAAATCTGTCTGGCGATTTCTCAGAAAATTGGACATATTACTACCTAAAGACCCAGTTATTCCACTTCTGGGTATATACCCCAGATACACTCCAACATAAAACAAAGACACATGCACCACAATGTTCATACAAGCCCTATTTGTAATAGCCAGAAGCTGGAAAGAACCCAGATGTCCTTCAGTAGATGAATGGATACAAAAATTGTGGTATATTTTTTACACAATGGAGTATTACTCAGCTATCAGAAACAATGATTTTATGAAATTCTTAAGAAAATGGATGCATCTAGAGGATATTATCCTGAGTGAGTTAACCCAGTCACAAAAGAACAGACATAATATGCAGTCACTGATAATTGGATCCTAACCCCAGAAAGCTCAGAACACCCCAGAAACAACTCACAGACTATATGAAGTTCAAGGAAAAAAAAAGAAAGAAAATGAAAAACCATTATGCTTAATCTTTACGCACTAAGAAAACTTTGACTATTTCCAGGTTACATCTGGTTTTACATGTACTTTATGCTCATTGTAACTAGTAAGATTTTTAAGGCATACTATCAATCCTTTAAAAAAATCAATTACTGACAAAATGTATTCATATACTTTTATCCAAAAATGCTTTTAAATCTGTACATTTATCTTTGTTTTTTAAAATAAAGTTGTTCAATTAAAAAGGCCTACTTTACATACATAAGTCACATGTAGAAAGTTTTAAATTAATTCCTGTTATAAATATCATAAGTGTCATGAACTTCTGCTTGAAATTGAACCTTTCATGCTTTCATGCTGTTATATTTATTTCAATAAAAACTAAAAATGGGAAAAACTTACTAGTGAATGTTCATTGCTGATACAGACACAGTTAAGTCGAGGACTGCAAAATTTCAGCCCCATAAGAGTACCAGCAAAGTACCCTAGGTCACTGTGGTAGTTTGGATAAGAATGGCCTTGAATGCTCATAGATTTGAATGTTTGCTCACTAGAGAGTGGCACTAGGAAGTGCAACCTTCTTGAGGTCAATTGTGTGACCCTGTTGGAAAAAAATAAATCACTAGTAGTGGCCTTTGAGTTTCAGGGATTCGAGCCTGTCTCAGTTCTTCTCTCCGTTCCTGCTGCCTCTGGATACAGATATAAAACTCCGAGTTACTTCTCTAGTATCATGTCTGCCTATGTGTTACCATGCTTCCAGTTAGAATGATAATAGATTAAATCTCTGAATATAATTAAGTCCCAATTAAGCGCTTTCTTTTATAAGGGTTGCCATGGTTCTAGCATCCCTTCACAGCAATAGAACAGTGATTAAGACAGTATGTTTCAGAAAGAGGGCAAAAATGTCTTGTGTTCCAAGGGAGAATGTTGATATTGTGTGCATGAAACATGCCCTCTGGCTTTCACCCCTCAGATGTATATGGCCTGAAGATGTTTCCCAACAGAGAGTACTAAACTTGCCTCCTGCCCTACTGTATGTAATAACCCTGCTATCTTAGGGTTTCTATTGCTGTGATGAGAGATCATGAGCACTACCCAAGCTGAGAGGGATTTATTCACTTTATGCCTGCAAAACACCTTCCATCATCAAAGAAAGTCAAGACAGGAGTTTGAGCAACAAGAACCTGGAGACCAGATTTGATGCAGAGGCCATGGGGTTTGGGGTGCTACCTACTGGCTTGCTCCTCATGGTTTGTTCATCCTATTTTCTTGTAGAATTCAGGACCGCCAGCCTAACAATGGCCAAATGGTCTGTGCCCTCCCCATCAATCACTAAATAAATGCCCTGCAGCCAGATCTTATATAGTCATTTTCTCAATTGAGGTTCTCTCCTTTCACATAACTGTAGCTTGTGCTGACATAAAACTATTCTATACAGTCTACCTGCCTTTCTGTTTATCTGTATACTCTAAACCTACTACCTTGTAAACCCTGTAAGAGTGCATATAATGAACACACTGAGCTTCTGGGGGTGCTCAGGATTCTCTAAGAAAGAGCCCAGACTAACTGATCATAGCTTTTCTGTGTGTCTCTATATCTTCTTTCCTTCACAGAGCCCATATATTAATCCCTGAAGCTTGGCAGAATGGGGAACAAACCCACAAAATCTGTTAATCTCATATAAAAATTTGTTCCTATATCCTTTCCCAAATTAACTGTCAAACTATTCATAGTTAACCAAGTAATAGAGATAACACATTAAGCTCTGTTGCAACTAGAAATCTTAGTCAGCAAAATTGTTACATTAGTGGTGTTTGGAGTCCATTTGGAGGGAGTATAGTCTCACTAATAACAGAATTTACATACAGGTTCATAAGAAAGCTTGAGAAAAATTTTACTAGACTTTAAAAGAAAAAGATGCAGGGCAGGTAGGTTGTAAATGACAGTTAACCAGAGGATGAAGATGGAGAGGAGAAAGAAAAGGCAATAATCTTGGATTAGAGGTGAACTGGAGGATAAAAACGTAGTATATCTGGATATCTTGCAGTATGAATGGATATCCAGAGTTCTCAGTCAGTTGACTAACTTGCCCAACTGACATATTTAATCTCCACTAAGGCCAAACATCCCATTCTATTGATAAGAAGGAGATAAATTTTCTTTAACAGCACCTTACTGCTTCTATAGCACTATATTGTTTCTTTTTAAGTGAGAAATTTTATGGGACATGAACGGTAAAGCATTTTTTTCCTTCTAGATAAGTAAAACATACCCATTCTGTATTGTCTCCTTTCCTCTGAGCCTGCTGAGATATGGCTTCTACCACTTTATCAGCCTCTTCTCAATACTTTTGCATTCTTATTCCTCTTTCTGTTAATATTATTTTTCTAAGGATTTAGATTCTTTTCCCCCTCCTCTCATAAAGAGAGTCTATACTCAGCTCCCTCCCTCTGCTATCAACATTATCATACTAGCTTGAACTACATCTCATATTTCCAGCTTCCTCTAATTTATTTTCCCCAGGGTAGTCAAAGGTAATCTTTCTGACATCTAAAACTAATCCTGGAAAGTTGCAGCTTTCATTAATAGTGCCTTGTTGGGAAAGCGTGATACCATGTTTCACATCTTCACACTGTGGCATGCATGAATTTAACTCTGTAGCCCAGATCTTTTTGTTTCTTCCAATAATCTATTTTTCACTTTACAACTCAATACCACCACCTCCCAGTTCTACCATTACAAGTCCCTCTCCCCCATTGTCTCCTTCTCTTCTCAAAGGAGAAAGGGAGACCCCCTTAGGTGCCACCCTACCCTGGGTCATCTAGTCCCAGCAGGACTAGGCATATCCTTTCTCACTGAGGCTCAACCATGCAGTCTAGGAAAGAGATCCAATGGCAGGGAACGGAGGCTGAGATAGGTCCTACTTTACTTATTAAAGGACCCATATGAAGACCAAGTTGCCTATTTTTCATAATGTGTAGGGGTTTTAGGTCCAGATTTTAACCACTCTTTATTCTACGCAGGCATTCCATATGCTTGTATATATTTCTATCCCACCTAATATATCTCTAATTTGAGTTTTCTATTTCATAAATGGTGTCTATCATTGTGTTTTGTGTGTAAATTCTCAATGTCTGTTAACCAAATTTATGAATCAGTTAAAGTACCTATCTTTTGTTCAGTCTGATGGTTAGCTGCAAACATCCGACTCTGAATCAGTATGGCTCTGGCAGAGCCTCTGAGGAGGCATTCATATCAGGTTCGTGCCAGTAAGCACTACTTGGAATCAGCAATAGTGCTTGGGTTTAGTGGCTGCATATGTGGTGTTTCCCCTGGTGAGGCAGTCTCTGGATAATCTTTTTTTCCAATTCCTGCTCCTCTATTTGTCCCTTTATTTCCTCCCATGAACGTTTTGTTCTTTCTTCTAAGAAAAACTGAGGTATCCACATTCTGACCTTCCTTCTCTTTGAGATTCATAAGTTCTGTGGATGGTTTCTTGGGTATTCAAGCTTTTGGGGCTAGTGTCCACTTAAAAGTGAGCATATACTGTGAGTGTTCTTTTGTGACTGGGTTACCTCACTCAAGATGATAGCTTCAAGTTTCATCCATTTGCCTAGGAATTTTATGAAGTCATTGTTTTTGATAGCTGAGTAGTACTCCATTGTGTATATGTACCACAATTTCTATATCCATTCCTCTGTTGAAGGATATCTGGTTTCTTTCCAGCTTCTGGCTATTATAAATAAGGCTGCTATGAACATGGTTGTGCATGTGTCCTTGTTAGATATTGGAACTTCTTTTAGGTATATGCCCATGCATGGTATAACTGGGTCCTCAACTAGTATTATATCCAGTTTTCTGATGAACCAACAGATTGATTTCCAGAGTGGTTGTACCAGCTTAAAACCTCACCAACAGTGGAGGGGTGTTATTCTTTCTCCATATCCTCACCCACATCTGCTGTCATCTGAATTTTTGATCTTAGCCATTCTGACTGGTGTGAGGTAGAATCACAGGGTCATTTTGATCTGCATTTTCCTGATTACTAGGAATGTTGAGCATTTCTTTAGGTGCTTCTTAGCCATTTGATATTTCTCAGTTGAGAATTCTTTATTTAGCTCTGTGCCCCATTTTTAATAGGATTATTTGGTTCTCTAGAGTCTAACTAGACCCAAATGAAGGAGATAGAGAAAAGACTGAAGGAGCTGAAAGGGTCTGTAACCCCATGGGAAGAACAAAATTATCATCTATCTAAACCCACCACAGCTCTCAGAAACTAAAACCCCAACCAATGAGTTCACATAGAAAGAACTATGGCCTGAGGTACATATGCAGCAGAGGACAGCATTTTCTGACAACAATGGGAGGAGAGGCCTCTGGTCCAGCAAAGGCTAATTTTTTCAGTGTAAGGGAATCTCAAGTTGCTGAGGTGGGAGGGGGTGGTTGGGAGAGGGAGCACCTTCATGGAGGTAATAGGAGGGGAGGAGGGATGGGATTGGGGGAAAACGATAACGTGAAATGTAAATGCAGAGAATTTCCAATAAAAATGTTTGGGGAAAAAAAGTACCTATTTTTTATATGAACAAAAAAAATCTGTAATTGGCCACTATCATCTTCCTGCAAGAATACAAAGAAATGAATCTTGGAGTAATCAACCTGCAATCATAGTTTAGGTTTAGAAATGTGTTAAATGCATTATGAGGAGTTCTTAAGGAATGTTTTTGCCACAAAATGAACTTAAATGGTTTCAGGATGAGCCAACCTATTTTGACACTTGAAACATAAAGTATAATGCATGGAGGAGCAGAACTTCTTATTAGAACAAGCCCTCTGCACCTTCAGCCTCACAGAGGAAAAACTGACCTGCTTCATAAGAAATTTAACAAAGTTAATGGTTCGAGAAATGAAAAAATGTCCTTGGAGGAATACTAAACTGAACCTCTCTATTTTACTGCATTACCATAGAAATGGAATCAAATCACACGAGTATCCTGGTACATGGTGGGAAGTGTGAGACTTTCCCTTTATTTCCCAGGAAGTTTCTTATTCCAAATGGCTACAGACTACATCAAGGAACTGCCAGTTATAGTTAACTGCTCTCTCTTTCCTTTTTCAGAGACAGCAGGCCTCCAAATTCTCATCCTAGAACTCCCTCATCTTCATTCATTCTAACCTAATGACTTGCAAATTTTCCTCTGGATACTCTAAGTGGAGAAATTACACATGGAAAGCTGAGCAAGTCCATGTGCAATTGCAATACTAGTAGGAATTCAAAGTGGCAAATTGTATTTCCAACATAACTAGACTGCTGATTATCTGCACATAACTCAAGACATGAATCACATTTTATAATTTCTCAGTTGTTTTCACTTTAATTTTTTAGTAGCTAAAATATGTACGCCCATGTTGTCCCTGGTGCTGTGTAAACAGAGAAGACAATTGTAAAGTAAGATGACCTCCATGTCCTGTCTCCTGATGAATAGCCCTAATATCTATAAAATTACTTAAAGATTTAGAGGTTATTACATTACATACTGGCTTACCAAATTGTAATCTATACATTTTGTAATCTGGCAACACCATTGGAATTATCAATTCTGGTCTCAAATTCTTTTCTTAAGCAAACTTCTAATACCATCTGAAGTGTACGTGGGCAGTCCTTTAATCCCACTATTTACATTCTTAAGCCTGTTTTGTTATGACATTTGAAGCAAATTTACTTGAAAAAATGTGTTTGTTTTGATGGGAAATACTTCTAGGTAAATAATCATCATGGTTCTTGTCTCTGCTTAAACTGGGGGCTAATAGCCTTATTATTGTAAGGCAGACAATCACTAATGTAAATAGTTTCTTTTTAATGTATTAACTAAAGAAATGAGAGCGATTTGTTTTATTTGTGGAAAGCTTGGCTACATGAATGTAAGCTCCATTCAGATCCTTGTTTCCTCATTATAATTTACAAAGAAGCTACTAGATGTCAAGCAGCATCTCCATGACAAATACAGACACCAGGAATGTGAAAGAAGAATGGAGAAAGACAGAATTAGATGACAGCAGAAATGTGTTCAAAGATTTAAAAGATATAGAGAAAATATTTCAAGAGATAATAGACATTTCTGATAAGACTTCAGGAAATGAAACAGCAGAAATATTAAATAAAAAATGTTGAACAAGCAATCACATGTGGAGTCCACATCATACTAGCTCCCAGTACAGCACCTTGACATTCTTTATATCAATAACAGCAGGAAGGGTTCCCTGGTCTTTTACTGCCTTCTTTTCTTAAGGTGTCTTAAATTATGATCTGGTTTGTGCAAGAGAGTCAAAAATCCCTCATTCAAGACCTAACCTCTCTTTACAGGGAAGAGAAATACCAGTTCCTCTGAAGGCACAGCACGGTGACAGAGAAGAATCTGAACAAACAGGCTTGACACATTACTGTTGACACTCTGTTATATTAGGTCAAAAGTACCCAGTCCATCACACTCCTTCAGGATACCCACTTATCCATCAATTTAGCATCAAAATGTACAAGGCTCCTGGTGTGCTGACTCTGCATTTGCTGAGAGACCACTTGTAGCACATGAAAGTTGCACTGAATAATCTTCATGCTTTTCTCACTTACTATGGGTGTCTTTGTTATGTACTATGGATGCAAATTTCATTTTCTGAATTGAAAATTTAGTGAATTATCTTTAATGGCCTTCCAAAACTTGATTCCACAAAATACACTGACAGAATTTTCTCTCAGGGTTATTTTTCCGAGTATTGATGAGGCTCATACTTGTGTTGTTTTAACCTATGAATTGCAGAGCTGTGTATAGCCATGTGGCAAAAGTCCATCTCAGAATACTTACTAATCCATTTTATCTAAATAAAACCAGTTTCTACTACAAGACATATTTCAAAGACTTGGTGATAAATTTTCTTTGAAGTAGAATATTTAGTGTCTTCCTAGTCTTTATATAGTAAAGGAGAAATATAGTTTGAAGTTTTAAACTAAGAGAATTTGACAGGTTTAACAACAGTGAATTTAAACTCTGACAAAAACAACATTAAGGAAAATGATACATATTACACACACAAACTGTAAAATTCTTAATTATAATGCAGAAAGTTCTTTATAATAATGTTTTAATTAAACCTTTAAAAAGAAAAATGAAAATATACATTTAGATGTAATAATCATAAATGGAGTTTAGATTTTGGGAAAATTATGTGAGAACTTAAACATCTACGACTACTATTTTAAAATATAAATGCTGCATATTCAGGGGAGTGAGGGAGAGGACGGGGTTTGCAGGTGGGAAATGGCAAGGGGGATAAAAATTAAAATGTAAATAAGCAAATAAAATAACCAATAAAAATAAAAATTTATAATAAATAAATGATAATATCTACACATTATTCAAGTATATTACCAATGGCATTTACTTTCAGCAAAATTTCACTGATTTTTAAATTGCTCTCAATCTAAACTAAATTGGAAAATAAGTAAATGTTAGTATCCAAGAGTATTTTATAAACAGTTAACACAAGAACAAATATTTCCATTTCACATGGACATCGTAAAAACAAACTGAAAATACCTGCTGCCTGACTCAGTGCACACATACACATACTGGTGCTGATCATTTTTTCACTTTTGCACCTGCTTCTTTTTGGTCATTTTTATGTAAGTTTATGAAGTCCCCTTTCCCTTGCTTTTTTTTTTCTTTAGAGCCATAGATAATGCAGGATTTTACAGAAAAGTGTTTTTCCTTTGTCTCAATGTGTTTTGGTTTTCAAGCGCTGACATTTTGTAAGTTTCAGTGCAAGAACTGTTGGGGTCTACCAGAAGACACCAAGGAAAAGTCCTCGGACAGCAACTGTAGATCACATTTTTTTCTTAAGTGGCTCTTATACAATTGATGTATTTGTTCAGCCTTTACATAAAGAATAATACTCGTACCTAAAAATGGAATAAGACAATGTCAAAAAAGATATCTACCTGGCTTTTTGTGATACAAAGCCTTAGCCACTATAAAACTTATCAGTATTAAATGCTGATACTAAGGTGACATAATGTGCCAAATTGCAAGATAGGCTTCTGGCAAACATCAATGACAAACTAACATTCTCCTTGGTACCTATAAAATGCAATGTTAGAATTACCTTCTGACAAACAGTAAATCGGGTACGTAAATGTCCTGCTAACCATGAAATCAAATTGTCAGTAGGTGATCAAGTCATGGATCAAACTGAGGTCTCACAAAATACTGTTATATCCCAGATCTACAGTTTCATTTTGAGTTTGATTTTATTTTAAATCTTCAGATAATTTATTGAATAGGTTTGTATGAAATATTCATTAACTACCCACACCTAAATTCTATTTTCTACTAAAGTGTATGTTTCTTCAAGTGCATTTTAATTTCATTTTTACTACTGATTTTCTGTTGGTTGCAGTAAGCATAAACGATCATGGATGAGAAAATGGTACTAGCATCAATATGAGAGCTTCAAGTCACTTACGCTAATTTTTATTTTGGCTCATTGGGAGGTTTTTCTCCAACACTTTTGAAGACAGCTGCAGTTGCCAAATGTATATCCTACATATAGATATGGTCGCCAAAACTATATTTCTTTCTTTGTTTTGGTTTCTGCTAATTATTCTCTCTCTCTCTCTCTCTCTCTCTCTCTCTCTCTCTCTCTCTCTCTCTCTCTCTCTCTCTCTCTCTCTCTCTCTTTCCCACTCCCTCCCTCCCTCCCCCACCTCTCTCTCACTCTCTCTTTCTCTCTCTCTATCTCTTTCTCTCTCTTTATCTCTCTCCCTCTCTCTAATTTAGACTGTACTTTCCATCTTTTGAGTCACACACAATTAATTGGAAACAATCAACTGCCAAATATTTTGCCTTGATTTTAACAATGAAATGTGCAGCTAAATTATTCCTAATTCATAGCCTTTTAAAAGAGCAGAGTTATACATATTTGATCACTTTTGTGATTGTTCATATAACCAAATCTGAAGATTATATGATCGTGATGATTTTTAGTTTTCTGGTTCTCATTTCACTCTGCACTTTGCTCTCAGATTTGCATACTCAGTAATACATGTAATTGATCTTATATAATTTTTAAGACTAGTGAATGTTCTCTTTACCTTGGAGGTCCTTTAACAGGCTGTAATAAATCTTATAATAAAGAACACAGAATTGTAAAAGGCATCATTTTTATTCACACTGAAAAAGAATCACTAAGAAAAATGAATGCAGCTCTCTTGGCCTCTCTTGCTCTTGTGCTCTTGCAGCCTTGCTCTCCCACTCCTACCCCTCCACTTCCCTTTCCCTTCCCCCCTCTCTCCCACGTGCTCATGGCCGGCCTATACTCCTCTACTCTCTCTCTCTCTCTCTCTCTCTCTCTCTCTCTCTCTCTCTCTCTCTCTCTCTTCCTCTCTTAACTCTCCCATGACCTGAATAAACTCTATTCTGTACTAAAAAAAATGCAAATTCTAAAGTCAGTTGAGGCCACATCTAGCTTATTTATCAGGAAAATATGTATATCCATTCAGATCAGTCCTGGTGGAGTGGCCATGGTGTTCCTTCTCCAGCCCCTTCCAGTTATTTATATGACCCACCCCAAAGTAGTTTATTGTTCGTGCTTCTTGTTTCTATCAGTGTTTCCATCCATCTGGATGTATAATGTGATTAATTCTATATTTCATGAGTGTTTCTTCTTCATTTTATAATGAAATAACAAGAAGTTAAAAACTGTGACTTGCTACTTCGAGTCATGTGACAAAAATCCCCAGTTTATAGATGGGGAATCCTCTGTTTGACATGCATACTGTCATATTTGTGTTTTAGTCGGTGGGGCTTCCTTTTAAACAGTAAGACAAAAACCTCTTAAGTCAGTCATATTTTGAGTGATTCTGTTTCTTTGGATAAAATATAAAACACAGAGTGAAGAAAAGAATATGCTTTAATCATTCAGCAGGAACACCATCAATCTTTTATGCTGTTGACTGTATCATTGTCCTTGATATATGAAGGCATTTACTCATCATCTTCTGGGACTGTGTGCATTTAATGATGGCTTTTTCTATGCAATTAAAGAGTTGCTTTTCTTTCTAAGAGCTAGGTCTGTAACTGAAGTCGAGTGGTTTTGTGCTCTCATGCAGTGATTCAGAAGTTCTTTTCCCTGTAACATTAAGTTGGCCTTTTCTGTTTATTTAGCACCTACACAATCAATGTCTTCAAGTCCCTTGCAGCCAAGTATCTTTTGGGAAATATTTGTGCCAAACTATCTTACTTTGGAAAACGGTCAATCTTGTTCCATTTTTTCTAAGCTGATAAGATAAAGACTATTTATGTAGACAATAAAGACTATTTGTTTGTTCACGCCAAGTTTCAGTGTATTCCCTTGGCTTGTGTGGAACTCACTATGTAGACCAGGTTGCCCTTGAATTTATATAGAACCACCTATGCCAGAACCTCCTGGTTGCTGGTATGAAAGGCCTAAATACCATGACTGGCCTAGGAGCTAGGTTTTAAAAAGCTTTAAAATTTTTAATTGCTAACATTAAAACCTATGGTCTTTATCTTCCACAGAAGCCTCAAACCCACAGAGACATCCAAAGTATGAGCCAGAATCTATAGTTCTACATCGCCCTAGTCCAGATTATACAGTGTTCAGCACCACTAGTGGACTGAAATAATCCTTTTTCAGGTAGCTATGGCCTAAGATTTAAAATTCAATAAATAAGCTTCGGACTCAAATGTATTATGAAGTCATTTTTTAGAACAATTTTCCTCTTGTTAGTGACTTATTTACCATTCCTTTGCATTCTCTTTGCTTGTCTTGTTCCCATTCACCAACGTCCTTACTCCTTCCTCCCTCTTGGCTCATTTCCTTGGCCATTTCATGCCCTCCTGTTTGGTCAACAACTACCAAAACACTATTTGTCTCTCTGTATCTTCATCAGCAACAGAAACATAAGCAATAGTAGTAAAATGTCTCTGAAATTTAAACTTAGTACCTCATAGACCTGATCTTCAAGTTCATTTTATTTCTTTGTCACTGTGTGAATCAGCTCTTATCAGTTCTTCACTGAATTCCTATAGAATCTTCTTTGTTGATCCTTGATATTTAGGCCACAGTGATAACTAAAAACATCTAAACTGAATGACATCATGACCCTGCTTAACAGATTCCAATAATACCATTGAACTTGTGAGAAAAAAATACAATTATATGTGTTGTTAATATTCAGGGGACAAACAACTGAGGTGCATATTTTGCATACTAAAGCAGACCTGGTCTCAAGGTTCTTCCAACATCCCTCAGTCCTTACCTGGCAGACCCTGCCCACAGTACTGAATTTGCCAGCCCAGGGGCTGGGCTTAACCTTCCCAAGAGGTACTTTCCTATAATCCAGACAGTTTATTTCCTTTTCTCTTCCTCTCTGCATTTGCTCTGTTCCTGCAGGTGCACATTCTTTCTGTTTCTCTTCCCTGCTGTTTCCCTCCCCATGGTGACTTCCTTGGCCTCTTCTTTGTGATCAGCAAACCTGCCCAAGAGTAGTTTCCCTTTATGTATTCTAACTTGGCTTAAAGTGGCTCATTTCAGTGGCAGAGAATAACTTACCATGGGTAATTTCAAAATAAAATTATATCTGATATGTGGTTTTACCAATTCACACACCTTTAGTACCACCTGTGCCTGTTTCCCTCACTGCTTAGTGCCTGTGAGCATGATCCTCTCTCACATTGCTCTTAGATACTTCATTCCATGGATGATTCTTATTCAGCTTTCTTGGCCTCTTTCATGTCACCCTGTGACCTGAGTCTAAACAGACACTGTTTTCCCAGGCTGCCATCACAGCTAATACTTGCTCTCTAGTTGTGGGAAGTATTTGGGAAGGATAGGAAGTGTGTCCTCATGGGAGAAAGCATGTCACTGAAGATTTTAAAGACTCATGTCAGTTCCAGTGCTTTGTTTGCCTCATGGTCATGGAACAAGGTCTGAGCTCCCTGGTACTGCAGCCACATGCCTTCCTGCCTGCTGCCATTTTCTTCACTGAGATGGTCATGGGTTCACCCTTTTAAACTGTAAGATCCTGAATTGAAAATGTGCTTTCATAAGGTGCTTTGGTCATGGTTTCTCTTCACATCAATACAGAGTAACTAAGACAATATGAGTTTCCAGAATATAATAACAGAATCTCCAATAGCTTGGCAATAGCCCAGCCTGACAAAAGGGAAGAAAGTGCAATGTCTCATTTCAATTCACAGAAGTAAACATTTCACCCTCCACATGCATCAGCAAATATGAAGATGTGAAGCAGTGATTCCCAGCTCCCTCGTGCATTTCCATAAAGACAATCTCAAGAAATAAAGTAGAAAATAAAGAATCATATCAGGACATGAGAAGGACTTAAAATTTTTATTTGAAATCATTAATTGCTGAGGACTGGCCTCCATGGTTTCAGGATTCTTCAGAATGGAAGGATTGATCTATGTGAAATTAGAGTCTCAGGCAGTAATGCAGGTGCAAGCTCACAATGCATTCATTCCTGTTCTGAAGCTGCCCTGGGAGACAACTTTTCTAAGCAGTTTCTACCTTTGCTTCTGTCTCTGTCTCTGTCTCTGCTCTATCTCTCTGTCTCTCTGTCTCTGTTTCTCTCTGTCTCTCTGTCTCTGTCTCTGTCTCTGTCTGTCTCTCTCTCTCTCTCTCTCTCTCTCTCTCTCTCTCTCTGTGTGTGTGTGTGTGTGTGTGTGTGTATGTCTGAGTTCACCCCAATCTTTTATTGGTTATATACTTCCTTCTTGTACAATAATACATAATCAAAAGCCTTTTCGTTATTTTTCTCAAGCTCAATATTTTTCCTGAGAAACCCCATCCCTCAAGTAACTATGTCACCAGAAAGCACAATGCACACCCAAAGTCACAGTCCAATGCCTGCTAAAGCAAGTGAGACATTAAATTTTAATTCTCAAAACCTCTAAATGACAGGCCATCTGGTCATAAACTTGCAGTTACAACCTTAGGATGAGAACAGAAAGGTGCTAAACAGGTCAGGGTAGTGTTAATATTTCTAACTTGTCTTAAATTTTCAAAATCTCTTTTTTAAACTCATCCAAATATCAATTTCTACAATGCTTTTCAAATTATTTTCTATATGCAATATTAATCCTTTTGCAGTTTCTCCCAGGGTTCCTTCTTAGGCCCAAATTCTCCTAGAACCTGTACCTTAATTTCCTTAGGTAGACAATGCTAGAAAAATCAGTATGTTTCAATCTTCCCAGGAAAATCTGTTCACTAATCCAAGGGCCCACTCACGAGGTCCAAACTCTTCTATCCATCCTTTATCTTCTAAAATTACACGTACATATTTCAATTATTCCTAATAATATTTCTGAATCAAACTTTCTATTATTAGAGATCTCCCTTTGTGGGGTCTCTCGCCAATGCTCACTAATCCAGAAAATCCATCCATTTCTTCCTCTAACTTGTCCCTTGTATTTTCTATGGACATCCCTGTTTTTAGTGACCCAGGCCCAGTGTTTCTTTTCCTTGGGGTCTTTAATTTTCTTAACTCCTAAAACTTTAGGTTTCTCCAAAACATTTCCTGCTTCAAATATTTCCTGGTACTAGGCAATCATCATGAGTTGGCTAAAATTTCCCAGAGAACAATTAAGGCAGTCAGCTTCCACATTCAGAATGCCTTGTCCTGTTATGCCTGGGTAGGCTGCATGATTGGCCAGGGCCAGAGCAGTTTGTTCCTATAGACATCAAAGCCTTTTACTTCTCTAGTAGTGCCCTCAATCCCTTCCTCAGAAATTTTTAATAAAGTTATTTTGAGGACAAATATGATGTAGAAAATAGTAAACAGGCAAGCATAGAAGAAAGCATAGTGCCATTTGTATACTAGAATGCCAGAGATGCATTATTCAGGTTGATTGTGCTCCTGCAACTGAAACTGTGTCATGCAGCTGAGTTGGCTGCATATTACACCTGACAATTAATATTCTAAAAGAGTCTTGAATCAGAAATCTTAAAAAGGATGTGTAGATCTTTATATACTTCTCTGAGAAATAAATGCTAATAGAAGTGCTCGATACACAGACAAGTTAAAGCTATTTCTACAAGAATATGATTGTATGACACTAAAAATAAAATTAAAAATATATTACTTAGTATTATAAATTAACAAGAATGACAATTAAGTAACTCCTTATAAGGAAGCAAAACAAGAGCAATACATCAAACACTTCAATGTATCTAAAGTTGATGAAGATAAACCAAGTTATTGTCAAGGAAAATTCATGTACCCAAAACTATGTGATAAATAAGTTACAGAAATAGCTGTCATCTCTTAAAGTAAATCAACCTATTAACATGAAAAACAGAAAAAAATGATTTACTGAGCAAATAGAGTACCAGATAGATAGCAAAGAACATAGTGTTTAATTACTATTAAGTAAGGAATAGGATAGACTGAATATAAGCTCATCATATCACTGTTGCCAATATCCCTTTGGCAGATCATTCAGATTAAAGAATATAAATTATATTCATCAAATTTACATTTGTATAACAGGATACACATGCATATATGTGCATAACAAGAACTCAGAAGCTGAGTAGGCTAATTTGTTTCTAATACAAATGCACACACTTTGTCAGTATTGCCCTCAAATTTAGATATACTAGTAGTAAGGGACTCATTCTATCTTATCATTACATTTCATTATATCTGTTGCTTAATATATAGCTGGGGCTTAATAACTTCCTAGAGGGGAGAAGTTTATCTAGCTCATAGCTGTGTGTGTGTGGGGGGTATCTAGCTCATAGCGGTGTGGGGGAGGTTTATCTAGCTCATAGCTGTGGGGAGAGGTTTATCTAGCTCATAGCTGTGGGGTGAGGTTTATCTAGCTCATAGCTGTTGGGGTCTAGAACATGGCACTGGTCATCACCTCAAGTCCAGTAAAGAGCTCATGGCGTTACCCTGAGCAAAATCGCAGCAAGATTCCCAAGGCCAAGGCTGCACCTTCATAAGAGCCCTATCGTAAGAACTGAGGATCCTGCAGGAGTCACCTTGATTTCTTCCCAAGGCACCCTCCTTAATATTAATTGAGTGTGTCTCCTCATCCAAGCTGCAGGCCACTTCCAAAATCCTCACAGCAAGGGTCAAACTTCAATACCAGAACCTTTCGTGGGCAAACTAGCCATGTCTAAGCCATTTTTTTCATACTCTTGAAATCTGCTCAAGGAGGAAGATATGGGAGATACTCTCCATATCTCTAATTTTCAGTCCTATTAGTCAACATGTTCTGTATTTTATCCAGAAATTATCAACTTTTAAAACTGTCATACAAAAACAAACTATACTTAATTAACTGGGTGAAATCACCTTAGATTATAAAATGAAGCGCTATCTTAGAGTTAATGAATCTTAATCTTAGAGTTTGCTCTTCCATGGGGATATTGTTGTCAGGGATACAATGGAATTACATCCCATGCTGCCTTAGTATGCCACTGTCCTAATGCTATATAGCTTTCAGATATTTTAGCCCTCACGACAATTTCCTCATCGGTCTGCTTTACAAGGGTGGCATGACTGAGGTACAATTGCGGGTATCCTTCAGGGAGTAGGTAAGGAAAGGTGCACAAAAATTGATCAAAATGCATGGTATACATTTTGTAAAGAATTGATTTAAAATGTTTAATAAAAAAAAAAAAAAAAAAAAAAAAAAAAAAAAAAAAAAAAAAAAAACAAGAACCAAACAACGTATTCCTGCTTACAAAGCTGGTGGGTTGATAAGGCAAGAAACAGAGGCATTCTGGTACAGGAAACTGAGCCAACTCTCAGGAAGCCTTGTTACAAACAAAAAATGTTTAGTCATTTTTTTGGAGAAAATGGAAAGTTAAAAATGAGGCAATTAAAGAACACAAATCCAACTATGAAGAAGCAGTGCTGCTCCGTGAGTACACAGGAAGGCGTGGGAGCTTAGACGCTGCTGAACTCAAGCAGCTGAAAGCAACCTCAGAAATTAGTGAAATGAATGAATCGGAATGTGATACAAGCTTTCTAAAGTCAAGTGATTTAAGCACATACACATGCACATGCACACGAACCAGTTCAAAGGTCTTTTTCTTATGAAAATTTGCACATAACTTGAACCTTCTCTTGTATGTGTTCACTAACTCAACCATCCCCGTTTTTTCACATACTACTCTTATTCCAGACTTCATAGTTTTCTTAAATTCATCTGGTTCTTATCTTTGGGGGTTATATGAAGTAATGTTTTAATGAGAGATCTGTATGCTAGGCTGGGGTTCTATCACTGGAAGTGTAAATTCTGTCCTCTGACCTTTTCCTATCTTAGCACTTCAAATAGTAGTAACAACAACAAGAAAAGAATATCCTTGGATTGATGTTTCTTGGTAGACATTAGATACACATGCCAGGATGTTTTGTGCTCTCCTGAATCTCCTTTGTAGCCATTTCTGTCCTATTTTGTACCCTGGGAGTTAAATTAGAAAATGACTTCAGCAAGGCCCATTACAATTTGGCCTACTCACTGTTCTAGTGCTGTGAAGAAACACCATGATCAAGGCAACTCTTATGAAAGAAAGCATTTAGTTTTGTGAGCTTAACATAAGCAGACCAAGTTTTAAAAAAGAATCTCTGTATGAATGAATGGGAACATAGTTAATGTAGTAATGAGTGTTGTTCTCAAGCATTTGTTCAATGCCCCTGTGAAGTCAACTTTCCTCAGACATTAGCAGTACCAAAAATAAAGCATTTTCATCTAGATGCCCAAAATTGAATTTAGGGCTTTTGAAACAGACAGACATATTTGTTAGCACACAGGTTTTATTTCTAAAGAAGCTTTCAAGCCTGCTACTCCATTATCCAAGTTCAGTATAGACCTTGGGTAGATTCAAGAAAGCAGAGCAATTACAGAGCTAGAACCCAGAGGAGCATCTTTGCCTCTTACTGTGGTGAGCTTACTGTGTTTTTGGCTATGCGCTGAATTAGCAAAAAAAGTTGTTCATCTATAATGCAAAGAGATAAGTTTGTTTTACTGATGGGTGTTTCATCTGTAATTCTGTATATGATTGACTGTATGGCTTTGTTTGCTACTTTCAACCATAAATTTCAGAAATATCTTAAATGGAAATAGAACTACAAATGAATAAGACATCACTTTCTACATGAATTACTTCAAAAATTAATAATTATAAATTATTTGATGCCAATTGACTAAATAAGGGGACAAGGTACCCCCAAAAAAGAAGGAAAGACAGATAAAAAATGATCTGCATCTTTTAATAGGTAAGAGTCAAGAAATTACCATAGAATTTACATGCATATGTATTTTTTCAATTTATTATATTTCCTTTAATGGGTTTCCACGTCAGCTGTGAGATTTAGGAGAGTGAGCCCTTGAGATTCATAGTGCATGTTTAAGTTTGTGTGGGCTAAATTCATTCAGACTGCAGCTAGCAGATGGCCTTGGAGTCACTGTCCTTGAAGTTACTGACTATAAAAGGCTGCCAAAGTAAGACCTGAAAAATTAATTTAAAATTTAGCTCAGTGATTGTGGTACAATAACTACAACATTTTTTTGCATAAAATCACAAATTAAAAGTAGAACAGGTAGAACAGGAGGATCAGATGTTCACAGTCATCCTTGGCTGTATAGCAAATTTATATCCTGCTTGAGATACAAAAAACTATCTAGGAATGGAGGTTATAGAGAGGAAGGAAGAGAGAGGCAGAAGGAAGGACTCAAGAATGAGAAGCAGTATTCAGATCAACTCAGGTTAAAGATTTCTAGACCGGGATCAACCCTGACTGAATACCTAGTTTCTTCAAAAAAAAAAAAAAAAAACAAAAAAAAACAAAAACAAAAACAAAAAACAAACAAACAATAAAAAACTATACTGAAAGGAACACCCAAGAAACAAGATTGACTCATATAAAGCCTGTGGTGTCCAGCAATTAAGTGGTAATGATCTCCACTAAACAGGCGACTTCATTATCTATTTCTTAAATGAAAATTAAGACATCACTCATTAGGGGCTAAAGAGATGGCTCAGTGGTTCAATGCACTGACTGCTCTTCCAGAGGTCTGTTCAATTCCCAGCAACCACATGGTGGCTCACAACCATCTGTAATGGGGTGTGATTCTGTCTTCTGTTGTGTCTGAATATCATGAATATTTATATATAATAAATAAATAAATCTTTTAAAAAAGACATCATTCATTTATGCAGAAACATGGAAACTCTTAAATATCTAAAAATTATTTTAAATGTGTTGCCATAATTTAATGCTGTGTATTTTACTGACATACTTAGAGCAAAACCATGATCATCATAAAAAATACTAGAACATTTGGATGTTTATGTCACTAAGACCAGGAGAGCTACTCTCAAGTACTGATATCTAGTAGACAGGAATAGATTGTAACTTAATTCAATGTTTTTACAAAGCATTATGTCAATAATAGATACCTCCTAGTTCCTGATTGCTTCCAGCTAAGTCTTCTTCTGCATCATAGGATTAACTGTATTCACACCCACGGGCTCTAGAGAATTCGATAGCTTTTCTGACACCTGCATGATATGTGTATAAAGAAACAGCCACATAAAGAAAAAAAAATAAAGAGAATTGTTGAAAAAAGAATTGAAATTGTAACCATCCTTTTTACAATGTTTGGGAACTCTGTTCTGTGTTTAGAGGGACTTATGTAGACAATTGTAGATCTGTAAAGAAGAATGAAAACAGCTTTGAGGCAAACAAATGACAAATAATTTGGTTCATCTAAGAAAGATAATACACATATCCAGATGCTCCAGTATTAACCTGTTTCCTTTGTCAGCAGTTTTCTCTTTCCTCATTGTAAACTGGCGATTGATTTAATCAACAGGCATCTCCCCTCAAAATGGAGCAGATTCTGTGCAGGCGGTGAAAGCACACAGTAAGACCTAGTTCTATGCCTCAGAAAATAATTCAACAATGATAGATGTGCATTGTAATAGCATCCAAATGGCCTAGAAATAATACAGTGAGGACCAAGAAAGGAAGTCAGAGCAGCCTTCCCAAAACACATGCATAATATGGATGCGAGGGTCAATCTTAAAACTGACAAGCTAGCTGAAACATGAATTCTGAATTCTGTCTCAGAGAAATTTGTTCTGAGTGTCCAGGGCTTTCTTCATATAAATATTTAACAGCTGCTCTGTGGCTGTGGCAGTTACAGCTCCGTCAATAAATCCAGATGCAGCAGATGTGAAGCTCTGAAAGGTTCTGCTCCACTGCCACAGTCAGACTGGACTTTTCGAAAGCTACGAGAAACTGGGAAAAGAGACTGTGAATGCGCAAGTATTTTGTTTTAAAGCCATGGCAACATGAAATAATTGTAGCGGTAGAATATTTTGAATATATATGTATATTTATTCCCCTATTCAGGTTTGTACTTGCAGAACTCAATGTTGAGGACATTGAGTATGATACAGTATTGTGAGCTTGAAGTGGGCCCTTTGTTAAGGAGTCACTGAATGAATAATTTCAGATTGATTGGTTTGTTTCATGCTCATTATCAAAAAAAAAAAACTACCAATAATCGAGACTTTGTGAAATGTCATTTTTTTCTTAGATTTTATTTCATTTAATAACATGAGCCCCAAATAAAATGAATTGTTAAATTAATGGGTAAATTCCCCGTTAGAACAAAAATTAGATTTTTCAACTATTCTTTTCTACAGAGTATAGCCAAAGGTTTCACCAATATATAAAAAATACTGTTAAACATTAATTATATTGCTTAGAAACACAAGTGTTCTTTCATGATTAAAAAAGAAAAGTGAATTTTGTCCAATTCTTTGCTGGGATTTGTATTGTGCAGTGCAATAGCTCAGAGATCATTCCTGGAATATTTATTTGCATTTGAAGTAGGATCAGTTGAAATCTTACATAGAATTTTTTAAAAACACAGAGTGAATAATTTTATTTTAGAAAAGAAAAATAGAAGAACACATATAGTCCTTATAAGTTTCTACAGAAATACAACAGTGAAACTGTGTATTTTATTCATCTTATAATGAAATTGAAGGTTACTCAGAACACTAGGTCCAAAGAATTTAGGATTAATAATGGTTTGGCATCACAAAGATTAATGTATTATTGCTAGAAAATCAATTTCTTTAACATAACTTTAGAAAATGATTCAGTTGAAGGATGGTTGGAGCTGATTCTAAATAGGACTTCCAAGCATCCCAAGTCAGAAGACAATCTTGTCATCAAATCTGAGCACTCTAGGTCAGCCACACACACACTCAGTCAACAAGATCAAATACAAAATAGTGGAAGGAAATTCTGCCTCCATACTTCACACTGCCAATCAATGAGAATTTCTAGTTTCAATATTCCCATCCTCATAACACCATCCCAACTTTTCCCAAAATACTTACTACCAAACATCCAGAGTCCATATCTGCTACTTTTCTTGTACACGCCTGCCACAGAGAACATTAAGAGTTTCTTCAAATGATTAGTCAGAACACCAACTGATTGTTCATGGCTATATCATTCTAACACTTGTCAGCATTACTCAAGGGTAGGCTACCAGTCAAGAACTGTGCAAAGCTTAAGCAGAATGACCCAGAAGAGACACATTGTACATGATAAAAGGCTGACAATTAGCTATGTTATCTTCACTGTTGAATCACCAGTATCTGGCAAGTAATTTTTGGTTTTTGGTGTTTTATTTTTGTAAAGAGATTTAAAACATTGCTTAGTTCTGAATATGTACCACATAACACAGCTAATGTTTCCGTATCCCTGTTTTTCCTTCCTCTGAAATTCTTCAAGACTTGCCGATAAGACTGTAGAAAATTGTTTTGTTAATGAGTAAGCTTTTACTCTTTTTACTCTTCCTTTTTGTTTAAAGTCATATAGATACCATATGTTAATGAAGCTATAAACACAAGAACATCTCTAATATATGTTTCTTCATACTTTCCAACAAACTGCAGAACCACATTAGGTTACATTGGTATCTGATGTTTTTTTCCTCTCCAAAGTGTGTGTATTGTATGCATGTCAGTGTGTGGGTATATGTACCCGTGTATTCACATGCAGAAGCCAGAACAGGACTTCAAATACTTAGAGCCATGTTCTTTCATTGAACCATGAAATCATCTTTTTGCTAAACTAGCTAACAGTCTTCTAGGGTCTGCTTGTCTTGTTCACCTGTCCCATGCTAATTTTATAGGTATGAACAGCCATGCACAGCCTTTTATATAGGTATTAAAAATTTGAACTCATGCCCTCAAGTTTAAAGAACAAGAGTACTTGTTCACTGTAAAATCTCTCTATCCCCTTGGCTTTTATCATTCTATCAATAAACCCCAAAAGAATACATTAGTAGGATGTATAGAATCTCTATAATATGTTTATAAAATATATTACACATAAATACACACACTCATATATACATATAAGTGTGTGTGTGTGTGTGTGTGTGTGTGTGTGTGTGTGTTTCTAAATTAATCAGATTCTGTGAGGAATGTGAGAACAAACCTAGTGAAGGAAAAAGTGAGATGAAGAGCTAAATACCATGGTTTCCTGAGCCTGTTCAAGAAATCCTGACCCATCTGTACGCAGCCCAAGAACTAAAGTGGCTTCTAGCAAATCAGTAAGACAGAACAAATGATCCAATCCCAGGCTTATGGCCACTCCCTCTGTCTTCACAGAAATCATCTCTCCTCGTGATGGAACCCTTCTCCTCCAAGTTACAGGCGAGCAGATTAGATCCAACAGGAAAGTGTGTGCAATTCCCCTTTTGGCCCTTGATTACATAACTGCATTCTTATTGGGTAAAAAGTTGTATATAAATTTTTGTTCTGAATAATAAACATTAAATCAGTACCCCAGTGCTGGTCTCTGGAGTCTGAAATCTCTGTAGAGATTCAAGGTAGAAAGCATTTTAAAGAGAAAATTCTGAAATGGTAACACAGTGATCCCTTATCCTCCAGTCTCAACTCCAAGCTATTTGCCCTTCTGGACAAAAGGTCTTTTGAGATTTACAATTAAAGTGAGACTTATATCTCACCCTAACATAATAAATTAGTGTGGTGTTTTATCCAGGTCTCAGTGTCAAATTCAGTATTGGAATTATGAGAGGAATTATCGTTGTTTTAGCATTTACACTTGCCCAATTTGTGAAGTGGTAGTTGTTTTATATCCTAGAAAATCCAAAGAAGAGTGAATAAGAAAAACAACATCTTTTGTACCAGAAATACCAAAGGACACAGGAGCATAATAAATGGGATAATAACTAGGACGGAATCTCTAAAGTTGGAGGAAGTGGCAACACACAGTACCTCAGCAATCAATATTGCCTCTAGACTGGAGGAAACTTTGAATAAGAACCACACAACACTGAGTGAAAGGAAACTGGATTGGAGTCAGAATCTTAGGGGAATGCAGACACAGGTTTCAAACAGGGTACCTGACATCAGTAAGAGTCACCATAGGCCTCAGGAGCATGCTTTGACTCCTGAAAGACAATCCAGAGATGTGACAGAATATCTGCCTTAACCATGAAAGACCTCCCTCCGACAGGACCAGCATCCATGACTCAGTAAGTCCCATGACTGGGAGTAACAGTAAAGAATGCTGAGAGGTAAGCCTCTGTCTA
This sequence comes from Micromys minutus, assembly GCF_963924665.1. Lineage (NCBI taxonomy): Eukaryota > Metazoa > Chordata > Mammalia > Rodentia > Muridae > Micromys > Micromys minutus. The sequence continues at coordinate 1,383,106 of NC_137973.1, read as the reverse complement.
GGGAGGACGTAAAAGAGCACAGTCAGGTGGATGCATTTCTTATGTTTACCAACCCCTGTCAGGGTAGCAAGCTAGTGCAGTCTTGCTCTGTTATCATCTCTCAGTTTTTCTCTCCCAACCACATCTTTCCCATATTCTTTCTTTTCTTCTCTTCACCTTTTTCTTGCATCTTTCTATTTTCATTTTTTTCTGATAGCCATTCCCAATGCTGGCTAGCCTGTTTTGTGATGGTGTGTGCATGTCAGCATTCAGAGAGCTGGCACTTCCTCGGATGCTGTCAGGATGCTTCTCTCTGTCCATTCGACTCTTAGCCATGGTTTTCTCCCCCCCCCCCTTCATTCTGTTTGTTCCCTTCATTCTGATTGCTGTTCTGAAACTTATTTTTTTTCTAAATGGACATTACTAGACTTCCTCTATCTTTCCTTTCCACTCACACATACAGAAACTGATATCGTAGTGCACACCAGGCTATCACTGCATCTTTCTTTCCCCAAATGATTGAGATTAAGTCAGTCACTTCTTTTAGTTTGATTACTGATTGTTCATAGTGACACCACAGCCCTGATGTCATGTCAAATGAACAAAAAATATTGAGCTACAGACATTAGTGTTAAGTTAAGGAATGAAAATTGGGCAACATTTTGGATTAGTTAGGCTGAGTGATTTCAAATTAGAATTCTATCTTTTTTTCCTGTGCACCATCTAACTGCAGTCTGTGATGGTTTGCTTCTCTGTAGTCTGTCTCTTCTGTGTGTCTTACCAGTCTGTCTCTTCTGCTAGGCTGTTGTTATAAATCAGTTCCTGTTTCTAACAAACTGCCTAACTTTGTATTTATAAAAGAGCCTAGAACACAAGCCTAGAACAGAAGGAAGAAGTAAGGGCTTCTTTATAGTCATCTTTAATAAAATTTCAAGGGAAAAGAAGTAATTTCCTAACCCAACTGACCCAGAACAGCATTCAAAACCCAGACACACATGCTACTACCCTACATGTTGCTTACAGTCTTTAGGAATATTTGTTGGTTAGGGATGCATTGAGCCTGTTGAGTTTTTCAACAAATGATTACTACAATATACACATGTGTACACACATGTACACACACACACACACACACACACACACACACTATTCTGGGCCTTAAGCATATGAGAGTACATAATTTAAGATTAAAACTATATACAGTTAACTGAGGTAGTAAAAACTGGTTAAAGGAATACTGAGGCTTACTTAAACTGGCTAAGTGCATAGTAAAGAGATTGAGTACATAGTATAAAATGGTCTCAAGACATTATAACTTGGATGCCACATTTAACAAAAGTCCACACTATGTGCAAGATATATTTTGAGGAAAAAATTTATCACATAAAGATCTATAAAAATTTTTATAGAGTTATAAGAAAATGGACAATTTTTAAAAATAATCTAAACAATCTAAACAATGACCTAGCCCCAGATATCCTGGTCCCAAAGCAAAAACACAGGATACATTAAAAGCCAAGGCAAAATTATTTAAAAATTACTATTTGCCCAAAAATGTTCTCCAGTGAGAATAAAACAGATGAGATCTTAGGAAAATAATTCAAAAGGGCCATTATTAGTATGGTCAATGAAACTAAAAAGGACAGAAATACATTCTGAATGAATTTCAAGGGAGCGCAAAGAAACAGCTGAATGAAATAAAGAAATCAACACAGAATATTAAAATGGAATTCCATAATGAAATAGCAATATTTAAAATATCATACTGAAATACTGAAAAAGAGAAATCAAAGAATTCAAATAAAAGCTTTGTGGAAAATCACAGAATAGATGAAGAAAAGATGGTGTTTTCAGGCTGAAAAGTAAGATAATTAATCATTACATTCAAACAATGATAAAGATTTATCAACAATCGCATGAACATTTGATATCTGTGAGCACCATAAAAAGATCATACATATAAACCAGACACACAAGAAAGTTTCCATCTCAGAAGAATTAAAAAATATTTTTAATAAACTCACGAAGAAAAACTTACAAATCTAAGGAAAATGATGCCACCAAGGTAAAGGAGTTGTCTAGATCGCCAAACAGATGAAATCAGAGAATGACTTCTATAAGGCAGAGAACATACTAAAAAAGCAGATGTGCGTAGCGAATAAATTATACTAAAAGTGGTAACACAAAAAAAGCAAGTCACACGTAAGGTCAGACCTGTCAAAGGAACAGCAGATTTCCCAATAGAAACTTCAAAATGGAGTCAATCACTGAGGGTGAGCCTGTAGGCTGAAAGGTGTGCCCTTTCTACGCGTGTTCTTCGCTCGGCTGCTTGTGAAGTTCCACCCTCATGGCGGAGATAATTCAGGAACGCATAGAAGACCGAATCCCGGAGTTGGAACAGCTGGAGCGCATCGGACTCTTCAGTCACGCGGAGATTAAGGCTATCATCAAGAAGGCTTCTGACCTAGAATACAAAATACATCGGAGAACCCTTGTTAAGGAAGACTTTATCAGCTATGTTCAATATGAAATTAATCTTTTGGAGCTGATCCCAAGAAGAAGGGCAAGAATTAAATATTCATTTAAGAAGAATGAGATCGAATATTCTATTGTACATCGGGCACAAGGTATCTTTGGTCGTGCTTCAGCGAAGTGGAAAGACGATATCCAACTTTGGCTATCCTATATAGTTTTTTTTTTTTTTTTTTTTTTTTTTTTGTAAGAAATGGGGTACCAAAGATCATCTTAGCAAGATATTCTATACCATGCTTGCCATTCATTCAAACAAGCCAGCTTTGTGGATTACGGCAGCCAAGTGGGAAATGGAAGATCGCTTGTCTTCAGAAAGTGACCGGCAGTTTTTTCTTCAGGCTCTACGCTTCCATCCCGAGTGTCCAAAGCTCTATCAGGAATACTTTAGGATGGAGCTGATGCACACAGAAAAACTGAGACAGGAAAAGCAGGAATTTGAGAAGGCCACCGTGGATATGGAGAATTTTGATCATCCTGAAGAAATCCTTAAAGGCGAGTTGGCTCGGATCCTTTACAAAAATTCTATAAGCAAGATAAAAGGTGCAGATTTCCATGTGTCACTTCTTGCTATTGCTCAACTGTTTGATTTTGCCATAGACCTGCAGAGGGAAATTTATAGTGACCTTCAGCCTCTGCACTCTGATGACCCACTCACTTGGGATTATGTGGCAAGAAGAGAATTAGAGATGGAGTCCCGGCCAGGTGAAGAGCAGCCTGTGTCAAAAGAAGCCAAAACAGTGGATTTGGGCCGGAGGGAGGAAAGGTGCTGTGCGGTGTATGAAGAGGCAGTGAGGACCCTGCCTACAGCGGCCATGTGGAAGTGTTACATCACCTTTTGCTTGGAGAGGTTTTCTAAGAAGACCAGCAGTGTGCCCCTCTGAGGGCAGAGGCTGGAAAGAGCCGTGTTTGCATTCAGGAAGGCCCATGAGCGGAAGCTTCTTTCTGAAGTCCAGTACAAGCAGTGGATTGACTTGTTGCTGCGCCAGGACCTCCTCAAAGAAGCTCTGCAGGTAGCAGAAACTGGGACCGAATTGTTCAAGGACTCTGTAACAATGTGGCAGACGAAGCTCCTAGTGCTCATTGACTCAAAGAGCCCGGATGTGGGGAGGCACTTTTGCACACCTCAAATCCCCAAAACCTGCCCTTGTGGAATTCTTGGGCAAAGTGGTGTGAAAAGGCTAAAAGCCCGGAGGACATGGAAGCCATCTTTAAGAAAGCTATTTTAGCTGTCACGGGTGCCAGTTCAGTCACTCTGAAGGAAAAATACCTGGACTGGGCTTATCGGAGTGGAGGCTACAAAAAGGCCAGAGCTGTGCTTCAAAGTTTGCAGGAAAGACGTCCATTTTCAGTTGGGTTTTTCAGAAAAAATGATGCAGTTTGAAAAGGAGCAGGAATCCTGCAAGATGGCGAACCTGAGGGAATATTATGAGAGGGTGCTGAGAGAGTTTGGGTCCACAGATTCAGATCTTTGGATGGATTACATCAAGGAGGAATTGAACCATCCCTTCGGGAGACCTGAGAACTGCGGACAGATCTATTGGCGAGCCATGAAAATGCTGCAGGGACGGTCAGCAGAGCTGTTTGTAGCTAAACATGCCGTGCACCAGGCTGGCCACTAGTGACGAGCACCACCAGTTTGCCGGACTCAGTCGCAATCTCGGGGGGGTTTGTGATGAGTCGGCTGTGAGTTGTGAGCTGCAGAACGGATTGGCTTTTGTTACACGCTCTTACTTGGCATCATTCTTTGAGAAGAGAGTGGCTGGTGCCCATCAAATCTAAAACATAGAAATCATACGGTTCAGTCTCTTTTCGTGTTCCAGGCTAAGCATACACAGCTCTAATCTAGACTAGGTGTGAGGGAGCCGGTTCAAACCCAGGAGAAAGTGTGTTTTTGTGTGTTCTATTTATCCACATGGCTGGTCATCTCCCCTCAGCTCCGAGTTCCAAGTCTGGCTGGCAGATCTCCCACCTCTCGATTCTTCCCAGAGTTCCTCTCTGCCCGGATGTCCCGCCTTTCTTCTCCTGCCCTTATATAAGTCATCAGCTGTTTATTAAACCAATCAGAAGGTGTTGGAGATGAATGTTTACAAAATATGATGGAGGCGATGCTTTATAAAAATAACAGTACCAAAGTCCAGACAGGACTCAGTTCTCTGCTGGAACAAAAATCAACATTTGAATGATACAAAGATCACCTTTACACAGAGCCCAGGATTATTCCTTCATTAGGGGAGTGCAGAGCAGAAAGCCATCTGTGATCTAAGAGAGGCTGAACGAAGTAACTTTATTTCCTGTATTTGAATTGGATCTGTACTTTTAAATCAACCATTCAAGAAATAGGAGCATTCCTTAACCTGCAGAAAAGAAGGAAGACTTGGAAGAAGAGCAACAGAGAAGGAGGTGTGGGTACTGGGAGGAGTTTGTCCTCGGGGAAGTTTAAGGTGGCACAGAAAACCATTTAGCTCAAGGATGGACAGGCCGAGAGCTGCGTGGAGGCTGAGCAGGAGGGAAATGACATTAAGTCCTTTCCTTGTTTTGATACTGAGTCCAGTTTTGTTTGCTTGTTTTTGATAAACTTAAATATGCCTTTGAGGCAAGAGCTTTACCACTGAGACAGAGCCCAGCCCTCTTTTAATATTATTGAGCAGGTCTCACTGAGTTTTGGCTGGTCTTGAAAGTTCTCAAGTTTAGGTAGGACTTGAACTTTCATTTCTCTTGTCTCAGCCTCAAGCCTAAACAAGAAGACCTGGTTTTAACTTCACATTTTGATATCGTTGGGAAAGTATTCAGAACAAGTTAATAGTAAGCCTTAACTAATGTTAAGTTCATTTAATAACATGGGAAACACCTAATGAATTCATTATTCCCTTGTCTTATGTCATTAATTTCCTGTGGCTAGAGTTTGCTGTCTATAATTTTTTTTTAATCATAAAAGGTATTGGTGAAGATTCTTGCCAATTTTTGATCACATTCACTGGGACTTATTTGACAGTGAAATTGCTGAATTTAAGTAAAAGAAGGAAGCTTGCCAATTTGCTCTTTCCAGCATCATATGCAAGAGGCAATACCCTTGTCCACACTGGGGATTACACACTTCATTTCATCATTTTATAATTCACCATTCAGTAGAAGAAAGTAATGCATTATTGCTTAAAATACTCTCTTATTAATTTATGTTCTAAAAATACATTGAGAGATTGCTCAGTGGTTAGAGCACTGACTGCTCATCCAGAGGTCTTGAGTTCAACTTCCAGAAAACACATGTGGCTCACAACCATCTGTAATGGGATCTGATGCCCTCTTCAGGTGGGTCTGATGACAGTGTACGTATATATAATAAACCCTTAAAAAATGCAAAAAAAAAAAGAAAAAGAAACTTCAAAATGCAGAAAGTCTTGCAGTGATGGTGTCTGTGCATGTCTGTGTGTCATGTCTGTGTCTGTGTGTGGGTGAATTTGTTCTAGGTGCAAATAATGAGCCAAAATTAAGCCAAGATGATATAGATAATTTTACCAATATATAACAATCAACGACACTGAATTGGCATTAATAATAATAATAATAATAATAATAATAATGATAATAACAAGCAAAATTTTCTATTTAAAAAATGCCAGGTTAATGTGGATTTACTGCTAAAGTCAAATCGACTATTAAAGAAGAGTTAACAGCAAAACATCTGAAACTGTTCCATAAATGGAAGAAAATGCTACCAAACTTTTAATATGAAGCTATCATTAACCTGATAGTAAAACACAGGAAAAGAAATAAAGAAAGGAAGGAAGAAAGGAAGGAGGGAAGGAAGGAAAGAAAGAAAGAAAGAAAATTATAGTCAGCAAAGAACATCAATGCAGTTTTTCAATAAAGTGCATAAAAACTGAAATCTAGAACATATAAAGGATATCTTCATCATGATCAAGTTGGCTTTGTTTCATAAATATGAATACTTGAACATATGTAAGTGAACAGATGTTATATACTACAAAATGTACTCAAGAACAGAAATCACATCAATATGTAGATAGATGAAGAGTGTGACAAAACTTTTGTCATGATAAAAGCCTTGAAGTGACCAGGTTACTTCAACATAAGAATACACAACATAATCAACATAAATCAACATAAGAAAAATATCAACATAAGAAAACACAGCTTATGTAATATAGTCAACTTATAGTAAATATAGAAAAATTTAAAGTATTTCCACTAAAAGTTAGAATATGACAGTGGTATTTGCCTCCTTCATATTTATCTAATACACTACTTGATATCTTAGACAGAGCAATAAAACAAGTGAAATAAATAAATGGGAAAAAATTTTTTAAAAAAAAACAAGTCAACATATCCTTGTTTGCATATGATATAATTCTGTATGTGTCCCTGAAATTTTTATAAGAAAATGCTTACAGCTGATGAATATTTTCAGCTATTTTTCAGGTCACAAAATCATCACAGAAAAATCAGTAGGCTTCCTACATATACTATCAAACATGCTTCAAAATAGATCAAGAAACTATTCTTATTTACCACAGCTTTATTTTAAATTTATTTAATAATGTTAAAGAAATGAATATAAGAAATTAGAGAAAAATAAAGAATAGAAGAAGGGGGAGAAAGAGAGAAAAAAAAGCAGGAGACAAAGACCTTACACTGCCACAAAATTGCAAGTGCTAACTATGTGGTCCTCATCTCTATAGAAGACCAGCCGTGTGAGCCAGGCTCTGCTTTTGATATCTGTCCAGCCTACTGGACAGTGACAGAGCAGTTAGGTTGAGAGGAAAGGACAAGGTTTTACATAGGCAGATTCAGATCGTGCTGTGGCCCCTAACGTTAAAGAGAATGAGCACGTCATGCTCCTGACTTCTTTTTCAGAGTCTACAACTCTGACTTTGCATCCTACTAGAGAGTGGGAAGCTGTCCCACAGAGATTAATATTCAGCTGGGAATAAGAGTGTTTTAAATACTGAAATAACCAGGAAAAAAAGCTGGTTAAGATACCAGTAAGATTTTTTATTTTCCATTCTTGTTGGGTTCTATCCTATGTTTCTAGGCTATCTAGCCTCTGAGTTCTGGCTCTCCTGGCAGGGTCAGGGGTGACTCCCCTTTCATGGCATGGATCTCAAGATGGATCACAGGAAAACCCACAGAGTCAACTAACCTGGGCTCATAGAGGCTCACAGAGACTGAAAAGACAACCAGGAAGTCTGCATGGTACTGACCTAGGTCCTGTGTATATGTTGCAGTTCTGTAACTTGATCTTCTTGTGGGACTCTTAATAGTGAGAGCAGAGACTGTCTGACTCAGTTGCTAAGTTTTAGGACCTGTTTTCTCCTACTAGGTTGACTCATCCAGACTTAATATGAGGGGAAGTGCCTACTTGTATTGCAACTTGATACACTATGTTTGGTTAATATCTATGAGAGCACAGCCATTTTCTGAAGAGAATCAATTAATTACTGGAGGTCAGGGATGGGGAGTGTAGAATGAAGGATGGTAGAAGAGACTGGAAGATAGGAGGGAGGGAAAACTCCAGTTGGGTTGCAGAAACAAACAAACGGCCAATAGATAAATAAATCCAATAAGAAATAAATCATCTGGGAGAGGAGTTTGTCCAGATGAATCTAGTTGTAAGCATTAATTTAATAAAAATAAATTCAGCATCATTATACTTCTATTTGTCTGAGTTAGCGTCACTCAAGAAGATATTTACAACCCCTGTAAAGGGTAGACATACCAGACACATGAGAATGTTGTTGAGGCATGAAGTCATAGCTCTTCATGAGATTAGCAGGAATTATGCTTATATATTGTGGTAATCATCCTAAAATAATGGAAATTTGAAGGTAATTTAAGTGTTCATGCTGCATCAATATATCATGATGTACTCAAAGAAATGAACATAATTCCACTCTGAGAATGGATTTGATCTAAAAAGATGTTCAATAAACATTAAAATTGGAGAAAAGCACATCAGTGGACAAAATACTTACATAAATTTTTAAAGTATATATAAAAGTAACCACACAAATGTTTCAGATATATGCATACAAGGGGAGTGTAAAATCATAGGCCTCTCTGCAATAAGACCCAGAAAGAAAAAGAAAAGCAGAAAGAAACGTTCCTTCCACTTCAGGTTTCTTCACTGAAGACATTAGAGCCCTGAAATAAAACACGGAACAATGTCAGCCTCACCTCTGTCTTATACTGGGTTTCCAAACAATCTAATATCTGCTCTCAGTATTTAGTGTAAATCACATAAATGTCTAATTATTCAATTGTTGAATTTATATCCAGATGCTTGTTCAAATAATAAATGTATCATGGAGCAAGTGGTTGAATCTCTGTAATTATGGTGTCACTTTCCTGGAAAAAATGGTTCTCCACAAGCTCCAAAGATCACATCTGCTAGGCATTCATTTTGTATGTTTCTCTGTAATTCAACACCATCTCAAAAGAAAGCAATTAACTTGTCTTTTTCTTATTAAATTAATATAAGTAGCTTGCATGCTGAGATTCTGACATTCATTGTACTGCATAAAATTGCACCAGAGCATGGCTCAATTCCCTAAGTGAATAGGCTGTTCAAAAACAAGGCAATCTCCACCTCTACTAACAAAGAGAATATTACATTGTACTGAGGGGCATAGTTATAGTAATATAGGCAGAGAGGTGGCTTAATTTGGAAGTTGTCATTTGATACTGTAAAGACTGCTTTTCCATCAGAGTGGTCAAAGACCAGTTGCATGCACAGGCTGAGAAGCAGGACCCACCATTCTGACTGTGCACATATGAGCAGACTGCCACTAGCTATAAAAAGCTCAGTTCTTTCCTTGAGCTGGATATAAAATTTCACCTCTAATTTATAGAGTCGTTTTTAATAGAACTTAAAATTTTCTTAACAGGGAACAATATTTTTGTAATGTAATGGGCTGTTTCTTCACTGTCAAATTTACTGAAAACCTTATAGAAATTATGAGCCAATAAATTTCACTAAGTTAAAACCCTCACTTGGTATCCTCATACTGTAAGGAAGATACCAATTGGAATTAAGTGAATTAAATAAGAAGGAATAACCCAAGTTGGCAAATAATAAATACATAAAATTATTTTGTTGAGTATTAAGGCAAAATAGATATCTATTTTATTTATGTACATTATCAGATAAAGTATAGACTAAGATTCAAACTTTATAAATATTCAGGGAGAATCAATACATAATAATTCATACCCTAGCTTCAATTCAAAAGCTTTATAAGTGTCATAGAAACTAGCAAATTTGATAAGTAGTTTATAAACTTAGTAAGAAATTTTAGGTCAGAATGGCAATAGGGTATTATTAATTTATAGTATAGATTAAATATGCAAATATATCCAAATACATTCATGTTTGCATCTCCAGAGTTTGTGGCTATTCACTGCAAGATAACAAATAATTTTTGCATTATTTATGCTACATGATACACAAGTCTGAGTCTCTAATCCACACCTCCTCAGGAAAGATCAGCTAAAAAAAAAGATGAGATTTTGAGGAAACAAATTTTAAAAATACAAACATTCACAGTGTCAGGTAAAATTACAACCTAAATATCAATAGCTAAATTATAAAAATGAATAGTTCTATTTAAACATGGTCAGTCTTTTATATTTTCAGGGATACCACCCTTAAATTAAAATCAGTGATTAAATTAAAATTTTACTTGAATATGTTTCACATGTTGTTTAAGAATTCAAAATATAACAATCTGATACATTTAGGAAGAAATAAAACTACCTTTTAAAAAATTTTTTTGGTTTAGTTTACAAGGAATTGTTGAGGATAGCCAACATGTAAGTGTAAGCAGGAGCTTTATATACTCCCCAGATATTATAAGAAACTGATTAAGTCCAAAACAAAACAAAGCTAAAGAAATGGTGCAATGTATCTGATGCTAGGGTGAATTTACAGCATTTAAGTTATATAGATGGAGCATGGTAAAAGTTACATAACAAAGTAAATGTTCTTAGTATCAGTAAATATCAACAGTACTTGAATTCAAATATTGGATATAAAACTACTGACAGCCAGAACATGTTACAAAGTTATTAAAAGGTTGCTTATAAAACAAAGTTATTCCCACTATATACTGCCAAGCTGAGGAGAAGAAAGTGGAAGCAAAGAAGGAAGAATCCATAGAGTCAGAAGACAACATCTGCTTTGGTCTTTTTGACTAAACTATTTTTGTTAACATGTCCAATAAATAGCTGAAGCTGTTAGAGAGAGAGAGAGAAAGAGAGAGAGAGAAGAGAAAGAGAGAGAGAGAGAGAGAGAGAGAGAGAGAGAGAAGGGAGAAGGGAAGGAAGAAGGAAGGAAGGAAGGAAGGAAGAAAGAAAGAAAGAAAGAAAGAAAGAAAGAAAGAAAGAAAGAAAGAAAGAACGAAGGAAGAATTGGATAGTGTGCTTTCTGTTTCTGTTTTGTGAAATAGTTTGAAGGGTATTGGTATTGGGTCTTCTTTGGAGATCTGATAGAATTTTTGCACTAAACCCATCTATCTGGTCCTGGACTTTGTTATTGTTTTTTTTTTTTTTTTTTTTTTTTTGGTTGGGAGGTTTTTATGACTGCTTCTATTTCTTTAGGGTTATGGGAATGTTTAGATGATTTATCTGATTCTAATTTAACTTTGGAACCTGGTATCTATCTAGAAATTTGTTCATTTCATGCATATTTTCAAGTTCTGTTAAGTATAGGCTTTTGTAGTACAATCTGATGATTTCTTAAATTTCCTCAGTTTCTGTTGTTATGTCTCCCTTTACCCCTTTTAATTTCTCATTTTGTTAATTTAGATACTCCCTCTGTTTCTTCTGGCTAGTCTGACTAAGTGTTTATCTATTTTGTTGATTTTCTCGAAGAACCAACTCCTAGCTATGTTAGCCCTGCTTTCATTGTGTCCCCCAAGTTTAGGTATGTCCTACTCATTCTTGCTATCCCTCAGAGGAACATGTAAGATGTCTTACAGTTCTATAGCAGAAATATTCACCATGGTTACTTTCCATGGTCAGAAAACAGCACTAAGTATGGAAATTGACAGATCACAAAGAGAAGCAGCAGCATTGTCAGTGGTGCTGCTGGCCAAGAGAGACAGCAAGAGTTATTTACAATAACATTTATAAAGCCTGTAAAAATTCTGGTAACATTCGCAACTTCTGCTCCAAATATAGTGAAGGTAAATAAAGGATCTATGAAAATATTAGAAGCTTATTGATTTAATAATATAAATCCCAGACATATGTTCAATTTTCTAGATTTAAACCATTGGTTTTTCAATATAAATCATTCACTTTCATTACAGGTCCAGAAACTCCAATGACCATGCCTTCCTGTACAATAATTATTTAAATAACTTATGAATAGCATACCATATGTTTTGACCATAAATTGTGTTTATATGACTTTGAGGATCAGAAATATACTAATGTAGAATATATACTTACATTCCACATTTACATTCTGCAATTTCTCTCACAGTTTCTCAAAACAAATCATTGATATGTCTCTGGGACTTTATAATGTAGCACTAATATTAGAATGAGAAAATTCATAGATATTTATAAATATATATCCTGTCTTAGGTCACTGTTATTTCAAATGTATAAGAAACAAAATGTGGCTTTCTCTTTCCTCTGCCATTATATGCACTACGCCTGACACAACCTCTCGCCATGTCATCCCACAAGACTTTCAGAATCAAGCGATTCCTGGCCAAGAAACAAAAGCAAAATCATCCTATTCTTCAGTGGATTTGGATGAAAACTGGTAACAAAATCAGGTACAACTCTAAGAGTAGACACTGGAGGAGAACAAAGCTGGGTCTGTGAGGAGTCATACAACTGCGAGACTGAGGGCTTATGCTGAACTGTGGTCATCTATCAGTCCTACCAGATGGATTTTAACATTTTTAACCTGGAGACTTGTTCATGTCTAAATTAGGATGTTTGTCCAGTAATAAAATTATGAACCTTTCAAAAAAAAAAGGAAACAAAATGTGAAAAGTTCCCATAAATACAAAAATTTATAGTAATATTTTATAAGAATAAACAAATAAAGTATTTAACTCTGAGTTCTTTATATACCAGAAAGCACTTTTTAATCCTTATATATGAACAAAAAGGGGTAACTAGCAAAATTAAGTTACCTGAATATTAAATATATCCTTAAAAATATAACTCTCACCTGGGCTAGCTCTTCTATGACATTGAGTAAAGTCACTTATTTACTTATTAAAAAATATTGGTAGATACTACAATAGATGGGAATGACAGTAGACAGACTGGGCATAAAGATATACATTAAAAGTCATTTCACTTACAGAAAAAGCATGTTGAATTTTACTTTGTGCATAATGGTTCAGCTGTGTGTGTGTGTGTGTGTGTGTGTGTGTGTGTGTGTATGCTCTGAAGAAAAAGTTGTTCTTATAAAGAACAACTTATAAAGAGGTTCTGAAATGCTTTAGAATAAATGATTTTTATAGCTACTTTTATTAAATTTTGTGAAAAATTAATCAATTATCTCATTGACAGATATCACAACTAATCCCAAAAATGTCTAGTGGCAAATATGTGTGGTGTGTTTGTATTTACTGCTTCAGTATTAAGCTAATTGGGATAGAAAAGCTACACAGCAATTACTAAATGGAGGATGGCTCATTTGTTAACAGTGCCTGATGCTTTTTCATAAAATACAAGTTCTATACCCAGCACCCAAATTGAGTAGTTCACAATCATCTCTAGTGAGCACATAGTACATCAGGATGCAGAAATTTTTCCTCCTTAGCATTATTCCAAAATTTTCTACCCATAAGGCTTTAGATCTTAGTGACTATAATACAAGTGTGCAACCAACCCCTTCTTTTTATAGCAAGCAATCTATAAAAGAATGAACTTGACCCCAAGGAGGCACTAGATAGATAATCCCCATGCTTCAATGGAACCTGCATGTTAGCTGTTGCCATTTTATAGTATTCTTTTTGCTACTGGCTTAGTGGTTCTGGTTTCCTTCTCTGTGATTTGTGTATTTCATTTGGAATTTCCATTATACAAATAGGAAAAAGTATGTAAAATTACACACAAAAAAAGACTTCTATGGGCAAAGATAGGACATGATTTATATAATTTATAATTAAATTCCAGTAGTAAGAACTCCCATGGTCACACTTAAGAAATATAGTTTGACTCCTAGAAGGAATAATAAATGGTTAAGGTGACGAGATGACCAATATCTATTATAGTTTACTTCTAATCCATTATGAATCTCATTAATAATGATATGATAATTGACTCATTGTCCCTTAATGGACTACTAGATATACATTATTTTATCATGTAGAATACCTTAAGTATTTTTATTTAGTTATTCTGTGGGTGCTTGCTGACACCTGTATTTGAGAACTTATCATCCACCTCTAAGGAGTTTACAGTATCATTAAAAAAATCCATAAACTTGCTCTGAATATAAACTTCTTACATTATTTCATGAAATGCCAAAATAGCTTGATTATACACTATATTAAATGACTTCTACAACACCCATAATCCCAAAGAATATTTTGTTTGCCTCCCTATGGTGAAATTTGACAAAATAATGAAAACTAGACTTATAAGCCAACATATATGAGAAATCCTATATGCTATATCCCTTGTCATAATAATTCACAGTGCATATTAAACAAAATCCCTGTGCTAATAAGTGAGCTTAGTGACAGTACCAGCCTTGAAGATACTTTTGTTTGTTTGTTTGTTTGTTTGTTTTTCTTCTTGTGTACAAAATACACACTGAGAATATGGGCTATAAAATGCACTAGATTTCATATAACTTGAGTGTTCTGACTCTATAACACTTAGGCCCAGGTATTAACAATTTGAGAAAAGGCAAAATGAACATCACACAACTGGATGACTACAGGAGGACTCCACTTCCTGTGGAACCCAGAGAGACCACCATTAGTTAGACAGCACCCCAATAGAGGGATGAGGACATCAACTCACCTTCAAAATTTCTGAACCAGAATTGTTCCTGTCTAAAAGAAATGTAGGGACAAAAATGGAGTAGAGATTGAAGAAATGGCTGAGCAGTGGCCAGCCCAACTGGTGTTGCAGGCCATGGGCAGGCACCAAATTCTGACATTATTATTGATGTTTTTGTAGACAGGAGCCTGACATGGCTGTCCTTGAAGAATTGCTGCAAACAGCTGCCTTGAGACAGATGCAGATACCTGTGGGGCGCTGCCTGCACATTCTCCATTGCAAGATGGCGCTGACATCCGGCTGGAGTTAGCAGTAAACAAGTCATGTGCGCACGTGCTGGGTAACTTTCCACTCCTTGAGCTCTGCCTCTCCCGTGGCGTCATAGGGCCTGATGAGTTTCAACCAATTAGGGAGCTCCACGTCCAAGATGAGGACTGATTCCTATATAAAGGGACGGGCTAGATAGTTCGTGGTCTTCGCTTCTACTTGATGTAAGCTTATGCTCTGCCTATCGAGAGCATTAAAGCTTTACCGCAGAAGAATCCTATTTTGTGTGCCATGTCATTTTTGCTGGCGAGACGGTTGCACGGGACATCTGGTGCCGAAACCCGGGAACTCAGACCACTCCATCGTCAGCACCAGCGAAGATCCCCTGTCTCCAGGCAGAGAGGATCCAGAACTACGGGGAGATAAGTTAGGCAAGGTATGTCTGACCCTGGATCTTTCTTTAAATTTGGTTTAAATCTTCCACGGCCTGGGAAGGGTCTGTAGAGGCTCTGGTCTTTGTCAGTGCAGTTTTTATTCTCTTCCTCTTAATTTCCTCTTGTGTCCATCGGGGTTAGGGTTAGTTTTGTGCTTACTCACCTTTCAGTTTCACTTTGTGCCTCAACGTAAATAAGCCTCAGGCATTACATCGCTGTGATGGGCTCTTCACACTAGACCGTTACAGCCCTGCAGTCAATTCTTAAGAAGAGAGATTTAGAATTTCCTGCCCGCATCTTACAGTGTTTCATAAAAGAGGTAGAGCATGCTGCCCCTTAGTTTGCGGTCTCTGGGTCTCTCTCACCAGCCTCATGGAAAAAATTGGGTAGAGATTTAGACTGTGTGCTGACTGCCGGAGATCTCGGGCCCGGGACCATGGCCATTTGGACGATGGTACAAAATTGTTTAAAAGATGAGAGTTGTAGGCCCGCTATCGCTACGGGGCAAGAGGCATTGAGTGAAGTCCAGGATAGACTATCAGAAGCCGAACAGAGTGAGAGGATGGGTGCATGCAGAAAAAGATATTTCCCCCCCAAGGAAAACGGACCTCCAGGTACGCTGCACAGCGGGAGAGTTGTTACCCATAAACCTTCAGATTTTCATTCCCTTATGCCCTCTAATATTAAGAAAAGGGGAGTCAGCTTGTACCCTGTAGAAGACTTTGAGGCTCTTAACATTGATAGCCCTGAGACTTCAGATGATGATGAGCGAGAAGGCTTAGAACCAAAAGAAGAAGCAATGATAGATAAAGAAGCTGCTAGATATGAGGAAGAGAGGTATCACCCTGATGAGAGGCGCAGACCTCTGCGTGCGCCATTAGCCGTTCCAACAGCACCTCCTTTACCGACAGCCCCTCCTCCTTATGAGACGCGTGCACCTTTGAAAGCCTTCTCATTCTTCCCAGAGAGAGTAAGGAGACAGGTGCGTCTTGCATTATGCCACAAAAATTTGATGATTTTAAAAGAGGCATTTCCTATATTGTTACAGGCCCTAAAAAGTAAGGGCCTATATATTGCCACAGAAAAGGTCCAGGTTTCTGATACCAGTCAATTCCTAGGGTCTGTGGTATTCCCTGATAAGATTGTCCCTCAAAAGCTCGAGATAAGAAGAGATCACCTCCACACTCTTAATGATTTTCAAAAATTACTGGGAGACATCAATTGGCTTAGACCTTTTCTTAAGATTCCTTGTGCTGAACTTAAACCCTTATTTGATATTCTAAAAGGAGATCCTCATGTCTCCTCACCTAGAAGTTTGACCCCGCAAGCAGAAAGAGTGTTACAGTTGGTAGAAGAGGCTATACAAGATGCACAATTGGTTCGCATAGATTATGATAAACCTTTTTCATTATGTGTTTTTAAAATGAACAGACTCCCTACTGCTGTGCTTTGGCAGCAAGGACCATTATTGTGGGTACATCCTAATGCCTCGCCAGCTAAAATAATTGACTGGTATCCAGATGCTGTGGCACAATTGGCGCTGAGGGGGCTAAAATCTGCCATCACACATTTTGGCACTGAACCACATTTGCTAATTGTTCCCTATAATGCCATACAGGTTTCCACTCTTGCTGCCACTTCGAATGATTGGGCTATCTTAGTCACCTCCTTTTCGGGAAAAATAGATAATCATTACCCAAAACATCCAATTTTACAGTTTGCTTTAACCCAACCTGTAGTTTTTCCTAAAGTAACATCCTGTAGTCCCCTAAAAGAAGGGTTAGTGATTTATATTGACGGTTCCAAGACTGGACTGGGGCTTTTGTGGTTAATGGACAGGTCTATTCAAGGCAGTATACAGAAGCCTCTCCACAGGTGGTAGAATGTCTAGTGGTTCTTGAGGTCTTACAACATTTCTCAGAACCTATAAATATAGTGTCTGATTCATCTTATGTTGTTAATGCTGTCAATCTGCTTGAGGCGGCTGGCATTATTAAACCGTCTAGCAGAGTTGCCTCAATTTTTGCACAAATTCAAAACTGCCTTCAAGTCAGAAGGTCACCCTTTTATATTACTCACATTAGAGCTCATTCTGGATTGCCAGGACCTATGACTCAAGGCAATGATTTGGCAGACACGGCTACAAAAATGATTGCTATAGCCATGTCTTCGCCTCTAGAGGCTGCTAAAAGTTTTCACAAAGACTTTCATGTAACTTCTGAAACTCTGCGACGCCGCTTTTCCATTTCCCGAAAACGGGCTCGCAATATTGTTGTCAATTGCCAAAATTGCAGTCAGTTTCTGCCTGTGCCCCACTCTGGAGTTAATCCTCGGGGCATCCAACCTCTTCAAATATGGCAAATGGATGTTACCCATGTCTCCTCCTTTGGTAAGCTGCAATATGTACATGTATCCATTGACACCTGTTCGGGTGTAATTGCAGCCACTCCCTTATCTGGAGAGAAGTCCTCGCTCGCCATCCAACATTGCCTAGAGGCCTGGAGTGCCTGGGGTAAACCAAAGTTCTTAAAGACAGATAATGGACCTGCTTATACCTCACAAAAATTCCAACAATTTTGTAGCCAGATGGCTGTGACTCATCTTACAGGTTTGCCGTATAATCCACAAGGACAAGGTATTATGGAACGTGCTCACCGCACCCTTAAATCATATCTAATAAAACAAAAAGGGGGAATTATGCAGGCTTTGCTCCCTGTGCCTGGGACCGCAACTTCCATGGCACTATTCACCTTAAATTTTTTAAATCTTGATGACCATGGCCATACGGCGGCAGCTGGAAGGCATTGCCTACCCATGGACAAACCAAGAGAGATGGTGAAATGGAAAGATGTCATAACTAATAAATGGAAAGGACCGGATCTTGTGTTGATCAGATCCAGGGGAGCTGTTTGTGTTTTCCCTCAGGATGAAAATAATCCCTTCTGGGTCCCCGAGAGGCTCACTCGAAAAATGGTGGAGACTCCTGTTGACAGCCCTGCTCCTGATGCTTTGGAACCAGAGAGTCCGAGGAGAGGTGAGATGGGTGATTCTGTGGGCATTCCCAAAACCAATTTTAGTGGAACATGATGCTACAGTCTTCCCTGAGTTTTTCACCACCGATATCAACTTGGGTGGGGGTGGGACTCTTTGGAGCAATCCTTTTCTGTGGACTTGTGTTGCTTCTCTGGCTGGTTTGTAAGCTCAAGGCCCAAACAAAAAAAGAGACAAGGTGGTTATTGCCCAAGCGCTTGTCGCTGTAGAACATGGAGCATCAGCCGATTTCTGGTTGTCTATGCTTAAGCAGTAGGTCGCCGGCCAGACAGCTCTTGCACTCCTACAACTTCGGTTCATTGCACAGGATTAGAGTGTCTGGTTTGAGCAGCCCATGAGGGATGCCGAGCAAAGCATCACACTGAGAGCCCCTTGTCGCAGGGTATCTCTGGGAGATATGTCATCTGGCATGAGGGTTGCCTGCCCCAGTGTCCCTCCCTCAGAAAAATGGCAGAGTGACAGGTCAAGAGTACTACGGGCTACAAAAAGCCTAGAGGTTACTCCTGTACATGGTCTTTATACACCTTAATGAGGATTTGACTTCTATCTCCGCCCTCCTAATATGGGTGTCCTACTTTGCTTAAAGAATAAAAGATAGGGGGAGATGTGGGGCGCTGCCTGCACATTCTCCATTACAAGATGGTGCTGACATCCGGCTGGAGTTAGCAGTAAACAAGTCATGTGCGCACGTGCTGGGTAACTTTCCACTCCTTGAGCTCTGCCTCTCCCGTGGTGTCATAGGGCCTGATGAGTTTCAACCAATCAGGGAGCTCCACGTCCAAGATGAGGACTGATTTCTATATAAGGGGACGGGCTAGATTCGTGGTCTTTGCTTCTACTTGATGTAAGCTTATGCTCTGCCTCTCGAGAGCATTAAAGCTTTACCACAGAAGAATCCTATTTTGTGTGCTGCGTCATTCTTGCTGGCAAGACGGTTGCGCGGGACAGATACCTAGGTCAGGAACCTGTATAAAAGAGTTAGGGGAAGGTCCATCAAAGCAAAAAGGGTTGGCAACACCATAGGAAAAGCAACAGTCTCAACTAACCTGGACCCCTGTTTACTCCCAGAGACTAAGTTTCCAACCAAAGAGCATAGACAGGCTGGTCCAAGGCCTGGGGTACGTATGTAGCAGGGGACTACCTTTTCTGGCCAAAATGTGAGAAGATGCACCTAATCATGTAGAGACTCGATGCCCCCCAAGGAAGGGAGGCAGCACCCTTTCAAAGGTAAATGGGAGGAGAAAGGGGGGTGAAGAACTCTGGGAGTGCAGACAGGAGTAGGGCATAAAAGCATGTAATGATTAAAATAAAATAAATTAGATACAGGACATATATCCTTTTTAAAACTAAAACAAAGCAGATTAGAGGCCTAAATTGAACATATAAATTTTTTTTAACTCCTAATTTATAGTATTGCTAACAATTTGTTTTAAAATAGAGTTTTAAATTTTTATATTAATTCTAATTTGCCCATGTTTTCTAGAAACTTTTTACTTAAGTCATTATACACCATATCAAAAACATTTTGGGGGATGATATGAGGTGGGATTCAAAGTTATCTGCCATGTTTTATTTAGATGTTTATTATATGTTTTTATTTGGGGGCTGCAAGTATAGTTCAGTTGGTGAGTGAGCATCTGGCATGCAGGGGGCTTTGGGTTCAAGGTCCAGCACTGATTGACTAAGAATGGTGGTACCTGCATGTAATCTCAGCACTATTCTATAAGTAAAAGAAGGAGAATTTGGTATCTTTGTCTATGTAGTGATTTCAAGGTCACCTTGAGCTACAGGAGATCCTGTCAAAACAGTAAGGAGAAAGCACAATGTGAATTTCAAAAAGGAGGAGACAACAAAGAGTCCTGCCCAGATACGTCTATAAATCACATCAAAAACCAGGACTGGGACTCATGACCTGCCCACAGATTGCTTAGCATCCATAGAAATCTCAGGAGCATGCTCCCTTCTGAGCCCACTGGTGAGCCCCCACTTTCTCTCCACTCTCAGAGAAACCACCTAGAACTCTTGGGGCACAAGTGGCACATTGCTGTGCTGCCAGGGCATAGACTGTTCCGGCTTCAAACTGTGACCAGAGCCAGAGCCAGCCCACTAGCATCAGTACTTGTGGCATGCCTACAGAGAGCTGAACACCCAGAGAAACCACAGGGGCACTCTCCCCCCTGAGCTCACGGGCAAGTCCCCATTTTCTCTCCATGGAATATTTAGGAAGAGGCCACCAAAAACTCTCAGGGCACAGGTATATTGAAACTGCTTGGAAACAGACTGTTGCTGCCCACATCTGTGCCCAGAGCCAGAGGCTGGCTCACTGCCAGTGGAACTCATAGAGAGCAGAATACCCAGGAGCAATCTTTCTCCTGAGCTCACTAGCTAACAGACTCACAGAACAAACAAGCTTCAGACAGAGACAACAAGATCATCTAGGATCACAGATAACAAGATGGCAAGAAGCAAGTGAAAGACCCAAAGCAAAACAAACCAAGACAACCTAGCAACATCAGAACCCAGGTTTCCCACCACAGCAAATGATGAATATCCCAAAACACCAGAAAAACAAGATTTGGACTTAAAAATCATACCTCATGTTGATGTTGGAGGACCTCAAGAAGTGCATGAATAACTCCCTTAAAGAAATGCAGGATAACCAGGAGAACACACATAAACGTGTAGAAGCCATTAAAGAGGAAACAGAAAAATCACTTAAAGAGCTACAGAAAAAGACAACAAAGCAGGTGAAGGAGTTGAAAACAGAAATAGAAACAATAAATAAATCACAAAAGAAAACAATGCTGGAGATAGAAAACCTAGGAAAGACCTCAGGAGTCATAATGCAAGCATCACCAGCAGAATATAAGAGATGGAAGAGAGAACCTAAGGGGCAGAAGACACCATAAAAAAAAAATATGGACAGAGAAGTCAGAGAAAATGCAAAAATTAAAAAGCTTCTAACCCAAAACATCCAGAAATTTAGGATACAATGATAAGAACAAACCAAAGGATATTAGGTGTAGAAGAGAACAGACCCCCAACTAAAAAACCACAAAAATATCTACAACAAAATTATAAAACTTCCATAACCTAAAGAAAGAGATGACCATGAACATTAAAAAAAAAAAAAAAAAAAAAAAAAAAAAAAAAAAAAAAAAAAAAAAGCCTACAAAGGTCCAAATAGATTGGACCAGAAAAGAAATTCTTCCTGACAAATAGTCAAAACACCAAATGTTCAAAACAAATTAAAAAAATAATTTAATTAAAAGCAGTAAGGGATAAAGGACAAGTAACATATAAAGGAATACTGAACACCATTATATCAGACTTCTCAACAAAGACTTTGAAACCTAGAACACCCTGGACAGATGTCATACATACACTAGGAGAACACAAATGCCAGCCCACGTTACTAAATCCAGAAAAACTCTCAATTATCTTAAGTGAAAAAATCAAGATATTCCAGGACAAAACCAAATTTTCATAATATCTGTTAACAAACCCAGCACTACAAAAAATAACTAAATAAAAATAAAATAAAATAAACTCCAAAACAAGAAACAATACCATAGGAAAAGCAAGAAAAAAACTTCTTGAAACAAGCCCAAAAGAACATAACAAAACCTCACAGTACCTAATCCAAAACTGATTACAATCAGTCACAAAATAGACCTAACAGATACAAGAAGATTGAAAAAGTCCCATGCATCCGAGCAGATCATCATGAACTAAAACTGGTCTTCAAAACAACAAAAACGACAAAAAGCCCACATATGCATGGAAACTGAACTATTGCAGTAAATATTAAAAAATATAATGAATTTGCTTATCTCTTTATCAGTCTGCATGGCTCCCTTTCTTGGCAGTTTTACTCCGCCTGCCCTATTGCTTCCATTTCAGCTGTTTCTTTACCCCAAATCTCAAGACAAACACAACTTTAAGGCTGGGAGACTCTGCATTGCAGAGACAGGCTGTTCTGAGGTAGAGAAAGTCAAATGCCAATAAAAAAAACAGGGAAACTACATCCTAGCAAAAACAAGAAAATACATAAGCAGGAAAACCAAAAGAAGAAAGACACACAGGCACAATTCTACCTCTAAAAGCAAAAATAGCAGGAAACAGCAGTCACTATTCCTTAATATCTATTAACATAAATGGACTCAATTCCCCAATAATAAGACATAGGCTATCAGATTGGATACATAAAGAGAATCCAGCATTTTGCTACATACAGGAAACTCATTTCAGAGACAAAGACAGACACTATCTCAGAGTAAAAGGTTGAGAAAAAAACCTTCAAAAAAACAGCCCTAACAAGAAAGCTGGAGCAGTCATTCTAATATCGAATGAACTAGATATTCAACTAAAAGTTATCAAAAAAAAGATAAAGAAGGACACTTTTTACTCATTAAAGGGGAAATCTGTCAGGAGGAACTCTCAATCCTTAACATATATGGTACAAATACAACAGCACCCATATTCATAAAAGAAACCCTACTAAGCTCAAAAAAATATATTGCACCCCACACAATAATAGTGGGAGACCTCAACACCCCACTCTCACCAATGGACAGATCATGGAAACAGAAAATGAACAAGGACACAGTAAAACTAGCAGAGGTTATGAACCAATTGGAATAAATAGACAAAACATTTTATTCTAAAACAAAAGAATATAGCTTCTTCTCAGCACTTCACAGCACCTTCTCCAAAACTGACCATATAATCGGTCAAAAAACAAGCCTCGATAGATATAAGAAGATTGAAATATTCCCATGCATCCTATTAGATCACCATGGTATAAAGCTGGACTTTAATAACAACAAAGACAACAAAAAGCCCATATACACATGGAAACTAAACAATGCTCTATTAAACGATGGCATGGTCAAAGAAGAAATAAAAAAAGAAATTAAAAATTTTCTAGAATATAATGAAAATGAGAACACAACATATCTAAACCTATGGGATAAAATGAAAGCAACACTGAGAGGAAAACTCATAGCTCTGAGTGCTTCCAAAAAGAAACTGGAGAGAGCATACACTAGCAACTTGACAGCACAGTTGAAAGCTCTAGAACTAAAGTAAACAGATGCACCCAAGAGGAGCAGACTGCAAGAAATAATCAAACTCAGAGCAGAAATTGGCCAAATAGAAACAAAAAGAACCATTCAAAGAATCAACAAAACCAAGAGATGGTTCTTTGGGAAAATTAACAAGATTGATAAACCCTTAGCTAGACTAACTAAAGAACAAAAAAAGAGTATCCAAATTAGCAAAATCAGAAAGGAAAGTGGGGACATAACAACTGAAACTGAGAAACTTCAAGAAAACATCAGATCCTACTACAAAAGCTTATACTCAACAAAGCTAAAAAATCTGGAGGAAATGAATGAATTCCTAGACAGATACCAGATACTAAAGTTAAACCAGGACCAGGTAAACCATCTAAATAATCCCATAACACCTAAAAAAATAGAAGCAGTCATAAAAAGCCTCCCAACCAAAAACAGCCCAGGTTGAGATGGGTTCAGTGCAGAATTTCATGAGACATTTATTGACGACCTAATACCAATACTCACTAAATTATTCCACAAAACAGAGTCAGGTGGAACACTACCTAAATCATTTGAGGCCACACTAACCCTTGTTCCTAAACCACACACAAACCATACAAGGAAAGAGAACTTCAGACTAATTTCACTTATGAACATTGATGCAAAAATACTCAACAAAATCCTTGCAAACTGAATCCAATAACACATCAAAACAATCATTCACCATGATCAGATAGGCTTCATCCCTGAGATGTGAGGATGGTTTAATATAAATAAATTCATCAACATAATCCACAATATAAACAAACTCAAAAAAAAAAAAAAAAAAAAACACATGGACATCTCACTAGATGCTGAAAAAGCATTTGACAAAATTCAATACCCCTTCATGTTAAAAGTCTTAGAAAGAACAGGAATCCAAGGCCCATACCTAAACATAATAAAAACAAAAGCAATATATAGCAAACCAATAGACAACATCAAACTTAACATTGAGAAACTTGAAGCAATCCCACTAAAATCAGGGACTAGACATGGCTGCCCACTCTCCCCCTACCTATTCTACATAGTACTGGAAGTTCTGGCCAGAGCAAGTAGACAGCAAAAGGAAATCAAAGGGATACAAATAGGAAAGGAAGAAGTAAAAACATCACTGTTTGTAGATGACATGATAGTGTATGTGAGTGACCCCAAAAATTCCACCAGAGAACTTTTACAGCTGATAAACAACTTCAGCAAAGTTGCTGGATATAAAATTAACTGAAACAAATCAGTAGTCTTCCTCTACTCAAAGGATGAAAATATGGAGGATTAAATTACGGAAAAGATACACTTCACAATAGTCACAAACAATATGAAATACCATGGTGTGACTCTAACTAAGCAAGTGAAGGAAGTAGTATGACAAGAACTTCAAATCTCTAAAGAAGGAAATCGAGGAAGATCTCAGAAAATGGAAAGACCTCCCATGCACATGGATTGGAAAAATCAACATTGTAAAAATGGCCATCTTACCAAAAGCAATCTACAGATTCAATGCAATCCCCATCAAAATTCCAACCCAATTCTTCATAGAGTTGGAAAGAGCAATGTGCAATTTCATCTGCCATAACAAAAGATCTATAATAGTGAAATCCATGCTCAACAACAAGAAAATATCTGTGGAAATTACCATCCCTGACCTCAAGCTATATTACAAGGCAATTATGTTTAAAACTTCATGGCACTTGTACAGAGATAGGCATTTGGATCAATGGAATAGAATAGAAGATCCAGAAATGAACCCTCATATATATGGTCACTTGATGTTTGATAAAGGAGCTGTAAACATTCAATGAAAAAAGGACAGCCTCTTCAACAAATGGTGTTGGTCCAACTGGCACTCAGCATACAAAAGAATGAAAATAGACCCTTTCTTATCTCCTTGTACAAAGCTCAAGTGTAAGTGTATCAAAGATCTCCACATTAAACCAGGTACACTGAAACTATTAGAAGAGAAATTAGGGAAAACCTTAAAACACATAGGCACAGGGGAAATTTTCCTTAACAGAACACCCATGGCTTGTGCTCTAAGGTGAAAGATTAACAAATGGGACTTAATGAGATTATAAAGTTTCTGTTAGTCTAAGGAAACTAGCAAGAAATCAAAACGCCAGCCAACAGATTGACAAAGGATCTTTTCCAACCCCATATCAGATAGAGTCCTAATACCTAAAGAAACTAGAGAATCAAACAATCCTATTTAAAAATGTGGTGCAGAGCTAAATAAAGAATTCTCAATTGAGGAATATCGAATGGCTAAGAAGCATCTAAGGAAGTGCTTAACATCCTTAGTCATCAGGGAAATGCAAATCAAAACAACCCTGAGATTCCACCTCACACCAGTCAGAATGGCTAAGATCAAAAATTCAGATGACAGCAGATGCTGGTGAGGATGCAAAAAAGAGGAACACTTCTCTACTGTTGGTGCGGTTGTAAACTGGTACAACCACTCTGGAAATCAGTCTGGTGATTACTTAGAAAATTGGACATAGTACTACCTGAAGATCCAGCTATTCCACTTCTGGGCATATAATCCAGAGACACTCCAACATACAACAAAGACACATGCACCACAATATTCATAGCAGCCCTATTAATAATAGCCAGAAGCTGGAAAGAACCCAGATGTCCTTCAGTAGATGAATGAATACAAAAATTGTGGTATATTTACACAATGGAGTACTACTCAGCTATCAGAAGCAATGACTTTATGAAATTCTTAAGAAAATGGATGCATCTAGAAAATATCATCCTGAGTGAAGTAACCCTGTCACAAAAGAACAGACATTATATGCAGTCACTGATAATTGGATACTAACCCCAAAAAGCTCTGAACACTCTAGAAACAACTTCCAGACTTTATGAAGTTCAAAAAAAGAAAAGAAAAAACTAATATGTTTAATCCTTACACACCAAGAAAACTTTAACTAATTCCTGGTTACGTCCTGTTTTACATGTACTTTTTTTCATTGTAACTAGTAAGATCTTAATGCATTCTATCAAACCTTTAAAAAAAAAAAACCCAAGCACTGACAAAAATGTATTCATATACTTTTATGCAAAAATCTTTTTAAAATATGTACACTTATCTTTGTTTTTTAAAATAAAGTTGCTCAATTAAAAAAAAGAAAGTCAAATGATAGGCATTGCCTTTTTCTTACAAGCATAATTGTAATTGCATAAATATATAAGTATGTATGGAATAAAGAAATATAGGCCTTTGTTCTGCAATGTAAGAAATAAAGACAAGGAGAGAGAATAGAAGGAATAAGAAAAGTGCTTTAACCCCAGAAAGCTCTGAATACCCAATATACAAGAAACAATTCACAGATATTATGGGGTCAAAAAGGAAGGCCAAAATGGGTATTCCTCAGTCCTTCTTAGAAAAGAGAACAAAACTTTTATGGGAGGAAATGCAAGGTCAAATAGAGGAACAAGGATTAAAGAAAAGATTACACAGAAGCTACCTCACCTGGGGTTCACCACATCCAGTCACCAAATCTAAGCCCTATAGCTGATCTCAAAAAGTACTTACAGGCAGGAACCAGACAGGGGCTAGGCTAGAGTCATATAGATACAGCAGAGCATGTTTGCAGCTAACCATCAGTCTGAACTCGGGATTCCAATGAGGTTGCTAAGGAATGGACCTAAGGGACTGAAAGGGGTTGCAACTTCATGGGAAGAACAACACTATCAACCAACCAAATCCTCCAAAACTCCCATGGAGTAAAACACCAACCTTTGTGCACACATTGAGAGACCTATTGATCCAGTTTTGTATGTAGCTGAAGATAGCAGTATCTGGCATCAATGTGATAAGAGACTTTTGTTCCAGAGAGGGCACGTTTTCTCAAAGTAGGGGAATGACAAGGCAATGGGATGGAGAGGGGGATCAAAAGGGAGTGTAATTTTGTGAAGGCAACATGAGGGAGAGGGGAATGGGAGTGGGGCTGGGTAAAAGGATAACATTTCAAATGGAAATTCAGAGAGTCTAATAAAAAATACGGAAAAAAGAAATGTAAACACAGAGAATATCCAATAATAATAAAGAAAAATATAAAAGAGAATATCCAATTTAAAATAAGAGAAAAAAAGGAAAATTAATATTCACTAATTATTTCCTAAAAGAAATCTAGTAGAAATATACATTTCATCTGACATTCAGTTGCTTTTATATTCTATTACTTAGAACAAATTATTTGTGTGATATCCTCTATTTTTTTAACTTATAACATTAGACTTGTACACTTTTCCTCAAATAAAAACACATATCTCTCCATTATCTCACATATATTTTTTTCTTGAATGTTCCATTTTGGGAGTTTAAAACCACTCCATTGATAGATATATACTCAATTATCACAATGTATATCCCATATTTCATGCTGATTGAATTATGAATCATGAATAATATAAAATATTAATTTTATTAAATCAAGAATTCCCTATATAACTTAAGTACAATGTTAGATCTGTACATAATCTTGCCATCCTTCCCTACTTCAAAATTATGTCTTCCTTAAAAATAAAACAACAATAAACAATAAAAATGCAAAGGTTGCAATTTGTGCTGTTCACAAACTCAGTGTGGGTAGAGCCAGTGAGTATACCATGATCAACATATACAGATCCCTCCTCAAACCCTCCTCACATAGAATGTGAGCTAGTCAGGCCTTCCGTCTTCCATAATAGAACCCTGCCTATCTCTATTGGGTCTTATTAAAGCAACCACCTTTCAGTGGAATCAAATGTGTAGAAGTCATGCCATATTAAAAATATGTTATTTCAATCTAGTCTTTTTAATCTATGGCTTTTCCAATCCTTCATCCTTCTTCCACTCTATTCCTCTACTTTCCAGTGTTTAGGGAGATATATGATATGGAGAATGAGCAATTTAGTCACAAATAAAAAATGTTATTAAAGTTTAGGTAAAAGGTTCAGATGGCTTAGAGTTGATGCTGCTATCCC
The DNA here is from genome assembly GCF_963924665.1 of Micromys minutus. Taxonomy (NCBI): domain Eukaryota; kingdom Metazoa; phylum Chordata; class Mammalia; order Rodentia; family Muridae; genus Micromys; species Micromys minutus. Next base: position 1,354,776 of record NC_137973.1, on the reverse strand, counting down.
TCTTAATGCATGACATCCTTTAAATAACTACTACACATCTGAGAGCACTAGACATTTCTACAAAATATTGTAAGATAATGTAAGTGCTGGAAGATGAACTGAAAGCAAAATTTTTTTTAAAATGGAATAATGGAGAAGAAAGGGAAAAGAGAAAGAAAAATAATAAAGAAAAAACAATGTGTGAGAGCAGAGCCTGACCCATCTGCCACCTGGAACGGCGGCTTGTAGAGGCTGAGCAACTGGTGGGTGGGAGACCTGGGCTGCCAGGGAGCAGAGAGATCTCTGCGGAGTGCACATGGAAAGTGCACACCCTACATTGCCCTGCCCTGCCTTGCCCAATCCAGTGACTGGGAACAGAAAATTAGAACTTCTGTTTCCACCCGGAGGCGACTTCAGGACACTGAGCGGAGCCCGGCCCATCTGCTACCCAAAACAGCAGCTCGTAAAGGCTAAACAACTGGTGAGTGGGAGACCAATGCTGCAGGGGAGCAGGGAGATCTCTGCAGAGTGCACACAAAAAGTGCAACCCCTGCCTTGCCCTGCCCTGCCGTGCCTGATCCAGCAACCAGAAATAGACGTTGGAACTTCTGTTCCCACCCGACGACTCTGAGGCATAAAACAGTGCTCGGTCCATCTGACACCTGGACCAGTGGAGATCCAGGGACACAGACCAGAGACAAGGGAAAGGCAAGAACATATCACTGACAACAAAATGGCAAGAGGAAAGCGAAAGATTATATCTCAAGGAAACCAAGACAATCTATCAACACCAGAACCAAGCTCTCCCATAACAGCAAACAACGGAATTCCAGACACTCCAGAAAAAGAAGACACAGACCTGAAATCATACCTCAAGATGCTGATAGAGATACTTAAACAAGAAAAGGAGGAAAAGCAAAAAGATTCAGAAGCTTTTAAAGAGGAAACAAGAAAAACACTCAAAGAACTCAAAGAACAAGAGGAAAACAGAACCAAAGAAATAAAGGAATGGAAGAAGGAAATTAAAACAGAAATTGACACAATAAAGAAAACACTAAAAGAGATAACCCTAGAGTCAGAACACCAAAAAAAGAAATCAGGAGTCACAGAAGCCAGCATTTCCAACAGATTACAAGAGATCGAAATAAGAATCTCGGGGGCAGAAGACAACATTGCAAATATAGACAAAACAGCCAGAGAGATGCAAAAAACAAAAAGCTCCTAACCCTAAATTTCCAGGAAATACAAGACACAATGAGAAGACCGAACCTAAGGATAATAGGAATAGAAGAGGGAGAACAGTATCAACTAAGAGGCACAGTAAATATCTTCAACAAAATCATAGAAGAAAACTTCCCTACCCTCAAGAATGAGATGACCACGAGCATAAAAGAAGCTTTCAGAACTCCAAATAGGTTGGACCAGAAAAGAAATACCTCCCGACACATAATAGTAAAAACATGAAGTGCCCAAAGTAAAGAAAGAATACTAAAAGCAGTAAGGGAAAAAGGTTAGGTAACATATAAAGGCAGACCAATCAGACTCACACCCGATTTCTCAACAGAGACTATGAAAGCTAGAAGAGCCTGGACAGACATCATGCACTCATAAGAGAGCACAAGTACCAGCCCAAGCTGCTATACCCAGCAAAACTATCAATCACCATCGACGGAGAGACGAAGATATTTCAAGACAAATCAAAATTTACACAATATCTGACCAAAAACACAGCACTACAATGAATTATAGGTGGAAAACCCAATACAAAAAGGGAAAATACAGCCTAGTAAAAACAAGAAAACTCCTAAACAAGAAAACTAAAAGAAGAAAAAAACACAGACACAACTCAACCCAAAAAAAGCAAAAATGGCAGGAAACAGAAACAATTATTCCTTGATATCTATTAACATAAATGGTCTCAACTCCCCAATAAACAGACATAGACTATCAGACTGGATACATGAACAAAGTCCAGCCTTTTGCTGCATACAGGAAACTCATCTCAGAGACAGAGACAAACACTATCTCAGAGTAAAAGGTTGGGAAAAAAACTTCCAAGCAAACAGTTCCAAGAAGCAAGCTGGAGTGGCTATTCTAATATCGAATAAAGTAAATTTCCAACCAAAAGTTATCAAAAAAGATAAAGAAGGACACTTTTTACTCATTACCGAGAAAATCTGTCAGGAGGAACTCTCAATCCTTAACATATATGCTCCAAATAAAAAATCACCCACATTCATAAAAGAAACTCTACTAAAGCTCAAAAAATATATTTCACCCCACACAATAAAAGTGGGAGACTTTAACACCCCACTCTCACCAATGGACAGATCAGGGAAACAGAAACTGAACAAGGACACTGCAAAACTAGCAGAGACTTTGAACCAACTAGAATTAATAGATATATACAGAACATACTATCCTAAAGTAAAAGAATACACCTTCTTCTCATCACCCCATGGCACCTTCTCGAAAATTGACCACATAATTGGACACAGAACCAGCCTTCATCAATATAAGAAGATTAAAATACTTCCATGCATCCTCTCATATCACCATGGTCTACGGCTGGTCTTTAACAACAACAAACACAACAAAAAGCCCACATACACATAGAAACTAAACAACGCTCGGTTAAAGGATAGCAGGGTCAAAGAAGAAATAAAGAAAGAAATTAAGGACTTTCTAGAATTTAACAAAAATGATAACACAACATACCCAAACCTATGGGATGCAATGAAAGCAGTATTGAGAGGAAAACTCATTGCCCTAAGTGCTTCCAAAAAGAAACTGGAGAGAGTTCACATCAGCAACCTGACAGCACAGCTAAAAGCCCTAGAACAAAAGGAAGCAGATATACCCAAAAAGAGTAGACAGCAAGAAATAATCAAAATTAGGGCAGAAATAGACCAAATAGAAACAAAAAAAAACCATTGAAAAAATCAACAAAACAAAGAGTTGGTTCTTTGAGAAAATCAACAAGATTGATAAACCCCTAGCCAGACTAACTAAAGGGCAAAGAGAGAGTATCCAAATTAACAAAATCAGAAAGGAAAGTGGTGACATAAATACTGAAACTAAGGAAATTCAAGAAATCATCAGATCCTACTACAAAAACTTATACTCCACAAAATTGGAAAATCTGGAAGAAATGGACGAATTCCTAGACAGATAAAAGGTCCCAAAGTTTAACCAGGACCAAGTAAACCATCTAAATAACCCTATAACACCTAAAGAAATAGAAGAAGTCATCAAAAGCCTCCCAACCAAAAAAAGCCCAGGTCCAGACGGGTTCAGTGCAGAATTTTATCAGACATTTATTGGAAATTTAACACCAATATTCGCCAAAATATTCCAAAAGATAGAATCAGATGGAATATTACCCAACTCATTTTTTGAGGCTACAATAACCCTCGTACCTAAGCCACACAATGACCCTACAAGGAAAGAGAACTTCAGACCAATCTCACTTATGAACATTGATGCAAAAATACTCAACAAAATCCTTGCAAAACGAATCCAAGAACACATCAAAACCATCATTCATCATGACCAAGTAGGCTTCATCCCTGGGATGCAGGGATGGTTTAACATAAGAAAATCCACCAATGTAATCCACCATATAAACAAACTTAAAGACCAAAATCACATGGTCATCTCACTAGACTCTGAGTAAGCATTCGAAAAAATCCAACACCCCTTCATGTTAAAAGTCCTGGAAAGAACAGGAATCCAAGGCCCGTATTTAAACATAATAAAAGCAATATACAGCAAACCAACAGCCAACATCAAACTTAATGGCAAGAAACTTGAAGCAATCCCACTAAAATCAGGGACTCGACAAGGCTGCCCACTCTCTCCCTACCTATTCAACATAATACTGGAAGTCCTGGCTGGAGCAATTAGACAGCAAAAGGAGATCAAGGGGATACAAATCAGAAAGGAAGAGATAAAAACATCACTCTTTGCCGATGACATGATAGTGTACTTGAGTGACCCCAAAAATTCCACCAGAGAACTCCTACAGCTGATAAACAAGTGCAGCAAAATGGCCGGATACAAAATTAACTCAAACAAATCAGTAGCCTTCCTATACTCAAAGGACAAACATGTGGAGAAAGAAATTAGGGAAAAGGTACCCTTCACAATAGTTACAAAAACTATGAAATACCTTGGTGTGACTCTAACTAAGGAAGAAAAAGGACCTGTATGACAAGAACTTCAAACCTCTAAAGAAAGAAATTGAGGAGGATCTCAGAAAATGGAAAGATCTCCCATGCTCATGGATTGGAAAGATCAACATCTTAAAAATGGCCATCCTACCAAAAGCAATCTACAGATTCAATGCAATCCCCATCAAAATTCCAACCCAGTTCTTCATGGAATTGGAAAGATCAATGTGCAATTTCATATGGAATAACAAAAGACCTACAATAGCGAAATCCATCCTCAACAACAATAAAACATCTGCGGGAATCACTATCCCTGACCTCAAGCTATATTACAAGGCAATTGTGCTGAAAACTGTATGGTACTGGTACAGAAATAGGCAAGTGGATCAATGGAATAGAATAGAAGATCCAGAAATGAGCCCTCATGTATATGGTCACCTGATTTTTGACAAAGGAGCCATAAACATTCAATGGAAAAAGGACAGCCTATTCAACAAATGGTGCTGGTCCAACTGGCACTCAACATGCAAAAGAATGAAAATAGACCCGTTCTTATCTCCTTGTACAAAGCTCAAGTGTAAGTGGATTAAAGATCTCCACATTAAACCAGATACACTGAAACTATTAGATGAGAAAGTAGGGAAAACCTTAGAACACATAGGCACAGAAGAAAATTTCCTGAACAAAACACCAATGGCTCAAGCTCTAAGGTCAAGGATTAACAAATGGGACTTAATGAGATTGCAAAGTTTCTGTAAGGCTAAGGACATTGTCAAGAAAAAAAAAAACAGCAACCAAAAGAATGGGAAAAGATCTTTACCAACACCACATCAGATAGAGGCCTAATATCCAAGGTGTACAAGGAACTCAAAAAGCTAGACACCAGAGAATCAAATAACCCTATTAAAAAATGGGGTACAGAGCTAAACAAATCATTTTCAGTTGAGGAACACCGAATGGCCCAAAAACATCTGAGGAAGTGCTCGACATCCTTAGCCATCAGGGAAATGCAAATCAAAACAACCCTAAGATTCCACCTCACACCAGTCAGATTGGCCAAGATCCAAAACTCAGATGACAGCAGATGCTGGCGAGCCTGCGGAGAAATAGGAACACTTCTCCACTGTTGGTGGGGTTGCAAGCTAATACAACCACTCTGGAAATCTGTCTGGCGATACCTCAGAAAATTGGATATAGTACTACCTGAAGACCCAGCTATTCTACTTCTGGGCATATACCCCAGAGACACTTTAATACACAACAAAGATATATGCACCACAATGTTCATAGCCGCTCTATTTATAATAGCCAGAAGCTGGAAGGAACCCAGATGTCCTTCAGAAGATGAATGGATACAAAAATTGTGGTACATATACACAATGGAATACTACTCAGCCACCAGAAACAATGACTTAACCAAATCCTTAAGAAAATGGCTGCATCTAGAGAAGATCATCCTGAGTGAGATAACCCAGTCACAAAAGAACAGACATAATATGCAGTCACTGATAGTGGGATGCTAACCCCAGAGGCTTGCACTCCCCCAGAAACAACTCACAGACTGTTTGAAGTCCAAGAAATAAAGAAAACAAAAAAATATACATATATTCACAAAACAAGAAGACTTTGACTATTTCCATGTTGCATTTTGTTTTGCATGTACTTTACGCTTATTGCAACTAGTATGTTTTCATTGCATACTGTCAAGCCCTTTAAAAAAATCAAGTATTGACTAAAAAACATATTCAAATGGGTTTTTGTAAAATTTATTTTAATCTCTGAAAAAACAGTACTGACAAAAATGTATGATTTTAAGCAAAAAATGTTTAAAATCTTTACATTTATCTTTGTTTTGCAAAATAAAGTCGTTTAAAAAAAAAACAGAAATTGACACAATAAAGAAAACGCTAAAAGAGATAACCCTAGAGTCAGAACACCAAAAAAAGAAATCAGGAGTCACAGAAGCAAGCATTTCCAACAGATTACAAGAGATCGAAGAGAGAATCTCAGGGGCAGAAGACAACATTGCAAACATAGACAAAACAGCCAGAGAAGATGCAAAAAACAAGAAGCTCCTAACACAAAATGTCCAGGAAATCCAAGACACAATGAGAAGACCGAACCTAAGGATAATAGGAATAGAAGAGAGAGAAGAGTATCAACTAAGAGGCACAGTAAATATCTTCAACAAAATCGTAGAAGAAAACTTCCCTACCCTCAAGAATGAGATGATCATGAGCATAAAAGAAGCCTTCAGAACTCCAAATAGGTTGGACCAGAAAAGAAATACCTCCTGACACATAATAGTAAAAACATCAAGTACCCAAAGCAAAGAAAGAATACTAAAAGCAGTAAGGAGAAAAGGTCAGGTAACATATGAAGGCAGAACAATCAGACTCACAACCGATTTCTCAACATAGACTATGAAAGCTAGGAGAGCCTGGACAAACATCATGAACTCATTAAGAGAGCACAAGTGCCAGCCCAAGCTGCTATACCCAGCAAAACTATCAATCACCATCGACGGAGAGACGAAGATATTTCAAGACAAATCAAAATTTACACAATATCTGACCAAAAACACAGCACTACAATGAATTATAGGTGGAAAACCCAATACAATGAGGGAAAATACAGCCTATTAAAAACAAGAAAACTCCTAAACAAGAAAACTAAAAGAAGAAAAAGACACAGACACAACTCAACCCACAAAACCAATAATGGCAGGAAACGGAAACAACTATTCCTTGATATCTATTAACATAAATGGACTCAAATCTCCAATAAAGACACATAGACAATCAGACTAGATACATAAACAAAATCCAGCCTTTTTCTGCATACAGGAAACTCATCTCAGAGACAAAGACAGACACAATCTTAGAGTAAAAGGGTGGGAAAAAAACTTCCAAGCAAAAAGCTCCAAGAAACAAGCTGGAGTGGCTATTCTAATATCGAATAAAGTAAATTTCCAACCAAAAGTTATCAAAAAAGATAAGGAAGGACACTTTTTACTCATTACCAGGGAAATCTGTCAGAAGGAACTCTCAATCCTTAACATATATGCTCCAAATAAAAAAGTACCCACATTCATAAAAGAAACCCTACTAAAGCTCAAAAAATACATCTTACCCCACACAATAATAGTGTGAGACTTTAATACCCCACTCTCACCAATGGACAGATCATGGAAACAGAAACTGAACAAGGACACTGCAAAACTAGCAGAGACTTTGAACCAAATAGAATTAATAGATATATGCAGAACATATTATCCTAAAGTAAAAGAAGACACCTCCTTCTCACTACCCCATGGCACCTTCTCGAAAATTGACCACATAATTGGACACAGAATAAGCCTCCTTCGATATAAGAAGATTGAAATACTCCCATGCATCCTCTCAGATCACCATGGTCTACGACTGCTCTTTAACAACAACAAAGACAACAAAAAACCCATATACATGTGGAAACTAAACAATGCTCTGTTAAACCGTAGCAGGGTCAAAGAAGAAATAAAGAAAAAATTAAGGATTTTCTAGTATTCAATGAAAACGAAAACACAACATACCCAAACCTATGGGATGCAATGAAACAGTATTGAGAGGAAAACACATAGCTCTAAGTGCTTCCAAAAAGAAACTGGAGAGAGCTCACATCAGCAACCTGACAGCACAGCTAAAAGCCCTAGAATAAAAGGAAGCAAATATACACTAAAAGAGTAGACAGTAAGAAATAATCATAATTAGGGCAGAAATAGACCAAATAGAAACAAAAAGAACCATTGAAAAAAATCAACAAAACCAAGAGTTGGTTCTTTGAGAAAATCAACAAGATTGATAAACCCCTAGCCAGACTAAATATAGAGCTAAGAGAGAGTATCCAAATTAACAAAATCAGAAAGGAAAGTGGGGACATAAAAACTGAAACTGAGGAAATTCAAGAAATCATCAGATCCTACTACAAAAACTTATACTCCACAAAATTGGAAAATCTGGAGGAAATGGACAAATTCCTAGACAGATACAAGATCCCAATATTAAACCAGGACCAAGTAAACCATCTAAATAACCCTATAACACCTAAAGAAATAGAAGAAGTCATCAAAAGCCTCCCTACCAAAAAAAGCCCAGGTCCAGACGGGTTCAGTGTAGAATTTTATCAGACATCTATTGGGGATATAACACCAACACTCTCCAAACTATTCCAAAAGATAGAATCAGATGGAATATTACCCAACTCATTTCTTGAGGCTACAATAACCCTCCTACCTAAACCACACAAAGACCCTACAAGGAAAGAGAACTTCAGACCAATCTCACTTATGAACATTGATGCAAAAATACTCAACAAAATACTTGCAAACTGAATCCAAGAACACATCAAAAGGGTCATTCATCATGACCAAGTAGGCTTCATCCCTGGGATGCAGGGATGGTTTAACTTAAAAAAAATCCATCAACATAATCCACCATATAAACAAACTCAAAGATCAAAATCACATGGTCATCTCACTAGAGGCTGAAAAAGCATTTGACAAAATCCAACACCCATTCATGTTAAAAGTCCTGGAAAGAACAGTAATCCAAGGTCCATACTTAAACATAATAAAAAAAATATACAGCAAACCAACAGCCAACATCAAACTTAATGGCGGGAAACTTGAAGCAATCCCACTAAAATCAGGGACTCGACAAGGCTGCCCACTCTCCCCCTACCTATTCAACATAGTACTGGAAGTCCTGGCTGGAGCAATTAGACAGCAAAAGGAGATCAAGGGGATACAAATCAGAAAGGAAGAGATAAAACATCACTCTTAGCTGATGACATGATAGTGTACTTGAGTGACCCCAAAAATTCCACCAGAGAACTCCTACAGCTGATAAACAAGTTCAGCAAAGTGGCTGGATACAAAATTAACTCAAACAAATCAGTAGCCTTCCTATACTCAAAGGACAAACATGTGGAGAAAGAAATTAGGAAAACGGTACCCTTCACAATCATCACAAAAACTATGATATACCTTGGTGTGACTCTAACTAAGCAAGTGAAGGACCTGTATGACAAGAACTTTAAACCTCTAAAGAAAGAAATTGAGGAGGATCTCAGAAAATGGAAAGATCTCCCATGCTCATGGATTGGAAAATCAACATCTTAAAAATGGCCATCCTACCAAAAGCAATCTACAGATTCAATGCAATCCCCATCAAAATTCCAACCCAGTTCTTCATGGAATTGGAAAGATCAATGTGCAATTTCATATGGAATAACAAAAGACCTAGAATAGTGAAATCCATCCTCAACAACAAAATAACATCTGCGGGAATCACTATCCCTGACCTCAAGCTATATTACAAGGCAATTGTGCTGAAAACTGCATGGTACTGGTACAGAAATAGGCATGTGGATCAATGGAATAGAATAGAAGATCCAGAAATGAGCCCTCATGTATATGGTCACCTGATTTTTGACAAAGGAGCCATAAACATTCAATTGAAAAAGGACAGCCTATTCAACAAATGGTGTTGGTCCAACTGGCACTCAGCATGCAAAAGAATGAAAATAGACCCGTTCTTATCTCCTTGTACAAAGCTCAAGTGCAAGTGGATCAAAGATCTCCACATTAAACCAGATACACTGAAACTATTAGATGAGAAATTATGGAAAACCTTAGAACACATAGGCACAGGAGAAAATTTCCTGAACAGAACACCAATTGCTCAAGCTCTAAGGTCAAAGATTAACAAATGGGACTTAATGAGATTGCAAAGTTTCTGTAAGGCTAAGGACATCGTCAAGAAAACAAAAGGGCAACCAACAGAATGGGAAAAGAGTTTTACCAACACCACATCAGATAGAGGCCTAATATCCAAGGTATACAAGGAACTCTAAAAGCTAGACACCAGAGAATCAAATAACCCTATTAAAAAATGGGGTACAGAACTAAACAAAATGTTTTGATTTGAGGAACACTGAATGGCTGAGAAACATCTGAGGAAGTGCTCGACATCCTTAGCCATCAGGGAAATGCAAATCAAAACAACCCTGAGATTCCACCTCACACCAGTCAGATTGGCCAAGATCCAAATCTCAGATGACAGCAGATGCTGGCGAGGCTGCGGAGAAATAGGAACACTTCTCCACTGTTGGTGGGGTTGCAAGCTAATACTACCACTCTGGAAATCAGTCTGGCGATACCTCAGAAAATTGAATATAGTACTACCTGAAGACCCAGCTATTCCATTGCTGGGCATATACCCCAGAGACACTTTAATACACAACAAAGATATATGCACCACAATGTTCATAGCAGCTCTATTTATAATAGCCAAAAGCTGGAAGGAACCCAGATGTCCTTCAGAAGATGAATGGATACAAAAATTGTGGTACATATACACAATGGAATACTACTCAGCCACCAGAAACAATGACTTAACCAAATTCTTAAGAAAATGGCTGCATCTATAGACTATCATCCTGAGTGAGATAACCCAGTCACAAAAGAACAGACATAATATGCAGTCACTGATAATGTGATGCTAACCCCAGAGGCTTGCACTCCCCCAGAAACAACTCACAGAATGTTTGAAGTCCAAGAAATAAAAAAAAGAAAACAAAACAAAAAAATATTTACAAAACAAGAAAACGTTAACTATTTCCATGTTACACTTTATTTTACATGTACTTTATGCTCATTGTAACTATTAAGTTTTCAAGGCATGCTATCAAACCTTGAAAAAAATCAAGTACTGACTAAAAAACATATTCATATAGTTTTATGTAAAAATATTTTAAAATCTGAAAAATAAGTACTGACAAAAATGTATAATTTTACGCAAAAAATATTTAAAATCTGTACATTTATCTTTGTTTTGTAAGATAAAGTTGTTTTAAAAAAACAATGTGTGAAATATACAGGACATAGAATCTTTTAAGTAACTATAATAAAATTGTTACAGAGACAAAGAAGCTATAGTTTTTTTTCCACCAGTCCTAGATATTATTTTAGTAATTTAGGGAAACCTATTTTGACATTGAACTACATAACCTTATAAAATTTATACTTTCCAACTATATAATTTAGCTCTCACATATAAAATAAACATATACCCATTCTTTTCAAGGCTATGGGTCAAATTTTTTTGGAGGAGTCATATCTTACAACTTATAGATATATTAAATGACACATATTTAATAATGCTTAAGTACTGAGTATTCTTATTAAATATTTTTTACTGTTTGTGGTGAAAGAGCGGCTGTGGTATATTGAAATAATACATGATGGTTAAAATAATTTAAAACTAAGTATTTCAAATACAAGCTGTGGAAATATAAATTTAACTTCAGCAAATTAAAACAGCATAGTTTGAGAAAAAAATATGATCTAAACAAATTAGTAATGTTCACAATAGATGTCAGGAAGATCAACAAGTAGAAAGGAAAAGCTGCAATTCAGAAGAAATAATTATCTTTACTATTCTCCAGGCATATGTTCTTAAGAAGGGCAGTCTGACCTGCCTTGGGATATATTTGGTAATTTCCCCTAATGAACATCAGGCTACTGCAAGACAAATGCCTGAAAAACCTTCAACTGTGTCTCATAAGAGTACAGTATAGATAACATCAATAAAGGATGAAGTCAACACTACACTTGATGTGATGGACTGGAGTTACGGAATGGTCCACTGAAAACTGCACTGATGTGGTCTGTGGTCTGTCTGGAACTGAGAGAAAAACCTGAAAAGCTCTCTTCCTTATGAAAATGTATCACATAGAATGAATATAATAAATTTATTACACTGAACTTATAATTAATAGTTTGTGCCCCAGAATACCATAGTTTCATACTTTATGCTTCCATTAATTTTGCTGATCTTTCAACCAATTTATATAAGTATGGGTAGCTCTTTGATCATTTTTATTATCTGTCTAAGTCTTCTACTTATCCAGGATTCTGTGTTGGCTGAAACTATCTAATTTTTTATTGGATATTTTCTTTACTTACATTTCAAATGTTATCAATTTTAAAACAAAAATGCTACATAGGTAATTTTTTATCATCTCCTAAATGATGTTTGTTATATATTTTTTATGTTTAAGTAGTATCAATTTCTTTTCTTGACCTTGTTAATATGCTGTGGGTTTTTTCTTTTGTATTAGATATTCACTGTATTTACATTTCAGGTGTTATTCCCTTTCCATCAATATCATACCCCGCACCTCCTCCTATTGCTTCTATGAAGGTGTTCTCTCTCCCAATCTCCCTTTCCCACCTCAGAGCCTTGCCATTCCACTACACTGGGAAAACAGCCCTTCATTGGATCAAAGTCCTCTCCTCTCACTGTTGCCAGAGAATGATACCCTCTGCTGGATATGCACCTGGAGCCATGGGTCTCTCCATAACGACTCATTGAGAAGTGTTTTAGTCCTTGAGAACTGCAAAGGGTTTTGTTAGTTATTAATTTTGTTCTTCCAGGGATTGCAGACCCTTTCATCTCCTTTCATTTCTTTCTCTAGATTATTCATTGGGATCCCTGTATTCAGTCAAATGGTTAGTTGCAAGCATCCTCCTCTATATCAGTATGGCTCTGGCAGAACCTCTGAGGAGGAATCCATATAAGGTTCTTGTCAGTAAGCACTACTTGGCATCAGCAATAGTGCTTGGGTTTAGTGGCTGCATATGGGATAGATCACCAGGTGAGGCAGTCTCTGGATGATCTTTTCTCCAATCCCTGCTCCTCTATTTGTCCCTTTAATTTCTCCCACGAATGTTTTGTTTTCCCTTCTAAGAAGGACTGAGGCATCCACATTCTGGCCTTCCTTCTCTTTGAGCTTCATAATTTCTGTGAGTTTTGGGGGGTATTCTAAGCTTTTTGGGTTAGTATCTCCTTATCAGTGAGTACATATCATGAGTATTGTTTTGTGGCTGGGTTACATCACTCAGGATGAGAGCTTCAAGTTCCATCCATTTGCCTAAAAATTACATGAAGTCATGGTTTTTAATAGCTGAAAAGTACTCTATTGTGTTACCCACCAAAATTTGAAGCGGGTTCCTCTTTCTCCACATCCTTGCCAGCATCTGCCGTCACCTGAGTTTTTGATATTAACCATTTTGACTGGTGTGGGGAAGAATCTCAGGTAGTTTTAATTTGCATTTCCCTGATGATTAGGGATGTTGAGTATTTCTTTAGATGCTTCTCAGCCATCCAATATTCCTCAGTTGAGAATTCTTTCATTAGATCTGTACCCATATTTTAATTGCATTATCTGATTCTCTAGAGTCTAGCTTTTGAGTTCTTTGTATATATTGGATACTCGCCCTCCATCAGACATAAGATGGGTAAAACTCTTTTCTAAATCTGTTGGTTTCCATTTTGTTCTCTTAATAGTTTCCTTTGCCTTAATAGTGTGCTTTGCAATTTCATGAGGTCCTATTTGCTGATTCTTGATATTAAAGCATAAGCCATTGGTGTTCTGTTTAGAAAAAGTTTTCCCTATGTCTATGTGTTCCAAGCTCTTCCCCCACACTGTTCTATTAGATTCAGTGTACCTCGTATTTTGTGGAGGTCTTTAACCCACTTCGAATTGAGCTTTATACAAGGAGATAAGAAAAGATTGATTTGCATTCTTCTGTATGCTGACTTCAAGTTAAACTAGCACCATTTTTTGAAGAAGCTGTCCTTTTCCCATTGAAATTTTTTAGCTTCTTTGTCAAAGATCAAGTGACCATAGGTGTGTGGGTTCATTTCTTGGTCTTTGGTTTTATTCCATTGATCTACCTGCCTGTCTCTGTACTAATGCCATGCAGTTTATATGACAAAGATTTGTAATACACCTTGAGATCTGGAATGGTGTTTCCCCCAGAAATTCTTTTATTGTTGAGAATAGTTTTTGCTATCTTGTTTTATTTCTTATTCCAAATAAAAATTTAAATTAATGTTTCTAACTCTAAAAAGAATTGAGTTAGTATTTTGATGAGGATTGCACTGAATCTGTAGATTGGGTTAGGCAAGATGACCATTTTTACTATGTTTATCCCTCCAAAACATGAGCGAGTTTTTAGGTCTTCTTCAGTTTGTTTTTTCTTCAGAGGCTTGAAGTTCTTGTTCTACTGATCCTTCAGTTCCTTCCTTAGGGATATACCAAGCTATTTTATATCCTATGTGACTATTGTGAGGGGTGTTGATTCTCGAATTTCTTTCTCAACCTGTTTGTCCTTTCAGTAGAGGAAGGCTACTAATTTGTTCAAGTTAATTTTATATCCAGCCACTTTTCTGAAGTTGTTTAACAGCTATAAAAGTTCTCTTGTGGAATTTTGGGGGTAACTTAATTATACTATTATATCTTCTGCAAACAGTGATATTTTGACATTTTCCTTTCCAATTTGCAATCCTTTAAACTCTTTTTTTTCTTTGTCTGAGTGCTCTGGCTAGTACTTCCAGTACTATATTGAATAGACAGGCAGATAATAGGTATCCTTGTCTAGTCCCTGCTTTTAATGGGATTGTTTCAAGTTTCTCACTATTTAGTTTGATGTTGGCTACCTTTTTGCTGTATATTGCTTTTACTACGTTTAGGCATGGGCCTTAAATTTCTGATTGTTCCAAGACTTTTAACATGATGGATATAGAATTTTGTCAAATTCTTTCTCAGCATCTAATAAGATCATCATCTGTATTTATTTTCTTTCAGTTTGTTTATATAACATATTACATGGATAGATTTCCATATATTGAATAATGCTTGCATCCCTAGAATGAAGCATACTTGATCATGGTGAATGATCATTTTGAGGTATTTTTGGATACTGTTTGCAAGAATTTTTTTTAGTCTTTTTGCATCAATATTCAAGAGAGAAATAGGTCTGAAGCTCTCTTTTTTTGTATGGTCTTTGTGTTGTTTAGGAAAGAGCATGATTGTGGCTTTGAAGAATGAGTTGGGTAGTGTTTTCTCTGTTTCTATTTTGTGGAACAGTTTGGAGAGTGTTGGTATTAAGTCTTCTATGAATGTCTGATGAATTGAACACTAAACCAATCTGTTCCTGGGCTTTTATTTTGCTTTTGGATGGGAGGGTTTTGATGACTGCTTCTATTTCTGTAGGGATCATGAATTTATTAGATGATTTATCTGGTTCTGATTTAATTTTTCTACCTGGTATCTCTCTAGAAAATTGTATATTTCATCTAGATTTTCCAGTTTTGTTAAGTGTAGGCTTTTGTAGTTGGATCTGATGACTTCTTGAATTTCTTCAGTTTCTTTTCTTCTTACAACTTTATTTAATAAAGCACAGATGCATGTACAGATATTTTAAGCTTTTGGCATAAAACTATACAAATATATTTTTGTCAGTACTTGATTTTTTTAAATTTTTGATAGTATACATTGAAAACTTACTAGTTACCATAGACATAAGGTACATGTAAAACAAATAGTCAAAGTTTTCTTGCTGTGTAAAGATTAAACATAATGATTTTTAAATAACAAAAATTGCTATAAGGCTATCTTCTTAGCTTTTTAGTTATTAATGACTTAAGGTCTAGGTGTAACCCACTCTGTGAGGGTCCTATACACTTATCAGGTTTTTTTGTTTATTTGTTTGTTTGTTTTCTAAGAAGGACTGAGGCTTCCACTTTTTGCCATTTTTTTTCTTTTTGAGCTTCATATGGTCTATGAGTTGTTTTTTGAGTATTCAGAACTTTCTGGGGTTAGTATTCAGTTATCAATGACTTCATATTATGCCTGTTCTTTTGTGACTGGGTTATCTCATTCAGTATGATATTCTTTAGATACATACATTTTCCTAGGAATTTCATAAAGTCATTGTTTCTAATAGCTGAGTAGTATTTCATTGCTTAAATATAAATCAATTTTGTATCCATTCATTTACTGAAGGACATCTGGGTTCTATCCATCTTTTGGCTATTTTGAATAAGGCTGCTATGAACATTGTGGAGCATGTGTCCTTATTGTATGTTGGAGCATCTCTGGGGTATATGGCCAGAAGTTAAATAACTGAGTCTTCAGGTAGTACTATGCCCAATTTTCTGAGGAACTGCATGACTGATTTCCAGAGTGGTTGTACCACTTTACAACCCCACCAACAGTGGAGGAGAGTTTCTCTTTCTTCCCATCCTTGCCAACATCTGCTGTCATCTGAGTTTTTAATCTTAGCCATTTTGACTGGTGTGAGGTGGAATCTTAGGGTTGTTCTGATTTGCATTTCCCTGATGGCTAAGTATATCAAGCATTTCCTTAGGTGTTTCTCAGTCATTAGATATTCCTCAATTGAGAATTCTTTGCTTAGCTCTGTACCCCATTTTTTAATATGATTGTTTGATTCTCTGGAGTCTAACTTTAGATTTCTTTGTATATGCTAAATATTAGATGTCTATCAGATGTGAGATTGGTAAAGATATTTCCCATTATGTTGGCTGCCATTTTGTTTTCTTGACAGTGTCCTTAGCCTTACAAAAACTTAGCAGTCTCCTTAAGTCCCATTTATTGATTCTTGATCTTAGAGCACAAGCCATTGGTTTTCTGTTCAGGAAATATTCCCTTGTGCCTATGTCTTCTAAAGTTTTCCCCACTTTCTCTTCTAATAGGTTCAGTGTATCTGGTTTTCTGTGGAGATCTTTGATCCACTTGCACTTGAGCTTTGTACAAAGAGATAAGGAAGGATCTATTTTAATTCTTCTTCATGCTGACTGCAAGTTGAGCCAACACTGTTTATTGAAGATGCTGTTCTTTTCCCATTGAATTTTTTCATGCCATTTGTCAAAAAACAAATTACAATATGTATGAGAGTTCATTTCTAGATCTTATATTCTGTTCCTTTGATCTACCTGCCTGTCTCTGTACAAGTACAATGTGGTTTCTAACACAATTGCTTTGTACTACAGCTTGAAATCGGGGATGGTGATTCCCATAGAAGTTTTCTTGTTGTTGAGAATACATGGTGATATTCTAGGTTTTTTGTTATTCCAGATGAATTTGCAAATGGCTCTTTACAACTCTATGAAAAAGTAAGTTGGAATTTTGATGGGCATTGCATTGAATCTGTAGATTGCTTTTAGTAAGATGGCCATTTTTAAAATGGTGAGCCTTCCAATCCATGAGCATGGGAGATCTTTCCATTTTCTGAGATCTTCAATGTCCTTCATCAGAAATTTGAAGTTCTTGTCATACAGGTCCTTTACTTGCTTAGTTAGGGTCACACCAAAGTATTTCATATTGTTCATGACTATTGTGAAGGGTATATTTTCTCTAATTTCTTTCTCAGGATTTTTGTCCTATAAGTAGAGAAAAGGATACTGATTTGTTTGCGCTAATTTTATACCCAGTCAATATGCTGAAGCTGTTTTTCAGCTGTAAAAGTTCTCTGGTGGAGTTTTGGGGTCACTTAAGTATATTATGTCATCTGCAAATAGTGATATTTTTACTTCCTCCTTTCTTATTTGTATCCATTTGATTTCCTTTTGCTGTTTAATTGCTCTGGCCAGGACTTCCAGTACTGTGTTGAACAGGTAGGGGGAGAGGGGGTGGTCTTCTATAGTCCCTGAATTTTGTGGGATTGCTTCAAATTTCTCACCATTTAGTTTGAGGCTGGCTATTAGTTTGCTGTATATTACTTTTATTAAGTTTAGGTATGGGCCTTGTATTCCTGTTCTTTCCAAGACTTTTTAACATGAAAGGATGTTGAATTTTGTCAAATGGTTTCTCAGCATCTAGTGATATGATCATGTGGTTTTTTTTTCTTTGAGTTTATTTATATGGTAAATTATGTTGATGGATTTTCATATATTAAACCATCCCTGCCTCCCAGGGATGAAGCCTACTTGATCATGGTGAATGATTGTTTTGATGTGCTCTTGGATTCGGTTTGCAAAAATTCTATTGAATATTTTTGCATCAATGTTCATAAGAAAGATTGGTCTGAAGTTCTCTTTCCTTGTAGGGTCTTTGTGTGGTTTAGGAATAAGAGTTATGTTGGTTTCGAAGAATGAGTTGGGTAGTGTTTCATTTGACTATTTTGTGGAATACTTTGGAGAGTATTGGTGTTAGTTCATCAATAAATATCAAATAGAATTCTGCACTGAACCCATCTGGACCTGGGCTTTTATTGTTTGGGAGACTTTTAATAACTGCTTCTATTTCTTTAGGTGTTATAGGATCATTAGTTAATTTATCTGGTCCTCATTTAACTTTGGTATCTGGTATCTGTCTAGAAATTTATCTAGTTCCTCAAGATTTTTCAGTTTTGTTGAGTATAGGTTCTTGTAGTAGGATCTGATGATGTCTTGAATTTCCATGAATTTTGTTGATATGTCTTCCCTTTCATTTCTGATTTTGTTAATTTGGATACTCTCTTTTTGCCCTCTATTAGTCTGGCTAAGGATCTATCAATCTTGTTAATTTTCTCAAAGAACCAGTTCTAGGTTTTTTTGATTCTTTTTATGGTTCATTTTGTTTCTACTTGTTTAATTTCTGCTGAGTTTGATTATTTCCTGCCGTCTACTCCTGTTGGGTATATCAGCTTTTGGTTGTTGTTGTTCTAGAGCTTTCAGCTGTTCTGTCAAGTTGCTAGTGTATGCTCTCTCCAGTTTCATTTTGGAGGTACTCAGAAGTATGACTTTTCCTCTTAGTACTGCTTTCATTGCATTCCATAAGTTTTGCTGTGTAGTGGTGTCATTTTCACTAAATTTTAAAAAATCCTTGATTTCTTTCTTTATTTCTTTTTTGACCAAACTATCCTTGTATAGCACATGTTTAGTTTTCATGTGTATGTGGGCTTTTGCTGTTTTTGTTGTTGTTAATGATCAGCCTTTATCCAAGGTGATCTTTTAGGATATATAGGAATATTTCCATCTTCCTCTATCTGTGGAGGCTTGTTTTGTGACTGGTTGACTATATGGTCAATTTATGAGAAGGTTCCATGAGGTGCTAAGAAGAAGGTATGTTCTTTATGTTTAGGGTTAAATATTCTATAGATGTCTGTTAAATCCATTTGGTTTATAACTTCTGTTAGTTCACTGTGTCTCTCTTCAGTTTCTGCATCTATGAGATTTTGTTTTTTTAAGTTTCCCACTGTTATTGTGTGTGGTGAATTATATGCTTTGAACTTTCGTAAAGTTTACTTTATGCATTTGGGTGCCCTTGTATTTAGAGCATAGGTGTTCAGTATTGAGAGTTTATCTTGACAGATTTTTACCTTTGATGAGTAAAAAGTGTCCTTTCTCATCTTTTTTGATATCTTTTGGTTGAAAAATCTGTTTTATTTGACACTAGAATGGCTACTCAAGCTTGTTTTATGGGACCATTTGCTTGGAAAGATTCTTCCCAACCTTTTACTCTGAGGTAGTGCCTGTCTTTGTTGCTGAGATGAGTTTCCTGTATGCAGCAAAATGTTATATCCTGTTTAAATATGAGTCTAATAGTCAATGTCTTTTTATTGGGGAATTGTGTCCATTGATGTTAAAAAATATTAAGAAATAATGGTTGTTGTTAATTTTGTTGTTAGAGGTAAAATTATGTTTGTGTGTCATACTTCTTTTGGTTTTGTTGCAAGAAGTTTATTTTATTGCTTTTCTAGGCTGTAGTTTTTCCCCATTGTGTTGCAGTTTTCCATCTATTATCTTTTGTAGGGCTGGATTTGTGGACAGATATTATGTAAATTTGGTTTTATCCTGGAATATCTTGGTTGCTCTATCTATAATAAGTGACAGTTTTGCTGCATATAGTAAGCTGCTCTGGCATTTGTGCTCTCATATGTTCTGTATGACATCTCTCCAGGATCTTCTAGCTTTCATAGATTCTGTTAAGAAGTTTTATGTAATTCTGTTCAGTCCACCTTTGCATGTTAATTTTTTTTCCTTTCTGCTCTTAGTATACTTTCTTCATTTTGCACATTTGGTGTTTTAACTATTATGTGTCAGGAGGAATTTTTTTTCTGGTCCAATCTATTTGGAGTTCTGTGAGCTTTCTATATGTTCATAGTCATCTTTTTCTTTGGGTTAGGGAAGTTTTCTTCTATAATTTCATTTAAGATATTTACTGGGCCTTTCAATTGGGAGTCTTTGCTCTCTTCTACACCAGGTTGTCTTGTTTTTTTGTTTGTTTGTTTGTTTTTTGTTTGTTTGTTTGTTTGCTTAGATTCTTGTACTTCCTCTTGCCATCTTCTTATCTTTAATGTTAGTTTTCCTTGTTGTCTCTGAATGGAGATTGGCTTTCCTGTGTGACTGTGGGCCATGTGCTCCAGAGGGAGATTGGTCCTTTGTGTTCAGCTCTCTTTGGGCAGGCTGTAAGTACCCATGGCAATGGGCCAGCTCTAGCTCTGGGTGCAGATAGAGGCCTAAAGGGCACAGACACAAGCAGTAGCATGATACCTGTGCCCTAAGTGTTCCAAAAGTTCTATTCCCAGATAATCAGTGGAAAAACAGTGTGGGCTCACCTGTGGGATCAGTAGGGAGAGTGCTTCTGTGTCTCCTCTGTGTGCTCAGTTCTCTGTGGACAGGCCAAGAGTCCTGATGGCAGTGTGCTTATCTGCCTGTGGCTCTGGGCTGAGGTGGAGGCAGGTCCCGTCTGATCACAGACTGCACTGCAATAGCTGCACCCTGACATTTCTCAGGGGACTCCCCAGATAATCTTGTAGATGCTTATGTAACAGATAAATACTCTGAAACAAATTTCCTAGGATTGAGAATGATAAAAGTTAATAAAAAAACATATGTAGTCATCTAAGTATTTCTAACAAATTTGAGAGTATAGAGATATGAATTGGTGGCTTTCTATTAAGAACTAGTATGGGAAATACATTTTGCAACACATAAAAAAGTAAAATTTTAGCAGAGGATATCATTGTCTGGAATCAATTGAAGTACATGCTTTTGGTCCAATAAAGGCTCATTTTCCTGGTGTGGGAGAAAGCCAAGGTGCTAAAGTGAGAGAGGGTGGTTGAAAGAGGGTGGTTGAGAAAGGGAGCACCTTTGTGGTAGCAATAGAAGGGGGTATGGGAGTTGGGGGAAAGGAAATAACATTTGAAATGTAAATACAGAGAATATCCAATAAAAATGAAAAAAAAAAGAAAAAGAAAAGGAAGTTGCAATGATGGGGAGGAGGTTTAAGGGAATAGGGTTTCAGTGAGATTGGGGTGTATAATGGAAAATTCACAAAGAACCAAATACAAGTCTGTAAAATGTAGGAAAATAAAAGACTCACATGAATGAGATATCATGCTTGATATTGTAAACTTAGAAAAGTACTCAATGTCAGTAAAGTCATGGTTATTGGGGGGAAATCTACAGCCACTAATTTATTAAAGCAGCATAGTCCCTAACAATCATTTATTTATAAGTGTCTTACACATATCCATAGATTAGCCCTCACTCTTGTCAAATTTTTCTTTGAAACTAGTGAAGATCACTATAGAAAACTAAAACCAACCAAAATATAGAGCTATGGAGTTCAGAGCCAACAGATAGATATGTCTGCAAAACACTGTACCCAAGGCTTACAGAACATTGCAGAAAAGGTCGGTCACTTTTTAAGAGCCAAAGGATCAAGAATTTGATGTGAGTTTGTGTCTCCTAATAAAATCAGAATATATTTCCCTAAAGTCTCACCAACATCAGCACCCAAATAAGAGCTGAAGACGGACATGACAAACTGGATGAGGAAAACCCCATGGGGCCTTAACCCTACATAAAGAACTCCAGGAAGCTGTGAGGGGAAGAGGTGATCCTCACCCTGAACATGTACACAAACTGGCTTTTCGGTCTCAAATAGTCATCCCAAGAAGCATACAAACAAGTAACAGTATATAGATCACAACAGGTTATTTGGAAATGTTGAGAGATATATACATATGTGCATGTAATAAAAATTAGCAAGGGAAAGAGGCCAAGGACTTGAGAGGGTTTGAAAGAAGAAAAAGAGAGAGGAGAAATGTTGTAATTATAATCTCAAAACAAAGTTTTAAATGTAAACAGAAAATTAAAAAAAAAAAAAGCCAGAACTTTTATTTTCCCACTAAAATTACTTTTTCCTTTATTTAAAAATTCTAATGGCCACATACATTGGATATTTCTGAATCCTATTCTATTCCATTGACCTATCTTTTGTCATTGTGTTAATATCAAACTACCTTTAGTGGTAAATACTCTACCACCGAGCTATAACTTACTTCATCAACCCTCAATATTGTTCCTCTGGATGCTTTTAATTCAAAATAAAATTTACAATCAACTTGTCAACAGTTATAAATCAAAATAAACTTCAATAAGCCTATTGCCATTGTAAAGAGATTTCATTGCATGTATATACTTGCTTTTTAGAAAAATCAGGTAGCTACATCCAGGGAAATGTTATGATCTTTAATTTATTAAGATTTCCTAAGATTGGTGAGAAACTTCAGTAGCTAAAATTTTGCTTGCTACAAAAGCCTCAGAGACCCATACAGGTTAGAAGAATAAACTAATTCCACAGACTGTCCTCTGACCTCCACAAATACACTGCAACATATCTGCACCCACACTCACACATGCATCATTATAAATACACAATGATAATCACTTTTTAAAGATTTCCTGAAGTGTTAATGCTTAATCTTCTGTATAAAAGGACATATACTTTCATTAAGAATTTCATATATATATTGTTGCCATTATAAAATGTTTGTGTCATTTTTAAATTTTTGTCTGTGTGTATATATGTGCCTTCACAAGTATGTGTACCACAGCATACACACTTGGAGGAGAGAGCACACTATGAAAGTGAGAAGACATTTGTGAATTTGTGAGCATGTGTTCTCTCTTTCTTTTTTCTTTCTTTTTTTTTTTTTTTTTTTGTATTTTTTCTTATTTTTTCTTTTTTATTAGATAATTACATTTGAAGTCTTTTCCCCTTTCTCCACCCATTCCCATTCCTCCTCCCTCTCCACTTGTCTTCACTGAAGGTGCACACACTCCTAATTACCCTGTTTACCCCATTGCCTTAGCATTCCGCTGGATTGGAAAAATGTGCCCTCCCTGGACCAGAGGCCTCTTCTCACATTGATGCCAGACACTGCTATCTTCAGCTACATATGCACCTGAAGCCATAGGTCTCTCAGTGTGTGCTCAATGGTTGATGTTTTAGTGCATAGGAGTTGTAGAGTGTTTTGGTTGGTTGATAATGTTGCAATTCCCATGAGGTTGCAACCCTTTCAGTTCATTCAGTCCTTTCTTTAGCACCTTCATTTTGGGCCCTATGTTGAGTCCATTGGTTATCTACAAGCATGCTCAGCTGCATCTGTATGACTCTGGCTAACCCTCTGAAAAGTTGTCTTTATCTGGTTCCTGCCAGTAAGTATTTCTTGGCACCAGCAATAGTGCTTGGGTTTGGTGGATCTCCAGATGAGGCTTGATAAACATTGTAAAAATGGTCAACATACCAGAAGCAATCTACAGATTCAATGCATACCCACATCAAAATTTCAACACAATTCTTCATAGGGTTGGAAAGAGCAATCTGCAAATTCATCTGGTATTAAAAAAAACCAAAAAAACAAAAAACCTAGGATAGCAAAATCTATTCTCAACAATAAAAAAATTTCTGGGGGGAAATCACCATCCCTGACCTGAAGCTATGTTTCAAAGTAATTTTAATAAAAATCTAAATGGTATTGGTACAGAGATAGGCAGGTAGATCAATGGAATCAAACTGAAGACACAGAAATGAACCCACACACCTATGGTCACTTGATCTTTGACAAAGGAGCTAAAATCATTCAATAGAAAAAGGACAGCCTCTTCAACAAATGGCTTGGTTCAACTGGCAGTCAGCATGAAGAGGAATGCAAATCCATCTTTCTTTTCTCCTTGTACAAAGCTCAAGTGCAAGTGGATCAAAGATCTCCACATAAAACCAGGTACATTAAAACTATTAGAAGAAAAGGGAGGGAAAGCTTAGAACACATAGGCACAGGGGGGAATTTTATGAACAGAACATGAGTGGCTTATGCTCTAAGAGCAAGAATCAACAAATGAGACCTCATGAAATTTCAAAGTTTCTGTAAGGCTAAGGATTCTGTTAAGAAGACAAAATGACAGACAACAGACTAGGAAAGGATCTTTGCCAATCCCACATCTAATAGAGGGCTGATATCCAATATATACAAAGAACTGAAGAAATTAGACTCCAGAAAATCAAACAATCCTATTAAAAAATGGGGGATAGAGCTAAACAAAGAATTCTCAACTGAGAAATACTAAATGGCTGAGAAGCGCCTAAAGAAATGCTCAATATCCCTAGTCATCAGGAAATCCAAAACAACCCTGTTTTGGATTCCTCACACCACTCAAAATGGCTAAGATCAAAAACTCAGATGACAGCAGATGCTGGCAAGGATGTGGAGAAAGAGAAACACTCCACCACTGTTGGTGGAACTATAAGCTGGAAATCAGTCTGGTGGTTCCTCAAAAAATTGGGCATAGTACTACCTGAAGACCCAGCTATTCCACTCTTGAGCATATACCCCAAAGAGGCTCCAACATTTAACAAGAACACATGCTCTACCATGTTCATAGCGGCCTTATTTATAATAGCCATAAGCTGGAAAGAACCCAGATGTCCTGTAACAGAGGAACGTATACAGAAATGTGGTACATTTGCACAATGGAGTACTACTCAGCTATTACAAACAATGACTTTGTGAAATTCATAGGCAAATGGATGGAACTAGAGACTATCATCCTGAGCGAGGTAACCCAGTCACTAAAGAGCACTCATCACATGCACTCACTGATATTCAGATACTAGCCCTAGAAAGATCTAAATACCCAAGAAACAATTCACAGTCTTTATGAAGCCCCCCAAAAAGGAAAGCCAAAATGTGGATGCCTCAGTCTTTTGTATAAGGAAGAATAAAACAATCATGGGAAGAAATACACAGTCAAATCAAGGAACAGGGATTTTTAAAAAGTTCATTCAGTGTTTTGTTTTTCTACTATCTGGTTTCAGGTGACTGAGCTGAAGGCATGGTAGCAAAATCCCTTACTTGTTCCAGCCATTCTGTCAGCCCAAAACAAAATTTCTAAGTTGTATTTTTCTAGTGTCTGTTTGAGTATGCTGAAACAGTGATAAAATATTCTTTCATATTTGTCTCATAATAAAATAACTTTAAATAAATAATAAGCTGGCAAGAAATGAACAGCATAAAGTGCTGTTTGCTCTGAAAAATCCTGATTTTTCAGAGTTTATTTCCTGCTTATGTCTTCATAAGATGATTGTTTTTCATTTATCATAAAACTATTTATGGTAATGTAGAACATAACACTAGCAATTCTTGGCTAGGAATTCATTTTTTTCCTAAAATTTCTAGGCTTTCTACCTATGAATAAGAACTAAACCTTTACCATGCAGGCAATCATGATAATATTAAGCAACAATTATTTAAAATAATTGATGACATTTCTGTTGTACATTCTCACATCAGCATCTTTCTGATCCTATAGTACAATGACTTACCTTTCTAATCTCTGGAGACCTGCTCTGTTCTTTTTCCTTATTACTTTGTGCTCTTTTCCTAGACTATGTTTCTACACCTATTTCAAATATTTCCCCTACCTTAGCCCGTTCTTACTGTACATCCCACCCTTTTTTCCCTGAATACATCCTTTAAAAGTTGTCACAAGCTACTTCACAGATGTCCCACAGTAGCAGATGATGAAAACTAAATGTTATAGGACTTTGGTTAGTATATTAAATTTATGAATGAATAGCTCATAAGTAAAATAAATTAGTCTTTTAATTTCACAATTTTCTCTAAATTCTCTAACTTGTAGTGAAATTTATTAGTCATTCTGCTTCTTAAAGTTTCTTGTAGTTTTGAAAGTCTGTGATATTATAGGTTTGTTTTAATCTCTCTCTCTATATCTATCTATCTATCTATCTATCTATCTGTCTATCTATCTATCTCTCTCTCTCTCTCTCTATCTCTCTCTCTCAGTCACATTAATATATTTATATTAAGCTATCTCCTTCTTAAGCTTCTCCCTATTGCTTAGAATGACCTCTTAATGCTTTGTTTCTCTTCTCCATTTCAACTCAATTCACCCAATTTCTTACTTCAGATTCTCCTAGGAACAAGGCCTCTTGCATTCATGTAAATGCCCAAAAGACAGAACTTCTAACCAGACACAGAACAGAATAGAAACTGCTTTTGTGAAAACTTTAAATAGATACTCCTTTCTAGAACTTACAGGAATATTTAAATTGTTTCCAGAAGTTCTGGACATGGCTACAAGAATATTTAATTTTCTTACATATCTTATATTTTTAAAGTTCACTATGTAGAGGAAAGACCCTATTATTTTTAAACAATTTCACAAATAAGAGTGCTCTTAGTGGTTTCTAGTTTAGAACATTTACCTTTGTAGTCTCACAGGTTTGATGGCATTTTATATCTGTCTACATGGAATATGTTAAAGGCTTATCAGTCTTTGTATGATCTAACCTCCACATTGCCTCTCTAATCTTCAAGTGAAAATTAGTCTCCCTAACACCCAGTGCTTTCCACTTGACAGTCTGTCACCACTATAATTAAGCAACTTCTTCTTTGCAAAATGATCTGTTTTATAATTTCAACTACCAGAATTACATTTACCTATGAAAGTGAGGACTGTCATTTAATTTGACCTTTTTATATATAAAATGTATTACAGCATTTGATTCACAGGAAGCAATAGATGTTTGTCAGGAACTAAATAAAAACACCACCACTTTATTTTAGAATTTAAATAGGTCAGGTCAAATATAGATGATCTCGAAAATGCCATTAAGTCCAAAGTTTTCCATGTGAATAGAAGATGAAATAACCATTAATTATTCTTATAATTTTAAATAGGTCTTGTTGTCTACCAAAAACATCATTGATCATTACCACAGATACAAACCTGTTTGCCATTACTTCTAATAAATAATACTCCCTATTACTTATCATTTCAGAGTAAAATCTTATCTAGCCCAACTCTCTCTCCTAATGAGACCTAGCACAGATTCAAACAGGTAGAAGAAAGACTTTTTAAAGACAAAATATAATTTTGTCTCTCTTTTTTATAGCTAATAAAATGACAAAAATGTAAGATAAATAAAGACATGAACAAATTATAGTACAATTTGGGGAGAGCAATAAAAAAATTTAATGGATTTTTTTTTGCTATGTATATGAAGCAGTCATGACAGAGTTAAGAAAACTGAAGCTACTCCAAGTCAAACAGACTTTAACCATGCCATTTCTACTTCATCCTTTAGTCAATACATTATTTATATACTTTTTCCCTACGTCCTACATAACCATTACCCATAAATTATTAACTGTGTTCCAGTTTCTCTCTGTAAAAGTGGGAAAATGCCTGGTTTCCGACTGCACCCAGAGATGACCCTAAGCTATAGCTCTCTATACCTAGACCCCACTGGAAGAAAGCTAGTCCCCCAAAAGTGTTGAAACACTGAAGAACATAGGTAATAGTTGTCACGCGCCCACGCTTCCCACCGGTAGAAACAGGCGTGCAACAAACAAACAGATTCTACTGCGGATAACCTTTATTGTACAGCACTTTGAGCAGGGCACTTCTTGAGCAGGAAACTTCTCTCTGAGCCGGGGACTCCCTACCGGGGTCTGCTGTATAGGCGACCTCTCATGTGAAGTCTCCCATGTGCGATCTCTCTGCCCAGTCTCTCTCCACGCGGGATCTCCCGAAATCTCTTTTACCGAGTCTCTCTCCACGTGAGTTCTCCCGCAATCTCTCCTATCGGGTCTCTCTCCACATGGTATCTCTCTGCCATCTCTCCACTATCTCCCTCTCCACATGGGGGAGAAATGCACTGCTATATATGCCTAAGAGACTTGTGCTGCTACCTGATTGGTGCATCCTCCTGTAGCTCAATCACGTGCCCCGAGAGTGGGCTGTGACTTATGTGGTTGCCAAGCAATATGAGGGGAAAGGTTTTTGTAGGCTGAACAATGGGCGGGAAGCTGGTGCCATCTATTGGCGCCAACGGCTTCCTACAAATAGTACTACTTCTACACTGTGAGCTTGACCAGAACCCCCAGGACACTGGAGCAGAGGATCCAGTCTGGCAAAAGATCCTCCAGGTTTCTGACTGCATCTTGTGACACAGCTTTCTCTAACTGGACACTGCTGGGAGATAACTGGTCCTCCAGTCATGCTGACACAGAGGATTGCAGGAAAGTCAAGCCACTGTCAGAATCAGCAAGACCAGCTAACACCACCGATAAGCCGATTACAAGAGAGAAGTCCAAGTACCTAAGCAACAGAAACCAAGGCCAGGTGGCATCATCAGAACCCAGTTCACCCTCCACAGCAAGTCCTGGATACCACAACACACCAAAAACCAAGATTCTGGTTTAACATCACAACTCATGATGATGTTAGAGGACTTTAAGAAGGTCATAAATAAGTCCTTTAAAGAAACACAGGACACCATAGGTAAAGAGGTAAAAGTCCTTAGAGAATTACAAGAAAATACAAGCAAATGGGTGAAGGAATTGAACAAAATCATCCAGGATCTAGAAATGGAAATAAAAACAATAAATAAATCAAAAGGGAAGCAACTCTATAGACAGAAAACCTAGGAAAGAGATCAGGAGTCACAAACACAAACATCACCAAAAGAATACAATAGATGAAAGAGAGAATCTCAAAGACAGAAAAAAACATAAAAAAGATTGAAACAACAGTCAAAGAAAATGCAAAAATGCAAAAAAAAAAAAAAAAAAATTCCTAACCCAAACATCCAGAGTATCCAGGATCCAATGAGAAGGCCAAACCTAAGGATAATAGGTATAGAAGAGAGGGAAGATTTCAAACTTAAAAACAAACCAACTAGTAAACAAAATTACAGTACAAACTGCCATAGTGATAACAGTGTTGGCATTAAAAATGAAAAAATCCATGAGGTCATGTTGTGCCCCGGGGGGGGGGGGGCTCAACGACTGAAATGTCCACTCCCACAGAGACACAAAGAAGAAGAGCAAAGCAATAGGCAAGAGGTGGTGTAATTCCAGTATGCTAGGGATGTCCTGTAATCTGGACAGTCCTGACCGTGAGCTCCCAAAACCCACACCTTTTATACATTTTTGTGAAGTGGGATTGACACAACATGAGTCCATTAACACAGCATGAGTCTGCTACTTCCCATTTGCAGTCAGTGTTAACCTTTCACACAATTGGAGACACCTGGAGGAGTGATATAGTTATCTGACTGCAGCTGTCACACCCATTTCGGGGGGAGGGGTATGGCAGGAAGTTCCATCGTGGAGTCCACAATTAGAGACCATTTGAGGAATGATACTGCTATCTGGTCATTTGGGGGGTATGGCAGGAAATGGGGTTCTCAGGCACATCCACATCTGGCTCTGCTTCTTCCTTTCTCACAGTAATTACAGGCTTGACTCACCAGATCCTCCTTGTTTGTTAGGGCTCCACAGTCAAGGGTGGAAGACAACTGAGGAGTAATATTTGAGATTCATATCTAGCATTTACATACAAGAGTGCACAGAAGAATGCATGTACACACACACACACACACACACATGCACAAAGCAATACATAAAAGAAGCCTATTACCATTGATGGGCATTGATTTCTCAAGTGGTGAGAATGGAAGGCAGTAGCGACCCTTTGCCAAAGCAGTGAAACATCACACCAAGAAAACTCTAATGTAATAATATGTGGTGCCTGCACGGCAAACAGCTACTCAGAATTGGGCAAAGGCCTGAGGATTTAAAAGAACAGGACTCTATCATTCCTGTTACCAGAATATATCTCTTTACTCCATCTCTCTCTGAAATCCAGTTCTTAAGATAGACACTTATAAAGCCAGTATACAAATTCCTTAGCTGCGGTGAGTCTGTAACCTGAGGTAGTAAAACAATAGGAACACAGGTGTGGATCAGCTTGTGACTGGTCCCATCTAAACTTGAAAGGAGGGTGAGTCCTATTCCCAACATCTAGGCTTACAAGAAGGCAGTTCTGCTAACTCTTGAGGGGGAATGGGCAGAGCTCTTAACAATAATATAACTTAGTAAAATATACACTTTTTATTTTCTTAATTTAGGTTATATGTGAAAAACGGAGACAAGAATTGAAATCAAAGAGTGTTTTATTGGTTCACAAAGATAGGTAATAGAGCAGAAAAGTGAAAAAGAAAAGAATAAGCAACTGAAGATGAATCCCCAGTCTGGAGGTTCTTCAGATAATTGGACACAGTACTACCTGAGGACCCTGCTATACCAACCCTGAGCATATACCTAAAAGATGCTCAAACATATAACAAAGAACATGCTCCAACATGTTCATAAACAGACTTACGTATAATAGCCAGAAACTGGAAAGAACCCAGATGTCTTTCAGCAGAGGAATGGATACAGAAATTGTGGATTATTTTCACAATGGAGTAATACTCAGCCATAAAAACAATGACTTCATGAAATTCCTAGGCAAATCGATGGAACTAGAAGTTATCATCCTGAGTGATGTCAATCAGTTGCAAAAGAACACACATGGTATGCACTCACAGATAATCAGATATTAGACCAAAAAGTTTGGAATACCCAAAAAACAATTCACAGACCATAGGAAGCTAAAAAAGAAAGAAGGCCAGAACGTGGATGCCTCAGTCCTTCTTAGAAGGGAGAACAAAACACTCATGGGAGGAAATATAAAAACAAATAGAGGAGCAGGTATGATCATCCAAAGACTGCCTCACCTGGGAGTCCATATGCAGCCACTAAACCCACCTACTATTGCTGATGCCAAGAAGTACTTACTGGCAGGAGCTTAATATGGATGTCTCCTCAGACACTCTGCCTGAGTCATACTGATACAGATGAAGATGCTTGCAGCTAACCATTAGACTGAGCACAGGGACTCAAATGAAAGAGCTAGAGAAAGAACTGAAAGAGCTGAAAGGGTTTGCACCCCCATGGGAAGAACAACATTATCAACCAACCAAACCCTCCAGAGCCCCCAGGGACTTAAACACCAACCAATGAGTCCACATGGAGAGACCCTGTAGGAGCCCCTTCTGGGGACCCCCACTCGAGTCTCAGGACACAGGGTTACCCAATGAAACACAAGAGACCTTCTTGTTGCAAAAGCATGAGGTAGTTTAATGATGGAGCTCAGGGCCGATACGTATCTCACACAGGAGAAAGAGGTATCGGCCACAAGGCTCAAAAGCTGGAGGATTTTATAGGACAGGGGTTGGGAGAGAGGGTTGGGGGCTGGGAAGTATAAAGTTTACAAAGTTTACCCAACACTCAGGGCGGATGCTTATCTAAGTCAGGATACATGTGGTTAACATCGAATTTACATTTAACTAAGTTGTAAAAGACAGCCTGGGCCAGCCTCCCCATTCTTATCTTTAAGGTAACAATGGGCTTAGCTGGGTATGCCTGGACTTGTTTTACAATGTTCTCAGTCCTAGAATTTAATTTCCTTTTAACCCTTGGTTCCAGTTGCATAATGTATCAAAGGACTTCATTCTCTGTAATCAATGGGAAGAGAGGCCTTGGGTCCAGTTAAGGGTTGTTTTCCCAGTGTAGGGAATGACAAGTCTCTGAGGTAGGAGAGGATGGTTGTTAGGAGGAGGAGGGATGGGAGTGGGCAGAAAGGGGATAACATTAGAAAGGTAAATACAGAAAATATCAAAAACAATTCAAATATAAAGAAAAAAACTATAATGCATTGCATTTTTTTAGAGTGAATTTGAAAGCAGTCTTGGGCTACAAAAATCTATGAAGTTCTTATTTACTCTCTTTCTAGATACTCCAACCTCCATTTTCCTAGAATTGATGCAAAATTATTACCTGCATGTATTGAGCCACATAATCCATGCAAGACAGATTTTTGCCAAAGAATGCATGGTGTTTGTTTCTGCAAAGAGAAATCTTGTAAAAATGAAACATTAAGAACATGATTCTGTTAGTCAAGAGAATTTTTTCCAGAAAGTTGTTCTATTTTGTTCAATATGTAGAGTTGACAAATTCATTTTAGATGAATTGTTATGTTTACTGTTGACCTCTCTAATGTCAAAATGCTTTTATAATTTGACTTTTAAAAATAGATTTGTGTTATTGATGGAAACAGTTGCAGAGACCCACAGCCAAATATTAGGCAGAGCTAGGGGAATCATATGGAGGAGGGGGAGGAAGGCTTGGAGGAGCCAGATGGGTTAAGGACACTACAAAATCAATTACATTATCAACTAACCGGGGCCAATAAGAGCTCACAGAGACTGGGAAATCAACCAAAGTGCAAGATGGGACTAACCTAGGCCCCCTAAACATATATATCTTCAGATTGATCTTCATGAGAGACCCCCCTAACAAACGGAGTAAGGTCTATCTCTGACTGCATGGTCTACCTTTAGATTTTTTCCCCCACATCCCCCCAATTGTCTGCTTGTCGAGGTTCAATTTGGAAAAGAAGTACTTTGTTCTATTGCAATTTGATATGCCTATAGGTTGCTATTCATGGGAGGTCTTCCCTTCTCTGAGATGAAAGGAAAGAGGGATGGAGGGGGTAAGTGAGAAGAGGGACAAGGAAAAGAGGAAGGAGGGGAAGCCTCAATCAGAGTGTAAAGTAAATTAATTTACTTTAAAATAATAAAAAATAATAAAACAATGTTTTGTGTCTTAGAAGTAATAAAGGTTCATGTTGGCATTCTTTACACAAGTATTCTGTTTAGTTTTATACACCATTTTGAACATTTCACTAATAATTGGTAATTGTTTATTAGCTGTGTTAATCAAATTGGCTACTATAACAAAATGTCATAGACTATAAAAAAACAAAAGCTTTAAACAACAGCAATTTGTCCCTCACAGTTCTAGAAGTTAGCAAGTTCAAGGTAAAGACAACACTGCCAGATCTTCAGTAGGGAAATACTTCCAAGGAAGTTGACAAATCCATCAAAGTCCAACTTGGCAAACTAATTAGAGTTATAGCGTAAGAGTACAGGTGAGGGATTACTTGCAGGGGATGGATAACTCAAAGGAAGCTGCATCTCCAAGAATCCATGTGAGAATGGGTCACTGTCTTAGTTTGGCTTTCCATTGTTTTGAGGAGACACCATGACCATCTTTTATAAGAGACAACATTTAATTGGAGCTGTCTTACAGATTCAGAGTTTCAGTCCATTATCATCATAGCAGGAAGCATGGTAGTGTCCAGGCAGACATGGTGCTGAAGAAAGAGATGAGAGGACTACATCTTGAACCAAAGTCAGCCAGAAGCCGACTGTCTTTCTTGCACTGGGTGGGACTTGAGCATAAGACATCTGAGCCCACCCTGACAGTGCACACTTCCTCCAATAAGGCCATACCTATTGCAACAAGGACATTCCTCCTAATAGTGTCAACCCTGTCATCTCATTCGAATACATGAGTCTATGGGGGCCTGAAATAAGTAAAAAATTATCTACCCCCACCTGTGTAGAAACAATGGCCCAGTGGCCTACCCTGTCTTGGCCTAAGAAACTTTCTTGAGTAAACAATTCTCAGAATTGTAAAATGTGTTGACTGATAGACATCTGACCCTCTAGAGCCTCATTTATGGTCCTCATGCTTCTGACCCTCTAGAGACCCATTAGGGTCCTCACACATATACTTACTAACCAATAGTTAGATCAGTATGCTTAGCCAGTAATTTTAAATTATAGTCTTGCTGATGTAACCTGTACCCCTAAAAAGTATAAAAACTGTTTGTAGCAGTCTTTCGGGGTCACCTCAGATGTAGACCACCCCACTGCACTGGACTAATAAGCCTCTTGCTTTTGCATCAATCTCCAATCTCTCATCTCATTCATGGGAGCCTCAAATAGATAAGACTCAATTTGGGTCTTACAGGACAAATCTATTCAAACCACCATAGTCACAAGTCATGAAAGCCATGTCTTCATTTCAATGACCTCAAGGCAGCTCACCTAATAAGAAATTATTGCTTCCTCAATAAGTGTTATTGCTCATACAACTTTGATGATAGGTCTTGTAAAATTTCTAAGTTTCAATAAATTCCCACCTGTTATGTTGTGCTTCCTGAGTCCTAATGGGACATCTGTCAGGGTTGAGTGTTTCAATTTTGAAGAAATTGCTACATAATACTCTTTCATAAAGACATGCATTCCACATGAATCCCTTCCTCTTATAAATTCTCTTAAATATAACTATCCTGCAAAGGATAATTTTCCACATCTATCGCTTTGGGTCTTTGACACATGAAAATAACTTTGAAAAGAAAAGTTGACCCACCCCTAACAAGCTTTAGTATTTAGGAGAACAGACCCACACATAACAGGAATTACAAGTGAACAGGTCCTAAGAGAATGGGCATGGGAGAGCTAGCCCTACCACTCACATCCCATGTGGTAGAGTGGGTGAGAGAGAGATGCCCTCCTCACCTCTTACTTCCTATGGCAACTGGGAGACCTAACCTGGAGATGAGGACAGGAGAGCTGTCCCTGTCCATTACCTGCTATAGCACTCAGGAGAGTAGGTCCTGTATCTTGCCTGGGCAGCATAGTTGAGCTGACCTTAGTGGCAGAGGCATGGGTGAGCTGGCCCAAGGGCATGCAAGAGCTGACTCTATAACTTGTCTGATGTTCAGTGATATGGCCAAGGAAAAGAGATCTCTGCTTTTGCCCCTTTCCACCTATGGCAGGTGAGAAATCAGACCCTGCACTTTAACTAGGCAGCACAGTAGAGCTGACCCTGAATCTGGGGGTTGCTGTGAGCTACCCTGAGGGCATGACTGTGGAAGAGCTGGCCCTGCCTCTTGTCTAAGGTGCAGTGGCATCATAGAGGAAGAAACCCCCACCACCAGCCATGGTGAGTGGGGAAAGACCCCAGGGGTCATGAGAATGGAAGAACTAGCCATGTCTTTCACTGGTTGCAATACTCCAGTGTGTGGGCCCTGGACATCACACAGGCAGAAGGGTAGTGTCAGCCCTGGTTGCAGGAACTGCTGCTGAGCTGTCCCCAATGGTGTGCTAGTGAGAGAGCTGGCAGACTGACCAGCTCAGATACTTCTCCAGCCCAATTCAGGGCTTTAAATGGAGATCCCAAAATCTATCCCAATAATGAACTGCTTGAGAGCATAAATCCTACAGATCCAAAACTATACTATCTTCATAACACAGGGCAACAACTGGCTACCCGAGAGGAGTTCTAGTGAAGTTCGAGTTTTGATAGGGCAGCATAAACCAGACACCTCAATCCAGTCTAATGAGTCATTGCAATAAACATTTGCAAGGAAAGATATGTGGACAAAAGAGCACACTGTGAGACACACCGGGACACACCACAGCTTCCACCATGATATATTTTTTTCTTCTCTGTTTGAGAGGACAATGCAAGGCTGAAGGACAGATACGAAGGAAGAAGAATATGAGTTAGACTGGGGAGCATTCTGTGAGACTCACAAAGAACCAATAAAACAAATGTTTTTTAAGTGAAAGATTATGATTCATAGTTTATATGTTTTCAAGGTTATCATGTGATATAAATCTAAAAACCAATAACATAAACACCACAAAGGGTTCAGAGAAAAATAGGCTTATTGTGCACAATTTCTGTTCAGTGTGCAGAAAGGAAATATAATTTTTGTGAATATAATCATTGCATCTATCATAGATTTTTTTCTTACAATGTTAAAACATAATTTGAACATCTGTGAAAGAGAAGCAAAGTATGTGTTTTTATCCTTGAACTTTGGAGCTGGGATTGTCATGCTCATTGTCTGGGATTTACTCAGATCAGGGTCCTAGTCAAGCCAAATCAACTAAGGTTTATCACTATAGGGCCTGATTTTGCTAGCAGCTCCCTTAAACAATTATGACTGTTGTGAGGCACCTGAGACATGGTCTTTTGCTTTGTAGAGGCTGAGCATACGTGAGAAAAGGAGCTACCTCCAGAAATCTGAGTGCAGACAATATACAAATCAGGTGTTGTGAGAATACGTGAGACACTAACACACACCACAGTGGTCATGGAATGTGATAGAGATAAAAATATATTCTAGTGAACGGTACTAAGGCAATAAAAATTGATATAAACTTTCCGAAATTAGGAGTGGCCCTGGGTAGTTAACAGCATGTCCAACAAGGACTTCAGAGGATGACAACAAAAGGAGATAGTAATGTAAGGGTTTTACGAACCATATTTGAAAATTGCACATTCTCTGAGCTCAGTATTAGGATTTAGAAAAGAAACTGGCACATTCTGAATCACCCTCATACATTCACACTGGTTGTAATATGGAAATCATTTTTGTAAAATGTAAAGTTTGAAAAAATCCATAAAAATATTTAATAAATGACACCTGCCAGAAAAGCAGGTAGGCGAACCAGAACTTTGCCTCTTCTTCCTCTCTTCCAAATCTAATCCCCCACTTCCATCCTTAACTTCTTGGCAGACCACTATGCTGCAGCCTAGCACCTCTTTTCCTTACCCTGGCTCTAGTCTATTACACAAATGCTGCCCTCCAAACATGCTTCATCACAACTCAGTGCTTTATTTCAACCCACAAATCAAGTAGGCAATCCCTGAGAATACACAGGGCACTCTGGCCATGGAAGCATGTAAGCTAACTAAAAATCTTCACCATTCTCTTTATTCCAACAAGTCCAATCCCCAGTTTCATTCTCAGTTCTGTATCAAAGCCCTTCTTCTTTAACCTCCATCACCAAAGGATCACACGAACCTCCTCCTATCATCTCTGCCCCAAACACTAGCAGGACTTTCCTAGAAATACTCAAAGACCAGGGAAATAACATTCTTGCAGGTCTTTACCAGTATTTTCTCCACTCTAAATCCAACCCACAGCTGCATCCTCAGTTTTGTAGCAGTCTACCTGCTGCATGAGGCTTTCTCTCCCTCCCTGTCCACATCTCCAGTGAACCAGGCAGATTGTCTGCTCTGGCCTTTTTTCTTCCTACTCATTATTTTATTCCAGCCTCCAGCTCTATCACAAATTCTAAGGGAATTCACAGGCATGCAGGCATGCCTCTGAGGCCATTTCCCTGACCCAATCTCCAGAGGATCAAACAAATCTCCAACTTGTTTTGTTCTTTATCCTATTAGCCCAGCCTCTAACTCTAGCAGGCTTTCTCTGGGAAATTTCCAGCCAACACTGCCAGAGAAACAAGTATGCCAACAAAACAAATATGTGGGCTTCAGATGTTCACTCTCTCTTCTCGCTTCTATGTCAAATGCCCTCACTCTCATCGTCAGCTGTGACAGACTACCTCTTATCACCTCACCTCATTCTATGATCCTTTTCCCAGGGGACTAAGCACGTCCTTATAGAACATCCTGTCTTTCTTCTTTCTGCAGACCCCATTTAGGATCAGCCCTTATATGTCTTGATGCCTAAGTGTCAGCTCCCAATACCTAAGAAAACATCTTACCTAGAACACCCAGTTTTAATATAACTAGTATGATCGCAGAAGAATTCTCCACCAGGTAACACAGAGCCAGTCACCACAACTTCCTAAAAATCAAAGCAGCAACACAACTGATGAAACAAAACACTTAACTAACAAAGTCAAGAAAAGATATTACCACCTAGAATATAATCATCTCAACCGCATATGCCTAGCAATGAGCATAAAACCTCAATCATCAAGAGCATTCAGGGAGAAAAAAATGCAAAAATCAAAAAGATTGTAACCCAAAATATCCAAGAAATACAGGACACAAAGAGAAGACCAAATGTAAGAATAAGAGGTGTAGAAGAGAGATAAGACTCCCAACTGAAAGGCCCAGGAAATATCTTCAACAAAATTATAGATGAAAACTTCCCTAACATAAAATTAAAAAGAAAAAAAAGATGAACACAAACATAAAAGAAGCTTACAGAACCCCAAATAGAATGGACAAGAAAAGAAATTCTTTCTGAGACATAATAGGCAAACAACATATCCTCAAAAAAAGAAAGAATACTAAAAGCAGTAAGAGGAAAAAGAACAAGTAATATATGAAGGCAGAACAATGAGAATTACACCAGACTTTTCAACAGAAACTATGAAAGCTAAAAGATCCTGGACTGACATCATACATACCCTAAGACAACGCAAGTTCCAGCCCAGGTTACTATATCCAGCAAAACTTTCAATCACTATAGATGGAGAAACCAAGATATTCCAGGACAAAAACAAATTTACACACTATCTTTCAATAAATCCAGTCATACAAACGTAATAGATAGAAAACTCCACCACAAAGGGACAAACTTCACCCTAAAAATAATCAGGAAACTAATCTTCTTACAACAAACATCAAAGAAGAAAGCACACAAACAATTCTCCCTCCAACAACAAAAACAGCAGAAAACAACAATGACGATTCCTTAATATCCCTTAGCATCAATGGACTCAATTTCCTAAGAAAAAGACACAGACTATCAGACTGGATACATAAACAGGATCCACAATTTTGTTGTATACAGGAAAGTCATCTCAGCAACAAAGACAGAAACTTCCTCAGACTAAAAGGTTGGGAAAATTTTTCAAAACAAATGGTCCCAAGAAACAAGCTGCAGTAGCCATCCTGATATCAAATACAATAGATTTTCAACAAAAAGTCATCAAAAAAGATGAAAAATGACACTCTTTACACATCAAAGTGAAAAAATCTATCAGGATGAACTCTCAATCCTGATTCTCTAAGCTCCAAATACAAGGGCAACCACATTCATAAAAGAAAATCTATTAAAGCTCAAAGCATATACTACACCACACAGAATACTAGTGGGAAACTTCAACACCCCACTCTCATCAATGGGCAAATCATGGATGCAGAAACTAAACAAAGACACAGTGAAACTAACTGAAGTTATGAACTGAAGGATATAACAGACATCTATAGAATATTTCATCCTAAAAGAAAAATATACCTTTTTCTCAGTACCCCATGACACCTTCTCCAAAACTGAACATATAGTTAGTCACAAAACAGGACTCAACAGATTCAAGAAAATCACAATAATACCATACATTTTATCAGATTACCATGGATTAAGATTGGTCTTCAATAATATCAAAAACAAAAACCCCACATACATATGGAAGCTGAACAGTGCTTGACTCAATGATAACTTGGTCAAGGAAGAAATAAAGAAAGAAATCAAAGACTTTTTAGAATTTAACAAAAATGTAGGCACAACATACTCAAATTTATGGGATACAATGAAAGCAGTGCTAAAATAAAACCCATAGCAATGAGCACCTTTAAAAAGAAACTGGAGAGAGCATACACTAACAACTTGACAGCACACCTGAAAGCTCTAAGACAAGAAGAATCAGATACACCCAAGAGGAGCAGACTTCAAGAAATAATGAAATTCAGAGTTGAAATCAACCAAATAGAAACAAAAAGAACCCTGCAAAGAATCAACAAACCCAAGAGCAGGTTCTTTGAGAAAATCAACAAGATTGATAAACCCTTAGCCAGACTAAACAGAGGGCACAAAAAGAGTGTACAAATCCACAAAATCAGAAATGAAAGGGGAGACATAACAACCAAAACAGAATAACTTCAAGAAATTATATGATCCTACTACAAAAGCCTGTACTCAACAAAACTGGAAAACATTTTTTAAAATAGACAATTTTCTAGACAGATACTAGGTAGAAAAGTTAAATCAAGATCAGATAAACCATCTAAATATTCCCCTAAGAAATAGAATCAGTCATCTAAAACCTCCCAACCAAAAGAAGCCCAGGACCTGTTAGGTTTAGTGCAGAATTCTGTCAGACCTTCATAGAAGACCTAATAACAATACTCTCCAAACTATTTCACAAAATAGAAGCAGGGAATACTACACCACTCATTCTTGAAGCCACAACTATGCTTATTCCTAAACCACACAAAGACTCTACAAAGAAAGAGAACTTTAGACCAATTTTCCTAATAAACAATGATGTTTAAAATCAAAAATATATTTCTTGCGAATGCATTCCAAGAACACATCAAAACAATCATTCATGATGATCAAGTAGGCTTCATCCCAGGGATGCGAGGATGGGTCAAATTTAAAAAATCCATGAGTGCCATCTACAATATAAACAAACTCAAAAAATAAATCACATAATTATCTCTCTAGATGCTGAAAAAGCAATTGACAAAATTCAACACTTAATGTGAAAAATCTTGAAAAGGTCAGGAATTTGATTCTCATACTTATAGTAAAAGTAGTATAGAGCAAACCACTAAGCAACAGCAAACTAAATAGTGAGAAGCTTGAAGCAATCCTACTAAAATCAGGGACTAGATAAGGCTGTCCACTCTCTCGGTACCTATTCAATATAGTACTGAAATTACTAGCTAGAGCAATAAAACAACAATAAGACATCAAAGGTATACTAACTGGAAAAGAATAAGTCAAAATATCACTATTTGCAAATGATATAACAATATACATAAGTGACACCAAAAATCTCACCAGAGAACTCCTACAGCTGATAAACAACTTCAGCAAAGTGGCTGGATAGAAAATTAATTCAAATAAATCAGTAGCCTTACTCTACTCAAAGGACAAACAGGCTGAGAAAGAAATTAGGGGAAAGAGACCCTTCACAATATTTGCAAAGAATATAAAATACCTTGGTGTGACTCTATCCAAGCAAGTGAAGGATCTGTATGACAAGAACTTCAAATCTCTGAAGAAAGAAAATAAGAAGATCTCAGAAGGTGGAAAGATCTCCCATGCTCATGGATAAGAAGGATTAACATGCTAAAAATGGCCATCTTGGAGAAGGAAATCTACATATTTTGCAAATTTATTTGGAGTAATAAAAAAAAACAGAATAGCATAAACTATTCTCAACAATTAAAAAAAAACTTTCAGAGTAATCACCATCCCTGAACACAGACTGTATTGCAGATCAATTGTGATTAAAAACTGCCTAGTATTGGTACATAGACAGGCAGGTAGACAAATACAATAGCATCAAAGCCCCAGAAATGAACCCACACACCTATAGTCACTTGATA
The DNA here is from genome assembly GCF_963924665.1 of Micromys minutus. Classification (NCBI taxonomy): domain Eukaryota; kingdom Metazoa; phylum Chordata; class Mammalia; order Rodentia; family Muridae; genus Micromys; species Micromys minutus. Next base: position 1,313,574 of record NC_137973.1, on the reverse strand, counting down.
TTTGCCAAATGAGCTAAAAACATTCAATGGAAAAAAAGAGAGCCTCTTCAACAAATGTTGCTGATTCAATGGTAGTCAGCATGCAAAAGAGTGCAAATTGATACTTTCTTATCTCCTTGTACAAATCTAGAATTCAAGTGGATCAAAGACCTCTACATAAAAACCAGGTACACTTAATTTAATAAAACAGAAAGTGGGAGAGAACTTAGATCACATAAACACAGGAGAAATATTTCTAAACAGAACAACAATGGCTTATTCTCTAAAATAAAAAAATCGACAAATGGGACCTCATGAAATTGCAAAGTTTCTCTAAGACCAAGGACACTGTCAAAAGGACAAAACATTATCCAACTAATTGGAAAAGATCTTTACCAATCAGTCTGATGGTTGCTCAGAAAATTGGACATTAAACTACCTGAGGACCCAGGTATACCAATCCTGGGTATAAACCTAAAAGTTGCTTCAACATCTAACAAGGACACATGCTCAACCATGTTCATAGCAGTCTTATTTATAATAGCCGGAAGCTGAAAAGAACCCAGATGTCTGTCAACAGAGGAATGGATACAGAAATTGTGGTACATATACACAATGGAGTACTATTCAGCTATCAAAAACAAAGCAAAAATAAAAAATGAATTTGTAAAATTCCTAGGGAAATGGATAAAACTTGAGCCTCTCATCCTGAGTGTGGTAACCTAGTCACAAAAGAACACTCAAAATATGTACTCACCTATAAGCACATACTAGCCCAAAAAACTCAGAATACCCAAAAAAAAAAAAAAAAAAAAATCCATAGAACTTAAGAAGTTCAAAAAGAAGAAAGGCCAGAATGTGGATGCCTCAGTCTTTCATGGAAAGGAGAACAAAACATTTATGGGAGGAAATACAAGGTCAAATAGAGGAGCAGGGATTGAAGAAAAGATAACTAACAGACTACCTCACTAGAAGAGCCACCCCTTATGCAGCTACCAAACCCAAGCACTATTGCTGATGCCAAGAAGTGTTTACTGGCAGGAACCAGATATGGATGTCTCCTCGGAGGCTCTATAGAGTCATATAGATACAGAGGAGGATGCTTGCAGCTAACCATCAAACTGAAAATGGGACCCCAATGAAAGGACTGAA